>NC_065438.1:3750000-4375000 GCF_024364675.1 Aethina tumida
TGGAACATTTTCTACAACCACCGACAAGATTTGAGAAGAGCAAACATAAAGTTAGAACAGACGTGTCTTTACGAAACGTAATTTAATTCATTTTGGTAATTTAAATGCTAATTTTTCTTTGGTTGATGCAGTACAGAGTGCATGTTTCAAAGAAGATATGCTTTACATTGCTTGTTAAAAAAATTGTTAATTATAAAAAACGTTACAAAGTTAATTCAAATGTCCAAGAGGTCAATATGTTAAAACAGTGAACAAGTGAAAAATCTTTATATTTTATAGTTTTTATATATTTTTTATTTTATCTTGTATATTCTGTATTTTTTGTACATTTTGTTTATTCTGTAATTCCTGTTTATTCTATATAATTTGTATATTTCTGTGCATTCTGCCTATTCTCTGTATTATTATAATATATATGTAAAACAACAAAACATTTTATGTATTCTGTATTTTATGTATATTCTGAGTATTCTGTCTATTTTGTATATTCTGTATACTCTGTATATTATGTATACTGTATATATTCTGTATACTCAGTTTTCAGTATTCTGTTCATTCTGTCTATTCTATATATTTTCTGTATTCTATATATTCCATGTATTGTGTCTATCTATATATTCTGTGTATTCTAGATATTCTCTGTATTCTCTATATTTTGTATATTTAGTATATTCTGACTATTTTGTATATTTTATTTATTCTGTATATTCTGAGTATTCTGTATGTTATTTTCATTCTGTATATTTTGTATATACTGTATTTTCTACGTTTATTCTATATATTCCGTGTTTGTCTATTCTTTGTATTCTGTATATTTGGTATATTCTGTATTTTCTGTATATTCTCTGTATTCTGTATATTCTGTATTTTCAGTGTATTCTATATATTTAACATATTCTATATATAACATATTTTGTATATTTTGTGTATTCTGAATATTCTGTGTATTTTGAATATTCTGTATACTCGGTATATTTTGTGTACTCTATATATTCTGTGCATTCTGTCTATTCTATATATTCTCATATTCTTTATATTCTGAGTATTCTGTATGTTCTCTGTATTCTATATATTTATATATATTTATACTGTATTTTCTATGTATTCTATATATTCAGTATATTCTGTGTATTTTGTGCATTCTGTATATTCATTATTTTATGTATATTCTGTGTATTGTGCCTATTCTTTGTATTCTGTATATTTTATATATTCTGTATTTTCTGGATATTCAGTATATTCTGTGTATTCTGTATATTTTGTATATTCAGTATATCCTGTCTATTTTGTATATTTTATGTATTCTGTCTATTCTTGGTATTCTGAATATTCTGTGTATTCTATATATTCTCTGTATTCTGTATATTCCGAGTATTCTGGATGTTCTCTGTATTCTGTATATACTCTATTTTCTCTGTATTCTATACATTTAACATATTCTGTGTATTCAGTCTATTCTTTGTATTCTGTATATTCTATGTATTCTATATATTTTATATATTCTGTATTTTTAGTATATTCTATATATTTAACATATTCTGTGTATTTTGTTTATTATGTATATTCAGTATTTTATGTATATATTGTGTATTTAGTCTATTCTTTGTGTATTCTGTGTATTCTATATATTCTCTGTATTCTGTATATTTTGTGTAATCTATATATCCTGTATATTCTACAAATCCTGTGTATTCTATGTAATCTGTATATTCTGTGTATTCTATTTATTCTGTATATTTTGTGTATTCTGCATATTCAGTATTTCTGTATATTCTATATTTTTGTATAGCCTATATTATTCATATTTTTTTATATTTTGTTTATATTATATATGTAAAACAAGAACAATAGTCTATATGTTATTTTTTTATATTTTATTTTATATTATATATGTTAAACAATAACAACAAATATTAAGAAGTTAATTTAAATATTAAAGATGTTAATTAATAAAAAAATTAATTACATTATTTATTTTAACAAAAACAAAATTAAACCTCAGAAACATATTTAAGAGAAGGTTTCTCAAGAAACACGTAAAAATGTATAAATAATCACACCAACTAAATTTTTATATAAACTATGTTTTATAATATCTTTCAATTTTACGAATTTTTAGAATTTTTAATAAATAATAGCTTTTTTAATAAGGTTAATAAGAAAAACTTTGTCCTCTTTGTAAGACACTCTATAACAGTGGCAGCCAAACATTAATTAACTTATTATCTTGGTGCAAGAAAACTCGCTGGAGCTTTACGTTCCAACTATAAAAGCGGCAAGTAAGCTTAATCATTTCCCACTTAAAACTTCCAAGATGATCCCGAGGCGAAAATATTCATCAAACCGTCTTACCTCTGCACTTCCTCGCCGGTTAGCCGTTCCTGCTTCGGCGTGTTGACGTTGTACGAACAGTCGTTGATGATCAGCCTGAAATCGTCGTCGAGCAGACTCTCGATCGTGTTCGAAGACGCTATCCTCGTACCGTCCCTGGCCTTGATCACCACCCGATCTATGCCCTTGTCTTCGTTGCGCAGCATGTGGAGGAAGTCGCCGACCGTGTTCGAGATCGGTTTGAGGGTGAAACGGCACCGCTCCCTGCGGCTGGGCAGCGGCACCGTCACCTGGGGCAGCCCCTTGTGGTACTCGACCGTCACCTCTGTAACAAAACAATAATTTAACAAACCGGTACAGCACAACGGGAGAGAATGTTGCCGGTTTTTGGCACCTTAATTAATCGCTTGTCTTAATTAGACATTAAGTAAAACGAGATGCGAGGTGCGTGTCGGGTGATGGTATTACACGTCAACTAGACTGAAACGGAGCAAGTATGTCAAATTACAATTAATTCCACTTTTTATAATCCATTTCATTAGATGGTTATAACTGCAGCAACGTTAATGTTATGAATTAATTTCATTGTTATTAATGTATTTGGCGGTTTATTAACGGCAATTAAAAAAATATTGTCGATAGTGTTTTCTCACGATCAAAAGTCTCAGTAATTGTTACTATTGGTTACTTTTACGATATGTTTTTTAAGAATTGCATAATTTTCTTTGGTATATTGTAACAAAGAGAAAATATAGAATTAGTTATAGACAGATGTTAGATAGTGCCCAATTTTTTAAGTAAAATCCGCAATTAACGTTGATCCCATTAGCCATAATCCAAGCAATTTATTATAACATTTATTTTGTGAGAAACTGTGCACGTATGGAAGTGAAGAAAGTGTCCATGTGACGAATTACAAGTAATATATTGAAATTATTATAATTTATTAATAACATAAGGAAATTAATTGATTTATTTTAGACATTAGGTGAAAGAAAGTTTGTACTTTAATCTAACTATTCAGTTAATTATTTTCGTACGAATTTGATTTAGGAGCTTGAAAATCTGTCAATCTCCCACTCAATTCAAAACCAATTAAAACAGCAAATGCAAATTCGGTGTTTAAATGCATTAGAATGTGTTGAAATCCGATTATTAAACTGACAATTGCATATTATTACATGTGACGTACATTATCTTTGACTGTTGGATATTCTGCCAGATTTATCTTGTGAATAATGTGAATAATAATTGGATTGAATTGATCTTGTCACATGTTTAATAGTAACAATCAGCTAGAGAGACGATAGGATAGATAATAAGTCATACAAAACCTTTCAGAGGGTTAAATTGTTTGTCCATAATTATTTTAGCATCGTGAGTTTTAGTCTGAGAATTAAAATTAATCGAGTTTGTTCCTCTTTCTGTTTTGTTTGGAACAAATCCATTTGAACACATTATTATTTATAAGGGATAATGATGCTTGTTTCTTTGGGGTGGTTTTATTGTGTTGCATTCGTTATTACCCCTTTACAACAGTTTATTCACCCTATAATAAATGTTATCAGATAAAATGTTATATAGTATTCAATTCTTCTTAGTTAAAGCCCTAAATTGGGGTTGATTCCATTACTCATAAGTTTGGCAATGACAGACAGTTCACGAGTGAAATAAGGGAAGAAACTTGAAAAATATATATGATGTATTAGATATATACAAGAATATTAATTGATTTTTTAATCAATGAGGATCATTTTTGAAGTACATGTTTAAAAGGTTGATTAATTCTTTCCAATTTGAGAGGAACAATCTACTAGTCCTTTTATTACTCAATTCCAACAGCAATTCTAAGTTGTAATAAATTAAACTCGACGTTTAAATACATTTAAATTTATAGAAATCAGATTATTAAACTGTCAGATCCACATAAGAGAGCTGATAATTTTGGTTATAGCCTGTTCGACCAGATTTATCTTGTAAATTAACTCACAAGTGATTTAGGGAAGTAATTGCATTGATTTGATGTAATCATATGTTTAATGGTAACAATTAGTCAGAGAGGCAACTAATACAAGATAGTTTATGTACCAATAAGTCATACAATATGGTCCAGTAGGTCAAACATTTTGCCCATCTCTAATATGGCATCATACGTTTTAGACTTTGAATTAAAACTAATCAAAGCATGTTCCATTGTATATTTCTCTTTCGCAGTTGTCTGGAACAAATCCAATTCGACACATTATTATTTCTAAGATATTATAGTGTTTATTTCTTTGGAGTGGTTTTTATTACTGTGCCTACACTTCATTACTCTTCCATTAAAAGTTTATTCAGCCTATAATAGATGTTATTATCAGATAAGATGTTAGATAGTATCCAATTCTTTTTAGTTAAAACCCTAAATTGGAGTTGATTCCATTACTCATAAGCCAAGTAATTAATTTATTCATGACTGTTTGACCATGACATGCAGTTCATGAGTGGAAAAAGGGAAGAAACTTGAAAACTATATATGATGATTATATTGTATTAGATTCACAAGGGTATTAATTGATTTTTTAATGCATCTGATGCGGATAATATTTGAAGAAAATATTTTAAAATACTGGTTTAATTAATTCTTTCCAATTTGAGAGGAACAATCTACTAGTCCTTTTATTACTCAATTCAAACTGTAATTCTAAGTGATAGTAAATTAAACTTGACGTTTAAATGCATTTAAATTTATAGAAATCAGATTATTAAACTGTCAGAACTACGTAAGAGAGTAGATAATTGTGACCATTGATTGTCCGACCAGATTTATCTTGTAAGTTAACTCCTGAGTGATTTAGGGTAGTAATTGCATTGATTTGGTCTTGTCATATATTTAATAGTTACAATTAGTCAGAGAGGCAATTAGTACAAGATAATGTAAGTTCCAATAAGTCATACAATATCGTTCAGTAGGTCAAACTTTTTGTCCATTTTTAATATGGCATCGTAAGTTTCAGCCTGTGAATTAAAGTATGTTCCATTTTATATTTTCCATTCGCAGTTGTCTGGAACAAATCCAAATGAACACACTATTATTTCTTAAATATAATAGTGTTTATTTCTTTGGTATGGCTTTATTCAACCCAATTCTTCTTAATTAAAACCCAAAATTGGAATTAATTCCATTACTCATAAGCCAAGTAATCATTTATTCAAGATAGTTTGGGCATGACAGACAGTTTATGTGTGGAAGAAGGGAATAAAATTGAAAAAATATGTGATAAGTATAATATATTAGGCATACAAGGATACTAATTGATTTTTAAGATATCTGTAATTCTAAATGATAGTAAATTAAACTCAACATTTAAATGCATTTAAATTTATAGAAATCAGATTATTAAACTGTCTGGTCCACGTAAGAGAGTAGATAATTTTGGCCATTGGTTGATCGACCAGATATTTCTCCTAAATTACCTCATGAGTGATTTCGGGTAGTAATTGCATTCATTAGATGTTGTCATATGTTTAATAGTTACAATTAATCAGAGAGCAGATAATTTACGTACCAATAAGTCACACAATATCGTTCAGTAGGTCAAACTTTTTGTCCATCATTAATATACCATCGTATGTTTTAGTCTGCGAATTAAAATTAATCAAAGCATGTGCCTTTTTCTATTTTCCATTCGCAGTTGTTTGGAACAAATCCAATTGGGCACATCCTTATTTCTGAGAGAAAATGGTATTTGTTTCTGTGGCGTGGTTTTATTGTTTTCCATGCACATCGTTATTCCTCTGTTAGAACAGTTTATTCAGCCCTTATCATCGGAAGGGTTGTTTGGCAAAATCATCTTTTAATATAATCCTTTGAACTACGTTAGATATACCCCACCAATTCATAATTATTCACATGTATGAAAGAATTAATTGCCAATTAAAGGAGATGTAAATTCATTTAAACATGATAGAATCAGATTATTAAATTATCAGTCCCATGTTTCATATGATGTACAATGTACGTTGTCTTAGACAGTCGATTATTCGACCAAATTTATTTAAACAAATTAACTCGTAAGCCGTTTTGGATTATAATTGCATCGATATGCTTAATAGTAATAATCAGCAGAATTGATATACTAATAAGTCGTACAATACTGCTCAGTGGATTAATTCTTTGTCCATCATTAATTTGGTATAGGCCACGAATTGAAATTAATTAACGCTTGTTCCTCTTTCCGTCTTCCGTTCGCAGCTGTTTGAAAACAAATCCATTTGGATACATGATTATTTATAAGGGATAATGGTGGTTGTCGTATTTGCCTCGCATACACTTCGTTATTTTCCTTTTGCAACACTTCATCCAGCCCATCATAGATCCTATCCAAAAACAAGCAAAAAGAGAGTTAATTAATATTGTAGATGAGACGCAATTTCGTGGTTATAGCAAAGGCACCATGGTACAATTCAGTGGACGACGTTAAACCAAAATTAATTACACGGTCATCCTTTTGTTAATGTTCCAAATTAATTTGAGCAAAATCCACCGGCATCAGATGCACACGAAATTATTAATTAAAGAATTAACTCGTGCCGGTGAAAATACACATTTTAAATAAAAATGTTGTACACCATTGTGATCACAATGGGGTCAGTCATTTAATTGGATAAGAGGTTTTCAATTGATTGTCTATTGGATTGATTAATAATTCCAGACGTGCCATCATTAGTTTTTATATAAAATATAGACAAAGATGTTCATTAACCATAAAACAAGTTAATTATAAATTTTATGTGTAAACCTGGTTGATGGGGTAGTAAATATGATTTGTAATTCTACTTAAGACACGAAACTTTGGTGCTCTGAAGAGCCGAAACGTCGTTAAACCATTCCTGCAATTCAACTCCGAAACTTCACACAATTGAACTTCGCTAAACTTATTAATGAATAGCTTGGAAATTCTTTGTAATTGCCACATTCAACTGAGACAAAGCATTTTATTGTTCCACACATTTAAACCAGAATTTTTTTACCTTTGGAAATCAAATAGGGCTTTTAAACATTTCGGTTTTTTTTTTAACCGACGTCGAATCGAAATTAATTAGGATTTTGTTCCATGCCTTTGTTCATACATTCTCTTTGTCCGAATTTAATTTATGGGCGCAGTGCAGATTCACAAACTGATACGAAACAAGACTTCACAATTTAGACGTCGCCTTAATCGATATTTAACTAAATTATTAAAACTGTTTTCATTAATTTTGCATCATTATTAAATGGTTAAAATAATTGCTCGGCTAATAAAGCATTATTAGCCTAAATAATAAATAAACGGAACCTTAAAAAACATCATGTTAGCATGACTCATCTAGTAATTCTCAATTAAAAATATTTTTTATGCGGCTTACTGTAAATTCTGTAATTGAAACAAGTGTTAACTTTAAATTACGTTGTTAATTTTTAATGTATTCATTATTTATTAAAAATTAATTTAAAAAGTTTAAAAGAAATAAACTTTTTATTAAAAATATTTAAAGGGAAACTGCCACCAAGTATTTTTATAATTAATTAAACACTTGAGGGCAAGTATAATTCAGAAAACATTCAAAGCCATAAAGTTATTTAATACTTAATGTTTGCCAGAGTATATTTATGTATTTTTTGCAATTTGATGAAGACAAGGGTTGGAAAATATAAAAGCTTTTAACTGCAGCAAAATAATTAACAAGTCGAAATTATCTGCAGATAATTAATATTATTGTGGACGTCCTCCAAATAATATTAAAAGAACATTCATCTCTTTATAACCCCAACATCCCTATAAAGTTTTCGTAGCTCAGAAGTGAATTAAGTTTCAGCTCCAGGACTTAATTGGAAATTTACTAATTACACACTATCGATTTGATATTACATGTTAAAAACACAATTACAGCATGGAGGCTTTATGGAAGTCACTCAAGCACAATAAAATCTCTTTGCAACATGAATATGTTACCATAAACTATTTTCCAAGTCTGTTAGTGATGTCGAAGCATAATTAATTTACGAATCGAATCGATACTTCATTATTGTTCCCGATCTGAGGCTTTGTTCCGTATTAATTTATGTATATCTTGAGGCGCAGCATCTGATATACGCGGTAATTACATAAAATTTACAATTTTGCGTTAAAGTTTTAATCGCCGTTCAATTATGTTAAAAGCTTTACTGTTAAATCGGGACCAGTTTCAGATTATAAATTTGTCTGGTGTGTCTTAACTAACGATTATCTCAAAATCGACAGATGACAGTTAATTAAAAACTGTGTAATCGATATAAATATACATATGATCGTTTTATATACAGTGTATACACATTATTAATTTTTTACTTGATTTTAATGAATTATAATAAATGTTCAAAAGACAATAAAGGAGTGTGATCCATTGAATATAGAACTCTCCCTGAAATTTAATAATATTTTATATTAATACCATTATACAGGGTGTCTAGTTTTATTTTACATACGTGTTTGTTTAAGTAATGAATCTCATGATCACCAAAAAACAATAATTAAAAATTGGATAAGAGTTATAAAAAATAGTTATTGTCGTTTTGTATACAGTGTGGCCCATTTAATGTATTACACACTGTTATTTTTTTTTATTAATAACTGAATTTTAATGAATAATAACTCAGAACATGACTAATTGAAACTCTATGCATGTTATAAAAATATTTTTCATTTCATCTCATCAAGAATTATTATAAAATAGTATATATATAAAAAACTACTATACAGGGTGTCTAGTTTTATATTATAAATTGATTAGTTTAAGGAAATATTACATCTTAACCACCATATAATAGTCTTAAAAAGTGAGTAATAAATATAAAAAATGTCATTTTGTATACACTGTGGTCCATTTAAGATAGAACACTCCCTCAAATTTGTTTAAGTAATGATTATCTCATGAACACCAGAAAGCAGTTAATTGAACATTAAATAATAATTATAAAAATGCTTATTATCGTTTTGTATACAGTGCGGTCTATTTAAGATGGTATATACTATTAATTATTTTCTCAATAACTGAATTTTAATGAATAATAGCTCAAAATATTGGCAATAAAAGCCCTATGCATGTCTCAAAAATATTTTCTAGACCATCTCATCAAGAATTATTATAAAATTATTTATATTAAAACCATTACACCACTATAAATCAATTAATTCAAGCAACGATTATCTCTTGATCATCAAAAAATAGTTTCTTAACAACTGAGTAATCGTTATAAAAATGTTTTTATCATTGTGTATACAGTGTGGCCCATTCGAGATAGAACATTCCCTCAAATTTGTCTAAGTAATAATTATCTCATGATTACCAGAAAGCAGTTAATTGAAAATTGAATAAGGGTTATAAAAAATGCTTATTATCGTTTTATATACAGTGTGGCCCATTTAAGATGGTTAATTGTTTGATTAATAACTGAATTTTAATGGATAATAGCTCAAAATATAGGCAATAAAAACTCTATGCATGTCACAAAAATATTTTCTAGACCACCTTGTCAAGAATTGTTATAAAACTATTTATATTAATTAAAACCAGGGCTTCTAACATAGTCTCATATTATAAATCAGTTAATTCAAACAACAATTAACTCTTAATCACCACAAAAATAATTTCTTAGCAACTGAGTAATCATTATAAAAAATCATTTTGTATACAGTGTGGTCTATTTATGATGGAACACACTGTTCATATTAAAAATGTTTTTTATATCATCTGTATGATAATTAGTATAATATTGTTTATTTAATACTTGTCTGTTTCAACAATTATTTTGGCACACCATATGACAGTTAATTATAAAAATGATCATTATGGTATAGTTTTGACCCAATTAAGATAAAGGACTTCCTTAAAAATATGAACTATTTTCAAATATTCAATATATTTTATTAATTAGAAAGTTACAAGGCTGTATCTTAAAACCACGACACAGTATAAATATTAAAAGAGCAAAACACATAAAATAACGAAGGTGAATTTCAATAGAACCGTCTTGGTTTAAAACATTTTAAGGCTATTTTATTATAATTCTATAATCGAAACATCGAAACTGTGCGTAGCTAATTGTACGAGTATAAGAATAGTTAATTGCCCGTTTAGTTATTCAAACAAAACGTCCGATTAGCATGTCGAAGATGCCCCGGAATGCCGACACATGTAGCACCGTTAAAAAGGCAATTTCACTCGTGCACACGACAGTTGGATGGTAATTGGCGAATTTGTGCACCGAGAATGAAAGGAAGACGTCAAATTGAAACGGAGAAAAACAAGATTTACATCATCGTTGTGTAAGCGTTATCGGGAAATCATATTTTTATTGTCCGGTGATTGACCGACCAAAGCGTGTCGGACGGGCACCGTAAAACTGGCGATGTGGTTCCCCGGAATGGACGGTTTTCTTTCTTGCATTTCACTTTCTGGTGTGCAGTGCGTCATTTAATAAACCGAAACGTTTCCCTGTTTCGGGTGAAAAATGCACTAATAACAGATTACATAAACATGTGCTTTATGATGTATATGGGAATGGCGTGACATAAATTTCAAGTGGGTGAATGTGGTGGTGAACGAATGGACTGGGGGGTAACACATGTGGTTGTAAAACTGAATTATGCAACAGTTTTGAATTATAACACTGCATGTATATTAACTTGGTATTTATTAGAAAATTATTTACAATTAATCAGTATTATGACGTAAAATAGATTCTGCCAATTAATTTTATGTTTTTGTCGGTGGTTTAAAGTACGTTAAATGAGGCATTGATTTAATTAATATTTTGAAATAACTTAATGCTGATTGCTCATTACATTTTAATGTTGATCACATAAGAAGTGTGAATGTTCAGTTACTGTAGTTTCTATATTTAAGTAAAAATATTGTAGGTCCAATATTTTTTAAGATTTTTCAGAAAATATTAATAATAACCAATTATTTTTTTATTTTTTTTTTTCCATTAGATAGTTTGAATATCAATATATCTGACAGGTACTGAAATTTTTGTCTTCTAGTTATAGGGGAAATAATTAAATTTATCTCTTTTTAGCTTCTTTACTTGAAGTAAGATTAATTAATTAGAATTATCAATGTAGATTAATCATCATTAACTTCCCTGGATAGAAATATTACCAATAAACTTAACACGTATATCAATAAATTAATTGGAATCCAACAATCCACTCCAGTAATAGTTTTCAGATAAACATCAAACTGACTCGTTGCACACTTTGAACTTTCCCGTATCCACAACGGAATCGCTGCCCAATTAATTTGCGTTAAATCGCACGCGAGCGGACAAGAAAAAAAAAAAGTTTCTACACACACGAAGTGGCGTTTCGATATTTGAAAACCGTGCTGGCGGAATCGAAGTCAGTGGCCGGGGAACATGGTCGGACGCGCATTTAGGTGAAAACGGGCATATCAATAATCCAAAGCCGGCACGAGAGAATTAACGACAGGAGGCGAATATTTGGGTCTAACATATTAATTGTCTATGTCGCACGACACTTTGAGTTATGCTCTTTAAATACTAATTGTTGCTGAACCGCTTTCTGTACTAAGTATTTTTGTGTCACCGGATAATTTTTTATAATTACTTTTATTGCTGGTCTAATTGGCAAAAAATTATGTCTTTTCAAGATATAATTTTCATATAAGGTTTATTTTTATACCCTATTATTTATGTTATTTTAAGAGATACAAACAATTTCAAGTTGGTTAAGTTAATTAACAATTATTCATAATTTCACCAAGTTTTAATTTTCAAATCTAATTAAATACTCTTGAATCAATCAATGAAATATTTCAGTAATTGTTTTTTACATTTTCCAAAGCACAAATATAAATTTTTATAAATAATAAAATATTGAAACACTATATTAATTATGTAAATTAATACACAAAATCTAATATAAAATAAAGTATTGAAATTTGCTCAGTAAATACATCACATATTGATAATTTTGTAAACATTTTTTGGAGAGTAAATTAATAAATATTTAGATTTTATTTGATTAAATATGAAGCTAGTAATTTTTATTTTTGGGAAATTCGGAAAAATAAATTATTTATTAAATATTATTTAAAATTTTTATTATGAAATTAAATTTAAAATTAATTTTTGTTTCTTGGGAAGTACATTAATAAATGATTTTATTTGAGTAAATATGTAAGTCAGTAATTTTAAATTTTAAAAAATTATGAAAAAAAAAAAAATAAATAAATAAATTGTACCATTATAAATAAATTTTAAAACACATAAAAATTTTTCAATTATTTTATTAGTTATTTTAAAAATTATAATGAATTGTCTTCTAATTTCTTAATATGTATTTAATATTGATTTATAAAATAATTAATGCTGATTTCTTGAAAAGTAAATTAATAAATATTTAGATTTTATTTCAATAAATATGTAAATCAGTAATTAATATTTATTTAATTAGAAGAGAATTTGAATTCTTATTAATTTATTTGTGTACAATTTAAATTAATGAGAATTTTGGCAATATATATTAATAATAATAAGTGATAATAAGGAATATTTTGAAATTAAATATTATTATTCAAACCTATAATTTTTCAAAATTAAATTTAAGAAATTAACTTTCTATTTTATTGTTATTTAATTTACCTGTCAGTTACAGTAACATAAAAATCAATATGTATATAAATAAGTAATTCAATAAATAAAACAAATATAAATAGAATAACAGGAGAAAACTTGAAACAATCGAATTATTTCACTAAACTTCCTGATAAATATATAAATAAAATCTTTTTATTGATGGTGTACACTTGAAAACACTTCTAGGATATTGTCGATTCAATTAATCTTCATTATTAATATTTTTACCGTCCAACGTTCGTTTCTCTCCGCCTCTAACGATTCTAATGGTTTATTTAAAGAAGAAATCACTGTGATTTGTGTATATAAAATGGTTTGTGCTTTAATAAGTGAAACTACGTACATAATTGAAAAAGTATGGCATATTTTCTATACGTGGTGCAATTGTCTAAAACCATCTTTGTAATAATGACTTCCCAATTTCACACCGACTTACAAAAATCCTTAATTCATATAATTAATAATGTAGTTTCTTCAATAATTTTGCATGGGATTTCTAAATTTTAAATTTATAATAATGTTATGCAACGACACACAAGTGGATCATACAGAGTTGAAGATCTAATCGATGAATTACAGTTGAAAGTAAACGTTTTCAGGATAATTCGTTTCAAAATAATACAAAACGCGACGATCCTTGAAATGCTTAACGCGAGTTATCGTGTGGAACTCGAATGGAATGACGATGAGTGCGTATATGAGAACATGCAACCCACATAGTACAAGAACATCCGCATTTAAATATAGGACAACGAGACACGCACGTGCCAAAACTAGATCGAAATCAGTTGTATGCACCCAATTCTGCGTGTCTATTTATTTATATTCTTGATCCATTTCGAATCGGAGCCGCTGGAACGAAAGCTAATCAGGTAATCGTGGAGTAAAAGTGGAGCTTGATGCGTATGGGTATGTAAATCGGAATCACCGGCGTGCGATTAAAAGATCCCGGTCGCAGATAGAGATGAGACTGAGAGGCGTTTAATCAAAATAGAAAGGTGCAATTTCACAGTGTTTAATTCCGTAAACACGACGTTTCAGTCTTTCAGTTCGTTGATGGGGGTGGATCGGGGGTCTATTGAAATTCCGGCTGCGGACCTACGACAAAAACCGTGAAGGCTGAAGGAAAACTGAAAATAGAGTGCGGAAATGTTTTTCAACTCGTGTTGTGGTTTGTACATATAACGTTTCATAAGAAAAGAAATCTTTGTAAAAACAGACAAAACTTTGTAAACTGACAAATAAGAAAATAAATATAAATTAATCGTGGAAGAAATGGAAACTGTATGAAACATGTTTTCTTTATTATTAGATAAATTGTGTTCTAATATTTATACATTTTTCTTCGAAAAAATTAAAATTAACTATAAATTTATGTTTTAAAATAAAAAAATTATTTATAATGTTATAATTTATTTTTATTCATAATTTTCCAAAATTGACAATTATTAGTTTCCATATTTAATCAAATAAAATCTAAATATTTATTAATTTACTAATGAAATGCATATTAAGAAATTAGTAGAAATTTCATTACAAATTTTAAAAGTAACTGATAAAATTGATAAAAACAAGGTTACAATATTATTCTTCATAAAATCCCAAAATTAAAAATTACTGACTTACATATTTACTCCAATAAAATGTAAATATTTATTAATTTATTATCTAAGATGTCAAGTTTAATTTTAAAATTAATTATTTTTTAAATCAGTATGAAATACACAATTAAAAATTAGAAACAAACTTTATTACAGATTAAACTTAACATGTGTATAAATAAATTTATTTGAATACAAAATATTTCTGTAAATTAATCGATAATTTCTTTTGACAGAAATATTTAATATTGTTGTTAAAAAGTTGTTTGAATTCTGATAAATTTAACATGTTTATAAGGAATTTAATTTGTTTTCTAAATATACCCCTCTTAAATTACAATAAATCTATCATGTGTATAAATAAATTTATTCGAATACAAAATATTCCTGTAAATTAATCGTTAATTTCTTTTGACATAAATATTTAATATTGTCAATAAAAAGTTATTTGAGTAATAATAAATTTAATGTATTTATAAGGAATTTATTTTGAATTCTAAATGTTCCCCTCTTAAATTACAATAAACTTAACATGTGTATAAATAAATTTATTCGAATATGAAGTATTTCTGTAAATTAATTGTTAATTTCTTTTGACAGAAATATTTAATATTATCAGTAAAAAGTTGTATAAATTCTAATAAATTTGACATGTATATAAAGAATTTAATTTGAATTCTAAATGTCTCTCTCTCAAATTTCAATAAACTTGACATGTGTACAAATAAATTTATTCGAAATCAAAATATGTCTGTAAATTAATCGATAATTTCTTTTGACAGAAATATTTAATATTGTCAATAAAAAGTTATTTGAGTAATAATAAATATAACGTATTTATAAGGAATTTAATTTGAATTCTAAATGTTCCCCTCCTAAATTACAATAAATTTAACATGTGTATAAATAAATTTATTCAAATACAAAATATTCCTGTAAATTAATCGTTAATTTCCTTTGACAGAAATATTTAATATTATCAGTAAAAAGTTGTATAAATTCTAAAAAATTTGACATGTATATAAAGAATTTAATTCAATTCTAAATGTCTCTCTTTCAAATTTCATTAAACTTGACATGTGTACAAATAAATTTATTCGACATCAAAATATTTCTGTAAATTAATCGATAACTTCTTTTGACAGAAATATTTAATATTGTCAATAAAAAGTTGTTTGGATTCTAATAAATTTAACATGTTTATAAGAAATTTAATTTGAATTCTAAATGTCCCCCTCTTAAATTACAATAAATTTAACATGTGTATAAATAAATTTATTCGAATACAAAGTATTCCTGTAAATTAATCGTTAATTTCTTTTGACAGAAATATTTAATATTATCAGTAAAAAGTTGTATAAATTCTAAAAAATTCAACATGTATGTAAATAATTTAATTCCTATATATCATAACTTTGAATTGATGCATCTGTTTTGACAACTTTAGGGAAAACTAATTAAAATAAAAGAAAAATTGATGTTTTCAAGAAACCACTATAAAACTTTGGGGCAGACAAAAATTGTAAAAGGATACAATACAAAACTTCTAACTGTAAATCATTGAAAAGTTCTCCATTTTGCAGGATGCCATAAATCGATTTTCGTTGATCATTGTGTCCTTTTGTATATGAAATAAAGATGTAAAAAGTCTCACTTCCTAAGTTATATATCAGTTTTATCACTTTTATCAGTTTTGTCGGCCCGTTTGTGCCTTGAACCAAATAATCCTGCAATCCCCAGTACGCCAATTCCATGATCCGTAAGAAGTAGTAATAATTGTCACTTCTAGC
This sequence comes from Aethina tumida, assembly GCF_024364675.1. Lineage (NCBI taxonomy): Eukaryota > Metazoa > Arthropoda > Insecta > Coleoptera > Nitidulidae > Aethina > Aethina tumida. Next base: position 3,766,386 of record NC_065438.1, read on the forward strand.
GTGCTAATGCGTTTACAGTGTTTACACACCATAATAAATTAATGTTATTACACAGCAGACAATTGTCCACCGGACTGTCGAGCCTGTTGTCACGACAAGCAATTACACCAACACGTGCGGGCCTTTTCGACTGGTACAACGAGGAAAACCAAAGACGACGATGCCGGTACGCCGTTATTCCATATAATCCGTCGACCAGAAACCGAAGGAAACGTTATAGAACATAATTAATACGCGCCCATTGTAAAATGCGGCGAGTGTGAGGAAAGAGCATCGGCACCACAATCGGCCGCTCCGCAAGACGGTACCGAAAACGTACCGCACGATCAGTACCATCGCAAATCGCTGCCGACGCACCATCATCTACAATCAAGGACTTGACGCGCGTTAATTTTTTTTTTGTTGTTGGTGTGACAGTGCGCGTGAGGTCGGATACGACTCTTGGGGGGTGGTGCTGAGTTAGTGGGTGAAAATAGGTACCGGACAAAGTATCTGTCAGAATGGGCCTACGGATGTTGTGCAGGAGGCGCAGGAGGCCCTCTGGATGGTCGAGGAGGGCATGTCGAAGGCGCAAGTCCAAAGAAAAAGACGGTGAGTTGGTAACACTCTTACATCAGGGTAAATGAGGAATTTTTGAAAAATATTGAGCCCCATTTTGATAAAAAATAATAACAATTTTTTAATTCTTAGATTATGTTTAGCGATATTTCATTTATTTATTTTAAAAAATAAATTAAGAATAAGAGTTTTTTAATATTAATATATATTTATTTAATATGTATATAAAATTTTCAATATAAAATTAGTTGTTTTCCAATTTTTTTATATTTATAGAAAGAAATACTAAAATATTTTTAAATAAATTATTATTTTAGTTGTATATTTTATATGTAGTTGAAAAATATTTTAAATAAATAAATATAATTTATTATTGGCGTTAAAAATGAGGAAATAGTTTAAAACAAATAAAATTAAAAATAACAGAAATTGATATTTTTATTTATTTTTAGCTTTATATTTTAAATTTAGTTAAAAAAATAAGAAAATTAGGGTTGAATTCCATATAATTATTAAGATGTTTTAAATAAATAAATATAATTTATTACTGGATGGGGACTAAATATAAAACAAATAAAAAAAAATAAAATTAACAAATCACAGAAATTAATATAAATAAATCATTTGAATATATATTCTTATTATATTATTATTTATTTAGTTTAGTTGTATGTTTTATATTTAGTTAAAAAAAAAATAGGAAAATTAGAGATGAATTCTATAAAAATAATAAAATATTTAAAATAAATAAATATAATTTATTATTGATCTTAAAAATGAAGAAATAAAATTAAAAATAACAGAAATTTATATTTTTTATTTATTTTTAGTCTTATATTTTATATTTAGTGAAAAAATTAAGAAAATTAGGGATGAATTCCATAATATTATTAAGATATTTTAAATAAATAAATATAATTTATTATTGATCTAAAAATTGAGGAAATAGTATAAAACAAATAAAATTAAAAATAACAAAGATTGATATTTTTTCTTTATTTTTAGTCTTATATTTTATATTTACTTAAAAAATTAAGAAAATTAGGGATGAATTCCATAACATTTTAAATAATAAATATTTTAAATAAATAATTATAATTTATTATTGAATGGGGATTAAATATAAAACAAATAAAAAAGAAATAAACAATTTTAGTTATATATTTTATATTTAGCTGAAAAATAAGAGAAATTAGATAAAAATACTAAAATATTTTAAATAAATAAATATAACTTATTATTGAAATTTAAAAACATAAAATTAATATACATAAATTACTTTTATATTTTTTAAATATATATATTTAATATAATAGTATAATATAATAATATATAATATATTTTTTTTATTATTTTGAAAAATTAGAAAATTTATGGGTAAAAATATTAAAATATTTTAAATAAATAATAATTTTTTTTGTTTATAAATATAATTATAACTATAAATGAATAATAATATTATAATATTATTTTTATATAATATTAATTAAGTTAATAATATTTAGAGTAAGTAAAAGGCAAATAAAAAAATAAATTAAAAAATAAAGAAATTAATGTAAATAATTTCAGCATTTCATAAGTGAAAATATAATAAAAAATTAAAAATTATCACTTTATAACTGAATAAACAATGTGATATGTCTAATTTTAAAAGCAAATATTACAACTCAAACAACACAATAATTCATAATGATTAATTTCAACGAGAGGATAAAACATAATTCAAAATGTTTTCGTATTTTGACTTCGAATAAAGGCAAAAGGAAAATGAATTTAAACATCAGACAATTAATATTTGTTATGAATTAATGTCCATTGTTTTAACGACTTATCAAGTGATTTATTTCAGTCATTTAAAATTATTTTAGACATTTATCAATTTTAAGAAAATATAAATTAACTGGTTCAATTATTTAGTTATAATATAAGTTAATAATTAGTTACTTTGATCTTCAATTTGTCCATTTATTTATTGTAAAAATGGTTGAAAAAAGTAGGTACAAATAAATCCTTTTCATTTCCTTCAAATTTATTTGAGTGCTGTTTTATTTTATCCGTTAACGAGATTGAACACTTGATTAAAATCTGGCATGAATTAAATTCAATTTTCAGGATTTAACACTCTTACGAGTTTCTTTGCTGAAAATATTCTTATCTAGTAATTGAATTACTTGAAAATATTGCTCGGTTAAGAGGAAACTCCAGGGAATTCCATAAAAAAAATAAACATAATTGAAACTTATATTCAGATGAATAAAATATAAAAAAAATGAAATTAAGTTATTGAAATTATAACTCGGAATATTTTATTTTATTTCCTTCAGTTTTATTAATTTGCCAAATTTCCAACAGCCGAATAATTGACTGGAATTTTTCGACTAACCCAGTTTTGTTCCACATTAATAAATTCATTATTTGGGGGTCATTTTTTAAGAATATTCAAAATTACATTATTCTTTATTATCAGAAATAGACATCCAGAAATTTAATTGAACAAAAATTAGTTCATAGTTAATACCAGTATTAAAGAGACTTAAAAAATTGTCCATATATCATTTATTTATGTCTTTTCTCCTTTATTACGGCCACAAGATTTGGGATAGCAAGAAAAATGATAACAATAAAAGTCCAAAGTGAGATATCGTGTTCCTATATTCTTTATTATACTGTATTTATAAAAAAATGTAAGGTTGACAATCTTAGTCCATTCGTTTCTATAAAGTAAAGCACTCAACCTACACATTTGTTATTAAAAAAAAATAAACTCAGTTCAACTGCAGTGTATTTATTTAAGATACGGAGTGAAGTACTAATTCAGGGCTGCATTTAAAACTAAAGAATACCAAAAAATATGTTCTTCAAAACTGACCAATAAAAAACTTTGTTATCCATCAGGTGATTAGGTGCTTGTCAAGTACCTAGTTTGAATGGAGTATAGGTTAGAGAATAGCAGATATTCAGATTTTTAGTTAATTATTTATTTGAATTTTTATAATATATTTTTATTCAATTGTATATATTAATTAAAAGTTTTTTATACTTTTATTAGCTCCGCATTTTATGTTTTTTCTTGATTGTGTTTAGGCTAAAAAAAACACATAAAATAAATGAGGATAACAAAATTAGACATTTGACAATTGCCAATTTTATTTAGTATTTAACAGACATTTTTCTGGTGAAATTTCTGCTTCACGGCGACGTCCGCTCCTCAAAAGAACAGATTGAAATGGCAACTTATAATTTTCTGCAGCAAATCTTTGCGCGCTGTTTGTTATCCATTGTATGATTTATTAAACTAATTGCGAAATTGCAACAACAACGGGTAATAATTGTTACAGTTTTAATAACGCATCGCATAAAATCTTCGGCTCGTTGTTTTCCACTTGCACCGTTAGCAGACCACCTATTTATCATTTTGATTCCATTGCCTCCATTCATTTTAAGGAGCACGGCCAAAAAGCTTTTGTTTATTGTCAGGATGCACCGCCATTCAAGTTCACGTAACTGATAAACGGTCATAATGAAGACGGTTTTGTCGGTGGTGTGGATAAGGGCAGTTTGTTTTATAGAACGTTAAGAGCTATGAGACGAAACATTATCGCTGTGTCCCGATTTGTACCCTAAAACCTAAACAAAGAGTCCTCCACTAGTGGCGTCATTAATTTCTCCACTATGAGTTGTTCAAAACAAATTTGTTGGTGCCATTTCGTGCTGGGCCAAGTAATTTAGTCATGGGGATTTTTTCCGGGCTACTTTCGCATGGATGACATGATGAAGCATTTACAAAAGGGGGTGCTTAGTGCATCCATTTCGTCGGCGTATTAAAGTGACGTGGGAAATTGAGGTCAATTGCTAAATTTATCTTATTTTATGGCGGCATGCACAGGTGAACATTAGAATAGATTGAAAACAAATAGTACAATTGTTTATTCAAACATAAATCCAGAATAAAACAAATATGATAGGTTCTGATGACATGACAAATTTAATTATATGATTTGTTATTATTATTTTATTCGAGACTAGAGAAAACATTGATTTTAATTACGCAAATGTTAATAATAAAATAACAAATGAAGTCCTCATTTTATTTACAATAGTTTTAATATATTTAATGTAAAATTATTTGTAACAAAATAAATAAACGATAAAACCTTCAATAAATTTAAAGGATTTACAATAAAAATAAATAAATATGTAAATTCAATTTTAGTTGTTTTTGTTAGTGTTTTAAATAAGGGAATAAGCAATTATAATATTAGAAAAATTAAAAAAATATTTAAAATTAAAATAATCAATAATAATTCTGAATTGTTAATAAAAAAACGAGACATTTAGATACTTTATAAATAATATTAAACAAAATTTTAATTGATAAAATAATTTATACCAACAAAAATATTAATTAAAGTTTTAATTTTTTGACTTTTAAATTAATGGAAATTTTGTTTATTTTTTTTTTTTATTAAGTAAATCGATTCCAAAATTAAAAAAATATTAGAAATTAACACAATTAATTAATTAAATTATTATTATTCTCATTTTTTATTTAAATTATTTTAATTTATTGATTTATTATTTTTATTGTTGTACAATATAATAATCAAAAAAATAATAAAAATTAATAGAAATTTTGTATTTTATTTTTTTTATTCAGTAAATCAATTCCTAAATTGAAAAAAAAATAATTATTATATTTATTATTATTATTGTTAATAATAAAAACAAAAATTATTAAAAAAAATTTAGAACTATCTTTATCTTATTTTTTATTTAAATTAATTTATTTTTTTGACTTATTATTTTTACTGTACAATATAATAGTTGAACAAAAATAATAAAAACTAATGGAAATTTTGTTTATTTATTTATTTTTTTTATTCAGTAAATCAATTCCAAAATCAAAAAATATCACAAATTAATATAATTAATTATTTAAATTATTATTATTATTGCAATTAATAAGATATTTTACAACAAAAATCATTTATTAATATTATTATTCTTCGTATAAACAAAAATTAAAAATGTATGTAGAACTATTGTTAATAATCTAATTTTTTATTTGAATTATTTTAATTTTTTGACTGTTAGACAATAAAATAATTAAACAAATATAATTATTATTAATATTAATTATAGTATTGCCATTATTAAGATTTTTTACAACAAAAATAACAATTAAAGTAGAATAAATTATTTAACAAATTGTATTTTTAAAATAGTTACAAATTACTGAATCTTGAAAAGTATGAATTATATTTTGATTTAAAAATAATACATTTAATCTATTGAGAAAATTGATTAATTTAAATTTAATCAGCTCATTACTATCAATAATTTGAATAGTTAAAAAATTAATAAAAAAATATAAAAAAGGTTTTCTATATTTACTAATTTATATTAAATTAATATATAGGTCAAAAAAATGTTAAAACATTGAAAGTAAAATTGTTTTACACATATAATAAAATAATAAATCAATGAAAAACTTAAAATAATAAAAGATTTACTTTTAATTTAAATTATTTTATATTTTAGAACTTATTTTTACTGTTATTTAATGCAATAATTAAACAAAAATAATTAAAATTAATGGTAGATTTATTTTAAACCTATTCCAAAATTTAAAAAAAATCATAAATTAATATAATTATGTTTTTATATTCATTATTTCAGTAAATCTGATAACTAAAATAAAAAAATGGCAACAATATATATTTTTATTGGCCAAATACAATTTAAATATCACATATTGTGTGATTATTTAGAATTATTTAGAACAAAAATAAAAATTCAAGTATATTAAATTACTTAACTATGGTTGAAATTATTAGAAATGACTGAATATTGGAAAGTATGTATTATATTTTTATTTAAAAATGATTTTAGACACATTTATTAAATTAATAAAATTGATTAATTTATATTTAATCCGCTCATTACCATCAATAATTTGAATAGTTAAAAGATTAATAAGAGGAAGAAGAAAATATTTCATATATTTACTATTTTATATTAAATTAATGTGCAAATTAAAAATTTTAAAACATTATATTTGAAAGTAAGATTGTTGTTATTCATATAATAAAATAATAAATAAAAACAAATTAAATTAAATTTTGTAAAAATTAGACAACTGTTCCATTTTATATTTTAAATTGAGGCATTTAACACAAAATATAATATGTAATAACATGTAATTAATATAATAAGTTTTATCTAAATAAAAAGAATACCGAATATCCAATATAAGAGAAGAAATTCGCTTCGGAAAAAATTAACTCAATTAAAAATTCCACACGAGACCTTACTGTAATTACAATCACTTTGTTCAGCTCTACGGATCTTCCGGCAAATTGCGTACCATAACAAGTTTTCGTTGTAATGAACACACAGTGAGCAGGCAGAAAGTCCCCATTAAAATCTCAACATCAACATAACTTAATCAAGACAAATCCATGCATAAATTCATATATCACTACGTTTTGTTCTAGTTTCACCGAAATTTTGAATTAGTCACGCCGGTTTCTTGAACTTCCTTTCGATGATCCTTCGATAAACCACCGCTTATGGTTCAAATCATTTAATAAAAACGTTCGGAGTTCCAATGCAAATTCATTAACTGTACCACAATCGTTGAGTGCACCTGATTCAGTTACAAACACGAAATTAATATGCGGCCGCAATTACCGACACGAACGTGGAAACGCATTTTCCAATTTCCACCCAACTGTTGTACGGGAGTTTTGAAATTTTTCACCGTCTTGTATCGGCGACAGATGGTCCCGGGCAACATTTTTCGAACGTTTCTTGTTTGCCTATACGAATAATCGACGGGGACCGTTGCTGGATGTGGGTTATCTCCGACGTCATTAGGCCGCAATTTTTCGTTGGGAGACGTCGACAAAACGTCGATTACGGTACCGACAATATGGGTCAGTAATTGCCCATCTGGGTTGTTTGATGTGTGATTTTTTTCCTATTGTTGCTTGTTTTGTAACTGTTCAATAATCTTTACGCGGCTTTAAATGGTTATTGAATTTTTTGTTGTTGTTTGATTGTTCTCGGGCAAAGTAGACGAAAGGCATAACAGATGGTTAAGATGAAAACGATTCCATTTTAAAACGAATGGTCCATGAGCAATTTCATTAAATTTCCATTTTTATTTTATCTACTTAATCTATTTTTATATTATGTACATATAATTAAAAACTAAAGAAACTGTAAGTTTCAGAATATTAAATTATAGACTAATAGAACATATTTCACTGTTCTTATGTAATAATAATTTTGATAAATTTGAATTTGTAATAAAGAGCAAAACATTAATTTTAAAAAGATCATTAATTTTTAAAAACTATTATAAACATCATATTAATAATTTGTTTGTACAATTTTTAAAAAATATAATATATAAACAAATATTTGGAAAGTAAATAATTAAAATTATGTATAAAAATAATTATAATGTATTATACATTTTTATACTTAAAATTAATTCTAAATTTAGTTGTCTGAATAATTCTGATACTTAAAATTTAAATGACATTTTTTATTTTTATTTCTTTAGAAAGTAAATTCATATTACCACTTATTTAAAATAACTGTAATATTGTTACTGTAAAGGTTATTCAAACAACTACACTTATAATTATCATAAAAAATCATGAATTCAGTTACTTAAAAAATCACTCAGGAATATTATTTCTTTGAAAAAAGTTGATTAAAAATATCTTCAATAAACAAATTATAAAATATCATTTGAATTGTTTTGATATTTAAAATTTAAAAAATACGACTTGTATTTATTTTTTTATGTAAAAATTATTTCAAAATGTAATTATTTATAATTTTATTTAAAAATTATTATGTACAAATTATTTTCATACTTAAAATTAATTCTAAATTCAGTTGACTGAATAATTCTGATATTTAAAATTTAAAAAAAATATATATTTTTATTATTTTTTTAACAAAATACTCTTTAGAAAGTAAATTCATATTACCAATTATTTAAAATAACTGTAATATTGTTATTGTAAAGGTTATTCAAACAACTACACTTATAATTATCATAAAAAATCATGAATTCAATTACTTAAAAAATCACTCAGGAATATTATTTCTTGAAAAAAATTCATATTATGACTTAATTAAAATAACTGTAATAAATATAATGTTGTTTTTGTAAAGGTCATTCAAACAACTACTTATTCAGTTGACTGAATAATTCTGATATTTAAAATTTAAAAAAAATATATTTTTATTATTTTTTTAACAAAATACTCTTTAGAAAGTAAATTCATATTAACAATTATTTAAAATAACTGTAATATTGTTATTGTAAAGGTCATTCAAATAACTACTCTTATAATTATCATAAAAAATCATAAATTCCGTTACTTAAAAAATCACTCAGAAATATTATTTTTTAGTAATTTTGATCAAAAACCACATTTAGATATAGTTTTGATTAAATTAAATTAATTTAAATTTAATTGATTAAAAATATTTCCAATAAACAAATTATAAAATATCATTTAAATTGTTTTAATATTTAAAAGTAAAAAAAAATATGCTTTGTATTTATTTTTTATGTAAAAATATTTGAAAAAATAAATAATTATAATTTTATTTAAAAATTATTATGTACAAATTATTTTTATACTTAAAATTAATTCCAAATTCAGTTAACTGAATGATACTGATATTTAAAATTTAAAAATTATTATTTTTTTTAACAAAATACTTTAGAAAGTAAATTCATATTACCACTTATTTAAAATAACTGTAATATTGTTATTGTAAAGGTTATTCAAACAACTACACTTATAATTATCATAAAAAATGATAAATTCAGTTACTTAAAATACCTCTCAGGAATATTATTTTTTTGTAAAAATTTTAATCAAAAACCATAGTTAGATATAATATTTAATCTAGTTGATTAAAAATATCTCCAATAAACAAATTAAAAAATATGAATTAAATTGTTTTTATATTTAAAATTTAAAAAATATTTATTTTTTTATGTAAAATTATTATAAAATTTTAGGTATTAAATAAACGTGTTTTTGATAGTATGATCACACCGATGTTCAGTACGACATTTTAATGTTAAAAATGTTGTGCCATCCAAACAAGACATCAGAAAACTTTGACATAGTTTCAGAAATTGCACAACCCTCCCGAGCGTCCCGACACAGCATAATTAGAAGTCAGCAAGGGGCGGTAAATATTCCAAAACCCCGGAACTAAAATCGCCTCGCAACGTAAATTTAATGCAGCCGAAAATATTGTTAGGCATGTCGTCAGACTCGTAAAACTAAATTCCGATGAAAGGATCCTTCCTCGTGGCGAACTACCCCTTGGGACATAAACCGATTAAACTTTTTCTAGTCCTGTAATAAAAACAAGTCAGGACAATGCCATGGTATTAGGAGCAGTGGGTCCTTTGTATCGGCGTAATCTTGTTTTTGTTTTCAGACACAAATTGACACTCGGTTTAATTTATTTTAGTGTTGTTGAATGTCATGAGAACAGTATGGAAATTATAACAGTTATTTTCTCAATGAGCACTTAAAGTGTAAGTAAAATTGGGCATCGTTTTTAACGTTTAAATTTTATTTTCATGTTTGTAAGTTCTGTTATTACAATTTTTGTTACTGTTATGCTTGTTTAAATTAGTTATAGCATAACAGTAGTGTAATAAATTAAATGTCAAAGTTTATTTAAGTAATAAATAAAAAAGTTACGCTGCTCCTCAGTAAACGTGAGTTTTTATAAATATTCCTGACATAATAAAGATTTATTTTCACAAAAATATCGACTGGAGAACAATGTTTTTTTTTCAGTTTTCAGGATAGATTCATTAAGGAACTCCATTGAAAATAAAACCACCGTCAGCGAAAAATTCTTGTCGACATTATTAACAGCTTTGGAAGTTGGGAATTAACATCAAACTGCTAATTGGGCTTCCCTAGATTAAAAGGAAGAAAAGTGGCAAACTTGTTTCAGGGACGAATCCTTCAAAGAAAGAATCGTACAAATTTGTGTGAAGCACCACACGTTAAATAAAAGAGACGTTTTATGCACCAGTTGAGAATTTTGATGTGCTGAAAAATATTTCAGGGTGTATATTCGAATTCCAATTTAAAAGAACTTGATAAATTCAATATGAATACAACTAAAATTGCTCGTTTAAAAGATATAAACTGATGATTTATTCACTGCCACGAAATGACAACTTTGAGGTATAAAATAAGGCTTCGTGAATGGAAAGCACAACATATTTTTCGACAATATAAAAGCTTAGAGTTTTATATTTCAGATCATCAATTTGAGAGTGTCTGACAATAAATATGGACTAGATAAATGTACAGCTTCGTAACACCGTCTTGACAATCAACAACTTATTTTTATATAAATGTTCGTCCTTAAAAGCTTTGAGCTTTCTCATCAATAAAACAATCATATTCTGATACAACATCATTTATTAATTAAGGTTTAATAGACAAATACATTTTTCCATTCAACATTTGCTTTTGAGGATTGACTCTCTTCAAGATCAGAGTCATTACATTGACCAATTGCTGACTAGACAAACCAGTCTTCTTGGACTTGAACTTCTGTAATAATTCTGTTGTGGTCATTGGCTTACGTATTAAATATTTCTTCACAGCATCTTCAGTTATGCCTGATTGAGGGAGATCAACTATAGGCTCCAATTTTGGTTTCTTCGCAGCCGGTGCTGCTAAAGCGTCATTTATGAGCTTTCTCTTATTGTCAGTAGGTGTAACTGATGAATTTCCTGCTCCACTCTCTTTGGTACCTTTCTCTGCTTTTGTTCCTTTCTTGTTACTATCTACCTTTTTGCCATTCTCAGCCTTTTTCTCTTTTTTGTCCTTTTTATTTGATTTTTTCTTATCATCCTCATCTGAGCTACTATCTGAGCTAAATATATCATCATCCTCTTCTTTAGTACCCTTCTTTTCTACTTTTTTCACCTTCTTCTTGTTCTTCTTATTTTTATTATCCTTCTCATCCTTCTTTTCATCATTGTCTTTGTTCTCTTTGTTGTTCTCATCTTCATTGCTCTCCTTGTCAGATTTATCAGAATCATCTGAGTCAGACTCGTCATCTGAATTAAGTAGCTTTTTCAGAGCTTTCTCCTCAGCCACACTTTCTAAATTTGTGTCTTCCGGCTCACTCTCACTGCTGTCACTAATATAATCTAGTTCTCTACCTTCTTCATCACCGTCATCTGAATCTTCAAACGCCTCCACATCAGTGTCACGCTTCTTTTTATTCTTCTTCGGGTCAGCTTTCTTGTTCTTCTTCTTGCCTTCGTCCTCGTCATCCCCTTCTTTCTTCTCCTCATCATCGGAGTCGTCATCATCTGAGCTCTCCATCCACTCATCCATCTCAGATATTTTCAGTTGTTTATCTTTCTTGGACGACCCTTTCTTGGTTGTTGCCTCTTCGCCTTCTTCCTCAATCGCCTCGTCTCCCTTGAGGCGCTTCTTCAACATAAGCGAGAAGTAATTCAGATGCTTGCTGCGCTTGTTGAACTCCTCCTCGGCTTCCTCGGCAGACAAAGCCTTATATCTTTGTATGGGTTGGAATTTGTACCACTCACGTAAGGGGAACGCCTCGATGGAACCGTCGGCGGCGTGCGTGAACACGTAGTACGCCGTGTTAGCCGCCACACCACCCTCACGGATACCCTTAAACTTCTTAACGGAGGCGCCGTCAGCAGCGGTGGTCTTTAAAATCCACGGCTGGTTGTCCGCGTTGTATTTTTTGGCAATGATACCCAGCTTTTTGCGTCTGGCTTCCTCTCTGGCTTCTTTGCCGAAGACGGAGCCGGCGCCGAACTTGGGTTCGTCGTCATCGACGGTTTTGTATTCCTTCATGTTGTTCTCACGCTCCATTTTGACCTTCGTCCATTTGTCGAAGTTTACGTCGAGGTTGCCGTTGAAGCGCATCACGTGGTGGGTTCTGGGGACGTCTTTAGGGACACGGATGATGTACTCCTGGATTGTGGCTGGCTTCGGCTGAGGGGCAGGTTTTTGGATTGTGACTGGCCTCTGCTGTGGAGCAGGTTTTTGGATTGTGACTGGCCTCTGCTGGGGAGCAGGTTTTTGAGTTGTTTGTGGCTTCGAATACATTATTAGTAGAATATGCTTTTGTAAGACTATGAAATAGAGTCAAATAGTTACTGGATATTCAGTTGTTATGTTAGTTGTAGGATGGTAGTTTTGGTACTTACTCAATCAGTCAATTCTTCACCAATATATAGGTACGAATAATTATACCTGTACTGAACTATCATAATATTAATGACATCATTTCACAGAATATTTTAGGATAATCTAATCTCATTTATGATTTTAATCGAGTCGAATTAATGGACAAAAAGATGAAGGATTTAAATAAATCAATGATGCTAAAGCAATAAAATTAGGGCCAGATTAATTTGATGATTAAAATATCGAAGTGAAGAATTAAAAGCTTCAAATTTCAAAATAATGAATGATAAAGTATTCCAATTCACAATGAATATTGATTCTGTAATAAAAAACTGTTGTCAATTAATAAAACTTCCCACGCCATTAATCTTGTATCGTTAACAGAAAACTAGAAACAAACGTTCACAAACTTTTTACGTCCAAATGATCCTCCGGGCAACCCAGGCCATTTTAGTATAATCCTACACGTCGAGCCTTTCAACATTAGCCACTTCTCCTTTGTGTAACTTGTGGATATCAAATTCAGTTTTACGTTTTTTTTCACCGTGACAAATTCATTAACCGAGTTCAGCTAAAAGAAAAGCGCCGTCAGCGAAATTACTGCACCGGATTTCTTGTCTCCCTTTTCCAGCTGCTTTGACAGTTGGGGGAATTACCGACCGGACTACTAATTGAGTACGAACTTTTTTTATTACAAAATTGAGGAATTTTATGGTGTGACTTTACCATCTGGGTGAGTGTTGGGACAGTTGGCATACCTGTAAACAATAAAAAACTTGTTTAACAAAGTAAGCAGTGGCATGCAAATCAATGAGAAAAATAATTCGCCATGTTTGAAGGTTGAATAAAATATAAATGATTTACTAGTCGGCAACCTTAACGCATCAGAGGTTGTGAACAATTAGAATAAAATTGCTCTTATTTATTACAGCCCTTAACCCATTTATACACTGAATTAAATTATATAAAAACTAATTTAAGGACGTTGTTTGGTAATTAATAATAATTGTTCTCGTGGCTGCCATTAGGATGATAGTTAATTCTTGTAAAGTATGTTATAACATGGGTTAGTTGGTAATTAATAATCCAAAGTAAAATCTAGACAGTCTCTAGGATAGGTAAGCCAAGATGTCTTGGACGCCAACACAACAAACTGACATAATCTAATTTCTAATTGTAATTTATGTCCTGGTTGGTTTACGTTAACTTAATGACCATATCGCTCAGTTATGTACCTTCATTTTACAGCATAAGTTCAGGGTTGATGAAATTGGGAGAACAGTTTTATTACCAGACTAATTCATTTAAAGCTCAGACAAATGATGGAATTACCCTTGTTCCATTCGACAGTTAAATTCCTCGGGAAGTTATTACAATTTGAATGGATAAAACATTTAATGAACATCCAGAAAAGTTTCTAAAAAGTTTTGAATTTAAAATCAAACTGAAGCTTTTGCTTTATTTGGAGGAATTTCTCCAATTATTTCTGGACAAATGCATATTTTACGGAGTTTGTTTTATGTCAAAACATATCGAACTCTTTTGATTTAACTAATCCTTCAGTTTCAACAAAATTGTCAGTTACAACTTGTTTTGGAAGAGATTAATGAAAATAAATAATAATTTTAAATAAAAAAAATTAAATTAACTAAATAAATAAATAAAATTAATATATATATATATATATATATATATATATATATTATATATATATATATATATATATATATATATTATATATATATATATATATATATATATATATTAAATAATGAACACATTTAATTTAGAATTAAAAATGATAATCATTTAAATTAAAAAATAAATAAAATATTTGATATATATATATATATATATATATATATATATATATATATATATATATATAATAATTTAAATTAAAAAATAATTATAATAAATAAATATTTAATTTTAAATTAGAAAAGTAACAAAATATTTAATTTATATGTTTAATTTTAAATAAAAAAGTAATTTAAATTAAATAAATACATATTTAATTTAGAATTAAAAAAATGCTAAAATATCTCATTTATATTAAAATAAAATGAAAATTAATTTAAATTAAAAATAAATAAAATATTCCATTTAAAGTTAAAAAAAGTAGAATATTTGAATTTTATTTTATTTTATATTAAAAGAAGAAAAAAAATATATATAATTTTAATTAAAAAATAAATAAACATTTAATTTCAAATTAATAAAATAATTGTATATTTAATTTTAAATAAAAATATATAAAAAACTAGATAAATAAATAAAACAATTAATTGAAGAAATTGAAAGGATATTTAGTTTAAATTAAAATTAATAAAATAATTAAATATTTAATTTAAATAAAAAAATAATTTAAGTTAAATAAATACATATTTAATTTAAAATTTTAAAAATGATAAAATTTCTAATTTATATTAAAAAAAAATAAATATTAATTTAAATTAAAATTAATAAATAAAATATTCCATTTAAAATTAAAAAATAATAATTGAATACTAAATTTTAAATAAAAAAAAATGATTTAAATTAAAGAAATGAAATACCCAATTCAAAATAAAAATAATTTAAATAAAAAAATGATAAAATATTTCATTTAAATTAAAAAATAAATATTCAGTATAAAATATAAAAAATAAATATATAAATATCATTTTATTTTAAATTAAAATAAAAATAAAATATTTAATTAAAAATTTAAAATAATAAAAAAATTTAATTTAAATAAAAATATAGTAAAATATTTAATTTAAATTAAAAAAAAATAAAATATTTATTTATTTTTCTGTTTTCAGTTTTTTAATGTTTATTTTATATTGAGAAGTTTCAATATAATTTATATCCATCATTATAGCTTCAATTAAGAAAAAAATAGCTAATTTTGAAACAGATAAATTTAATTTGGTGTGGTATAACTAACCTCATTTATTATCTTCTGAAGATAATATAAGACTTGAAACACAAACATTTTTACAAATGTCGCACCTGCAAATAAAACCACGAAATACAATACGAAAACAAACAGAGGACTCCTTGCAAAAGCTTTTGAGTTGCCACATCGAGAGCCCGAATAATTAATTTATTAATTGCGGCCACATTACAATGGCGAACGGTGCCAATTTCCACTGCAAATTCCTCACAAAAGTAACACATGAATGGCAAAACGTCGACAATAATGATCCGGAGTATTGCATTCCAATTAACACGGACAATGATGTTCTTGTGTCGGTCGCATCCTTTCGTGTTTACGGAGCGTTAATCCACCATTATTTTCAGCCGGCTAATTAACAGCCAGTTTTGAATGACAATGGATTGCCAAGTTTGTGCATTGAACTGGTCCGAAATTCTCGACGGACTGTTCCAGGATATCCTGTGCAGTAAAGCGGTTGTAACAATGGAAATTGCCACACTGAAACTAAATTGTTTGATGCTGAAGAAGACGTAGCAAAGATGACCATTGGCTTAAAGTAATTAAAACACTGCAAAATCACAGTTTTATATAAATTACATACGCAAATATCGTTTGCTAAACTCGTACGGTACATACACAGTTTTAACGTGGTGTCCCAATTAAACGTAAGGTTATAAATTCATCTTGACATTGTTCCGAACGCAGCGGTGCCAATCCATCATTTTGGCGGCCGACGAAACGAAACTGCCATGACACCGGGTCTGTACAGCGTGCGGGTCATGTAAAAGGCTCGATTCCCAACTTGTTTAACTAGCGGATACATAAAAGTCTGTCGCAATAAAACGATGTCGCCAATAAAGCAATAAACGAAGAGCAATTCCGGAGTACTGTTAAATCTTGGATCACCTTTGTGATCCGTTTAATGCGTAATAAATTCGGAGATTTATTATTATATTAAATCATCACCATCACGTGGCAACGACGAGTTAACTAACCATCGTAAACATAATTAAATGCAGGCTGATTCTTAAGTACAGTACGGTTATCCTTGAGGCTCGCGTAAACCACTTAATTAAATTGATGGAATCAATTTTATTATATCATCCCGTTCTTCCTTGTTATTATTTAACAATATGTAATTGCGGACGCGATGTATGTCTAGCGATCCGCGTTTCCGTCGTGGAGGATTCAAAGGTGGCGGGAACACCTTGAATGTTGTTTTGCTATTGTGGTGGAATCGTGAGAAGAGGTAATCACCATTTCGTTTTATAATTTTTTCGTACGGCCATGAAAATTACGTTTCTTGGTCTTGCGGAACAAACTACTCGAGATTTAAGGTAATTTTGGCGGAAAATATGTTTCTATTCACATTAATTCTGGAACAAACCTATTTGAAGTTATTTTTTGTGTAATCTTCATTTTCAACAACCAGTGTGACAAATTAATTTTAGTTTCTTTGTAAGAATAAAACTGATAAAAGCAAGATTGGTAATTGAATTATTAATGTGTTATAACTTATGCCATTTATTATCTTCTGAAGTTAGTTTTTGATTAATATTCATTTTCAACAACTGGTGTGACTAATTAATTTTAATTCCTTCATAAGAACTGATAAAAGCAAGATTGGTAATTGATTAATGATGTGGAATAACTAACCTCATTTATTATCTTCTGAAGTTATTTTTTGAATAACTTCATTTTCAACATCTAGTGTGACAAATTAATTTTAGTTCCTTACTAAGAATAAAACTGATAAAAACAAGATTGGTAATTGAATTAATGATGTGGTATAACTTATCCCATTTATTATCTTGTGAAGTTAGTTTTTGAATGAGCTTCATTTTCTACAACTAATGTGACAAGTTAATTCCAGTTCCTTCATAAGAATAAAACTGGAAAAAACAAGATTGGTAACTGAATTAGTGAAGTGATATAATTAACCCCATTTATTATCTTCTGAAGTTATTTTTTGAATAATCTTCATTTTCAACAACTAAGGTGACAAATTAATTTTAGTTTTTTCATAAGAATTAAACTGATAAAAGCAAAATTAGTAATTGATTTAATGTTGTGGTATAACTGACACCATTTATTATCTTCTGAAGTTATTTTTTTGAATAATCTCTATTTTAAACAACTAATGTGACAAATTAATTCTAGTTTCTTCAAAGGAATAACACTGGAAAAAGTAAGAATGGTAATTGAATTAATGAAGTGATATAATTAACCTCCTTTATTATCTTCTGAAGTTATTTTTTGATTAATCTTCATTTTCAACAACTAAGGTGACAAATTAATTTTAGTTTCTTCATAAGAATTAAACTGATAAAAGCAAAATTGGTAATTGATTTAATGTTGTGGTATAACTAACACCATTTATTATCTTCTGAAGTTATTTTTTTTTAATAATCTTCATTTTCAACAACTAATGGGACAAATTAATTCTAGTTTCTTCAAAGGAATAAAACTGGAAAAAGTAAGAATGGTAATTGAATTAATGAACTGATATAATTAACCCCCTTTATTATCTTCTGAAGTTATTTTTTGATTAATCTTCATTTTCAACAACTAAGGTGACAAATTAATTTTAGTTTTTTCATAAGAATTAAACTGATAAAAGCAAAATTGTTAATTGATTTAATGTTGTGGTATAACTAACACCATTTATTACCTTCTGAAGTTATTTTTTTGAATAATCTCTATTTTAAACAACTAATGTGACAAATTAATTCTAGTTTCTTCAAAGGAATAAAACTGGAAAAAGTAAGAATGGTAATTGAATTAATGAAGTGATATAATTAACCTCCTTTATTATCTTCTGAAGTTATTTTTTGAATAATCTTCTTTTTCAACAACTAAGGTGACAAATTAATTTTAGTTTCTTCATAAGAATTAAACTGATAAAAGCAAAATTGGTAATTGATTTAATGTTGTGGCATAACTAACACCATTTATTATCTTCTGAAGTTATTTTTTGAATAATCTGTATTTTCAACAACTAACGTAATAAATTAATTCTAGTTTCTTCATAAGAATAAAACTGCAAAAAAAAAGATTGGTAATTGAATTAATGAAGTGATATAATTAACTTCCTTTATTATCTTCTGAAGTTATTTTTTGAATAATCTTCATTTTCAACAACTAAGGTGACAAATTAATTTTAGTTTCTTCATAAGAATTAAACTGATAAAAGCAAAATTGGTAATTGATTTAATGTTGTGGTATAACTAACACCATTTATTATCTTCTGAAGTTATTTTTTTTTAATAATCTTCATTTTCAACAACTAATGGGACAAATTAATTCTAGTTTCTTCAAAGGAATAAAACTGGAAAAAGTAAGAATAGTAATTGAATTAATGAACTGATATAATTAACCCCCTTTATTATCTTCTGAAGTTATTTTTTGATTAATCTTCATTTTCAACAACTAAGGTGACAAATTAATTTTAATTTCTTCATAAGAATTAAACTGATAAAAGCAAAATTGTTAATTGATTTAATGTTGTGGTATAACTAACACCATTTATTATCTTCTGAAGTTATTTTTTTGAATAATCTCTATTTTAAACAACTAATGTGACAAATTAATTCTAGTTTCTTCAAAGGAATAAAACTGGAAAAAGTAAGAATGGTAATTGAATTAATGAAGTGATATAATTAACCTCCTTTATTATCTTCTGAAGTTATTTTTTGAATAATCTTCATTTTCAACAACTAAGGTGACAAATTAATTTTAGTTTCTTCATAAGAATTAAACTGATAAAAGCAAAATTGGTAATTGATTTAATGTTGTGGCATAACTAACACCATTTATTATCTTCTGAAGTTATTTTTTGAATAATCTGTATTTTCAACAACTAACGTAATAAATTAATTCTAGTTTCTTCATAAGAATAAAACTGCAAAAAAAAAGATTGGTAATTGAATTAATGAAGTGATATAATTAACCCCCTTTATTATCTTCTGAAGTTATTTTTTGATTAATCTTCATTTTCAACAACTAAGGTGACAAATTAATTTTAGTTTCTTCATAAGAATTAAACTGACAAAAGCAAAATTGGTAATTGATTTAATGTTGTGGTATAACTAACACCATTTATTATCTTCTGAAGTTATTTTTTTAATAATCTTTATTTTCAACAACTAATATAACAAATTAATTCTAGTTTCTTCAAAGGAATAAAACTGGAAAAAGTAAGAATGGTAATTGAATTAATGAAGTGATATAATTAACCCCCTTTATTATCTTCTGAAGTTATTTTTTGATTAATCTTCATTTTCAACAACTAAGGTGACAAATTAATTTTAGTTTTTTCATAAGAATTAAACTGACAAAAGCAAAATTGGTAATTGAATTAATGGTATGGTATAACTAACCTTATTAATTATCTATTGAAGTTATGATTTTCAACGAATTCTCACATATCTTCAGAAAAAGAAGACTTCAAGGGAAAAATCTGATAAAAGTTTGGTAATTACATTATTAAAGACCTTCATTACTTGTGAATACAATAATTATGATTTGATCCAAAAGGTCAGCTTCATCTTTGTTGCAGTTGAAAGAAAATGAAAGTATTCATAAAATATTCATAAACAATGAATAATGAGTAGTAATTAATGATTAAATGAAAGGGTAAGACATTTTATATTCACATTATCTATTTATTACCTTCTGAATATTTTTGGAAACCACATGTTTAAAGATCAATCTGAATAAATAAAGAAGAGGAAGTTGAAGAAACTTTATTGGAAGATTGGCAATGGCTGTTTTAAATCATTTCTTATTGAAGATATGTTAATCGTCGTCAGTTTCAGCTTTCTGGTACATGAGAAAATATAAAAATCTTTCAAATATTGATAAACAATTAAAAAAGCTGGATGATTAAATGAATAAAGAGAAGGAAAACTAAAAATCAAATTGGTCATTATTCTTATCATAATTTTCCTGCCCTTTTTAATTCTTTATTTACGAGTCCCTTCCTTGACACAAAATGAGAGCTCAAACCTTCCTCAATTAATATTAATCACCCACTTCACTTAAAAAGAGCAAAAGGAGATGTCCTGTTCCACTGCACCATATTATTTATGGCCCACCAAAGCGAGAATTATGTAATAAGGAGCCGACGTGCACTAATTAAGATAAATAAACGGACGCAATGACCAAGACCTTAATCATCGGTTTTATCACGTCGCCATAAACTTCAATCGCAAAGCTTATTCGGTCCTGGCGCAGCAATTTCGTTCCCGGTTATCCCGTGACGAATCACCAACGAAGTTACTTCCGGTTTTATCTGCCGGCCGAATATCCGGTGGAAAAACAATTCCGCACTTGCATAATAACGCCGTTATTGCCTGTGTTGCATCGTAAAAGTGATATCGGACCAGATCTGGAGCGTTATTTGGAAACGATCGGCCATTACGCGTCATTACACAGTCCGGGACGTGCATTGCGGCAACGTGCACTCGTTCATGACCGAAACTCTCGTGTAAAAATTCAGTAAATTTATTAAGTAAAAGTGTAACGCTTGGATGTTACTTAATGTATTGCGCAATTTCGACGTTGTTTCTTTAATAAGACGCTTAAATAATTGTGGGTTAAACGACACCGTAATTAGGTGCGTGGTTCATTGCGAGGATGCTGTAATCTTCCAACTTTTATAGTGCGTCAAATTTATCGGAAGATTGTCGAGGCATCGATTTTGTGATTACGCCGGATTGATGGGAATGAGGACCTCATTGAATATCGGGAACTGGCACTTGTTCAAGCGTTGGAGAGGCGAAGATCACGTTTTATTTCCGTCCTACAAGTGAACGACTTTTCTGTGAATTAATACGACTTTAATGACTGTTAATACAACCTATTGTTTTATATGATTTGTTTCGTTATTGGAGCTATAAATTTTGTTGTTTGTTCTCTGTGGGACGATAACTGTAGTCCATTGATTTGAAGAATGGCTGTGAATTTATGGATTTATGGGTTGAAGCCTAAATTTAATAACATCATGATAAATTTGACTAATTAACTAACAATGATCCATTAATATTTCTTTAAAATAATAATAAAATTTAAAGTAAAATTTTTCTTGAACCTAGTAGGAATTTAAAGCATCAGCAGTAAATTATCTTTGCACATGTTATAAATGGTTGCTAGATTAATTTTATGGCAGGCATTAGAAAAATACTTTCGTGTTTTCACAAGCAGGAAAAATCTTTATTGCTCCAGTGATTAAACTGCGGGGAATTTATTGTTTCTCTTTTATAAAGAATTCCACTGTTTATTCTACGAAACAATTTGAATTATTTTCTTTATTTTTTGTGTTAAAACAATATTGCTTTCTGAAAATTTATCTTTATTCTTTAAATAAAACATTAAAGCTTTGGATTTTTATTATCTAAATTAAATAATCTGTTTCAGAGAAATTTATTTTCATCAAAATTGTAATGAAAGAGACCTTTTTATTTTCTTTAGATCAGTTAAATTTATGTATTTTATATTTATAAAAACAAATTAATTTTGTTTTACGTGATCAGATAAGTTCATATTTTCTCACTTTTTAGCAATAAATTAAAAACTAAATCTCTTTATTTTATTGCTATAATTAATTTTTTGTTGTAGTGAAATTTATTTAGATGTATATTTTATTCCTTTTATAAAAAGTCTGTAATAATCACAGAACAATTTTAATTTACTTTAATTTATTTATTTTTTCAAATATTTTATCTTTATTATAAAATCATGTAGTTTAAAATTTTTATGTTTAGTTAAGTTATTAATTTTTTGTTTAAGTGAAATTTTATGTCCCAGATTTTTTTTATTATAAAATAATTATTTAAATAAATCTAAAATCATATAATTTACCTTATTATAAAAGTTTAAATATTACTAATTTATATTGAGTATACTATATAAGATTAAATTCAAGATAAATCTTATTTTTTTATTTAAAATAATTTAAAGTTATTATTTCAATTAATACTTTATAATTAATATTTTTAGCTTTAAAGCTTCTATTCAAAATTATCAATTAATTAATTTAAGTTTATAGTTAAATTTTAATTAATTTGTAAAGAAAAAAATAAATTAAATCTAAAAAACTAAAAAATATTTTAGTTTTTAAATGAGAAATTTAAAATTATTATTTCAAAAGGTTCTTTGTTAAAGTTAAATTTGGAAAAAAGCTTTTGTGTTAAATTGTTTAGTAAATTAAATTAATTAAATATATTACAAATAAATAATTGAGAAAGATTTTATACAAAATTATCAATAAAGCTTTAAATATATAGGCAAAATTTTATGAATTCTAAAAACAGAAATAAATTAAATCTAGAAGACCAAAAAATATTTTAGTTTTTAAATAAATTTAGTTTACAAATCTAAAATTATTATTTCAAAAGCTGCTTTCTTAAAGCTAAATTTGGAGAAAAGCTTTTGGCTTTACCTTGTTTAACAAATTAAAATCATTATTTAAATTTCAAACAAATAATTGTGTTCAAAGCTTTTATTCAAAATTATCAATAAAGCTTTAAATTTAAAGTAAAATTTTATAAATTTGTACATACAGAAATAAATTAAAACTAGAAGATCAAAAAAATATATTAGTTATTAAATTAATTTAGATTACAAATTTTAAAATTATTATTTCAAAAACTGCTTTCTTAAAACTAAATTTGGAGAAAAGCTTTTAGGTCTAACTTGTTTAGTAAATTAAAACCATTATTTCAAAAGAAGTTCTTACAAACAATTATTTATATTTCAAACAAATAAATGAGTTCAAAGCTTTTATTCAAAATTATCAATAAAGTTTTAAATTTATAGTTATGAATTTGTAAGAATAGAAATAAATTGAATCAAGAAGACCAACAAATATTTTAGTTTTTTAAATGAATTTAGTATAGAAATTTAAAATTATTAGTTCAAAAGCTTCTTTCTTAAAGCTAAATTTGAGGAAAAGCTTTTGGTTCTAACTTATTTAGTAAATTAAAATCATTATTTCAAAAGAATTATCTACACACAATTATTAATATTTCAAACAAATAATGGAGTTCAAAGCTTTTATTCAAAATTATCAATAAAGCTTTAAATTTATGGGTAAAATTTTATGAATTTGTAGAAATAGAAATAAATTAAATCCAATAAATATTTTAGTTTTTAAATAAATTTAGTTTAGAAACTTAAAATTATTATTTCAAAAGCTGCTTTCTTAAAGCTAAATTTGTGGTTCTAACTTGTTTAGTAAATTAAAACTATTATTTCAAAAGAAGTTCTTACAAACAATTAATTATATTTCAGACAAAGAATTGAATTCAAAGCTTTTATTCAAAATTCTAAAAAAATATTTAAATATAGAGTTAAATTTTCATGAATTTGTAAAATAAAAGAAATAAATTAAATCTAGAGGACGACAAATATTTTAGTTTTTAAATGAAATTAGCCTACAAATTTAAAATTATTATTATAAAAAGCTTTTCATCATTTTTAATTCGTGTGTTAAATGTTAAACGTATGTATGACAAAGTGAATATTTAAAAAGTACCTTCTGACAAATTTAATTATCATTTCGTTGAATATTACCCAAAGTAAAATCAGTTTACATCAGTGGTTAAACAAATCACACAGCCCGAATTCAGCTGAAAAACATTTTATTCTAATTCCCCCCAAATTCTAACATCTCAACATACATTCCTGCTGAATCGGCATCATTTTGAAAGTCCGAACCATATATGGTCTTTATTCGGTCACCTTTTTACGAGTATGTGCGGATGTAGGGTCAGTAAAGTTCCCACAGCAGATGTGAAACAATGGCCGACACCTGGTTTTCATGAAATATAATCAAACGTAACCCCGCATTTATGCATCGCTGGCCGCGTCACGCATTCAACGGCACTAGCTTTGAACCAGACGTGAAAATAAAACGAATTTATCAATCCACATGTAAAATTTACACCGGATGAGTCAGGGCCAAGATCGATTTTCTTGTTGGGTGGTTCAGATGGATGATTTAGAGCTGAGAAGTCAATCCGGAGGCAAAATTTATGAGATTCAATCAAAAGAACTTATTCTAACAATAGTGCGAAGAAGTTTATAAGCCAGTCTGAATGTTAACATCATAACTGCCTCATTTAATGAACCTGATGCATTATTTCCAAATTCTTCAACTTTTGCCTTCAAATTGCTTCTAAAAATAGTAATAATCACAGATTTACCATTAAAGTTTATAATTAAGACGGGTAATTGGCAGTATCTTGAACTATTAAGTGATTGGACATCTCCAGAGCCTCCGGAGTACCAATCTTCGCCTTCGGCGCATCTCCAGACGTACCACAGAACCGCAAGCCAAACACCATGTGCCCCAGCCGATTCGTGAGCCCCCCGGCACGGTTTTCGCACCGAACCGCCGTGACACCGTGCCCGGCAAGGCCACCGGTTGTTTACAGAGGTGTGCCCCGGTGCTGCGGCGGCAGTACGCCAGAAGCAGCGGTCACATCTGGAAGAGGACCGGTGAAAGTGAAGTTTTGCGGGTTTGATTGTTTGTGCGGACGTTCGGCAGTGGTTCAGGCGGATTGCGGTCAGGTGGACGAGGAGGATCACTTGTAGTAAGCATTTCTTACGGAAGCTTTTGCAGAAGGTTTATTGGTGGTCGTAAACTTTTATGGATTTATTGACTGGTCTGAACGATTCATGCGTAACACGTTTATGTGCTTTTAAAGTGTGTAACATCGTAAACATATATTATTACAATAAATTAAGATAATGTATTTGCAAATCACTTTCCTGGATTTAATACATAAATTTGCAGGAAAAAATAAATATGGCAATATAAATTAAACGTTTTAAGCCCATTAATATGCTCCAAAAATCCACATAAATGGAGTGATTTATAGAAAAATGGTTTAGAGATATATTTAAAAAATATTTTATTATGAAATTTAGGTATTTTCAGGAAAAATCTGAACTATCTCAATATGGGTACTTCTATGCCCTTCAACCAAATATTTAATTAATATTTTTCTTTTATAATATTATGTATTTATTAATTCAATAATAAACATACAAAAATAGAAATTAATAAAGTATTGTGTGGAAAATTAATTATTTTTTTTTTTTAACTAAATATAAATTTAATAAACATAATTAAACAATTCTTTTCTTGGAATAAAACAAAACACAAAACTACATTTAAGAATAATTTATACAAAAAAATTAGAATCATGAATTAAATAATTGTTTTTTATTTAATTGTATTTCCATTTAAATTTACCACAAGTGTTTTTAAAATTTGCATTTTTAAGATCAATATAATCATCTTCAATTGTTTATTTAATAAAACTTACATAATTAGTATGACGTTTCTTGGAAATACTAAAAAACAACTGCTTTTTCAAACATAAAATAAAAATAAATTAGATTCAAAATCTTTACAAAACAAAACATTATTAATAAAATTTTTATTTATGGTATTACGTAATTGTTTCTAATTTTATGTAATTTAAAACTCTTATATGGAACTTTCTTAAAGCTAAATTGAGAGAAAAAGTTTTGGGTCTAACTTGTTTAGTAAATTAAAAATATTATTTCAAAACAAATAATTATTTATATTAGATGACCAAAAACTACTTTAGTTTTTAAATTTAGTTTACAAATTTAAAATTATTATGTCAAACGCTGCTTTCTTAAAGCTTAATTTGGAGAAAAGCTTTTGAGTCTAACTTGTTTAGTAAATTATAACCATTATTTCAAAAGAAGTTCCTACAAATAATTATTTATATGTCAAACAAATAATTAAGTTCAAAGCTTTTATTCAAAATTATCAATAAAGCTTTAAATTTATAGGTAAAATTTTATGAATTTGTAAAAACAGAAATTAATCAAATTTAGAAGATCAAAGACTACTTTAGTTTTTAAATGAATTTGGTTTACAAATTTAAAATTATTATGTCAAAAGCTGTTTTCTTAAAGCTAAATTTGGAGAAAAGCTTTTGGGCCTAATTTGTTTAGTAAATTAAAACCATTATTTCAAAAGAAGTTCCTATAAATAATTATTTATATTTGAAACAAATAATTGGGTTCTAAAGCTTTTATTCAAAATTATCAATAAAGCTTCAAACTTATAGGTAAAATTTTATGAATTTGTAAAAACAGAAATAAATTAAATCTAGAAAACCAAAAAATATTTAAATTTTTAAATGAACTTAGTTTACAAATTTAAAATTATTATTTCAAAAGCTGCTTTCCTAAACCTAAATTTAGAAAAAAGCTTTTGGGTCTAACTTATTTAATAAATTAAATACATTATTTCAAAAGAAGTATCTGCACACAATTATTTATATTGAGTTCAAAGCTTTTTTTAAATTCTGTAAAAAGCTTTTAGAAAGGTTAATTTATATAGAAGTTTTTAGGTTTTACATGTTTAACAAATTAAAACCATTGGTTCAGAATATATATTTATTTATTTCTCAATAAAACAATTAAAGTTTAAAGTTTTTTAAGACATTTTCAAATTAAAATTATAAAACAATTTTTATTAATTTTTAAAAAAGCATAATTACACTATATTATATTTAATAAAATAATATAATTGTAATTTTGTTTTTAGAAATTGTGTGAAACATATTTACAAAATATTGTGACCTGTTATAAAATACTTTAAACCTTGTCATTTCCCCGAATGCCACAATGTGTCAAATATTTTCACTCTCCCAGATAACCGAAAACATTGTACACACCGAAAACCTCGCATTATTTACGAAATGATGTCATTTAGTTTTTTCGAAGTACACATCGTATTAGTGTCGGGGAACCTTGTACCATAATTTCATAAACACAAGGTTATACATGTATGTAAAAATAGTCGGCCAGAAACCAACAATACAACCATTATTGCATCTGCAGCCACTTGTAAATCTACTACCGCATTATGCAAATAAAAAAAAATCACACGGAGAAATTAAACGTTTACTTAAATGTTACCGACTAATTATTCAATTAGGTATAAACGTTGACGACGGTAAAAACAATTATAATTATTTCCCCCCTCTCTGTATCTCGGATATGTGGAGCATAAATCTCCATAAATAGTGTATAGGAAACGTGCATTTTTAAAAACCACTACCGTTAAAAACATGATTCATAAACGGATATCCGTTTGTGTTAAATTATATCTTCTCGTGGATACTGATAATTTTTGTTTATAAAAATGTTTCACCCCACTATTATTTATACCTCATCAATACCTTTTGAAAAATGTAGAAATATCATCATAATTATATATAATTTTTATTATAAAATTTAAAAAGTAAGTAAAAATAATATTTTTTATTAATATTTTGACGAATATTTTGACTTAAGCCATATTTAAGTCATGAAAATATAATTTAAATCTAATTAAAGCTCTAGAATTGAAAATTTTCAGTGTTTTATTTAAACTAATAGTTTAACAATAAAAAATTTATAAAATTTTAAGCATTAAATTTCTTGAAACATTTTGAAATGATGTTGGAAATGAGGATTTTTTGAAACTAATTTTTTAAATTAATATTTTGACAATAAAAGGGAAAAAATTAATCATTAAATTTATTCTTCTACAATTTATTATTTGTTTATTTATTTTCCTAAATTTTAAAATATTTTTGCTTAAGTCATTTTTAAGAGGAGATAACAAAAAATAATTTTTTTATTAATAATCATAAAAAGTTGATTTTACTATGTTTTAATCTTATCTTATTTTCATTGACGAATATTTTGTCTTAAGCCATTTTTAAGTCATGAACATATAATTTAAATCTAATTAAAGCTCTAGAATTGAAAATTTTCAGTGTTTTATTTAAATTAATAGTTTAACAATAAAAAATTTATAAAATTTTAAGCATTAAATTTCTTGAAACATTTTGGAATGATGTTGGAAATGAGGATTTTTTGAAACTAATTTTTTAAATTAATATTTTGACAATAAAATGGAAAAAATTAATCATTAAATCTTTCTTCTACAATTTATTATTTGTTTATTTATTATCCTAAATTTTAAAATATTTTTGCTTAACTCATTTCTAAGAGAAGATAACAAAAATAATTTTTTACTAATAATCATAAAAAATTGATTTTAATCTTATCTTATTTTCATTGACGAATATTATGACTTAAGTCATTTTTAATGAATAAATTTCATAATATACTATCAAAAAAAAAAAAATGAAATAATTATAATTATTCAATAACATTAAGGAAGTAATAAAATCTTAAATAATGTATAAATATGTAAGTATTACCTAATGAACTAATTCTTATTTATTTCCATTTTGAAATTCAATTTTTATTGCTATGTTTCCTACTATTATTATTGTTTTATTTAACAACAATTTTCCTAATTTGAAAACTAATAATTCACGCCTTAAATCGAATTGAATCATCGGTGAAAGTGTAATATTCAGATATAACAATTTGTGATTAATTAAAAAAGCAAGCATCAATTAAAAACTGGTTGTTTTAAAAATTTATTGTTTCCCCGGAATTAAAGTTTGCAGATAAATCACCGAACAATCGCAGATTCAGCGGTTTTACGACGTGGACCTCGTCCATACATCACCGCTGGAAAAGACGACGACAATTAATACGGACAGTTATAAACGAAGAAACTTCAAACGGCGATCGCGTCGTAATTGCCATAGATCTAATTAATGGCATTTAAATTGAAGATTTTTCTGCAGTCCCAATTAAAAACAATATTTAAAATTAATGCGGAGCTGGTGTGCTTTCACCGCAGACCATTAACTAAAAATTTCATAATTGCTTTAGATATGGCACTAATTGGCGACTTGCAAGTCTAATTATTGGAAAATTATGCTCGGATGCGTTTACCCCATTTACCCATCTCGCACTAGTTTACCAGGAAACACGTACCGTATGATTAAGAATCATTCCATCAGAAACTATTCTAATATATTAATGTACATCCTTTTTTTTAATGAATAAATAAATTGTAGTTCATTTTATATGTATTTAACAATATTAATTACAGCCCTTTAATGTTAAAACGCTGTTAACACAGTCAGAACATAATGAAAAGTGTTTCAATTCATCTAATTTTCGAATTAACAATTTCCATTTCATTTAATTTTAGCCCACGTCTAATTTATCATACGTTTTCATTTAATGATTGCTTTAAAATTGACTGCGTATGATAAATTGTGTTACAATCAAATGATTACATTTTGGTAAATTACCCCCGTAACAGCAATCATTAAATAAAAACCAACCGAAATTTCAAACAGGCGTAACAGAATTCGGCGGAGACATTATTTGATAACGACTTTCATCCAGCATGAAACAGTGGAGTAATAATTTTCTGCACGTGTACGAATTATGTGTTATTAAGTTGAAGGAAGTATAACTGTCAAGCCTTCGTCATATTTTTAAATTAACTCATTGCTACGACTATAATCATTTTTAAATTACATGTTTTCATCACTTAAGTCAAAGTATTCGTCAAAAAACTAAGAAAATAAATAATTACAATAGATAAAATGATGACTTTCTAAAAATTATTTTTTATTATTACGTTATTGATTTAAAAAATATTATTTCTCAGAGTTCTCACTCACAAATGATTGAAAGTAAAAATATTTGTCGTTGGAAAAACTAAGAAAATAAATAATTAGAATAGATATAATCAATCCCAAAATCATTTATTTTTTCTTTATTGAATTTTTATTAATATTTTTGTTCAGTAATATACAAAAATTATAAAAAATATTATAAAATATGTAATTCTAACAATTTTATTCTTTGACAATTCTCTTACTCAGTTTGAAGCAGTAAAACTTTTTTTCTTTTTCATTGTGTCAGTTTTTAAAATAAGTCCCAATCATATTTTTTATAATTTACATTATTACTTACTTTTCTTTTTCATTCTATCAGATTTTAAAATAAGATCCTTCTTAACTGAGGCATATTTCTCATAACTTATCATTTTTAATGTTTTATCAAGTTGTTCTTTAATTATTTTTGCATAACTTCTTTCTTAATATTATTTGTCAGATTTTTTATTCATTAAATTGTATTTTTTTCATTTTTTAGATGACATTATTTTCTTTTAATTTATGAATTCAATATTTCATGGGAGAAATTCTTTATTAATGGTGCATAATTTTTATTATTTGACACTTCCAGTAATTGCTTTTTTTTCTGTCACGACAGCGTGTCTTAAATTAACCGTATTTTTTTAGAAAGTTGTTTTACTTTGTATCTTTTTTATTATTTAACACATTTAGTAACGATTTTTTTATTATTTCATAATTTTGCTCCTTTCTAAGTTCATAAATATTTACATAAACTCATTTATAACTTACCACAGTCGTTGTTTTAATTAATAACACATACATGTAAACAATTAAAATTTTAAGATGTAATTAAAATAGTTTTTCTATCTGCCATTGTGTTATTAATATTGCTGTTGGATATCAAAGAATTATTGAAAGATTAATTTAATTAATTTCCCCCAAGGTGTGTCAATTATAATTTTCCAATTAACTATTCATGGCCTTGTTAGACGGATAATGTTTTCCGCATTGTTCTCGGACCGCATCTCACCTACTTTAACCCTTCCCAGCGTGATTTCACGATTGCATCCTCACCAACGTCAATCACATACGAATGCGAATACGGCACACATCCCCTCATCAACGTTGTACATAACCAGAAGCCGGTGCGGCGAAAGTGTTTCGTGTCTTTGATCCCATGATGAGATCAGCTGATTAGCGTGGATCTGGCGTGTCTGTTTGTTTAGTTTTTTGTTGGATATCGGTGTGGAGATACGGTGTGCCAGACTAAATCACGCTTGCGGAACTGATCGATTGATTATTGGCTAATTGGGCGTCATGGATTGATAAATTACAAGTAAGTGGACAAGGATTTGATTGAATCTTGGATTTACTTGGATTTATTTGGTTTTTATTGAATAATAACCTCCGTTTTTCTCACGAATTTATTTAACTATTATAATTGTGGAAAAATTAGGGGCAATGTTTATAAACAAATACAAATAATAAGAATAAAATGTGAGTATTTTATAATAATTTTCAAAATGTTTAGACAAAATTATAATATATAATTGAAAATTGAGTGAACATATTATTATAAATAAATATTAAAACTTAAAAATACAAAATAAACATGACAAAAATTACATATTAATATAATATAATAATAAAGAACATTATGATGTTGATAAATATTTCTTTATTAATGTCTAACTTCTATTTTTTGATACATTCAATAATATTTTTTCTTTTGTCAGTTTTTAAAATAGACCCCAATTGTACATGACTTAAGTATTTTATAAATGAAATTATTATTTATAAATATGTTGTTTCTATTATTTGACTCATTCACTAATATTTTTTTTCTTTGTCATTTTGTCAGTTTTCAAATTAGGTCCCAATCATATTTTTATAATTTATTTTATTACTTATATTCATATTGTAGATGACTTAAGTATTTTAGAGATGAAATTTCTTTACAAATATGTTGTTTCTATTATTTGACACATTCACAAATATTTTTTTTCTTTTTCATTGTGTCAGTTTTTAAAATGGGCCCCAATCATATTTTTATAACTTATTTTATTACTTATATTCATATTC
Organism: Aethina tumida; assembly: GCF_024364675.1. Taxonomy (NCBI): domain Eukaryota; kingdom Metazoa; phylum Arthropoda; class Insecta; order Coleoptera; family Nitidulidae; genus Aethina; species Aethina tumida. The sequence continues at coordinate 3,798,758 of NC_065438.1, forward strand.
TACATGACTTAAGTATTTTATAGATGAAATTTGTTTATAAATATGTTGTTTCTATTATTTGACACATTCACTAATAATATCTTTCTCTTTCATTGTGTCAGTTTTTAAAATAGGCCCCAATCATATTTTTATAATTTATTTTATTACTTATATTCATATTCTACATGACTTAAGTATTTTATAGATGAAATTTCTTTATAAATATGTTGTTTCTATTATTTGACACATTCACTAATAATTTCTTTCTCTTTCATTGTGTCAGTTTTTAAAATAGGCCCTAATCATATTTTTATAATGTATTTTATTACTTATACTCACATTGTACATGACTTAAGTATTTTATAGATGAAATTTCTTTATAAATATGTTGTTTCTATTATTTGACACATTCACAAATATTTTTTTTCTTTTTCATTGTGTCAGTTTTTAAAATGGGCCCCAATCATATTTTTATAACTTATTTTATTACTTATATTCATATTCTACATGACTTAAGTATTTTATAGATGAAATTTGTTTATAAATATGTTGTTTCTATTATTTGACACATTCACTAATAATATCTTTCTCTTTCATTGTGTCAGTTTTTAAAATAGGCCCCAATCATATTTTTATAATTTATTTTATTACTTATATTCATATTCTACATGACTTAAGTATTTTATAGATGAAATTTCTTTATAAATATGTTGTTTCTATTATTTGACACATTCACTAATAATTTCTTTCTCTTTCATTGTGTCAGTTTTTAAAATAGGCCCTAATCATATTTTTATAATGTATTTTATTACTTATACTCACATTGTACATGACTTAAGTATTTTATAGATGAAATTTCTTTATAAATATGTTGTTTCTATTATTTGACACATTCACAAATATTTTTTTTCTTTTTCATTGTGTCAGTTTTTAAAATGGGCCCCAATCATATTTTTATAACTTATTTTATTACTTATATTCATATTCTACATGACTTAAGTATTTTATAGATGAAATTTGTTTATAAATATGTTGTTTCTATTATTTGACACATTCACTAATAATTTTGTACTTTTTCATTGTGTCAGTTTTTAAAATAGGCCCCAATCATATTTTTATAATTTATTTTATTACTTATATTCATATTCTACATGACTTAAGTATTTTATAGATGAAATTTCTTTATAAATATGTTGTTTCTATTATTTGACACATTCACTAATAATTTCTTTCTCTTTCATTGTGTCAGTTTTTAAAATAGGCCCTAATCATTTTTATAATGTATTTTATTACTTATACTCACATTGTACATGACTTAAGTATTTTATAGATGAAATTTCTTTATAAATATGTTATTTCTATTATTTGACACATTTACTAATAATTTCTTTCTTTTTCATTGTGTCAGCTTTTAAAATAGGCCCCAATCATATTTTTATAACTTATTTTATTACTTATATTCATATTCTACATGACTTAAGTATTTTATAGATGAAATTTGTTTATAAATATGTTGTTTCTATTATTTGACACATTCACTAATAATTTTTTACTTTTTCACTGTGTCAGTTTTTTAAGAAAGGTCCCAATCATATTTTTTATAATTCTCATTATAACAAATATTCATATTGTATATGACTTAAGTATTTTATAGATGAAATTTCTATATTATTATGTAATTTCTATTATTTGACATCATTCTTTATCATATTAATAAATGAACCACGTCAAATTTTCACAATTTTAAAATATTAAAACATGTAAATTAGATTGTTATAATCATAAATAACAAAAAGTAAACGTGAGAAAATATATGCCATATTTTATGACAAATAAAATCAAAATTTATGAAATATTTTACATTACAGATAAATAATCTAATTTTAAAATTTGTGTGTATATAGTAATAATTATAAAATAGGTTATTTTAATACAAAAATATATAATATAAATAAAATATTATAAAATAACTGTAACAAAAAAAATTGTACTAAAGACTATGTCACTTTCTATTAAAATTGTTGTAACCTCTAAATACATTGATTCATACGAACATTATTAAAAATTTATTGATGATATTGATTAGATTTAAATTGATGTGGACTCATGTTTCACCCATGATACGTATTATTTCTAATAATTTATAAACCATAACCTCGACAGTGATACATGTTAACATTGCATATTAAAACAGGAATAACAAAATCACAGCTCTGGAAGTAATCCTGGCATAAATTCAATATTTCCAACTCACAGAAAACACTTCATAAAACTTCGATGCAGTAAAGTTTCGAAAAGTCAGGAAGTCAGCTATTGTGATAAAAGTTCCTTGAATAAAATCAACCGTTGTAACATCCACGTAAACAAACTGTGTTAATCGGTTTTAAATTGTCCGCAATAACATCATTAAGTACATATTAACAATAACAATATTTGGTCTGTTTCTGCTTGGTTAGTTAATATTTCGTTTATTAACGTGGAATACCGTATTTAATATTGGCTTTTGATCGTGTTACTGTTTTGTGTACTGTTAATTGAAACATATGTTACAAATATTGATCCAGCGATTAGACCTAATGACGCAGTAAGAATGGCACGTTTTATCACAATGTTAACAAGATTAGAAACTGCCACTCAGGTAGGTAGATCACAATTGATACAAGAAACGAAATTAAATGCAGAAAAACTACGTTAAATAGAAAGCACATTTGCAAGTGCATTTAGAAAGTATGATTGGACGAAGATGGTGCAATTTTTTGTGTAAACAAATTACACATGATTCGAATATATAAAAATACGTTCGTTTTCACCTTATTATTTCTGTGGGTTGTTTAAACAAATTCGTTGCTACACGAGCTGAAAATTTAATTGGACATGAGCAAATTCTTTGAGTGTAAATATTGAATTATATATTGGTGTGTTGTGGCTCAATTATTCATTTATAATGTGCTTTGAATGGCCAATTTTATTCATGTATTAAATTAAAAAAATGTACAGTAGTGGCCATAATTATAGCAACTTATTAAGATATAGATATAACAAATACTTGAATTGGATACCAATACCTATAATGTTTATTGTTTTTTCTGTTATTGTTGGGATGCTTCAGTTCTTCTGGCGTAGGCCCCTTTAGACTGATATACTTGTCATATATTCAGAAAATGGTCGAATTTATTCCACGGAGATGGGCCAAAATAATAAAACAAAAAGGACATTATACAAAATATTAATGTTAAATTAAATAAAAGATCCTTTCAAAATTAAATTCCTGTATTTATGTCCAGCATTATATAATACTGTATAAATGTGTGAAAATTGTATGGTACTTCCATTTATATTATAATTTTATTATATGTAATATTTAACATGAAGGTAAATTGCCATGATTACCATATTTTTATGTTAAATAATAATTTACATGGCGTGTGAAATGGTGGATTTTTTTTTAACTATTATACTTACATGTGCATAACTGTGCTTGTAAATTTACAAAAACCTCCATATTATAAATAGATCAATATCTATAGCGTGAATCTGGAGCCAATTTTCCTAACAAAACAAGTCCAATGTGAATAAATAAAAGCCAAACGAGTGCACGATAAACTTTTGGGGTTAATGTTTTAATTTAGTGCCCCAATATTTTATTTCGTCCATGAATATTACTCATAAATATGTACATTTTATATGTGGCTTTGTTTATTGTATGGTTTTTGAAAGGTAATGAATAATTTATTCGAAATAGGAAACAATTGCAGTAACAATTAATGTTAACTAACCGATTACAGACGTTGTAGATTAGTTCAAACGCCCCAAAACGTGTCACAGTGTTCTCCAAACTCCAAACAAACATCGATAACGTTTAAGTTGTTTTGTCCCTAATTTGGTTAATTACTTTCAACGTTCTACGTTATGTGCATCTTCTTCTCAAATACAACTGATTATTATTGTTATTATTATTATTATTATTATGACTCGTACGTGTGTAAGGATTCGGAATCGAGGCTATGAATAATGAATTTTCGATTTTTCAAACGACTTCCTCCATCTTTCTTTGGTCACATAAGTCGACCCAGGCCTGAAAATTTACCTACCCGAAAGAGCAGATAAGAATAATTCAAATGCGAGCCGGAAAACATATATTTTTCTGGGTCGAAATCGTAGACTTTGATAGTAAAACTCATACGTTTTCACAAGATCCAAAAGCGAACAAAACGTGTGACTGTTCCATAGTGTAAATCAGAGTTGTAAATTTTAGTGCTTTAAGAATTCACACGATGATTATGGATAACATTATTCTTGGGTTAAGTCGTAAAATGCATTCGTTCAAAATGCATAAAATTATGCCAGAAATTTTATTTAAAAACATTTCAATCAAGTTTTGCATAGATTTAAATAAAAATATAAAATTGAATATTGAAAATTTCGAAGAAGGAAGCTCTAAGACAATTTAAATTGTATTTTTATTGTTTAATGTTGTGATAGAGTCCACTTATAGATTTGTGCTAGAAATTTTGATTTAAACTAATTAAATCTCCATTTTTTAAAATAAATTAGGATAATAATTGTTCAATATTTAGAGAGACATTCAAAGTATCCAGAAATTTTATTTTAAAATATTTAAATCGTATATTGATTTATACAAAAATAAAATAAAAATTTCCCACTTTCTAAATAGATTTAAACCAAAAATATAAAATTGAATATTAAAAGTTTCGAATAAGGAAACTCTAAGACAGTTTAAATTGTATTTTTATTGTTTAATGTTTTGATAGAATGCACTGATTCAAAACTTATAGAATTGTGCTTTAAGAATTCACACGATGATTATGGATAACATTATTCTTGGGTTAAGTCGTAAAATGCATTCGTTCAAAATGCATAAAATTATGCCAGAAATTTTATTTAAAAACATTTCAATCAAGTTTTGCATAGATTTAAATAAAAATATAAAATTGAATATTGAAAATTTCGAAGAAGGAAGCTCTAAGACAATTTAAATTGTATTTTTATTGTTTAATGTTGTGATAGAGTCCACTTATAGATTTGTGCTAGAAATTTTGATTTAAACTAATTAAATCTCCATTTTTTAAAATAAATTAGGATAATAATTGTTCAATATTTAGAGAGACATTCAAAGTATCCAGAAATTTTATTTTAAAGTATTTAAATCGTATATTGATTTATACAAAAATAAAATAAAAATTTCCCACTTTCTAAATAGATTTAAACCAAAAATATAAAATTGAATATTAAAAGTTTCGAATAAGGAAACTCTAAGACAGTTTAAATTGTATTTTTATTGTTTAATGTTTTGATAGAATGCACTGATTCAAAACTTATAGAATTGTGCCAAAAATTTTGATTTAAACTAGTTAAATCTCCATTTTTAAAAATAAATTAGGATAATAATTGTTAAATACGTAGAGAGACATTCAAAGTATCCAGAAATTTTGCTTTAAAATATTTAAATCGTATATTGATTTATACAAAAATAAAATAAAAATTCTCCACTTTCTGAATATATTTAAACCAAAAATATAAATTTGAATATTAAAAGCTTCGAAGAAGGAAACTCTAAGACAGTTTAAATTGTATTTTTATTGTTTAATGTTTTGATAGAATGCACTGATTCAAAACTTATAGAATTGTGCCAAAAATTTTGATTTAAACTAGTTAAATCTCCATTTTTAAAAATAAATTAGGATAATAATTGTTAAATACGTAGAGAGACATTCAAAGTATCCAGAAATTTTGCTTTAAAATATTTATATCGTATATTGATTTATACAAAAATAAAATAAAATTTTCCAATTTATGTTTAGATATAAATATAAAGTATAAAATATTTATAGATACTTAAATAACTTCCATTTAAACAGACAAGTTAATAATATTTTCGATTTAAATATTTAAAATGGTTAATATGATGGTCCATTTCCAGCAATATAAATAATTGTTTTTAGAGACCTTTTATATAAAAATTGAAATTTAATTAATAAGTTTCGAAGAAGAAAATCATTAATTTGACAGGATTTAATTTAATCGTTATTGTACCTAAGAGATAAATAACATTAGATAAGAAATAACCAATTCTTGAACAGTTTGCACAACCTGAATTGCACACAAAAGAAGATGAAGATAAAATTAACAAATCATACTTGAATTCTATCTAAATGATAACTGTTTCCTTAACAAAAACATAATTAATTAAAGGGAATGGCAACAAGCAACAGCGCATTAATCAGAGATTTATCTAAAATTGCAAAATAATACAATTGTAAAATGTACTAAATCCTAAAATTGCACAAAGTAAATTTATGTAAAATATTGTAAATAACCTTGGGGCAACATTAACGATTCAAACCGAACAAAGAAAGCGATTAACAAGACTAAATTCAATTTAAAGCTTACGGGCACCTTTTTCCAATTTTCATTTATTGCCACCTCCGACCAAATTTAGTTAACCAGGATAATTTACTTTATCTTTTCTGTTCCTTCCTATCGTTCTCGGACAGTCAACAACATCGTGTCCTTTATTTGTCTCCGTCGCCCGGATTTTTACACCGGACTGTTTAGACAGCCCTGAAGTTTATTTGTTGTACTTACGTACTATACTTTAGTTATGGCAACGTACCTGGAACAATAAAACAAAAGGATCATTTTAACTGTACCCAACCAATCGATAATTAGTAAAACCAACAAAAAACACGTCGCCAAAATAATTATTTACAAATATTAATGTATGCAAATTAAATTAGCCACATTAATAACCCACGGTGATGGCTATTTTCATTATCAGTCAGTTGCTGAACACGACAAGGGGATTACTCGCATTGCACCGTTCGCCACGCTTGTTGTCGGTAAGCAGTAATAAATAAATTTACGTTGCCTACTTAATTTGTCCGGTTTGCGTCAATGGATTTTGTTTTGCTAATTATTGCCATAAAGCAACAATAAAAACCATCGCGTTAGTCATACCTGCAGATACATACGATTATAGGGGGAACAGTTCATGTTAGATAAGGCGATTTATTGTTGGGAAGCCGTTGCGAAATTTGTTGATGTGTTGAAACGTTGTCGGTTTTGTGCTGGCCATGTTTCGTTGAGATTTACGAAGGATAAAATTAAAATATGGCTGTTAGTTATGTGACATTTTATGATTAGCGGTGTTTAGTGGATTCCAGAAATATCTCACACTGTTAATAGTAAGTCAATTGTTAACTAGAATGTGCTAATAAACTACGAAAGTTATATAAGTGTTTACACAAGTAAGTGTAATGTTAATATTAGTTATTTATTGATATAATTTGCTGAAAGTATTCATTAATATTGTGATAGAATGCACTGATTCGAATCTTATAGAATTGTGCTAGAAATTTTGATTTCAACTAGTTAAATCTTCAATTTTTTAATAAATTAGAATAATAGTTGTTCAATACTCAGAGAACCATTTAAAGTATCCAGAAATTTTGCTTTAAAATATTGAAATCGTATTGATTTAAATAGATTTAAACCAAAAATATAAAATTGAATATTAAAAGCTTCGAAGAAGGAAACTCTAATACAATTTAAATTGTATTTTTATTGTTTAATGTCGTAATAGAATGCACTGATTCAAAACTTATAGAATTGTGTTGGTAATTTTGATTTAAAATAGTTAAATCTCTATTTTTTAAAATAAATTAGGATAATAATTGTTCGATACTTAGAAAGACATTCAAAGTATCCAGAAATGTTGCTTTAAAATATTTAAATCGTGTATTGATTTAGACAAAAATAAAATAAAAATTCCCCACTTTCTGAATATATTTAAACCAAAAATATAAAATTGAATATTAAAAGTTTCGAAGAAGTAAACTCTAAGAGAATTTAAATTCTATTTTTATTGTTTAATGTTGTGATAGAATGCACTGATTCAAAACATATAAAATTGTGCCAAAAATTTGATTTAAACTAGTTAAATCTCCATTTTTTAAAATAAATTAGGATAATAATTGTTCAATACTTAGAAAGACGTTCAAAGTATCCAGAAATGTTGCTTTAAAATATTTAAATAGTATGTTGATTTATACAGAAATAAAATAAAAATTCCCCACTTTCTGAATAGATTTAAATCAAATATATAAAATAGAATATTAAAAGTTTCGAAGAAGGAAACTCTAAGAGAATTTAAATTGTATTTTTATTGTTTAATGTTGTGATAGAATGCACTGATTCAAAACTTATAGAATTGTGCCACAAATTTTGATTTAAACTAGTTAAATCTCCATTTTTAAAAATAAATTAGGACAATAATTGTTCAATACTTAGAGAGACATTCAAAGTATCCAGAAATGCTGCTTTAAACTATTTAAATAGTATATTGATTTATACAGAAGTAAAATAAAAATTCCCCATTTTCTGAATAGATTCAAACCAAAAATATAAAATTGAATATTAAAAGTTTCGAAGAAGGAAACTCTAAGAGAATTTAAATTGTATTTTTATTGTTTAATGTTGTGATAGAATGGACTGATTCAAAACTTATAGAATTATGCCACAAATTTTGATTTAAACCAGTTAAATTTCCATTTATTAAAATAAATTAGGATGATAATTGTTCAATACTTAGAGAGACATTCAAAGTATCCAGAAATGTTGCTTTAAAATATTTAAATAGCATATTGATTTATACAAAAATAAAATAAAAATTCCCCACTTTCTGAATAGATTTAAACCAAAAATATAAAATTGAATATTAAAAGTTTCGAAGAAGGAAACTCTAAGAGAATTTAAATTTTATTTTTATTGTTTAATGTTGTGATAGAATGCACTGATTCAAAACTTATAGAATTGTGTTGGAAATTTTGATTTAAATTAGTTAAATCTCCATTTTTTAAAATAAATTAGGATAATAATTGTTCAATATTTAGAGAGACATTCAAAGCAACCAGAATTTTTGCTTTAAAATATTTAAATCATTAATTACTTAATATTATAATTTATTGTTAACTAGAATGAGCTAATAAACTGCAAGAAGTTACATAACTGTTTACACATATGTTACAAGTGTAATTTTAATATTAGTTATTTATTAACTTAATTTGCTGAAAGTATTCAATACGTTTCAGATATCTGTAAATCAATTACAAATAAAGAAGGTTATTAAAATGAAATAATAATGGTGGTTAGCAAATAATAAATAGAAATACATTCCATTCGGTTTTGTAACTCGTTTTCAGATTTTTACGCTCCACTTCCATATAATTTTATCTGTTTTTTACTTAAGTATTTTATCTTTTTGAATTTAAAGCGTAAACATACCAAAGAAATCGGTTTTGTTAGTCACGTTCATGATAAATTTTACATAAATTCCCCAATAAAATATTCCAAAATATTTAATATCAGCAAACAAGGAATATTTGTTTAAAATTAACAGCCCATAAACTTATATATTACACCATAAACCGAACCATAATCAGATAATAATAAAATTAAGAGCCCACAAAACAAGTACATAAACAACAATTTGTTTAAAGACATGAAAAAGAGGCCTGCATCAACAACCTGCGTCTGAGCGCCCAGGCGACCAAACGTCACGGACGTCCGCCCGAAGCCGGAGCCGGCGGCACCTACACCAAGCGTCCGAAGGACAAGAGCGCACGCGGCAGCCTCGAGAACGTCTCCAGCAATCCGTGGGGCGAGCACCGCGTCGAGGAGGCCTCCAGCTTGAGACGGAGCCGCAGCTTGGCCATATCCAGGGAGACTATATACACACAGAGGCAGGAGGAGAGCGGGAGGCACAGGAGGAGCCAGCTAATCCCTCGGGCCAAGCTTATTGATAGGTCCCTGATTAGGGAGCAGCACAGGTAATTTGTGTTGGAGGGTCGTTATGTTTTATCAGTTGGGTAAATGTTTGCCTTGTGTTTTGGGGGAGGGAATTGTTAAAAGGCAGTGGAAAGATGGTTGGAGTCAAAAATATTCCTCTAACATGATTTATAAACTTTAGTTTAAATTTAAAGACCTCGTTAAGGCATTGAATGATGACTAACTTGGGAATGAATCGACGTCTTCCTTCCTCTTCCCTTCTTGCAGCCAACCAAAGCCCTGGTTAAATCCTCTTAAGAAGTTACAAATACAATTACAATTTGTTTCAGATACAAGGGCGCCAGTGTTGATAACCTAGACTCGCCAGATAGACGGGTCAGACGAAAATCCAGTCTAGCCACCGACTATACGGACTGTGGGGTGCAAAGATCTCAACAAACGAGATCGAGGCAATCCAGGAGGACGCTGCGGGAGGAGGAGATTTACTCCTACGCGTCACTGAACGAAATCAACGGCGTTCGTATCGAACAGGAAAGTGCTAAAGCCACAACGCAAACGAAGGCCCGGATCAATGTCAACCGCAGAGCATCTTACGAGGATTTAATCGGGTTATCTCTTCCTCATTACTATCCGGACTCGAAGTGTGACACGGATATTACGGACAATATATCGATTAACGATAACACCTCGTACGCGTCTTTGGATAACAACAACAACTTGCTGAAGTCGACGCCCAATCTTAGTCAGAAGTGTTCAAGCACAGGTAACATCTCCAATATTAACCTTAACTGGGAGGTTAATGAGCACGAAAGCATTTCGTACGACGAAAATATATTCTTGAGCACGAAGAAGTGTTACTCCAACGAAGGCCACTACGCCAAACCCAGAACCATAAGGGGGCCGACGCCTTATCACGAAAACTACACCTACAATAAACGCAGGGACTCAATTTACAAAGCTCAATACGAGAAACCACCAGACAAACACGAGGAGGAGGAAATAGACTGTTTAGAAACTGAAACCGACACCAACTTCGACGAAATATTATACAGTGACACAGCTAAAGTCTTAGAGATACACGAGGGGGACAATTACTCTAAAGGTACAACTCTGTGCAGCTACTCCAACATCGAGGACAACCCCGTATACGAATCTAATAATAAAGGCAGCACGAAAGTTACAACGCCAACTTCTGATACTTCAGAACAAAAAACAATATCCAGAGAAACTCCAGATCAAATTAAAACGCTTATAGAAGTTGCTGCGAGTGATGAAACACCCAACCCCGAACAATATAAAACAATCGTCGCGGTAGACACAGAAAACAGCGAGAACTGCGAGGAGGATAGTAAATCCAGTAAATCGAAACAGCACAGTCACAATTACCTGAGGGAATTCCTTGAGACGCAGAAAGGCTCCAAGAAACCCCTGCAGAATTTTATATCGAAAAAACTGTCGAATCTCTCGAGGAGGAACACGAAGGATAATAACAGACTGACGGACAATCAGTTCCATTCATTGCCCGACATAAGTGCGAGTGAGAACTTGAAGAGGTGCGAGAAAATAGACCGGAAACTCAGGAGGTGCGAGAAAACGACGGTGGTGAAAAACGCGGACGTCTCTAAAGAAAATCGATTTATTGTTAACATCGGTAGGCACTTTGATATAACCGCCAACTCCAACATACCGGTGGACTTTGAGCTGAAGATTGCTAAGGTGTCGAAGAAAACTAAAAACAACAAGAAAAACACGCTCAAGAAGGAGAAGTCCGACGAACAATTAATTGAGGCTGTTAAAAACTTGAAGCAGACTTTGAGTGCCAGCTCTATGAGCTTAGACGACAACTACTACAGGAAGCCGGAGATAGTGGAAGTCACTGCCAAAAACAATTCACAGATTAACCTAAGGAACTTGGACAAAGACTTCGAAATGGACAAAAAGGAGTGCACCAAAGAGTATCAAGAAAAAGTTGACACCATGAGGAACTACTGGGGTAAACTGGTGGAACCCACCAACGAACCAGTTGAGCAAGAACCAGTTAAATGTAAAATTGTGGATCTGCAAACGAAAGTGGAGGACGTGAAAAAGAAGTTTGAGCCAAAGGAAGAGAAGGAGGAGGAGAAGCCTGTTAATAAAGTAAAGCTGGTTAAGCAGATGTTTGAGGTCAAACCCCCCGTGGAGAAAACTGAAAAATTATCTCCTATTATTAAGGAAACATGCAGCTACTTCGAGAAGTCCACCAAAGTCCCCTACTTTGACTCCCACAACCAATTGCAAAGCCTGAACCCAAACATAGTGGAAATCATCAACAAAGAAGATAAGAAGGAGGTAACCACCAACGAAACAAGCACGAAATCAGAGAGTGTGACTAAAGAAAGAGACGAAAAGCCAAAGAAGCTCATCTTCAAACGTTCAGGCAAACCTGTGTCAAAGTCTAATAGCATAGCTTATCCAGAGTTCGACTACGTGCGATACCGAGTGGTGAAATCCGACCTGTTCCAGAAGAAAATATTCGCCAACTGCGACAAAGAAACACAGTTCGACGACCTGATGCAGTACCTTCAGGACTACAGTTTCCAGGAGCTTCTAATAGACAATAATATTGTTATTATTGAACCGATTAGAAGCAAAGTACAGTACGACCCTCGCAAACCGCCCAAGATATCATCGCAGAACGTCACACCATTATTGAAAAAGAGTGATAATGAGAATGACAGCAATTCACTGAGGAAGCACTTCTTCTATCACCCCATACGGGTGAACAAAGAAGTAAACGACGACGAACTACCGAATCCGGACACGGTGAGGCAGGCCAGGCAGTTCTTCGAAGGGGGGCTGAAACGGTCGCAAAGTAATATCGATGTGGAGGCCACGTCTAAGGAGAAATGCAACAAAGATAATGATCCGGATAAGGACCACTGTTCCGCCACCGACTCCAACTCTAACCCCTCGAACATCTCGGACTTTGGTAGTCAGGAGAACATATTCGAAGGGATTGATGAGAGCGACAACTGCTACGAGCAGCAGTTCGTCAGCGAGGACATCCTGGAGAAAATCAGAGAGCACGGCTCCACCGTCACTTACTACGGCGGCCGAGTTTTGAAGCAGGAAAGCAGCCAGCCCATTTTAACCAAAGTCATCATGGAGGAGATCAAGAACAACCAAAGCAAGTTCAGCGACTGTAACTGCAAGAACACCCAAACCGACAATCAGGGCGTCAAATACAAGCTGGTCAAGTCAAACAGTTGCAGCAGTCGACTCGAATTAGTAGGCACTAATAATTTGATGGAGTCCAGGAAGAAGTTCATTGCCAAGCACAAAAAGCTCCTCAACGAAAGGAACTTGAAGAACGAGAAGAACGCCTGCATCAAAGAGGAAATGAACGAGAACGAGCAAAGTATTCAGAATCCAACCGTGACAGAAAAGAACGCCATTAATGAAAGCATCAAGAAGAAGTCGTTTGGCAGCCAACCAAAGATTATAGGGGAGGAGATGAAGAAGGACAACAAGATGACCCAGTGGGGTGACGTCAAAAAGGAGACAATTTATTCGACCATAACTTATAGTGATAAATCAAGCCAGAAGAAGCTTTATGAATTCCATAACTACGACAGGATTAAAACCAAAACTAACAAGCAAGAAATGGAGTTTGAACAATATGAAGTAGCATGAACATCGAATATTTTTAATAAATAGTCAGTAATTTAGTCAGTTAATTAAGGATTAAGCTGATTTGTGATTAGATTAGGTTTACAAGTTGTCTGTAAATTATTGTAAAATAGAATTATTTGAATATTTAAGGTACTGGGAGAAGTAATTTTGCTTTAATAGTGATATTTGTAACTACTCGAATAAAGTTGTTTATCAAAACACAAATGTTTTATTTCTTTTTAACTTTGTTTCAGTCTAACAGTAATTATAAATATGAATCAAAACAAGTCTTTGATCAAAATAGAAATGTTTTCTTGGAGACACGATACCTTTCTTAAATAATTTTAATTTAAATAAAAATTTTGTTTATTCCTGCTTTTTTCCTGAGCCAGTGGCTCAATAATAATTCGACACAATTTTTTGTGTTTCCTTCAGTCTCAACTTTCAGGGATTAAATATGAAGGAAGCGAAGGAAAGTTGGGAGTCCAACAGGCAGACAGTTAAGGGTTGTTGGCGCCTATTTATGTTTTTCTTATCGATTACCACGAACATCATCACACCAAAACGAAAACACTGTCTCATATTTCCGTAAACAATTACTCATATTTTGTCATTTTAATTTTAATTTAACAATTTTTGGCATGATTTAAACTGAAGTAATAAAAACGACTTGTTTTGCAAAGTCCCGGTTCAGTTTCAGACCTAATTAAAAGTTTTAGTTTCCCCAGCATGGGATAAAATTCAGCTGTTTTCAGGCTGAAATTGAACCTCGTATTTGCCTTATCTAGAAAAATAATCCATTACTTTCGGCGCCTGAAAATACACAGCTTTTAGGAAGAATCAATGAGTAAATGGAGAAACTCTCAAAGAATTGGGTTAATAAAATACAACGACTGAAAAAGACAAAGGATTTCATAAAACGGTCTAATTGCTGAAGGTTTTGCCGCAGTATTGTATTCAAAGTTCAAGTAGTTTAAAGGAAGTGTTCCAGTAAACTAGAATAGAATTTTAATTTTCTTTCATTTGCTCTTTACAGATAACCAATAAGATTTATATTTTGAGGGAGTTATTGAACTGTTTCCGAAGCACAGTAAATGTCAAATTGTTCAGCCATTGTTCATAAATCATGGTCTGGCCTCGGTCAATGGCAATGTGCTAGGTCGGTTTTAAAGTTATCTGAAATCTGGAATTCTGGGTCAAATCTTTTGTGATGGGGGTAAATCGATACCAAACTAGATGAATAATTTACTCCAATTTAGCCATAATACAATTTGATGTTAATTATAAAACTGTAAAACCCCACAAAATGATTGTTTTATTTTTGTAAAGGCCGCACATTATTTCCTGACTTTCGGCCATTCCAATCAACTTAAGTGAATTAGGTCCAAACGAAGTGTAATAAAGAAAACGTCCAATTGTCCAGACGTCCATTAAGCAGTGGTTTTCTGGTCAATGCCAGCACGGAGAGAGCCAACGACTAAAATTTTTAAACTTCCAAACAGAATCTGGAATTCTGGGTCAAAACTTCTGGACCCGGACTACAAATCGATACCAAACTTATACGTCCCATTTTACTTCGCATAATCCATTCACTCACAATAATCTCCGAGGTGAAACCTCGGCGATACTTTCACAGGAAATTAAGGGAACTTCAGATAATCCATTTAGGTACAGGTGCTGCAGCACGGATTTTTCCCTCAAGGATTCCGGTGAATCAGTAACCGTACCAAAAAGTTTTTACGCGTTTTAGGGTGGATCTTATCTTTTTTTATTACGTTATGCTGCTGGAGCAGAAGTTTGGCACACATAAAACGCCACAAAATCGATTTAATTTATCATTCTAAGAGAATGTCATATCAATTACCTTTGAAACATCATGGGCAACAACTATAGGGAGATTTTGTTTACTTTTACCTACAAAGTATAAAGTACACAGCAATTTTGATGCCAACTTGGAAATTCCTCCTCGTGCAGGTATTTAACTGGAGGAAGTTGCACAGCTGGTGCTTTGATCTCGTCGGTTGGTATTCATAATTTAGAATTTGCAAGTCTAATTGCCAAATAGACAGGAATGTAACAAGATAATCACTCTTTTCTACGGCGCACAAACTTTAATATACATTAATTAATTAAAATGCTAATGGACTTAACTAACACGCGTATTTAACAATACAGAATTAAGGGGTAACACGCGTTGACAATACGGGATAATACCCGTTTTTCGGGGGTGGTTTCTGAGGGTTTTTGCTTGCGAATATAAATCACTGGAAGGTCGTTGCGACGGGAAATTGAAAAACAAATCTTAATTCGAGGGATTCGATATTTACGTGTGGGATTCGGGGGATGATTTAGTGAATTTAATGGAGATATTTAAATTAGTGGCACGTTCTACGATTTTATTGGGAGTACACGTTAAATTACGTCGTAAAATGGTATATAAATTAAGAATTGAAAAGTTTTAATGAAAAATCTATTAAATATATGAAGGAAGTTTGCCTTAGAAATTCTTTCATGAAATATGCATCAAACAAAACTTTAATATAAATTTATTACGTATAAAGACACATTTCTCTCTGAAATTTTTGTTAAAAGACTATATTTTAACTTGAATTAAAAAGAATATACTGAAAAATATGTAATTTCAAAAGAATATGATTGAAAAATTAAAAAAAAAGAAAATATTATCTAGAAATTAAACAAAAATATGTGAAACATTCTGAAATAATATTTATAAATATAAAAATATATAATTTGAAATATTATGTTGAAGTACATCAAATTATGTGATTTTTTCCAATTGCTTTCCAATATATAAAATGTTGACATTATTGAATAAATTTATATATTTTAAAATAAAATATTTTAGAATTTATTATAAATAAGTGTTGAAAATAGTAATTGAAATTAAAAATTAATAATAAAATGTTATATATCTATCTGTTCTTAAAATGGGTGGTCAAAATTTTTGAGCAATTAGAATACGTTTAATAATGATGAAAATTTAAATACAGTCCTAAAGAAAATACAACCCCTCAAATTTAAATTTCAAAAATGGTTTCCTTCTTATATTTCTGTAACCTTTGGCCCAATTGTGTTTATATTTGGTATGTATTATCCTAAAAAACATGCCTACAATTTAATGTAATACATTTTTTCCATATTGTTACAGTGGCGTAGATTTTCGGGATTCTCCCCCTTTTCTCGCCCTCTTTGCTTCGCCACTGATTATTTTTTTAAACTATTAAACTTTTCGTATTCTTTGCACAATTTAGAAGAAAAAAGGTATCTTGATTAATATTGATTATGACAACCGTTTTTGAGATATTTCAGATTTAATGTTCACTTTAATTTTCTTCAAATACATTAAAACTTAAATATATCAGAAACGGCTGTGTTAATCAAAATTAATTAAGGGCACCTTTTTTTCATAAACTGTGTATATAATACGAAAAGCTTAATAGTTTTAAAAAATATTCAGTGGCGTAGAAAATAATGTGAAAAAAAAGGTGAAACTCCCATAATCTACGCCACTGTATTATTATGGATAAAGTTTATTAAACTGAATTGTAAGTATGTATTTTAGGATAATGCGTACCAAATTGGACCACAGGTTACAAAAATATGAGAAAAAAACAATTTTAGAAATTTAAATTTGAGGTGCTGTATTTTCTTTAGAATAAATCTCCATTATTAAACTCCTAAATATTAGAAACACCTTGTATTAAGAATTTTGCTTCGAAAATCTTTTTAAAACAATTTTAAATATTTTAATTTAAATTGAAATTAATTAACTAATATTTACATAATTTGATAATTTTATATAAAAAATTATTTAGAAGTAAATCAAAAATGTGTAAAATATGGTTAAATATTTACTTTGAACTCCAATAAAGTTTTCACATTACTTATACATTATTTATTTTGAATAAATTGAAGTTTTCAGTTAAATTAAAGTTAGATAATTTAAAATTGTTAAGAAATTTGTCGAAAACTTAATTTGAGAGGGGATGAGTGTAAAGAAATCAATGAAAAAATATCTTATTGAATGAATTTGGAACATTTTTAAACAAACTTACAGAGACAAATGTAATATAATATTTATGTAACTAGGTTAATCTAGTTTCTTAAAAGATGCATTCAATATATCTCTATAAAAATTCATGAGTCGATTAATCAAGGATAAAAGTGCATATTCACATCGAGCCTTTAAATCTCTTACATAAAATGAGTTTTCGAACAAGACAGACGTAAAGAAAACACAATGACTTAATAAAGTTTCACATTATCCCTTCGAAAAGATCAGGAAACGCCATTAACGACTGACAGATGATCCTGGCAGTAATTTATCAAGTTAAGTTCATTTTCTTTTCCAACTCGAACTGTATTTGTGTACGTTACTCAACTTACATTAGATTTTTTCCAGTTTGTAATTGCAAGGTAGATTAAAACAACACAAATAAATGGTACAGATTCAGTGTGAAAAAGCTGAATGATATTAAAATTCATAACAGCTGCCAAAGTGATATATCAAAAATTTATAAATACACCACACGTTTAAAATAGAAATCAGTGCTGAATTTTCAAACAGATCATTGTTTAAATGTGTCAAAACAAGGGAAAATTCATCATTTATGAACAAGTCGACAAAAAATGTTGCTACAAGCGAAAACAAATTGGTTTTTGAAAATTCAAAGTGCCTTATTTCAGACATAAAATACCAGAAAGCGTTTAATATAGTATTTTATGATAAAACAAAGTTGGAACTTCCTTTACAACAAGAGGATTCGTTGAAAGTGCCCGATATTAAAATTTTACGATAGAAAACAAGGATAAACTTGCTGAAAATTTCATCTCCAACTTCAGGAATGCATTTTAAATTAAATTTTCAACGGAATGGAGCGAGAGAACTCCATATACATACATAAAATTATTACAATTTATGCATGCCCTTTTGAATGTACCATAGTATGTTACATATATTTGTGTTAAGCACAACGAGGCGTGAGTGCGACGTTTGAAGCCACCGTAGTTGCACACAATCGACGACCAGAGAACAGTATTGTTTTCTCTAAGCGGAAAACCTTTAATTTTCCGGAACAATGAAAAGTCTCAACTTGACAAAGTGTTGGCTGACGAACACGTAGGATCACTTCGTGGCTGATTGAGGCTGCACTCCCCGAATTTACGGGACCGAAAGTTATTTGACTAAGCCGACAAGTGAGACAGTTTTCGACCTCCACCCGGGGGGCTTAGATGCCGAATTAAACTTTTACAATTTTGCCATATCCACATAATGGAGCCTTTTGAATAACGTGAATATTTATTAGTGTTCATAAATGGCCCGGAACGGTGCCCACGGTGTTTTTCAATTAATTTTCCGTATCACGTGAAAACACGGGCTGGAATTACGGGAATTCGGGCATGAATTAAACGCACGAATATTCTAGTTTGGATTTATCGATTGTAATTTTTGTCCGGTGCTTCGTTGACGTTGTTGTTTTTCTAAAATACGGATTTCTGGTGGAAAATTTAAGGTAATTAAAATGCTTTTTCAGTGCAAACTAGTTTATTTTGTTGCACATCCAATTTCCGGCCATCCGTACAAACGTGACAACGGATTATAATTTAGTGCAATCAGGAATATGGTGAAAAATAATTTAAATAACATGGATTTAAATAGATGTGTATAAATGAACAATATTGAAAATTTGATTACGTAAATAATTGTATTATTTATTTATATTTTTATCAAACAAATTTACCAAACTTTTATTAAGTGAAATAGATTTTTAGTTAAATATTGTACAAATCTAGATTTTTTTAAACAAAAATATGAGATAAATTAGAATAAAAAAACTATCAAAAAGTTAAAAATATATTCAGTGTAATTTAAAATGGTTAAAAATGAATAAAAAGCATGTAAAAACAATTTGAATCCATTTAAATACATTTATACATAATTTAGAAGTTAAAAAATAAATTAAAATTAAAAATGTCTTAAATTTTAATTAAAAAAATATATTTATGTTTCTGTATAGTTTATGTATAATTTTTAATTAATTATTTAAATTATCTATATATAAATTTTAAAAAATTGTCAATTAATTTTTAAATAATTTATTTAATTTTCGTTATTATTATTATATATAGTAATAATTAGATTACTAATTAGGTCCCGAGGTATTAATTAAATTGTGTAGAAATTTTGCAAATAAAGGCTGCTCCGCTCAAATAGCTAATAAAAACTAGTAATTGTCATTAACGTAATTGCATGCGGTTATCTCGCAGCAGTAAATTCAGCAACACCCCGACTAAAAGTGTTGTCCAGCAAACCCAACACAGCAGTAAAATTATCGACAGCTTTAAAACGCAAGACAACCAAACTAAAAATAAATTATTACTCAATTATGTTCGCGGAAGGCACACGATAAATTAGTAGATTTATCTTGGGATTAAGGGAGATACGAGGAACTTAATTTATTAAAAGATTATCCCCTGTTGCTCGAGTTAAATGGCTAAAATTTTCATTCTGATGGTTCCGATTCCGAATCAGAACGTCCGGTTCAATTTCGAATAAAAAGCTTAGACCGGCAATTTTCTTCGAAGCTGAGATTTCAATATGGTTGTTTTTATATCCTGTGTTTTAAGTTTTTATATTGGACCCCCGGAGAATTGGATGTAGAATACACAATAGATGTTGGAGATAATAAAAGGATCGCTTGTATGCTTTTTTTTACGTAAATGTACACACCCTAAAAGCCTCGTTAATTTTATTAATCAGCCATTAAAGTCAATGATTAAATTTCATTACGTAAAACAGCAAACAATAGTCACCTAAACCAAACGCCTCGATTTACGATGTACAAACAAATAAACTGTGTTTTACGATAACCGTTCCCAAAACTAAAATAGTATTATTTTTAGTTTAAATCCTGTGACACTAAAGTGGCATTTTTAAGGGTGATTACAACCTTAGTTTAATTAGTTTCACAAGCAACCCGGATTAAATATTAAAACTCACAAGAAAAAACAAACAAGACGTCAAAGTTTGGCTTAGTAAATTGCCAAGAAGGGTGTAAATTTGTCGGGTGCATTTTCCTGCACATGAAACGTGATATTCCAGGGGCAAATACGTGTTACGTTATGTCTGCGACATAAAATTTATTTTGTGCGACGTAAAATAATATCGTCGCGAGTTACTAAATGCATTTTATTCGCCAAACGAGATAAAATCGAAGCTTGTTCAACATGCCAAACCGCCACGAATATATTAATATAAATTCCGGGACGGCTGTTACACGTTCAAGTATTTCGGAAATGGCAAGATTAAGACTTGCATACGGATGCTGAATCTTTAATTTGGACTTGGCTATGGAACTTGGTTAATTAGTGAGTTTTAATTTACTAGTGGAAGTTTTTGTTTTTGACGTGTTTATTGATCGTGTTTGCATTGGCTGTCTATAAATATGGGTTGAGGACATTTATAACTGTGGCGTCAACATTTTTCAAACGCCCACGTTTCATGGAATTTGAAATATTGTCATATCAATTCGAAGAATCTTTTTAATTTCAAACATAACAAAAGGACAACTTTGTGAAGATTAACAAATGTTTATTGTTTTGTCTCTGTCATTGTCATTAATCACTTTTATTGCTTGTAAAAAATATCATAATTTATTACCAACAAATAAAATAAAAAATTTAAATATGTTGATAATAAAAATCAACAACGAAATACTCCATGAAAATGTTTAACACAAGAACAAATTCATGGTTCTTTTGGTGCTTAATTTGGTAATTAATTTATTAATCTGTTACAAACCTAAAAATGGATTTAAATTTCATATTAATGAACATGAACATCGAAATACTCCTAAAATGGACTGTTTATTGGATACAAATCAAAATATTCTAAGAAAATTTTTAATCTAAAACAAATTCAAAGATAAAGTTTTTGGTGATGAACAATAATAATGTTGTGTATTCAAAGAACATAATTGCCTTCAATTATTTCTTTTGGTGATTTCTATAAATTAATTTATTAATTTGACATAAAACTGACAAAGGATTTAAATTTAATAGTCATGAACATGAACATTGAAATACTCCTAAAATGGACTATTTATTGGATACAAATAAAAATATTCGAAGAAAATATTTAATCTAGAACAAATTAAAAGAAGAAGTTCATGTTGATGAACAATAAAAATGTTATGTATTGAAAAAACATAATTGTCTTCAATCATTTCTTTTGGTGATTGCTGTAAATTAATTTATTGATCTGACATAAAACTGACAAAGGATTTAAATTTAATAGTAATGAACATGAACACTGAAATACTCCTAAAATGGACTGTTTATTGGATACAAATCAAAATATTCTAAGAAAATATTTAATCTAAAACAAATTCAAAGATAAAGTTTTTGGTGATGAACAATAATAATGTTGTGTATTCAAAGAACATAATTGCCTTCAATTATTTCTTTTGGTGATTGCTATAAATTAATTTATTAATTTGACATAAAACTGACAAAGGATTTAAATTTAATAGTCATGTACATGAACATTGAAATACTCCTAAAATGGACTATTTATTGGATACAAATAAAAATATTCGAAGAAAATATTTAATCTAGAACAAATTAAAAGAAGAAGTTCATGTTGATGAACAATAAAAATGTTATGTATTGAAAAAACATAATTGTCTTCAATCATTTCTTTTGGTGATTGCTGTAAATTAATTTATTGATCTGACATAAAACTGACAAAGGATTTAAATTTAATAGTAATGAACATGAACACTGAAATACTCCTAAAATGGACTATTTATTGGATACAAATAAAAAAATTTGAAGAAAATATTTAATCTAGAACTGAATAGAACTAATTGTTGGTGATGAACAATAATAAAATTGAGTTTCCAAACAATATAATATAAAAATGAACATTGAAATATTCAAAAAATTAAAAAATTTCATGGTGATCAACAATAGTAATAATGTTCCAACTTGGTGGCGACATTAATATTAGTATTTTGTCGATAAAACGGTCAATCTCTTTGGTCGTTTACACCTAATTAATTTGTTTATGTGCTATAACACTGATAAAGGATTTAAATTGGATGGTAATGAAAATCAACATCAAAATAATCTTAAAACAGAGCGTTCACCATATATGCATCAAAATACTGAACAAACCTGTCAACTTTAACAAAGTGGAACATAAACACAGTTAAATTGTAATTAGCACCGTGTCCTGGTTTAATTTATTTGCACATCGATCCAATATACTATTTGCTTTGTATGCACAAACATACTGATTATCACAATCACATCGACGTGGCCAAGAAACCGGTTTTTCCGTATGATTTAAGGGGTAAATATTTGATGAATTATTATCGAGGCGTATAAAATTTCAGGTAATAAAGGTGTATATCATGTACAAGCATGGTAATGAAACGGGGATGGTTGTTAAATTTTATTGCCCTGTAACGGACATTAAACCATACTGTCCGTAATATGATCAACTTTATGACTTCCTGGAAATTATACCAAGAAAATACCTGTATGGTTAATCGTAAATTAATATACGATTGGGATCAACTTAATAGTGGCATAAATAATTTTATTTGTGCACATAAAATATTGAATAATTTGCTGATTGTTAGAATTTTACAATTGTGGCGGATGAGCCAACCTTTATTAACAGCCATTTATAGTTATGGTGGATGCGCTGGTACATACAGTGGTGGAAATAAGTATGGGATATTTATTTATCTGTTACAAATGTTACTTTTAATGTTTAATGACCCTAATATTTCAATAATTTGTGGTGTAATTTTTAGCTAGTGTCATTGCTTGACATCTCTTAGGCATCAGTGTGAACAGGAATTTGTTGCCAGTAAAAAAATATATTCGATAAAAAGACCTAAGCAAAAACGATGAGTGGCAATTTTAGTATGCCAGATGGTAATCACAAACTGGCAAACTTATTTAACACCATTACAACAGATATGAAGAAGCACAGAGGTTGAAACTCCAATTATTAAAAATGTTCCTTACTTTTTTCCACCACTATAAATTATGTATCCACTTGTGATTTTGGCGAATGCGCAAGTTTAGTTAGAAAGGACGAATTCTTTCAAATAATAAGCACAATTTTGTATAAAAATGTGTTGAATAAATTATAAACTAATAAAGTAAATTACTTTTCCCAATACTTAATATTTGGTTTCAATAAGAATTAATATTTTATGTACTTTGCCAACAAATTCGTTTCACCAATCGACAACATTGGAAATCCATCAAATTAAGGTGAGTCACTTTGCTACTTTAATAATAGATGGCAAAGTATACAAAGTGTTTAAGCTGCTACAAAATTTAAAAATACTAAAATTGCTACAAACAATTCCAGTTGGTACAGTTGTTCAAATGAAACAAAACAGTTTACGATCGACAATTTGAGCGTCTCTAGGAAATATTTATGATCCTCATCTAAAAATAGACCTGCATTGAATCCTTAGAACTTCTCAATCTAGTCTCCAAGTAATTAGGGTGCACAATTTAAAAAATAATTCACTTTATTCCCGGACTTTTCCAGTTAATTCAACACCAATATGATGAGCTAATTAGGTCACTCTTAATAGCAATCAAGATGTTAATAAAAATCACCAGCCAGCTAAAAATTAATGATTTTCTTGGCCTCATCAAGATATTGATGTTTTCCGGGCTGCTCCACTTATTATTGACTTTAGATTTAATAGCAAAAATTAGCAGGTCGTAAATTTATATTTGAGTGCTGACAAGTTGCTTCACTGCCAATTCCGTGATGTAACACGAGCCAGATAAGGAAGCTTTCCTCAATTAGCCTGCGAAATGTTCCGGCCCAAGTTCGTGACCGACCAACAGGTATAACACCTGCATCGCCCACAATTTATTGAATTGCTTTTAATATTTACGATTTGCGCAGCAACAGCACACATTCTAAATTGAATAATTAATGGAAACGTGCACGTATAGTCAGGAAACAGTGCAAGGAATAAACAAAAACTGAATGTCATAACACGAAGTCAATTTGACCGAAGATATGTTGAAACAGGATCGGGCACATAAAACTGATAGTAAAATTTTGTTACGGCCTAAACATATCCAGACATTGTCACTTTATGGGCACCTCTGGGGGGTGAATAAAAGTGGACTTTAGAAAATTTACTGCTTAATATTTCACGCAACGTGTCATAGATTAATTCTAATGTGTTGAGATGAAATATGTAACAGATTGTAGATTTTCAAAGGAAATAAAGTTATTTCTAAATGTTGGGGTTTCACACTCATGTGTGTGTAATAAAATTTTCCTTTAAGGCCCATTTAACAACATATTAATGTAGTCTATGTTTTTTTACTTAAATACTTTTCTTGAATTCTATGTTTTTTAGAGACAGATTAAAATTATTTATAGACATTATTGATTTTTAAATTATAAAAGGTTGATTTTAAATAGGATTTTAAGGAAAAAAGTGTAATTTAAACTAATTAAATAATAACTGAACATGTTCTTTCAAGGTCAAAGATAATAAATATTTATTATATTAATAAAAATCAAAATCTGTTGTCTGCTTCTTTTATTTAAATATAATCATATTATATATTTTTTATTTAAATATTTTTCTTGAATTCCATAAAGTTTTTTAGAGACAGATTAACATTTAAATTATTTATAGATATTATTGATTTTTAAATTGTAAAATGTTGATGAGTTGAAGTGTAATTTAAATTAATTAAATAATATTCGTTCAAGGACAATGAATAATAAATATTTATTATATTAATAAAAAACAAAATATATTATTTGCTTCTTTTATTTAAATATTTATCTACATATAAATGTAGTTTATACTTTTTTATTTAATTAATTTTCCTGAATACCATGAAGGGTTTTATAGACAGACTAGAAATTTATTTATATTACTCATTTTCAAATTATAAAATGATGATTTCCAAATTGATTTTAAAGAGAGAAGTGTAATTTAAACTAATTAAATAATTACTGAATATGTTCTTTCAAAGACAAGGATTATTAAATATTTATTATATTAATAAAAAATAAAATCTGTAGTCTGCTTCTTTTATGTAAATATTTATCTAATTCTTCATTATGTTCTTAAGGAGCATAGAATTAAAAATAATTTTTAGATATTAATTAATAATAACATTAATGTTTGTATATTCTAATTTATGGTAAACAGTCAAGTTACAGACTCTATTATATCCTCAATAGGTAAATTTAAATTTAAAATATATTTTTGAATATTACAAACTTTAGTAGAGTAAAATATTGACAATAGATAATAAAATATCCACATTATTGTCAACAGATTTTATAATGTCATAGAAATATTTGTTGGAAAATTTATTGCATAACATTCCAGACATATTAAAATGAATGCCTTTATTCAAATTAATAAGGCAAAGGCTCTGAAATCTTGGATTCCAAACAGGTGTTATCGAACAAATATTCCTGTGAAAGGAATTGAAACTTGGGCTAAATGTTTTATGTATGAGTGTAATAAAGTTTTAGTGCAATAGTGAAGCTGTTTTCAAGCAACGTTCCAGATAATGTCAATAATAAAACAAAAACTATATTTTATTGGCGACACGTTTCTATTTATATTGATAAAATTGAATACATTAAGTGTGTTAACACTTTGATAACATGCACGACCCAATTCTCTAAAAACCAGTTTGATAAGAATAACTGACCTATCCTGGTGTAATCATTAAAAATACATTAACACATAATCACCCACTTAAAATACAATCTTACACATTCCCAAAAACTTGTTTTTTACCCATTACTATCAGCAGAATTAAACAGTCATGTCCATTGATAAAAATTCAAATGCATCGTGTCACTATTTAAACAAACAGCTCTTTAGTAATAAAATAGATAACACAAATTTTTTGAAATTTGTTTTTTTTTAGAACTTGACGCATCATCGTAAAATATTTGTTTTCGCCACATGCTATTTTTACGATTGTACGGTCAAATAAAAATGTGTTTTATTTTACTATTTCAACAAAATTATGCACGTACGTGTTGGACAATAAACGTACACTTATATAAACTAAATTTATTTAAATGAAAGATTTATATCGGTAATCATAGCTATATAAAACATAAATCTTATTTTATACACTTGGAAACTATTAAAACTAACACAAAAGTCGTGATACATTTACGTGATAGATAAATCTTATAGATTGTTAGAAAGGCACGACAAGAAACTGTTTGTTACAATATAATCTAAGTAATTAATATAATTAATTAATTATACATAAATTAACATTCGTGTAGTAAAGTAGTAAAGATATCAAGTAACTTTCGTTTTTCTTATAGTGAAATGTTGTAGAACACGTAAATAAAAAATAAAATTTAATTAAATTTATTATTATCAGCATTAATAACAAAAATTAAATTATTATTATAAAATAAATATTATTTACTTGAATAATGAACATTAATAAACTATAATTAAATTCAACACAATTATTTTCCTTATTTTATAGTAATAATAATAATAAAAATTCTTAAATTTTCTTTATTACAAATTATAATAAATCTCATTAATAAAAATAAACAATATTCTTTAAAAAAAATCAATATTATATATAATTTGATAATTTAATAGAGACATTTTATTATATTTATATATTTAAAACAATTAATTTGTTTATTTTAAAGTAATCTTATATAGTTAAGGAAAATATCAAGTAAAAATAATTGTCATAAGTGTAAGATATTCTTTCGTAAAATACAATTAAAGAAATAAATATACATACCTCAAAAGATTTTTCAGACAAATTTAAGAGAAAAGAATAATATCTTCAAATAAATTAATTTTCCCTTATTTTAAAACTTGTAAACTTACACAATAATATAAAAATAATTTAAACAATTCTTAATTTTTTATTATAAATTATATTCCATATTATTAATAAAAAAATTATTGTTTTAAAAATCAGTATTATATATTATTAATTAAAATTTGATAATTGTACATTTGTAATTTTATATATTAAAGAAAATATTATCCAAATAAATATAAGATATTCTTCATTAAAAAAATATAATTAAAAACCAAATATCAATTTTAGTGGATTTTTTTGACAAATTTTGGAGAAAATATTCTTCTTCTATTAATAATTTGATTATTGTCGGCCATAAATATAAATATAAAAAAACATATATTAAAGAATATAAATAAAAAATAATAATAGAAACTGTTTATTACAAAATATAATTAAAAGAACACATATTATATATACATATTTCAGATTTTTTAGACAGATTTTAGAGAAAATATTCTTGTTCTATTGGTAATTATCATTTGGTAATTATGAATCCATAAAAATAAATATAAAAAAATATATATTAAAAGAGGTGTAAGATAAGAAAAATAAAATAAAAAAGTAATTCTTTGATATTCTTTATTACAAAATGTAATTAAAAAACATACATATTTCAGGAGAATTTTTAAGCAGATTTTAGAGAAAATATTCTTCTATTATTGATAATTATTAATCCATAAATATAAAAAAATCTATATTACAAAAGGTGTAAGAAAAGAAAAATAAAATAAAAAAGTAATTCTTCACACATATTTCAGGAAAGTTTAAAAGAAGTTATAAATTAAAAAATTAATTTTTTATAGGGAGATAAAACAAAAAATAATTTAAAAATTCTTTATTACAAAATATAATTAAAAAAGCATATACATATTTCAGGAGAATTTTTAGACAGATTTTAGGGAAAATATTCTTTTCCTATTGATGATTATCATTTGATAATTATCAATCCATAAATAAAAATAAAAAAATATATATTAAAGAAGGTACAAGATAAAAAATAAAATAAAAATGTAATTATATATAGAGAGATACAAATAAAAAATAATTTAAATAATATTCTAAGTATTCTTTAGTATTAATTGATTGGATTGGATTGGATAATTGTTGAAATTCACTGTTTTTAATACCAATTTCGGTAAATTTTTTAGACAATTTTTTTTCTATTCGTAATTATCATTAGATAATTGTCAATGCATAAATAAAAATATAAAAAATATATATTAATGAAGGTATAAAATAAAAATGTGATTTTTTATAGGGAGATATAAATAAAATATAATTTAAATAATTCTTAGATATTCTTTATTATTAATTTCTAATCACTGGATAATTGTTAAACAAATTCATTGTTTTTATTATTTATTATTTTAGAAAATAATTGACAATTTTTCACAATAAATAAAAAACTGTGCGTGCTGTTTATTTGTACACACTGTATCGTAGAACCTATAGGAAAGTAAGATTAATTTTAACCGACGAAAATCATCTAAAATTACCCGAGAAATTCGATACATTCCCAACCTTCATCAATAATTACCGGACAAATCTGTGTGCTAATCCCATCAAGTCCCGGACAATACAAATAATTTAGCAAATTAAACAATTTCCAGCGCATTAACTCTTTGTTTGCCCGAAATCGCCGACCAGAATACACTCGGTCCTATTTATATTTGTTGGAGTAATCTCCGGTCAGGCAAAAATAGACGCGGACTCCATTCTAAACATAACGCGAAATATGTCGGGGAGACGTTTTGCTAACGCACGAATTATTTAATTATCATTACCATTTTCGTCGCTATCACTGTCCCGGTCGCTGTCTGATGACGAGGATGTCGATGTAAGTTCGAGTGCGTCCTCCTTCCGGTCCTTGTGGTCCTTGTGGTCTTTACATAACACTGACACTGTGGCGAAATGTGTCCTAAATTGTCTTGTAATTTGAACGTGTACGCACTGAAACAAAAGAAACAAAATTTATAGTTATTCATAACGGATAAGGGTTGGAATGACGTGGGGCTTGTTCACTGATGTCACTTTCGGGCTACGCATAAGTTATTCACGGGCCAACAGGCTGACCCGGAGGGTTACACGGCCTTTTTTACAAATTTATTTATATCCCACGATAAGCGTTTTCCCGTCACTTTCGTCAAGGATGTTCTGACGAACTTGATCGCCGTCCGGATTGTTTGACATGTTGGGGTGCGTCCGCAAACAGCTAAAGGATGTAACCCTTCGACCGCGACAAAAGTTTCGTACGTGTTCATCAACTACGAGGACTCGGGGATTTCCCGACCTCAAAGTGTAAATCTCCGGGTGACACGACGCCATCCCGTGTACGTAAATGGACGAGAATGGGGTGGTGCGTTTTAGTTGAGGGGCTCGAATAGTTTAGCATTAATTAAGTGCTTTATCTGTGTGTGTCTGGTGCTAAGAGCTCGTGCGGTAAACTGGTGGCTTGCAGTATGATTCGCATGGAAGGTTTAATTGAAGCAATTGGTGTGCATAATATGCAAATTTTGGAAAAAATATTGCGATGGGGAATTTAGCTAAACACCAGGTTAAAGTTAATGAAGAACTGGAGTGAATTTTGTATTTCCTGTTAAATGGAGAGGAAACCTTTTAATTCCAAACTATAAATTAATGTTCTAGATTTAGCAAAGGCTTTATAAAATTTCATTTACCATAAATAAAATTACAAAAATAATTCTGAAGAATGTATGAGATGAAAAAAATACATTAATTTTGTTTTTTACAACTTGTAATTAGTATAAATAATAGAAAAATCCAATTAATTATTATTTAAAAATAAACAGTAGAGATAACATATAACAACAATATTTAAATAAATTGTAATTAAATATTGTCCAAATTTTGATAATTATAGTATTAATTATCAACTTTTATACATTTAACTGTTATTAGAAACCTTAAATAGGTAAAAAAGTTTAAAATAAAAAATAATTAAAAATTATTTATTACAATTTATAATCAGTCTCATTAATAAAAAAACAATTAAACAAATTTTTATTTTAAAAAATAATAAGAATGAATTATAATTAAATTATGATCAAAATTTGATAATTACCTTAATAATTATGAATTTATATATTTAAAACTATTTTCTTTATTCTGAAGAAGAAGAATTGTATAAGTAAAGAAGTTATAGGACAAAAAATATTTTAAATAATTGTTAAATTATCTTCATTATAAATTTTAATCAGTCTCATTAATGAGTATAAACAAAATAAGGATGATAAATATAATATAAATATTTTTTAATGAATTATAATTAAATTACTATTAACTCAAAACTATTATTTTCTTTATTCTAAAGAAGGTTTGTATAAGTAAAGAATTAATAGGACAAAAAATATTTAAAATAATTATTAAATTATCAATTAAAAATACAAATTTTTATTTTATAAAATAATATTATGTACTTAAAAATGAATATAAACAATATAAGGATAATAAATAATATATAATATAAATATTTTTAAACAAATTATAATTAAATTATGATTAAAAATTGATAATTACCTTAATAATTATAAATTTATATATTTAAAACTATTATTTTCTTTATTTTGAAGAAGAAGAATTGTATAAGTAAAGA
The DNA here is from genome assembly GCF_024364675.1 of Aethina tumida. Classification (NCBI taxonomy): domain Eukaryota; kingdom Metazoa; phylum Arthropoda; class Insecta; order Coleoptera; family Nitidulidae; genus Aethina; species Aethina tumida. The sequence continues at coordinate 3,829,716 of NC_065438.1, forward strand.
AGTTATAGGACAAAAAATATTTTAAATAATTGTTAAATTATCTTCATTATAAATTTTAATCAGTCTCATTAATGAGTATAAACAAAATAAGGATAATAAATATAATATAAATATTTTTAAATGAATTATAATTAAATTACTATTAAAATTTTATAATTACCTTAATAATTATCAATTTATATACTCAAAACTATTATTTTCTTTATTCTAAAGAAGGTTTGTATAAGTAAAGAATTTATAGGACAAAAAATATTTAAAATAATTATTAAATTATCTTTAATATAAATTTTAAACAGTCTCATCAATTAAAAAAACAAATTTTTATTTTATAAAATAATATTATGTACTTAAAAATGAATATAAACAATATAAGGATAATAAATAATATATAATATAAATATTTTTAAACAAATTATAATTAAATTATGATTAAAATTTGATAATTACCTTAATAATTATGAATTTATATATTTAAAACTATTATTTTCTTTATTCTGAAGAAGAAGAATTGTATAAGTAAAGAAGTTATAGGACAAAAAATATTTTAAATAATTGTTAAATTATCTTCATTATAAATTTTAATCAGTCTCATTAATGAGTATAAACAAAATAAGGATGATAAATATAATATAAATATTTTTAAATGAATTATAATTAAATTACTATTAAAATTTGATAATTACCTTAATAATTACCAATTTATATACTCAAAACTATTATTTTCTTTATTCTAAAGAAGGTTTGTATAAGTAAAGAATTTATAGGACAAAAAATATTTAAAATAATTATTAAATGAGCTTTATTATAAATTTTAATCAGTTTCATTAATAGAAAATACAAATTTTTATTTTAAAAATAATATTCTATACTTAAAAATAAATATAAACAATATAAAGATATTAAATAATATATAATATAAATACGTTTAACGAATTATAATTAAATTATAATCAAAATTTGATAATTACTTTAATAATTACCAAATTATATATTTAAAATTATTATTTTCTCCAATCTGAAGAAAGTTTGTATAAGTAAATAAGTTATAGGAGAAAAAATATTTAAAATAATTATTAAATTATCTTTATTATAAATTTTAATCAGTCACATTAATTAAAAATACAAATTTTTTATTAATAAAATAATATTCTATATTTAAAAATAAATATAAACAAAATAACAATAATAAATAATATATAATATAAATATTTTTAAACGAATTATAATTGAATTATGATTAAAATTTGATAATTACCTTAATAATTATCAATTTATATATTTAAAACTATTATTTTCTTTAATCTGAAGAAAACTTGTATATGTAAAGAAGTTATAGGATAAAAAATATTTAAAATAATTACTAAATTATCTTTATTATAAATTTTAATCAGCCTCATTAATTAAAAATACAAATTTTTATTTAAAAAAATAATATTCTGTACTTAAAAATGATTATAAACAATATAAGGATAATATAAATATCTTTAAACGAATTATAATTAAATTATTATCAAAATTTGATAATTACCTTAATAATTATCAATTTATATATTTAAAACTATTATTTTCTTTAATCTGAAGAAAGTTTGTATAAGAAAAGAAGTTATAGGACAAAAAATATTTAAAACAATTATTAAATTATCTTTATTGTAAATTTTAATCAGTCTCATTAATAAAAAATACAAATTTTTATTTCAAAAAATAATATTCTGTACTTAAAAATAAATATAAACAATATAAGGATAATAAATAATATATGATATAAATATTTTTAAACGAATTATAATTAAATTACGATCAAAATTTGTTAATTACCTCAATAATTGTCAATTTATATGTTTAAAACTATTATTTTCTTTATTCTGAAGAAGGTTTGTATAAGTAAAGAAGGCATATAACAAAAATAATTATTAAATTATTAGATATATATATATATATATAAACGAATATATATTAAACTAATTTTAATTACATTATCATAATTACCTCAAAAAACAAATTTTTATTTAAAAAAATAATATCTTTTACTTAAAAATGAATATAAATAGAAAATATAAGAATAAAAAATAATTTGAAAACCAAATATTGGTTTAAAATAAAAAAGTATAAAGTCATATTTGGAATATATTCAAAATTCGTTAATACAGACAAGATTTAACATGTAGGAAACCAGATTGTTGTAATCCTTGTGCAACTACTAAACTGACAAGTGTGTGATAACTCACTCAACATGATCAAAGACTCAATTAATACCATCATCTCGCCGCACCTCCATCAAGCAAGACCTAATACACATCGAAGTGATTACGTGATGATCCTCATGTCCAGAAAAAGTGAAATTGCTTTTTGTACGTGTACCGCGGCTCATCTCCCGTTTCTCAAAATTGAATTTCATAATACACCCGTCCGAGGAAGATGCTTTGATCCCTTGCAGCGTGTAGTTGTATGTAAATACCGTTTTGCCTTGGCAGTAAAACCGGGCTACACGGAATGGTTCTAATAAAAATGTGGAATGAGGGCAAGTCTACCTATATGAGTGGATATTAAAAACGTTTATGGGGCGGAGGCGGCTGAAACGCAAAAATTACAATGGTCGTAATGTCACACGGTTTTTCCCGGCTGTTAAAGGTTAACGTGAAAATCCATATATTTGTAGAAATTAATTACTGGACATCCTTTAAGTGACGCTGCATGTTACGGTCAAACTAATAAAAATATCTATTATACTATAAATATTAGAACCTAACAACCACTTGGTTGGTTTTATTAAACTTGACCCCTTCATTCTAATGGGTTTAACAACAGGATAATAATACACGTATGTGATTGTGTTCATTTTATGGCTACGACAAAATTTTACAGGGATTTTTCTTTCGGTTTTAATAAAATACACAAATAAAGACTGCAAACGTAATATCCTAATAAAAATATGAAATATGAGCCCCTGTCATGCTATTAAAACTTTTACGAGGTCATAATAAGGGCTGCTTTATGACTAATTCTAAAATTAAACGTCTTTTAATACAGTTAGAGTAAACTTAAAAGATTGACAAGTAATTTATTGGAACTAGGCGTAGTTTAAAATGAATCATTGGCAAATAAATTTCCCTTAAAAAATTTCCAAAGATATTAAGGGAGATTAGAGATTAGTCAGAATTTTTTATTTTTTTCATCTAGAATAAGAAAAACATAAATTGTATCAAAATATCAATCAAATTTTTTTATTCTAAAGTTTTAAAATATTATTAATTTAAAAAAAAAATGTTTAACAATTATTAAACAATTAAATAAATATAAATTATATTATTTACACTATTTCTCATATTATCAGTGACATTTAGCATTATATAGATAATTAATTTATTATCTTAAGATGCATTTAATATAAATACAATAATAAAAATAATCTTCAAAATAAAGTATTTTTCCAATAATACTTATAATAGATATTTTAATCTAATAAATCAGCCTAATATTTCAAATGTTCTATCTAAATGGTGTTAATAAATACAAATAAAAGAAAATTAATATAAATATACATTTTTTTCGAAACATTATTGTATTAAATTTATCTAATTATCTAAATAACTTATTCAATTAGATAAGGGACTTAAATACTTAATACATATGAATTGATTGATTGTATAACAGAATTTAGCCAACCATATGTTATGAAATAGCTACTTTAGATAAAAGTATTGATAATAATTAATTATAAAAGAAGAAAAATTTGAATTATGATATAATGCAATAGAAATTTTCATCATTTTAAGTATTTTTAAAAATATTTTGTACCAGTGATGGTCAGAGAAATAGGTCAGATATATTTTATATTTTATTTAAAATAATTATACTATATTTCTTCTAGCATTATTCATGTTGTACTTAAAACTAAATAATGTATACTTAAATTAAACTTTAGACAAAATAAGTGCAAAATGTGGCTGGTCACAGAAATATCACATGTGAAAAATATATATTTGTTGATGATGTTGATGCTTTTTGGTGTTTTAATGTCCTTCTTCAAGTTTTCAATTGTATTTAGATCCGGACTTTATCTGGTCAATAGAAAATCTCAACATTTTTATCTTTTAACCAACTTTGATACATAAAAATCAATGTAATTGGTAAATTATCGTTGAAAAATGGTTCCATTACATCTCTTATGATATCTTTATATACCAAATGGTCCATTTTACTAATAATTTTTTGTTTTGGTCCTATACCATGCCAAGGAAAGGTACCCCAAACCAAAACTTTGCCTCCACCGTGTTTCAAAGTTTTTATAGTGTATATGGGATCCAAACTTTTTTTTGTGCAAACTTTTAGTCTTGAGTATTCATTTTTAATGGTTTCCTTACTGAATCACTCGACGTCTGATTTTATTTGCTTAGAAGACAAGAAAGGATGATTTTTCCAATTTGTTTGTCAATAAGAGAGGTAGTTTTATATATGTCAATAAATATTGTAAACCATTTTTCTGAAGCATCAGAAGTTTTTAAGGATATCAGTAATATTTAGACTTCGATGATAATTTTTATTTTCTTTTTCTCTGGAGAGTAATGTTTATTTCTTCTCACTCAAAGTGAATTCATTTTATAAAATAAAATAGAAAAAAATTAAGCAAAAAAAGGTGTGGAATCAATATTCTTTCAATAAATATTTTTTTATACTGACTGGACAAAATTTAAATTAAATACTTGTATGAAATATCTTATTTTAAATTTTCTACTATTTTTCTGACCATCACTGTATGTTTTATTTTTTTTAAATAAATGTACCACGTCATTATCAAAAAGCATCTAATAAGATGTGCGAAACTATTAAACTAGTAATTCACGTATAATGTCAACCAAATTTCAGGGTCATGTTTAACAAACTTGCATCATTAAAAATATTAATATACTGTTTCGTTGGCATAAAATGTAATGTTCAACAATAATGCAAATGAATTTGATTCATTTGCGTTCAACTCTGTTTATTTTTAAACTTCAATTAGGTATATAATTGTCATTTCCTTCACATTTGATATGGATTTATAGTTATCACCAAAACCACAGAAACTTTTGAGTTCCTGTGTCTAAATTCGATAACTAATTGCTTGATTAATGTAAAAGCTTTATTAATATTTAAATATTATATAGAATTTTACAGTATGGGCCATTTGATACAGAAAATTAATTTTATTTTTTATTTATAAACCAAAAAAAAAAATAAGTTCATAAGAATATGACTTAATTTTTCTACAATATTATGAATATTTTTAATAAAATTTGCTAATCATTTATTCAACCAACAAAATTTGGCTGTAAGTACATATTTTATGCTTTACAATTGAAATCAGAGTTTGTCAAAATTGAACAAAAAAATACAAATTAAATGAGGGTGTTCTGCTTTCAAATGTATATTTCCAAAAAGTACCACAACAAAGTGCTCAATTCTGTTACCACCTGCAGTCTAAGTAAATCTTAATTACAAAGTAAATATGTGCTTGTGTAATTTTAAATATTTCTTAGTCAGATAACGGATTTGAAATCAAATTTAATACTGTGTCCCACTTTCATAATATTTTTATATTTTGAGTGAATTTTTGAGTACAGCAACTTTGTTTTCATGCATTATCCCACGTCCTAAATGAAAACATGTAAAAATTAGACTTTATCGACCAACACTATCAAGAACATACTAGCTTATTATTTATTAAATGTCATAACCTCCTGTTATAATATTTTCAAACACACCAAATAATATAAATAATTATATTTAGCTGGTCAGACTTCAACAATAATAATATCTGGTTTAAAAATAAATAAACAAACAAAGAATAATTATAAAAAGAAATAGACCTTGTTAACTATATTTGAGATTAAAGATTAAAAATAAGTACGTCCTATCTATAACCACTGTCTGGTACTGCGTGTGTTAATGACCCCAAAAATACAATCGAAAGTATTTTGAGGACGAAATTTATAACTATATTAGTTTCAATTTAATTTAATGTGAAACTTCCTAAAACAACTAGTTTAATTGATATGCATGCCTATGGCAATAGAATTTGGTTTATACATACAATGTTAACCTTAATGACTAAGAAATTTAATCAGAATGGTTTGAATCATCACCAAATTAACGTAACACATGGAATACAATAAAAAACGGCTGCCCAAATGGGCAGTCTGCAAAACCGGCACGATGCCGCATTGAAAATTGAAAGTATAATTGTTGCACAAAATTTACAATTCAAATCAACGTCAGTGCATTTACCCCACATAACCTCAAAAACAGACAGCCATCCGCAAAAATTCAAAACAAAAAGTCTACCGCAAAACGGGCCGCATCGTGAAAAGGGGGTTTAACCGCCGCATTCCCGGTGTCACAGGTAGAAATTCCGTGCATCCCTCCCGGGGAACGTTCGACGCCGGATATCTCGCGAACGCGTCGGCGAATCGACGTCGCATGAGTGAAACATGATTCCTGGATACTCACCGCACGGATCGGTGCACTTTTCGCGTACGTCGCGTATTTGGGAACCGTCGGAAAATCGGCCGTTTTGAGGAGACGAAAACGCGACAACGCTCTCGGCAACGCCATGTTTAACGCACTGATCCGCGGACGGGAGAACCACGGTCGGGAGCTCTCCACTGCGCATACATTGATCATGACCGCCGCCGGCTGGCTGTGCATGTGTGTGTGTGTGGAAGTTTTGAATTTTTTTTGGGGGGTTCGTGGCTTTGTTTTCGGCGATTGGGGTGGCGGGCGGTGTAGGCAACCGGTGGCACTCCGTTTCGATGATTTTGTTTATTTAACACTGATTTTATGTGTGACAACGGCCTTTATCTTGCTAATAAACATAAAATGTAAATATTATATTACTTTTAATGCAACACGTGCTTGCTGGAAGATATAGTTCTACTTAAAACTTTTTATTTTCATTCAGCATGTGTAATTAAAATAGATACCTCATATTTGACGTTTGACATAAACATGTGGTTCCCATAGTAACATATTCTATTATTATTATTATTTACACTTATAAGGGATTTTAAAATAAGTTAAAAATAATACTGGTACGAAAATATATTATTTTTATCTCATTTATATTATTTATAGTAATAAATAACTACAAATAAAATATTTTTAACAAAAATTTATATTATTAAACATATAAATTGTGTTTTATTGCAGTCCTATCATAAATGCCATTTTATTAAATTCAAAACAAAAACTACAAATATAGTGGTGGTCAGAAGAAATGGCACAAAATTTAAAATCAAACATTTATTTCATTTACATTATTTATAATAATAAATAACTACAAATAAAATATTTTTTAACAAAAATTTATATTATTAAACATATAAATTGTGTTTTATTGCAGTCTTATCATAAATGTGTGACTTAAAAATGCTATTTTATTAAATTGTTGAGCATGTAAGAGCTCTCAAGAGAAACATGCATCCAAAGTTATTCAAAGTTGATTAAAAGATAAAAATATTGAGATTCTTGATTGTCAACATTTCGCATTTATTTATTTTTTAATTTAATTTGAGTAGTATTTTTTTTTTTTGTACAAAATGAATGAAAGGAGAAATAATATCTAATTATTCTTAATAAAATATCTAATATTTTGATTGCATTTAATTAGAGGTGTGCGTTTCCTTATTAACTTAAATTAAGATTCAACAGAAATTTGGTAAAAAATCTCAGTGATTCAAATTCTCCCACCATTTTTTTAAATTCAAATATTTTAGTAACGGATTATTGTTCAAATTAATAGGTGGCGCCATCTATCGCCATAATTTGCAACTCATTAATTAATCTGTTGTAAACTAGATGGGCTCATACAGGACGAAAATCTTCATATACAAATTTTATAAAAGTATTTAATAAATTTCAAGAATAATTGAAAATAACATTGTTTTTGTAAGATTTTAACACATATGTTATTTTTTGTTACTAACATTATATTCCCAAACAACAATTTTATTTATCTGTATTACTTGCCGGTAATATAGATAAATGTAATTTTAAAAATAATATTAACATATTTTTTTAAATAAATTGGATTATTTGTAATAATATTTTTATGATTAAATTATTTTACGTAAATGCTTTTAACTGATGTTATTTAAATCTAAAATCTTGTGTGTCCATTGCAAATTCCTGTAATTTTAAATGTCCCCTGACAGTTGACAACTACCAGTGCCTTTTTGACACCAAAATTACGCGCTAAACTCTCCAAACACCAACAACGGTAAGTGCCCATTTCATTTCTAGCTTCCCCGCATCAACAAACACTCGTTTCAGATGGAACCGATGACGTTGGGCAGTGCACCCTCGAGTCCGGCATCGCCGGGCATCAACGCCAACTTCCTACCCGGTTTTTTGATGGGTGACACACAGCCAACTACCCCAAACCCGACGGTTTCGCCGGGCAGAAACAGAACGTCGGGCAGCTTCAAGATGGGACCCGCCAACACTGACAGCCGAAGCCTGCGCCAGAAACTGTTCAACCAGTCCTTAAGCGAAAGTCCCGCACCCATGTCACCGTTTTCCACCGTTTCCGAAAAGGCCGGGCCACCGAAGCTGGGGCTCTTCGACAGCATCGAGCAGAGCAGGAGACCCACCAGCCCCATCATGAGCAGTACCGTCGCAAATTACAACGACTCACCCGTATTTAATGAGAGCATCTCCAGGATACAAGATGATAGTTTGAACTACAGTAGAAATTTGAATAATGTTAGTGAACTAAACAGAACTATGAATGCCAGTAGTCGTGTGGAAAGGCTTGATTCGAACTGGGTTACTGTTTTTGGTTTTCCACCGAGTGCTTTAACAATTGTCCTCTCACAGATGCAAAATTGTGGCCCTATTGTTGATAAAAAGATACCCTCAGTTGGCAACTGGGTGCACATAAAGTTCAATAATGCTAATGAAGTGTCCCGTGCCTTGGCCCTCAATGGTAGATGCATAGCCAACCAAATTATGATTGGAGTGCAAATCTACCACAACAGGGAGAACAAAGAAAACGATACCTCATGTGTTTACACATCTCCTATAAGGGCTAGGTCTTTGAGGCACTCCTTTGTCTCACCTAACAATTCAAATACTGTGATTGCCCCTCAAGTTGTGCCACAAAAGTCCACTGGTATTGTTACAAAAGCAATGGAATATGTTTTTGGTTGGTAATTATGTTTGTACAATGATTGATTCATAATTTGGTAATTATACATTTTATATTTTTTTTGTAAGTTATTGCGTATAAGTTTGTAATTATGTATCTGCAATTAAATTTTACAATATATTTTATTTATGTATCTATTTTTTGATCTATTAATGTTTTTGGATGTGTTTTTTTAATCCTTATTATGATCTGATTATGTAATATACCTGTGAACTATTTTTAATCAAATATACATTTATAATAAAAATAAACCATTTTTGTTTTATTTTAATTTTTTGGTAAACAGACGAAATTTTAAATTCATTAACATTAAAACTACTTTTAATTTTCAATAAAGCATAAACTGTAATTTAGACCAAAGGGACACTTCTGAATTTTTCACAAAAATTATTTTTCTAATTTTTTTTATACTATTTGAATTTTACAAATAACTGTGACCTCTAGTAGACGAATGACAAACTACACAGTTTTGAATTCGAAACTATAATGTTCTGAGACTAGTTCTAAGTATTCCCAGTAGATGGCGCCGTAATTATAAAAATACTATAAACTAATATAAAAAATTATTTATTTTTCTTTTTAATAGTTTTAAATAATTATTTTTTATTTACAAAACAACTTAATGACAATAGTAAATTCTACAATTTTTAATTTTTAGTTTCATAATTTTATATAAAAATTAAATAAAATTGAAACATTGAACAAATTTAAAACTTTATAAAATTAAATTTTTTTAAAAAAGTATGTTTGTCCGAATACTTTGGTTTTGAGCCAAAAACATGACATTTTGTCATAAGTAAAATCGGACAAAAAATTAATTTCATTCCACCTTCAATTGAGCCACACTATAATTAATAATTTGTTAAATATGTAAATTATAAAAATTATACAATTATCAGTTTTGAGAAAAAAATTGTTGTTATTTTAAAAGTAGAAACGAAACAAAATTAAATCCTAGAAAAAGTAAAACAAATAAAAATGCTAAAAAAAGTAGTGTGGATTAGAAAATATACATCTCAATATGATTTTCACCATTATTGCTACTCAATAACAAAAATAACAGCACCACAAACTGCATTAACAACAAAGACAAGCCGGTTTATGTTCGATGAAACGATCCGCAATAAAATGTCCATTCGCAAAGAGATTAGAGGCGACACCGTCAACGAAACAACAATAAATCTGCTCTGGAAGCAGTGATATTGGGTGTGATAACGACCTGGGGGCGACCGGGAGGCTGGAAAGGGGCATCGCGGACCTAAGAAAATAACACCTGGTACTTCACACCGTTCCAGGACAAACCTCAGCTCTAAGATTTCACTATTTCTCTCATTCTGTGCCGCTTTGCTTTCTGCTTTATGGGTCTCCTTCTCAACACATTCTATAAATATTCCTGTAATTTATCTTGAATCTAATTATTATTTCATTTGTCTGTGGTAATGTTAATCTGATAAAGGCATTAAAAAATAAATCACGGTCAAGAGTTATCACGTGTTTTATTTAATATAACTTATCTACATACTTGTTCTTGACATTATAAATAAACGATATGATTTTGTCTAGACTTAACTAGTGTTAATTTAGTAGTAGTCTTAAAATGTCTGGATTTCAACGTTGGGTAGGCAAAGTTGCTGTTGTAACTGGTGCCAGTGGAGGAATTGGTGCTGCTATAACTGAAAAACTTGTTCAAGAAGGTGTACAAGTAAGTACTAGTTAATAATTCAAAAGCATTATTATATTAAAAAGGAAAAATGATATAACCAAAGGTTGTTGGTCTTGCCAGAAGAGTGGATCAAGTTCAAGATTTGGCAAAGAAGTTGTCCAGTGCCAAAGGCAAACTTCATGCTGTCAAGTGCGACGTCTCAGTAGAATCAGAACTGGTCAAAGCTATTGAATGGACCAAAGAAAACGTTGGCCCAATCCACATTCTCATCAACAATGCTGGTGTTCTTCCCAAAAACAACTTAATCAATGGTGATACTGAGAAATGGAGGCAAACGTTTGAAGTAAACGTTATCGCAATGTTAGTGGCAACAAGAGAGGCAATCAAAGTTATGAAAGAAAACAACATTGATGGCCACGTGATTAATATAAACAGTGTGGCAGGTCATTATGACATTTACAATGCTGATGTTAGTGTTTATGCTGCCAGTAAACATTGTGTTACCAATTTGACCGAGACCTACAGGAAGGAAATCAATGCCAATCAATTGAAAATCAAAGTAACGGTAAGTTTTGTATCTTGATGATAGCTGGAAGAGACGTAAACAGTAATTAAATATTGCAGAGTGTTAGTCCTGGACTGACAGACACAGACATGCCCACTGCTGCAGTCAAAGCTAACAACCGACCAATGTTAAAGGCTGACGACATTGCCGAAGCTGTTTTCTACGCTTTGTCCACTAAACCTCACGTCCAGGTAAATTGAAATGATTTATTTCATAAGTAAACTGATCTAAATCTGACAACTTTTTAGATTCATGAAATTTTGCTTCGTCCAGTCGGGGATCCAGTTTAATCAACCTTAAAGCATCAAATAAATAATTATATTTACATTTTAACTGTGTTTGATTTGCACCATCAATCTTTATGTGAGCCTCTGTTATTTGTCTACTGTATTATCTATTGATTTGCCTAATGGATATTTTTTTGTCATTGATTTTTTCAAGAAATTGCATTCTATATTATTGTGCTATTTCAAGGTGGTAAAAATAATCTGATAATATATAATGGAAAACAAATCACGTCAAGAGATATGAAGTGTTTAATACAACTTATCTAATTGTTGTTGACAGTATAAATAAACGACAGGATTTCCACAAGATTTGACTAGTACAACTTTAGTAGTGGTCTTAAAATGTCTGGTTTTCAACGTTGGGTAGGTAAAGTTGCTGTTGTAACTGGTGCCAGTGGAGGAATTGGTGCTGCTATAACTGAAAGACTTGTTCAAGAAGGTCTCCAAGTAAGCACACCAGTAACATTAATTAAAATGTATTAATTTTGTATTATTAAGGTTGTTGGTCTTGCCAGGAGGGTAGACCAAGTTCAGGATCTGGCAAAGAAGCTGTCCGGTGCCAAAGGCAACCTTCATGCAGTCAAGTGCGACGTTTCATTAGAGGCAGATGTGGTTAAAGCCATTGAATGGACTAAAGAAAATGTTGGGCCCATCCACATCTTGATCAACAATGCTGGTGTCCGTCCCAAGAACACCTTGATTGATGGTGATACGGAGAAGTGGAGGCAAACGTTTGACGTCAACGTCATTGCTATGTTGGTAGCTACAAGGGAGGCCATCAAAGTTATGAAGGAGAACAACATTGATGGTCACGTGATTAATATTAACAGTGTGTCAGGCCATTTTGACTATTACCATTCTGATGTCAGTGTTTATGCTGCCAGTAAACACTGTGTCACCAATTTGACCGAAACCTACAGGAAGGAAATCAACGCCAATCAATTGAAAATCAAAGTAACGGTGAGTGTTGTGTCTTGGTGATAGCTGTAAGACAAATAATGAGGAATTAAATTGTGTAGAGTGTTAGCCCTGGATTGACCGACACAGACATGCCTTCAGCTGTGATCAAAGGTGACGACAGACCCATGATGAAGGGTGAGGACGTTGCTGAAGCTGTTTACTACGCTTTGTCCACCAAACCTCACGTCCAGGTAACCTCATTTGTTAAAATAAGTTGAAATGAATTAATTTTGACGTTTTAGATTCATGAAATCATGCTCCGTGCTGTTGGAGATCCAGTTTAACAACAAACAAATAAATAAATCGTTTGCTCTTTAGCCGTGTTTGATTGGTCTGCGATTGGTGAATCATAGGGTCATAAAAATGGCTTCTAAATTCGCATGGGAAACGGCGTGGGCCGCCAGTCTAATCCTAATAAACGGCCAAGACTGTGCACACACACGTTTAACATGAAACTTGGAAAACTAAATAATGAATATAATAGCTGTTTTTATGTTTCGACAAATTGACATGAATCAGTGACACGAAAAGTTCTCACGCTCGGCTTCCACCGCGGCCCACCATCGCAACTCTTTAATTGCCACAATTGAGACGGATTCCGAAATTTTATGCGATTTTAGATTGGATAAAAACAATGTGATTCACTGGTCGAATCCGCATTTGCTTCGTCTTCGGAAGGTCAAACGTTGCTTCTTCTGTTTTAATGACTTCCTCTGGTTGGTTACCAATATATCATGGGGGTAGGTTGGCATCAAATCAAATAATACTCAGGCAGATATTAAACTGTTATTACGATAGTAAAAATAATAAGTCGTGTGCCAGATTTCGTACGTTGACAGTAAATAGAAGGCACAACAAAAGTACATATTAATTTATGGAGGGACTAATTAGCCCATGCCAGCCTTGCCATGGGGGCATGGATTTAAAAAATCATTAGGTTTAATTGTTAATTTCGAGTGTTTTAAAACGCCATAAAAGTGATTATCTTACATGATGTGGGCAAATAAACTCCATCTGTTTCCCTGGCTTTATTTACTTTTATTAATTCACACAAGTGGTTAATTTTTTTCACAGTCGTAAAAAAATGGTTTGTAAGGGTGTGATACAATAAAATAGTTTTTTAATGTTTTCAATAAATCATCAGATTATAATGGAACGTAAATTAACAATTATCATCTAATCTAGAACCTGATAATATATTTAATATTTCACTAGTATTTAGGTATTATTTATATGAGTTAGTGTTAAACAAAGCTAAAATTTATCAGTATTTGTCACGCACAACATCACAGGCAAAGTGCTCCATCAATGGCTTCCACCGATAAGATCCTCAAGGACTCCAACACAGAGGCTTCTCCAAGAGTATCAACTGAATCCATCGACCATTCCCAGGAAAATCAAGTAGTGACACCCAACAAGTCAGGAAAAAAGAGGAAACGTATGTCAAAAAAAGTTGATTCGTGGTATGTGAAGTCAACTCAAACAGGAGGAGAAAGTGGCATCCCCAAAATCATTGTAGCTAGAACTAATTATAATAATAATAACTTCTAATTAAATTATGCTTGTTTAATGTCTCAGTGAAACGTTGTCTGGAGGAGTTAAATGGTGCACACTCAAATTCCGGTGCAGCAATAACTCCTAACAGACGACTCCAATCGTTCAACGGTTCTGTTTTCGTTCTCCGAATTTATTGGGTGGACCTCCGATAATCTGGCAACTTAAACAATGAGCGACGATGATTTTGTTTTACTACAGACTTGATCCGGTGACGTCAGCAATAAAATGCCAGCGTTTGACAATAAGACAGGCGCCACCTCAATTGACGACTGCATTTGTTTTTATATCCAGCGCCTTCTCTTACTTTATTTACTACTTGATTTATTGTGGGGGCGTTAATTGAAATGGATACTTCCTGCCAGCAGGAAGTACATCTACTGTATTAACGGGTACAATGTTTGGGAGGCACCATCAACGACTTGATTTTTTCTTACTGTCTTAATAATAGTAAAAAAGTTATGAGACTCTAAAGAATAAAATTGTTTCATGTGACAATCAGATGTTTTAGATAACCTTTTGATACAAACAAAGTTTATCTGTTATAAATACCTTTTGTGTGACGTAAATAAAGATAAATTGGAGACTTATTTGATGCCTTTGTATCAAAACTTGGGTGGAACTTAATAATAATGTTGTGTGAGGATAATTAGGTAATATTCATTAAAGTCCCATTTGGATGAACATATGCGAATAAAAGCGCCAAAAGGCCCATTTGTTGTTACATTAGAATCTATAATAACAAGCATTAGAGATGAAAGGGTTGTTGGGGTTTGGAAAAAGCTCCGTTACGCCCATAATTGTTGGACGACTTTCAACATATTTAACCGCAACATAAATATTTTCCAACCACAAAGACAAAACTTAGAGATAGGATATCTGGGCTCCACCCCTTCCATTACGGTGGCAGATAGTAGGAACGAACCCCTTTGCGGATGTAAATTCGTGGCCCGGAGCGGACTCGTTCGCTCTTCAGACCCGGCCAAGCCTACTGGAAGCCATCTGGCTGACATCAAACGATTTTATGTAGATTTACCGTTAAGAAAATAAAAACTTTAAAACAGTGCTTAATTTGAATTCTGCACGATGTAAAGAAACCCAAATATTACGCAGCCAAGGTAAATACGTAGCGACGAATTCCGTTTTGGCGGGACGAGCCTTCCGGAAACTTGTTTTCCTTTGGCTCTCCCGCGTACGCCGAAAACGCTGTTTAAAATGTATGATTTGTTATATGGTTTGGCTGTTTCGGCTTTTTGTTCATTTAAATTTGACGCTGAATCAACACATCCACATACAATACAGTGTTTTAATTACTTTTGTTGTTGGAACTAAAGTTCATCAGAATTGTCTAGAGAGAAGGAATATTTAACAGAATCATTTTTTAATTGGTTTTAATTTGTACTAAAAACAAATTTATAAAAAATAAGAAACATTTTTCAATAAATTGTATGATTTATGTATGTTTTGACATTTTTATATACCAAAAGTAACTTTTTCTACAGTATCATTTAGTATAATCAATTTTCTACATCAATTCTAAACAAACTCAGTACAATTAACCTAAACTAAATTAACCTAACCTAAGGTTACCTGTCTAAATGTACAAAGTAAAATATATTTTTCAGTAAATTGATATATTTATATTAAATTTATCATTTATTTGAGGAAATTTGTACTTTCTAATATATTACATTATGTTCTTTTTAATAAATATAACAACCTAAACTAAATTAATCTAACCTAACTTAACCTATATAACCTAACAAAGTAAGAGATATGTTTCAATAAATTGGTATATTTATATTAAATTTATCATTTATTTGAGGAAAAATACTTTTTTATATAATATATTGTGTTACCTTTGTTGATATAATATAACAAATGTAACTTTTTCGACAGTATAAATCAATTTTAGAAGTAATTCACTAAACTAAATTAACCTAACCTAATATAACGTATCTAACCTATCAGTGTAAGAAATATTTCTCAGTAAATTGATAAATTTATATTAAATTTATCATTTATTTGGGGAAAAAATATTTTCTAATCTAGTATATTATGTTGTCTTTAATGAATATGACATTTTTTATATAAAAAGTAACTTTTTAAACAGTATAAATCAATTTTAGTAGTAATTCGCCTCACTTAACCTAAACTAAATTAACCTAACCTATCTTAACTTTTCTAATCTAAGAAAGTAAGACATATTTTTCAATAAATTGATATATTTATATTAAAGTTATCAATTATTTGGGGAAAAAATATTTTCTAATGTGATGTATTATGTTCTCTTTAATGAATATAAGATTTTTATATATCAAAAGTAAATTTTTCAACAGTGTAAATCAATTTTAGTAGTAATTCACCTCACTTAACCCAAACTAAATTAACCTAACCTATCTTAATCTATCTAACCTAAGAAAGTAAGACATATTTTTCAATAAATTGATATATTTATATTATATTAATCATTTATTTGAGGAAAAAATATTATCTAATGTGATGTATTATGTTCTCTTTAATGAATATGAGATTTTTATATATCAAAAGTTAATTTATCAACAATATAAATCAATTTTAGTAGTAATTCATCTCACTTAACCTAAATTAACCTATACTATCTTAACCTATCTAAGCTAACAAAGTAAGAAATATTTTCAATAAATTGATATATTTATATTAAATTTATCATTTATTTGAGGAAAAAATATTTTCTAATGTGATGTACTATGTTCTCTTTAATGAATATGAGATTTTTATATATCAAAAGTAAATTTTTCAACAGTGTAAAGCAATTTTAGAGTAATTCACCTCACTTAACCCAAACTAAATTAACCTAACCTATCTTAATCTATTTAACCTAAGAAAGTAAGACATATTTTTCAATAAATTGATATATTTATATTAAATTTATCATTTATTTGGGGAAAAATATTTTCTAATGTGATGTATTATGTTCTTTTTAATGAATATAAGATTTTTATATATCAAAAGTTCATTTTTCAACAGTATAAATCAATTTTAGTAGCAATTCACCTCACTTAACCTAAACTAAATTACCCTAAACCATCTAACTTAAGAAAGCAAGAAATATTTTTCAAAAAATTTATAGATTTATATTAACTTTATAATTCATTTCAGGAAAAATATTTTCTTATGGAATATATTATGTTCTCTTTAATCAATATGATATCTTTTATATATCAGAAGTAACATTTTCGATAGGATAAATGAATTTTAGTAGTAATCTACCTCACCTAACCTAACTTAACCTATCTAACCTAACAAAGTTAGGTTATTTATGGGAAATATTTTTATTACACTAAAAGAAAAAATTTTCTAATTTAATTATATATTTATATATATATATATATATATATATATATATATATATATATATATATAAATGCATTTTTAATAAAATTTAGCCACAATAAGCTACCCTAACTTAAATTATCCTAATTTAATATAATATAACTTTATAAGGAATATTCCTCAATAAATTGGTAACATTTATTTGGAGAAAAATTGTTAAAAATAATTATATATTTATATAAAAATGAATTTTTAATAGTATTTAACGACATGTAAGCTAACCTACCTTAAATTAACCTAACTTAATATAAATAACTTTGTAAGGAATTAAATTTTTACTCTTAGGGTTAAAGCCTTTAATATTTCAATGATATCACAGTTGAGTATCCGCGTTATAAATCGCTATTATAATCGCATTTGTGTCATAAAATCTAGGACGCCTCCACACAAGCAATATTCACGATTGCAGGATGTGCAAATTTACCGAAATCCTGCTTCCTTTGCCAGTGTTGCATTTAGATTTCACCGTTTTGCATTGGCTTAACGATGGGAAGCGTTTCGTGTGTGCACTTCCTCGGGACTATTCTTAGAATAAGGACAGTAACAGATTACCGAGACATTGAAAACTAACGAGCAAATTTATGGGCCTATTTGTCACAAGTGAGGTCTAATTTTAAATCCTCCACGGCACCCGTTTTAATGAACGCTACAGTTTTACAATAAACGTCGACGAAATGATCGATCCCTTTACTTAAATAAAATAAATAAATGCATGCGTTTCGGGGGATGATTCCCCGCAAGAATTTCCACGTTTTGCATTCGATTTTTGCGTTCGTGGAAATCTTTTTGAGCCGCGATGAGGATAAATGTGTGGACGGGAGAAGAAGGAGCCTTGTCGAAAGGCGAAAGACGCCCGGTAATCCCTGCACGTCGGGGTTGTGCGATGGATGACCCGTGCACCTGTTCCATTCCGATTGTTCGCACGCACCATACGCAACCGGAACCGAAACCGACCAAAAGGATTTAACGTCGATCGCACCCTAATCGCAGCCCCCTCCCCGAATTCGATGCTCCTCTTAAAAATGGATTTATATGCAAATTCAGAATGGAAAAAATACTTAATTTTACTCTAAATTAATACTCGTATATCTTTTTTTAGGTTATTACGTTAAGTTAGGTTAAGTTAGATTAGGTTAGATTAAATATAAAAATTGATTTTGGTGAATTCTGACTGAAAGTTGTAAAAATCTTGAAACGTGAATTAATAACTCAAATTTGTATTAATTTAATTTTTTGGAGTATATATTTAAAAAACAAGAATAATCCATTCACATTTTTAAATCATAATTTCACTGTAAAAAAATTTGATTTTGGTGAATTCTGACTAATATTTATAAAAATCTAGAAATGAGAATTATTTACTCAAATTTGTATTAATTTAAGTTTCTGTAGTATATTTAAAAAACAAGAATAATCCATTCACATTTTTAAATCATAATTTCACTGTAAAAAAATTTGATTTTGGTGAATTCTGACTGAAATTTGTGAAAAACTAGAAATGAGAAATATTTACTCAAATTTTTATCAATTTAAGTTTCTGTAGTATATTTAAAAAACAAGAATAATCCATTCACATTTTTAAATCATAATTTCACTGTAAAAAAATTTGATTTTGGTGAATTCTGACTAATATTTATAAAAATCTAGAAATGAGAATTATTTACTCAAATTTGTATTAATTTAAGTTTCTGTAGTATATTTAGAAAACAAGAATAATCCATTCACATTTTTAAATCATAATTTCACTGTAAAAAAATTTGATTTTGGTGAATTCTGACTAATATTTATGAAAATCTAGAAATGAGAATTATTTACTCAAATTTGTATCAATTTAATTTTCTGTAGTACATTTAAAAAACGAGAATAATCAATCCATTCACATTTTTAAATTCTAATTTAACAGTAAAAAAATTGATTTTGGTGAATTCTGACTAAAACTTGTACAAATCTAGAATTGAGAATTATTTACACAACTATCAATTTAATTTTCTGGAGTATATTTAAAAAACGAGGATAATCCATTAAAATTTTTAAATCATAATTTCACTGTAAAAAAAATTGATTTTGGTGAATTCTGACTGAAATTTGTGAAAATCTAGAAATGAGATCAAAATTAAATCATCATTATGCCTAAAATTTGTCAAAATCCTGAAACTATTATTATATATTAGACTAGTTTTAATGGAAGTACTCAACTAGTAATTTATTTGTTAGTCCAAGCAAAATCAAATTCGAAAACAATGAACCCAACCCCCATAAACACCATTTCTACCCCGTAATTGAGACATGTGTTCGCTTTCACGGAATCGCAGTAATTCTTGCGCCTCACCCGGACCCATCATAAATCCACATAATCCATAGAAACCGGATGACAACCGTGTTGACTGGAGCAAAACTCTTGCCGCTGCCATAACAATAATTAGGTGGTAATTATTGGCATTGTCGGACCGTTCGAGAGGGGCACGGGAGGGTGCGGTGCAGGGGTGGATTCTGGGGCGGCACGTATCATTGCACCCCCCGGTTTGTTGCTGTGTCACAGCGCATCTGTTTACTCTCACGGCCGGCCCGGAGCACAATTGACGGTGTCGAAGCCCTTTTGTTCCACGTCTTCATCTCTGACTTCGATTCGCTGTGTTTGGTTATGCGATAAGATTCCTGTACGGGGTACAATTGGGGCTTGTTTGCCCTTTGTCGGTTACTTTTGTGTTTGTCGATAAATAACTGTTGGGAATCAATATTTTAAATAAATATAAACAATGTTTTACAAGTATAAATATATATTAGCCAACAACTGTTAACACTTTATTATTTCTAACACATAATGAAGATAATAATGTACGTCAAAACTATTCATATCAAGTATTAAAATGGGTCTCCAATTGGACGAAGCATAACCTCTTGAATCTGTAAATTAAGACATGTAGAAGCTATCTATCATTGTAACATGTTCATATTAGACTTACTTGTACATGAGGCTTTGTCGAAAGAGCATAGACAACAGAAATGTCATCAGCGTTTAAAAACGGAAACGAACCACTTCCCTCAGCAAAATCAACACCACTGGCGGCCATAAACTCAGTAGCAACAGCTCCAGGACTGATACTCTGCAATAATTGTCTTTTTTAATTAATGGTTTATTGATTTTAAGACAGATTTCCTTACGGTGACTTTAATTTTCAGCTTGTTCAAGTTGATCTCCTTCCTCAGCGTCTCCGTCAAGTTGGTGACGGCATGTTTGGTCGCAGAGTAGACGTTGATTTTGGGCATGAAGATGTCGCAGTGGCCAGCCACACTGTTCATGTTGATGATGTGCCCGGATATGTGGTTGGCCATCATTATCTTGATGGCTTCCCTCGAAGCGACGAGCAAACCGATGACGTTGACGTTGAACATGTGTGTCCACTTGCTCGAGTCACCGTCGATCAGGATGTTGTCGTTGGTGAAGCCGGCGTTGTTGATCAAAATGTGGACGGGTCCCACGTTCTCGGTGGTCCATTTAAAGGCTTTCTTGATCTCTTCTTCGTTGGACACGTCGCATTTTATGGAGTAGAGCTTTCCCTGACATTTGCCGAGGGATTGGGCCAGTTCGTCGATCTTTTCCTTCCTTCTTGCCAGACCAACAACCTGAAATAAGTTACAAATATATAATTAATAGTACTAAAAAGTTATATTTACTGTGTGAATGTAAAGATATAAAGATATTTTTTTATTATTTATATAAAAGGATCAAATTTTGAAGGAAATACTTTGATTTCTAATCATGACTTTAACCATGATAATTGATAATTTAATATGATTATGATAATTAGAACAAAATGGTACCACTTCTTGTACAATACTCTTAAGATTTGAAGGAAATAAGACTATAATTTGAATATTACAATGTTTCAACAAATTACTTTGACTACTAATCATGACTTTGATCATGATATTTGATAATTAAATATGATCATGATGATTTGAACAAAATGGTACCACTTCTTGTACAAAACTCTTAAGATTTAAAGGAAATAAGACTATAATTTGAATATTACAATGTTTTAACAAATTACTTTGACTTCTAATCACGACCTTGACCATGATGTTTGATAATTTAATATGATCATGACGGTTGGAACAAAATGGTACCACTTTTTATACATAACTCTTAAGTTTTGAAGAAAATAAAACTATAATTTGAATATTACATTGTTTTAACAAATTACTTTGATTTCTAATCATGAATTTGACCATGATATTTGATAATTTAATATGATTATGATGATTGGGACAAAATGATACCATTTCTTGTACATAACTCTTAAGTTTTGAATAAAACAACACTATAATTTGAATATTACATTGTTTTAACAAATTACTTTGGTTTCTAATCATGAATTTGACCATGATATCTGATAATTTAATATGATTATGATGATTGGGACAAAATGGTACCATTTCTTGTACATAACTCTTAAGTTTTGAAGAAAACAACACTATAATTTGAATATTACAATGTTTTAACAAATTACTTTGACTTCTAATCATGACCTTCGCCATGATACTTGATAATTTAATGTGAAAAAGATGATTAGAAGATAATGGTACCACTTTTTGTACATAACTCTTAAGTTTTGAAGGAAATAAAACTATAATTTGAATATTACAATGTTTTAACAAATTACTTTGATTTCTAATCATGAATTTGACCATGATATCTGATAATTTAATATGATTATGATGATTGGAACAAAATGATACCATTTCTTGTACATAACTCTTAAGTTTTGAATAAAACAACACTATAATTTGAATATTACAATGTTTTAACAAATTACTTTGACTTCTAATCATGACCTTCGCCATTATACTTGATAATTTAATGTGATCAAGATGATTAGAAGATAATGGTACCACTTTTTGTACATAACTCTTAAGTTTTGAAGGAAATAAAACTATAATTTGAATATTACAATGTTTTAACAAATTACTTTGATTTCTAATCATGAATTTGACTATGATATCTGATAATTTAATATGATTATGATGATTGGGACAAAATGATACCATTTCTTGTACATAACTCTTAAGTTTTGAATAAAACAACACTATAATTTGAATATTACAATGTTTTAACAAATTACTTTGACTTCTAATCATGACCTTCGCCATTATACTTGATAATTTAATGTGATCAAGATGATTAGAAGATAATGGTACCACTTTTTGTACATAACTCTTAAGTTTTGAAGGAAATAAAACTATAATTTGAATATTACAATGTTTTAACAAATTACTTTGATTTCTAATCATGAATTTGACTATGATATCTGATAATTTAATATGATTATGATGATTGGGACAAAATGGTACCATTTCTTGTACATAACTCTTAAGTTTTGAAGAAAACAACACTATAATTTGAATATTACAATGTTTTAACAAATTACTTTGACTTCTAATCATGACCTTGGCCATGATACTTGCTAATTTAATGTGATCAAGATGATTAGAACACAATGGTACCACTTTTTGTACACTCTTAAACCTGTTAAAAATTTGATTGTCACTTAAATGCTTACTTTACTTGTTTAAATAGTTAAAAACTGGAAAAATATAAATAAACTTACTTTGAGGCCCTTTTTCACTAAAGTTTTGGCAATGTCAGCCCCAATTCCAGAACTAGCACCAGTAATCACAGCCACTTTTCCAACCCATCGTTCAAAACCTGACATTGTACAGAGGTTTTTACCTGGTTATACTGTAAGGTTGGTTTGCAACCACAATTAATTAAACTCTTTTTTTTTTTTGGACTGAAGAGTGGAAAATCTTAATAGACGCTCTCCTAAACGGAATTCGGAGGCAAGTGTCCGATTCTCACGGACTAAAAACCACTCTCCTACGGGTACCAGCTCTAAAAGCTATAACCCAGATGGGCAGATGGGAACTTATTTATGAATTAAACTCTTCTACCTTGCCTTTAATAATCCTTTGATCAATTATATGGGAAATTACGTAGCACAGTGTTTTCTTTCTTTATAATATCATCATGTTCGTGATTCATTATATACAACTAAAAGTAATGTACTATTTGATAAACATGCAAATTCTTAATAACCGTGTTACTTTATGTACATTTGTATTAATTAATCATTATTTAATTTTTATGATATAATTATCAATTAAAATTAATTCGTCTAATTTTCAATTATATCTTACAATTAATTCTTTCTATCACTCTATTTATTTACTTATATATCATAATAATAATAATAATAATAATAATAATAAAAATAACTTAAAATTGTCAGACAATTTTTTTTACCTGTATGAAAACAGTTTTAGTGAATCATTTTTATAATTATTATGCTGTGCTTGATTGTAAACAACATTTCGCATTACATAACTTAAGTTCACAGATCTATTTTTAGAATAAATTATGTGTTTTGAACAACTATCGAATTGTCACAACATAATTTTACAAAAATTAAGACAATACAGATAAAAAATTAAAATTCTATCTACAATTGTCACATATTGTCATCATGGTGTAAAGTAAATGATTACTTTATCATGAGTGATTTACTAATCAAATATCAGCAGTCATTATATTAGTTGTGTATAAATAATATTGAGCAATTTTAAGCCAAATTGGATAAATAACATAAATAATAATGCAAATCATTCCATAAATTACATATTTTTTATACATTTTATTAGTAATTTTAATAATTAAGCTTAAAAAACTATGCATTTACATAAAAAAATAATTTAATGTGAACCCATTGGATAGATCAAGATCTCGTGAATCTGAAAAAATATTATTCATTAAATAATAATGTGGTTTGTACATTTTTTGTCATACCTGGACATGTGGTTTAGTTGATAGGGCATATATGATAGCTTCTGTGACATCATCGGGTTCTAAGAAGGGAACGTACTTCATCACATCACCAAAATCTATTTTGCTGGCTTCAATGAATTCAGTTCTGACAGCTCCAGGACTCACACTCTAAAATTTAACAATGTTACATTAGTTAGTTTAAAGAAATGTTAATTACACCTACTGTGACTTTAATTTTCAGCTTGTTGTCATTAAATTCCTTCCTTAAGGTTTCTGTGAGGTTGGTGACGGCGTGTTTGGTGGCGGGATACACGTTGACCTTAGGGAAATAGATGTCGTAGTGACCAGCGACGCTGTTCAAGTTTATAATGTGACCATCGATGTTGTTGGCTCTCATGATGTTCACCGCCTCTCTGGTGGCAGTGAGTAATCCGATTACATTCACATCAAACGTTTGCCTCCACATTTCAGCATCACCATCGATCAACGTGTTGTTATTGAGAAAACCGGCGTTGTTGACCAAAATGTGAACTGGGCCCACATTGTCACTGGTCCACTTGAAGGCGTTTTTAATGTCTTCTTCTTTGGAAACATCACACTTCAAGGCGTATAATTTTCCTGAAGCTCCAGACAATGATTTGTTGAGCTCCTCAACCCTTTCCTTTCTTCTGGCCAAACCAACAACCTGTGCCAAGTTTAATTTGTTTTCATCTTATAATATAAATAAAAATGTGGTTACCTTGAGTCCCTTTTGCACTAGCTGCTTGGCAATGTCAGCACCGATTCCAGAACTAGCACCAGTTATAACAGCAACTTTTCCAACCCAACGTTCAAACCCTGCCATAATTGTTATTTTTTGTTTTTAATATAAATATGATATCGTACACGAATGTGGACCTGTTATATATTATTTAAGAAACTGCTACTCTAGCATGACTTGCTATAAAAATACTAAGTATCTGTACCGCCTGTATACATTGTGATGTATACATTTTTTCTCCCCTATGTGGACAAAAATAACAGAAAACACTTTAAAGTACAATACAATTTCTAGATTAAATTTAGATATAATTTAATTTGTTTATTTATGAGATTTATGAGAGAAAAGTTGTGAATCCTGTGACTAAAATTTATCTTAGTGAAATGTGCATTAAATTCATTTTTTGGAGTATATTTCAAAAAAGAGTCTAATTATTTAACAATTTCACATACTGAAATAAGTCAAAATTTAGAAATGTAAATAACTTACTTAAATTTGCATCAATTTAATTTTCTACAGTATATTTTAAAAATGTGGCTAATTATTTATCATTTTTAAACTCTAATTTCATTTTTAACTCAAATTTTGTTGAGTTCTGACTGAAATTTGTTAAAATCTAGAAATGAGTATTATTTACTTAAATTTGTATCAATTTAATTTTCAGGAGTATATTTCAAAAATGAGGGTAATCTATTCACATTTTTAAATTATAATTTCTCTGTAAAGAAATTTGATTTTGGTGAATTCTGACTGAAATTTTTGAAAATCTAGAAATGAGTATTATTTACTTAAATTTGTGTCAATTTAATTTTCTGAAGAATATTTAAAAAACGAGGATAATCCATTCACATTTTTAAATTATAATTTCACTGTAATGAAATTTGATTTTGTTGAATTCTGACTGAAATTTGTGAAAATCTAGAAATGAGTATTATTTACTTATATTTGTATCAATTTAATTTTCTGTAGTATGTTTAAAAAATCAGGATAATCCATTCACTTTTTTAAATTATAATTTTACTCTAAAGAAATTTGATTCTCATTTTCAAATTCTAATTTTACTGTAAAATATTTGATTAATTAATTATTTTACTGTCAAAATGTTCTCAGAAGTTGAGTTTTTCTAATAAAAAAATAATATTAGAATTTATTGCACCTATATTTGTTAATGAATATAATTTAAATTTATTTAAAAAAACTTTCAATATTTTTATTTTATAGACTATCATTATGCTAATTATTAAATTAATAAGAAAAAACAAAACAGTTTTATCAAAGTAGTGAAGTTTGAAAATCATACTTACTTGAACTTCTTTAGAACCCACATCATGAACTAAAAAGACTTGTTAAGAAATTTATTATGGAATTGAAAGATATAATTAGTTTATTTGGGAGTATTAAAATTTGATATCAATTGATAAGAAGATAAAATACAAATTAGTTTCATTTATCAAGGGATATTTCAAGGTTTAGATAATTTCAGCCTGTTATATATTATATAATATATAATATATATGTAAATTAAGTCAATAATTATTGATACAAATGTGTTATCTTTTATATGAATATTTATAATCATAAAAATATATGGTACAAATCATTTATGTTTATATTTTTTAATATAAGTTGCATTTTTATGCATATAATTGAATATAATTTAAATTGTAACGTGAAAAATTTAAAATTAAACAAAATTATATTTTAAATGTATTTTATTGGTAATACAACAGTAAAAAATATAAAAGTGTGCCTGTAAAAATTAAATTATTGTTCTCCCACTGGATGGATCATAATTTCATGAATCTAAAAAAAAAAAAATAATAATAAAATATAATGACAAATTAAACACATTTTGTTCATGTTTTGACAAACCTGGACGTGTGGTTTAGTTGAGAGAGCATAAACGACTGCCTCAGTAATATCCTCCGACTGTAAAAAGGGTATGTGATTCATCATCTCTCCAAAATCGATTTGACTAGCTTCAGCAAACTCAGTTTTGACAGCTCCAGGGCTCACACTCTAAAATTTAATAATGTGTGTATTAATTGGTCACAAAAATATGGGCTGGACGTACTGTGACTTTAATTTTCAGCTGGTTGGCGTTGAATTCTTTCCTTAAAGTCTCTGTCAAGTTGGTGACAGCGTGTTTGGTGGCGGGATACACGTTGATTCTGGGGAAATAAAGGTCATAGTGACCGGCGATGCTGTTTATGTTAATGATGTGTCCGTCGATGTTGTTGGCCCTCATAATTTTGACTGCTTCCCTGGTGGCAGTAAGTAAGCCGATTACATTCACCTCAAACACTTGCCTCCATTTGTCGGTGTCACCGTCGATCAAATTATTGTTATTAACAAAACCAGCGTTGTTCACCAAAATGTGTACTGGACCTACATTGTCACTGGTCCACTTAAAGGCGTTTTTAATGTCTTCCTCTTTGGAAACATCACACTGTACAGCGTATAATTTTCCAGAAGCTCCTGACAACGACTTGCTTAGGGCCTCCACTCTTTCCTTCCTTCTGGCCAGACCAACAACCTTAATCCATACCGTTTTTAATTGTATTACACATTAGAAATAATTATAGAGATTACCTTGACTCCTTTTTGTGCTAATTGCTTAGCAATGTCCGCACCAATTCCTGCACTGGCACCAGTAACAACCGCCACTTTTCCAACCCAACGTTCAAATCCGGCCATAATGGTAAGCAAGTATAATCGCAGTCAAACTTCGAATGTGTCAACGTTTACGAGTGGAGCCTTAAATATTGTTTAGTAAACTACTACTCTAGTATGAGTTGCTGCTTTAAAGTACGGCGTCATTGTGCTTCGTGAATAAATATCATTGTGTCGGAATGTTGCGCAATTTACCATTTATGCAATAACAATTTGAAGTACTTCTATCTTTTAGCTGTGTAGATTTAGTGGTATTTAAATAAATTTGTATATTTTGTTTTTGTTATTGAAATGTTTGAATAATTCTAAACATTGAATATTTTAACAAATTAATATATATTATTATTAGTAATCAATAATATGATGAATTTCATATATTGAACATTATTTGTACAATAAAAATGTAAGTAATAATTTTAAACAAAAAAATACTATACAAAATAAAATATTAATTTAATATGTTTATAAATAAATAAGACACTCATAAATGTTTTGATGATGATAAGATTTATTTACTCAGTATTATACAATTCAAAGTATGAGCAATTATTTCATAAAAGTCACATTTGTTATCATTTTAAAATGTTTTATATCTTTATTTACCATTTTTTTATATCTAGTCAACTAAAATTACTAATAAATTAAGTCTAGTAAATTAATGATGTAATATAATTATGTATCTGAAAAAAAGTTGGTGGAGTTGTTTTAGTAGGATTCAAAAGGTTTTCTTACAGCATAAAAATTAATGTATTTAAAGTCATGAGACCATCGTTTTCTGTTTGAAAAGCTGAATTAAATGGTTCCCACATGCTTTTTAATTAGGTTGAAAAGTACCAAAATTATTAATTCTTTAGCAATGTCCACAGCTATAAATATTGTAAAGTAGGTTAAAGCTTTAGTATGAGTTGCTGCTATATAAAAGTGTAAAGAAGACCTATATTTTTAAAAAATTGACATATATAATTACAATGAGTTTCAGATATAAAACATCAAATCATCTGTGTAACAGAATTTTAAGAAAATCATATAAGATAAAAATTATAAATAAGAAATAAGTATAAATATTTAGTTATATCTGTGAAATATTTTTGGTTTAATGATAAGATTTATTTACTTAATATTAAACAGAATAGTTCTAAGTATTAGATATTATTTGATAAAAGATACATTTATCAACTGAGAATTATAATTGTTTTATATCTAGGCAACTGATATTACTACGTAACTATTACTAATACTATTAAACTTCAAATGTATCTATAAATTTTTTAGAAAGAAAAGATTATAATTATAGGAAAATGTTTATAGTTTCCATATATTATATTAATAATTTGATTAGATTAGTTATTAAAAAACTTCAAAAAGGATGGTTTCACAAATTATTCAAATTCAAATTATTTTATATATTTTTTGTTTAATTCTTAATATTATTATATCATTAGAAATGAGGATATAAATAAGTTTATACATATTAATAATAATTTTATATATTTAAAAATAAAGATCTGACAGTCTAAATAATGTAAAGTATCTAAGAAATTTATAAAATATGAAGAATGAAGAATATTTATAGCTAAATATATATTAAAAATTTTAAGAATTTAATATTAATCTAATATGAAGAATACGAAGACAAACAAAGAGCTTAAATAATCAAATCCTAAATAAAGCATGTAAAGTTTTTAAGATAAATGAAATTGAAGAATTTAAAGAATAAGAAGAAGAATGAAGATTATAATTATATTATTACTTAGTGAAATATGACCGTCCAAATAATGTAAAGTATGTGAGAAATTAAAAGAAATTGAAGAATTTAAAAAATTTGAAGAATGAAGAATATATGAAGAATACCAAAACAACTTAAATAATCAAAAAATCTAAAAAGATATTTAAAATTGAAGAATTTAAAGAATAAGAAGAAGAATGAAGATTGTAGATACTAATAATAATTTCATGTATTTAAAAAGAGAAATTATTTAATAAAATATATCTAAATAATGTAAGTATCAAAAGATTCAAATTTCAAATTATTTTATATATTTTTTGTTTAATTTTTAACATTATTATATCATTAGAAATGAGAATATAAATGAGTTTACTGATTTTCTGAGCAATATGTTCAATAATGAAGAAAGTTAAATAAATTTATTTCCAAAATTTATCTTAAAGAAAATACTTGAAATTAAAAAAAATAAATAAATAAATAAACAAACAATTCTAAAAATAGTTGATTCAAAATTATTTGATACTGAGGTTGTAATTATTTAAAAAAATAATCTGTTTGTCCTTGCTATATAGTATATTTAAATATAATTAGATATAACATTATTTTAATGACTTCATGAAAGAGGATTTTAGTTGTTTATAAGGTATATGTAATTATTTTTTAAGACACGGTATCTAAGTAAATTAAAGAAGTTGTAATTAAAATTATTTAAGGTTACAACTGGAATCCAGTTCGTGCTTGTTACAGCAACTCAAAAGACCTAACAATCCTCCAAGGAACAATTGAACTGGAAACAACGTAACGGCTTCAATAACCGAATGTCAGAAACGGAACTAGCGGTGAATAAAACTCCCAATGAATCATCCCAATTAATCCTTCCAGATTAGAAATCCACTCCATTAAGTGTTCGCAGGCAATTTGTTGCAAATGCAGCAGGAACAGCATCAACCGGCGGCAATAACACTAAAGAGGAACGGGCACGGACGGAAGCGGCAACGGCATTGAGCGGCGGAAAGTGGCGAAATCGAATTAGTACGGAGCGCGTCGACCAGAGTGGATGACGATTAAATAAAGCCGTTCGCTGATTTAACAAAAGTGGACCTGCAAACCGGGTCTACGGATTGCATTCCGGATAAAAGCTTTCGGCACCTGCGACCGAAACGGGTCCACGCTCCGGCTCAGCTGCCGGCTGGCGAATCTCGACCCCGCTTATCGAATTATCGTCGATTATTTACGATCAAAAACACTGCTTTTACTGGAATTAACTAAATTCATTTATTTTTTAAAAATGTCTACAAAATGTTGACGATTTTAGAATATCTAAATCTAAGAACTTAAAATGTCTACTATGTCTCAGAAATCTTCAAATAGTGTCTAAAGAAGCTAATGGATGCAAAGAAAGAATTCGAAGAAGGATGAATGTAAAATAAACCTAAAAAATTAGAAGATAACATCTAAAGAAATAAAAAAAATTAAAGAATAACAAGAACAATGAAGATTATAGTTACTAATAACAATTTCATATATTTAAAAAACGAAATTAATAAATGAAATAATGTAATGTATCTGAGAAATTTAAAGTAACTGAAGAATTGAAGTATAAAAAATATGAAAAATGAAGAATATATATAGTTAAATATATAAGAATCTTAAACAATTAAAAAATCTTAAAAATCCTAAATATGTAAAGTTTTTAGGATATTAAAAATTGAAGAATTTAAAGAATAAGAAGAAGAATGAAGATTATAGATACTTATAATAAATTCTTATAATAAATTATATTTAATAAAATATGAGACTAAATTAAGTTAAATATTTAAGAAATTTAAAGTAATTGAAGAAGTTAAATAATATAAAGAATGAGGAATATATATATAGTTAAATATATATGAACGATCTTAAACAATCAAAAAATCTTAAAAATCCTAAATATGTATGTAAAAATCCTAAGCATGTAAAGTTTTTAAGATATTAAAAATTGAAGAATTTAAAGAATAAGAAGAATGAAGATTATAATTACTTACAATAATTTCTTATATTTATATAAAAAAATAAAAATATCTGAGTAATTTAAAGTAACTGAAGAATTAAAAGAAATATGAAGAATGAAGAATATATATAGTTAAATATATATAAAAAATCTTAAACAATCAAACAATCTTAAAAATTCTAAATATGTAAAGCATATAAAGTTTTTAAGATATTAAAAATTGAAGAATTTAAAGAATAAGAAGAATAATGAAGATTATAGACATTTATAATAATTTATGATATTTATAAGAAATATTTAATAAAATATGAGCCTAAATTAAGTAAAATTTAAAGGAAATTTAAAGTAATTGAAGAATTTATAAAATATGAAGAATGAAGAATGTATATAATTAAATATAAATGAAAAATCTTAAAAATTGAAGAATTTAAACAATATGAAAAATGAAGAATATATATATATATATATATATATATATATTCTTCATAAATTTAAAGAAGTTGAAGAATTTAAACAATATGAAGAAGGAAGAATATATATAGTTGAAACAATCAAAAAATCTAAAAAATCATAAATATGTAAAAGATATAAAGTATATTAAGATATTTAAAATTGAAGAATTTAAAGAATAAGATGATGAATGAAGATTATAGATGCTAATAATAATTTCATATATTTAAAAAATATATGTAAATATGTATAAAAAATCTTAAATATTTAATATTAATTTAATATGAAGAATATGAAGACAAATAAATAGGCTTAAACAATCAAAAAGTATAAAATATCCTAAACTTGTAAAATATCTAAAATTTTTAAAATTGAAGAGTTTAAAAAATTAGAAGAAGAATGAAGACTATAGATACCAATAATAATTTCATATATTTAAAAAACAAAATAATTTAATGAAATGTCAGTTTAAATAATGTAAAGTATCTGAAAAATTTAAAGAAATTAAAGAATTCTAAAAATATGAAGAATGAAAATATATATGTAGCTAAATATGCACATATATAAAGAATCTTAAAAATTTAATACGAAAAAAATTGAAGAAATTAAAAAATCTAGAAATATTCTAAATATGTAAGGAATGTAAAGTTTTTAAGACGTTTAAAGAACTTTAAGAATTTGAAAAAGAAGAACAGTAACAGAAATATGAAGAAAGTTAAGAATATAAATAAATTTTAATAAGTAATACAATATATCTGAAAATAAAACATGAAGAACTTGAGGAATTTAAAGAATCTAAAGAAGAATAATAATAAAAATCTAAAGAATGTTAAGAATTTAAATATTCTTTATATTAGAATTTTATGAATATTTAAAAAATCCAAAAGACAATATTTCTTCAAAATATTGAAATTTTTTAGATAGTTTATAGAAGAATCTCTAATCTAAATATCAAAAATTTTAGTAATAATATAATTAATACAATTAATTATAATTAAGTATCTAAAAAGATATGACCTAAGAATCTAAAGAATGTGTAGAATACAAAAAATTTGAGTTACTAAATCCAAATAATTTAAAGAGCCTTAAGAATTTGAATAATCTAAAAAGATAAATAAAATTAATTTATGACAAATATATATATATATAAATTTTAACGCGTAAAATGTATATTAAATAGATTGTCCAGGAACACAATTTTTAAATGGTCGAATGGGCAACATCCTCCACACATAAAATTTGATTGGGCAAAGTCATCATCTAGCCACATAAATTAATCGGAACGCTTCATAAAAAGGCAAGCGGAGAGTTTCAGCTGCTGCCGCCGCTTAATTAGTAGTTTCCCGCATTGCATTTTTTATTTTCCGATTATGGTGGTAGATTAGGAATGATAGGCCGGACACGGCGGATTGTTCACATGTCTAATAATTTCATTAGGACCGATTAATTAATCGGGTCCAAGCCCGTATGTTGTTTTGGCTCGCTCATTAAACCAATTTGCTGCTTTTTTATAAAAAATAACGTGTGATTTATTTCACTTAAGGGCTGGGTGTTAAGATAAATGTTTGACTGATGTGTTACAATAAAAAATAACCCCCCAGTTTAATACGCGGGGTGACAAATTTTGCTGCGGCAATTTAATAGATGTAACCGACGATTTTGAATGAGTTTGCATCAAATAGGTTAATGTGAATCTTCGTATTCTAGGCCAATTGACTTAACGTCTTTTATCAATGGATGTGTGATTGTTATGTTATTATTAAGTTGATTAATAAAGCCATCATTAAGGCGAACAATTAAACGGGACCATATGCCGCGTCCGGGCAACAGCAAATCTGCCATAGAGAGTATTCGCACGATCTTTTAACCCGCAGCGTCCAGGAGATCATCACATCTCCACGCACGACATGACATCATACAACAGCAATTGTGATTCATCGCCGTTCGACACCGAAAAAAACCTCCATCTAATCCGATTCACGACCCAATTTCTTCACCAATTAATTATTAAATTATCCGCGTTATGTTGGTAATATTTAAATTATTTAATCAGTGTTCCCCAGACGACGGTCGGGGGTGCAGTGAACGGCCGGAAACCCGCAATTTCCTTCGGCAAAAGAAAAGTGAAGTTCACGTGGAACGATCACGGTTCGCCGTTATCTTCCAATTTCAATTTAACATTTGCATTATTCAGTTGTGGGGAATCCGGAATTGCTATTTTTATGCAATTTCCTCTAATAAAACTTTTGATATTCCCTATTATCCGACGCGAACCGCCCCGCCGAGTTGTGGATTGTCCCGTAACAACCTGTTTCGTTTCAATTTTACCCCTGCGCTCTAATAAAATTCTAAATTACGTCTCGTTTGAATGAAATCATCTCGATAATCTGGCGAATGGGTTTTGTACGGTGGGTTAAGGATTTTTACATTTTTTCGCAGTTCGTACTTTTGGTGAATGCGCCAGGTAAATTAATATAAATAATTTATCAAAATACAAGTTTATGAACCATTTAAAATTAAAATAACATTATTAATATAATATTGTTTATTTTTTTCACTTTTACACATATTTTAAAAAGCACATTTCATATAAATAAATAAATTAAAAACATTTAAAAAAAATTGAATAAATTTACAGATTTACATATATATATATATATATATAATTCAAATATATTATGTAATAAAAAAATTATGGAGAATTTAAATCACTCAAATCTAAATAATCAAAAACATCAAAAGAATCTAGAAAATTTAGAAAACCTGGAATATATAGGGAGTTTAGAGAAACTAGAGAATCCAGAGAATCTGAAGAATATAGAATCCAGAAGAATCCAGAGTATATAGTATCTAGAAAATCCGGTGAATTTAAAGAAACTAGAAAATCTAAAGGAATCATAAAATCCGGAGAGTTCTGTGAGTCCAGAGAATCTAAATAATCTAAAGAATCCAGGGAATCCAGGAAATCTAAAGAATTCAGGGAATTTAGAGAATCCAGAAAATCTAGAAAATGTAAAATAACTAGAAAATTCTGAGAATCCAGAGAAACCAAAGTGTCCAGAGAATCTACAGAATCCAGAGAGTCTAGAGAATCCAGAAAATGAAGAATCTCTAAAGAATAAAGAGAATCTCAAGAGACACCTCAAAATCCAGACAGTCAAGAGAATCTAGAAAATCCACAGAATCCAGAGAGAATCCAGATAGAATTTAGATAATTCAGAGAGTTTAGAGAATTTATAGAATCCAAAGAGTGTAAAGAATTTAGAGAATTCAGAAAATTTAGAGAGTTCAAAGATTCCAGTAAATCCAGTGTATCCAGAAAATTTAGGGGATCTAAACAACACTAATAAATTAGAGAATCCAGGCAATTTAGAGAATCCAGAGAATCAAAAAAATCAAAGGAATTTGGAGAATCCAGAGAATCTTGAGAATCCATAAATTTATAATTTAGAAAGTGTACAGTATCTAGAGAATCCAGAGCAACTAGAGAATTTAGAAAATCTAAAAAAATAGTGATTTTAGTGAATTTAAATATAATCAATCTATTTTTTTTCTCCATATTCACAGAGTCCAGAGATTCCACAGAATTCATAGAATTTAAAGTATCCAAAGAATTTAGAGATAATCTCAAGAATCCAGGGAATCTAATATAGAGAATCTAGAGAATCTAGAGAATTTAGAGTGTCAACAGAATCTACTAAATCCAAATAGTGTACAGAATTTCAAAAATTCAGAGAATCAAAAGGATCAAGAGAATTCAGAGAATCCAGAGAGTTCAGAGGTTCTAGGGAATCCAGAAAATCTAGAGAATCTAGAGAATAGAGAGAATATAGGTAATATAAAGACTGTAAAGAATCTAAATAATCTAAAGAAACTAAAGAATCTAAAGAATCCAGAGAATCCAGAGAATCTAAAGAATCTAAAAAATCTAAAGAATCTAAAGAATCTAAAGAATCTAAAGAATCTAAAGAATCTAAAGAATCTAAAGAATCTAAAGAATCTAAAGAATCTAAAGAATCTAAAGAATCTAAAGAATCTAAAGAATCTAAAGAATCTAAAGAATCTAAAGAATCTAAAGAATCTAAAGAATCTAAAGAATCTAAAGAATCTAAAGAATCTAAAGAATCTAAAGAATCTAAAGAATCTAAAGAATCTAAAGAATCTAAAGAATCTAAAGAATCTAAAGAATCTAAAGAATCTAAAGAATCTAAAGAATCTAAAGAATCTAAAGAATCTAAAGAATCTAAAGAATCTAAAGAATCTAAAGAATCTAAAGAATCTAAAGAATCTAAAGAATCTAAAGAATCTAAAGAATCTAAAGAATCTAAAGAATCTAAAGAATCTAAAGAATCTAAAGAATCTAAAGAGAGTCTAGAAAATCTAGAGAATTTAGAAAATTCAGGAAATTTAGAGAGTACAGAGTATTCAGAGGATCTAGAGATTCTAGAGAATTTAGAAAAATTAGAGAATCTAGAGAATTAGAGCATTTAGGGAATCCAAAGAGTGTAGAAAATTTAGAGAATTCAGAAAATCTAAAGAATCCAAAGAATTTAGAGAATCTAAGGAATTTAGAGAATCCAGAATATATAGAGTATCTAGAGAATCCAGAGAATTTAGAGAATCCAGCGAATCTAGACAATACAGATAATCTAGAGTCCAGAAAATGTAGGGTATCTAGAGAATCCAGAGCATCCAGAGAGTACAGAGAATCTGTAGAATCTATAAAATCCAGAGAATCTAGAGAATCCAGATAATGTAGAGTATCTACAGAATCCGGAAAATCCAGAGAATCTAGAGAGTCCATAGAATTTACAGAAATTAGAGAATCTACAAAATCCAGAGAGTGTAGAGAGGATTTAGAGAATTCAGAAAATTCAGAAGATTTAAAAAACAAAAACTAAAGACCTTTAAGTTACGAAATGGTATTTTCTCATTAGCACTTAATAGGCTGCAGGCCATGCTGTTAGTTGCCAATGATTGCCGGCAATTCCTAGTGATTCATTGACTCCCCGTGCATCACCCAAATTGTCCTGTAAATTCAGTGTGTCACCGTAATCTGTTTGAGGTCCGAAAAAGTGGCGCGCATCCGTCCCGGAAGATTTAGCTGGTGGAAAACAATACGGGACACTGGCACATCTCCTAGAAATTAATCTCGTTGCCGCCATGATCGCGGTCCTGTTCAGCAACAACAGGTTAATGTCGCGTGAAGACAATGAAGGACACTCCACCGTCCGACCGTCCGGTTAGTTATCGTCCTCCTTTTGTTCCCGATCCCGTTCATTACCAATCTAATGCAACAAACTTATATTGTCATGTTGATTGCATGTTTTTACGACGCCCCGTTTCCATTCCCATTTCCACACTAGCGTGGACAATCCAGCGAGGGCTGAATTCTCGATCCCAATTTGTTGGAAAGGAAGGTGGAGAACGGCAAGATTAAAATAAGGTCGATAATACGGGGGCACCGTTGGCAATCTCCAGGCCACAACCGTTCTAAAGATTTTAATGGGATTAAACAAGAAAGGGCACAAGGCAGTATCCATATGTGGCGAAACAGAATATGTAGAATAAGGCGGCTTGGAACAGCGACGTTTGTGTCTAGAGCCTCCACAATTTTATATTTATATTTCGTAAAAATCAAAGTTAAATCTCATTTTGTGTACAATTAAGATAATAATGGAACTCATCAATCACTTTTTAGTGGAAGTAGTGTGGACACAAAGAATTTTTATTGTTAATTTTGAATAAATCAAAAGTATCAGAATAATTTAAAGATTCTGAAGAATTTGAAGGATCCGAAGGATCTAAAGAATTTGGAAAATCTGAAAATTCTGAAAATTTTTGAAAAATATGAAGGCTATAAAGTATTAGAAGAATCTGAAAGTTCTGAAGAATTTGTAGAATCCGAAGGGTCTTAAGAATATAAAAGAACAGAAAAGTCTAAAATTTCTGAAAAATATGAAGGATTCGAAGGATCTAAAGGATCTGAATACTCTGAAGCATCTGAGAAATCTGAAATTTCTGAAAAATATGAAGAATCCGAAGGATCTAAAGGATTTGAATACTCTGAAGTATCTGAGAAATCTGAAATTTTTGAAAAATATGAAGGATCCGAAGGATCCAAAGGATATGAAGAATCTAAAGGATCTGAAAAGTTTGAAATTTTTGAAAAATATGAAGGATCCGAAGGATCCAAAGGATTTGAATACTCTGAAGTATCTGAGAAATCTGAAATTTTTGAAAAATATGAAGGATCCGAAGGATCCAAAGGATATGAAGATTCTAAAGGATCTGAAAAGTTTGAAATTTCTGAAAAATATGAAGGATCCGAAGGATCCAAAGGATCTGAATAATCTGAAAGATCTGAAAAATGTGAAATTTTTGAAAAATATGAAGGATCCGAAGGATCCAAAGGATCTGAAGAATCTAAAGGATTTGAAAAGTCTGAAATTTTTGAAAAATATGAAGGATCTGACGAATCTAAAGGATCAGAAAAGTCTAAAATTTCTGAAAAATATGAAGGATTCGAAGGATCTAAAGGATCTGAATACTCTGAAGCATCTGAGAAATCTGAAATTTCTGGAAAATATGAAGGATCCGAAGGATCCAAAGGATCTGAAGAATCTAAAGGATCTGAAAAGTCTGAAATTTTTGAAAAATATGAAGGATCCGAATGATCCAAAGGATTCGAAGAATGTAAAGGATCTGAAAAGTCTGAAATTTTTGAAAAATATGATGGATCCGAAGGATCCAAAGGATATGAAGATTCTAAAGGATCTGAAAAGTCTAAAATTTCTGAAAAATATGAAGGATTCGAAGGATCTAAAGGATCTGAATACTCTGAAGCATCTGAGAAATCTGAAATTTCTGAATAATATGAAGGATCCGAAGGATCCAAAGGATCTGAATAATCTGAAAGATCTGAAAAATGTGAAATTTTTGAAAAATATGAAGGTTCCGAAGGATCCAAAGGATTCGAAGAATGTAAAGGATCTGAAAAGTCTGAAATTTTTGAAAAATATGAAGGATCTGACGAATCTAAAGGATCAGAAAAGTCTAAAATTTCTGAAAAATTGTGAAGGATTCGAAGGATCTAAAGGATATGAAGAATCTAAAGGATTTGAAAAATCTGAAATTTTTGAAAAATGTGAAGGATCCGAAGAATCCAAAGGATATGAAGAATCTGAAGGATCTGAAAAGTCTGAATTTTCTGAAAAATATAAAGACTCCAAAGAATCTGAAGTATATGAAGTATTAGAAGAATTAGAAGAAACTGAAGAATATGAAGGATCCGAAGAATCTGAACGATATGAAGAATCAGAATCTTAAAAAAAACAAATAATTTAATGAATAAACTAAATATCTGAAATTAGAAATATAAGAATTTAGACAATCTAATGAGCCTAAATTGTCTAATAACAATTAAAAACTTAAAATAAGCAATTTTAAAAGAGTAATTAGTTTTTTCAAGTCAGATTGGAACTGATTGTAGCCTTGTAGTCACTGTCAATAATTCTCTGTCAATTTTGGTATTATATTTTTTATATGTGTGTGATTATGAAAAAATAGAAGTGCTCTTAGTTTGATTTTTGAATGTTATTTAACAATGTGCAGTATTTTGGGCAGGTCTAGACGATAATAATCCGCTGGCCGTTGGCAAACGGTCTGATGGCGGTCCGGGGCCGGTCGGTTGGCGGGAATTCAGTCAATCTAAACCAGGAAACCGATTCGGCAGTCCCGGGGGCGCAGTTCCCGGCAAAGTTTTATTCGTTCTGGTGTGGCGGCGGCGAATTGCGGCGCGCACTTTGCAATGCAAATGAAAAGCAAAAGATCTCGCAAATCGACAATGGGGCGGCCGGCGGGCCCCGCATTTCGGCTCCGCTCACTTTGGGACCGCGTCCGGGACGTGGAATTGCTTTCCAAACGGTACGCAACACGGCCGGCTTTATGCCACCCCCGGACCGTCCGAAAACTTCATCTCTCATAACGGGGTTGTTCATTTTTAACCACTTGTGTCTTCGTCCGTTTCTAAGTACGTCCTGAAATGTTAAATATAAATGTATTTTAATAAATAATTCCAAAAGACAATCGATTTAACTGCTCCCAATAACTTACTACAATAGTACAAGGTTTTGACCCTTTGCAGTCGTAAAATCAAGTCCGGGGCATTAGTCTCATGCGATTCATTAGAGTCTGGAGCAGTAACGAGTTCCGGGCACCAAATCGCAGACACGCCCTCGTTATTCCAGTTTTTTTAAGCGTCGCAGCTCCGGAAGACGGACAAACGAGCATCACACGAGTGATTTGCCGACGATTGGCCCGGATTCAATAACCGGAAACTCAGGTCGAGCCCTTTGATTCCGGACCGGATTGTTTCGCAGTTCCTTTTTGTGTACGTCCGTTCGACGACTGAAGATTTGCGAAGGGAACGAATCAATACTAAAACAAAACAAAAGGTAAATTGTGGAGGAAATCATTTCCTGATTTCTTTTATTTGTTGTGATCTATTAACTGCAGCAACGTGAGTTTCAAAGGCCATAAAATTATCTAACCATTTTACGTGGGCATTGTCCCGTACATAAACCTTTTGGTGGTTGGCCGCATTTACATGAAAACTGTTAAGAACAAAGCGTTAACACTCCCCCGTGCCAGTGTGAATGGCTCTTAATTTGCCGATGCAATTGAGGTCCACCCTTTCCACCCTTTGAGCAAAGAATAAGGACCGCATGTGGCTCCACATCCAAAACATTGTTCACTGGGTCCGAACGAAAACCCAGTCAGCCTTTTAATTAAGATTCGGCTAAATTGTGACATATTTAACTTGGAATCACATGAGTGACTTGCTTTTATATACCCGGGGATCGTGTGTGTGTGTGTTTTTGGAGCACTCGCTGTCCGTTTGTTGTGTCTTCTGAATTAATGTCCGGGCCTTTTAACTTAATCAGGCCCCGGTGCACCGCAGGTTTTGCTCTTTCATTCCCTTACGAAAATGTTTTCTTTCCTAATTAGTATGGTCCGGTCTGTGGCAAAAACATTTGGGTCTTTGAATAATAAATTTGGCATCAGACGTTACGGGTCGACAAATAAATTACACTCTAAGTTGATATTGTAGCAGAGTCAAGACAATATAAAAACATACACTACTGTGTCAAATAATCAAAAACAAAGTACTCACATTTTTCTCTAGTTTTAAGGCAAATTACCTCATTAATTCATCTCAAATATGAACAATTTTATATTGATTTCACATTTCAACTCATTAGAAACACTTTTCCAAATATATTCTTTAGAGTATTTCAGTCTATATTTACTAAATTCTTTAGATTCTTAATATTTTTAAGACATTAGAAATATCTGGAAATTTAGATATTTAATATTGATGATATTTTTTGCACATTTATTTTTCAAATTCTAAACACACTTTCTAAATTTTTTACTTTTTTACGTAGATTAATTCATTATTTAAGTATTTAAATTTTTATATTTTTTATAATATTCCTGTTTCTTCAAATTCCTTAAAGCTTTTGACTTTCTAAATTCTTTACTTTTTTGGGTCCTTTTATTAGATTTTTAGAAATTAGAGTGTTTAGATTCTTATATTTCTTAAAATGTTAATTCTTCTTAAAATTCTTTAAAGCTTGAAACTTTTGGCCTTTCTAAATTCTTTATTATTTTTACTAGAATATTTTTTTTTTATATTTTTAATCTTTATTTTTTTCTTCTAATTCTTTAAAGCTTTAAAGTTTTTGGCTTTTTCAATTCTTTACTTTTTTGAATTTTTTGGTTAGATTCATTAATTTTTTAGATTTATTAGTATATTCTAATATATATTTTAATGTTTCCTTTACATCAAATTCTTTAAAGCTTTTTTTTAAATTCTTTAATTTCTTAGATTGTTTGGTGAGATTCATTAATTTTTATATTTCACAGAATATTTAGATTCTAATATAATTTGTAAAGTATCTTGTTCTTCAAATTCTTTAATACTTTAAAGTTTTTGCCTCTCTAAATTCTTTAATTTATTTTATTCTTTAGATAAATTTAGATATTTATTAGAATATTTAGATAAATAAATAAATGTTTCTTTTTTTTCAAATTCTTAGATAGTTTTGGCTTTCTAAATTCTTCAATTTGTTGGATTTTTTTGGTTAGATTTATTAATATTTAGATTTAATTGAATATTTAGATTCTAATATATTTTTTAATGTTCCTTTTTCTTCAAATTCTTTAAAACTTTAAAGTTTTTGGCTCTCTAAATTCTTAAATTTATTGCATTGTTTAGATAGATTCATTCATTTTTTAGATTTATTAAAATATTTAGATTCTAATATATTTTTTAATGTTTCTTTTACCTCTAATTCTTTAAAGCTTTAAAAGTTTTGGCTTTATAAATTCTTAAATTTCTTGGATTTTTTGGTTAGATTCAACAATTTTTTAGATTTATTAGAATAATTAGATTCTGGTTTGAATAGATTCATTAATTTTTTAGATTTGATAGAATATTTAGATTCTAATATATTTTTTAATGCTTGTTTTTCTTCAAATTTTTTAAAGCTTTGAAAGTTTTGGCTTTTTAAATTCTTTAATTTCTCGAATTTTTTGGTTAGATTCATTAATTTTTTAGATTTATTGGAATATTTAGATTCCAATATATTTTTTAATGTTTCTTTTTCTTTCAATTCTTTAAAACTTTAAAGTGTTTAGCTCTCCAAATTCTTTAACTTATTGTATTGTTTAATTAGATTCATTCATTTTTTAAATTTATTAGAATATTTAGATATTTTAATATTTGTTTTACTTCAAAATCTTTAAAGTTTTAAAAGTTTTGGCTTTATAAATCCTTTAATTTCTTGGACTGTTTGGATAGATTCATTAATTTTTTAGATTTATTACAATAATTCGATTCTAATATATTTTCTTTTAACTTTTATTTCAAATTCTTTAAAACTTTAAAGTTTTTGGATCTCTAAATTCTTTAATTTCTTGGATTGTTTTGTTAGATTCATTAATTTTTTAGAATTATTAGAATATTTAAATTCTAAACTATTTTTAATGTTTTTTTTTCTTGAAATTCTTTAAATTTTTAAAGTTTTTTTTGTTTTCTAAATTCTTTTTATTACTTTTTTTTTAAATTCTTTCATTACTTTTCATTAATTTTTTAGTTTATTAATATATTTAGATTTTTGTATATTATTTAATGTTTCTTTTTCTTGAAATTCTTTAAAACTTTAAAGTTTTTGGCTTTCTAAATTTGTTACTTTTTTTAATTATTATTTAGATGTATAAACTCTTGAAATATTTAGATTTTTTTACTTTTTTGGATTATTTGGTAAGACTGTTTATTAATTATTATTTAGATTGATTTCAGTTTAACCACATATTGATTTATTGTCTAAAAATATAAATACCAACAAGTCTCCAG
The DNA here is from genome assembly GCF_024364675.1 of Aethina tumida. Lineage (NCBI taxonomy): Eukaryota > Metazoa > Arthropoda > Insecta > Coleoptera > Nitidulidae > Aethina > Aethina tumida. The sequence continues at coordinate 3,873,148 of NC_065438.1, forward strand.
GATAATTAACAATTTTATTAAACATTTTTTAAGTCTGATTAAAAGTAGAAAGTTACAAGATAATCAACAACTGTTGAGAATTAACGTAAATTGATTTAAGACACCACTACAGCCTGATTTATTTAACAATTTCACAAACGATTGAGATATATGTATTTGTGGATCTAATTGGCTAAATTTATTACCACATCAATTACAAAACAGATTTATACATATTAATAGAGTGGATAAAACATGAGTCACTGTTATTTAAATCTCAACTGTAGCAAATCAGTAAGACAACCACCAATTGGTAATTGACCCGTAGCCCCACAAAATTGATCTTGTTACTATAATGGTACATGTTCGATCGAATAAAAATAAACGAATTAACCACTCAATTTGCGCCACAATAAAAATCATATTCAATGAATCAGTTAGTAGTAAACCATCAATGCAACACACTCAATTGTGCACTGTCAATAAATCAATTCGTATAATTGAATGGCCACGAAACATCTCGCATGAATAGAACACATGTTAAAAGAATAGTTTAATTGTTTCGACAAATAGAAGACATCGCTTCCTGCGTGCGACAAAAATCCTGCGGACGGAAGCGTCAATTTACGTGCGTCACGAGAAAATTACTGCTGGCCAGCTGAGGAACGAATAAAGCCCGTTCGTAAGTCGCTGAAAACTGAAACTGAAAACGGGACAATGTGCAACGGATCCGCCGCACTTCCCACGGCCATCCACAGTGTTACTGTTGCTAGTTAATTAACAATTAACACTGTGACTTTAGCGCGACGTTAATTGCTACAATGGATTTCACACAGTCGAGGTCACATTTATTTAGGAATTTTTTTAGACGTTTCCTATTCGAGGATCACGCTGAAAAGGAACTAAAGAAGCTGCATTTCATTAAGTTAATTTTGTAATTGTATTTAGTGTTTTTGAATCAACTTTATACTATGCTATATTAAAAAAATATAAATAATGTTAGATACATATTTTTATAGTTTAAACTACAGGATAAAGCTTTTAATATGCTAATTTATGTTTTGTCTAGTTAAATCATTATAAAGGCTAATTAGACGTAATATTTCATGGCCAATTAACACTTTTATCTAACATGCTTTTAATCAGAATATTAATTGACTCAAATTTACACATTGTAAATTATTTTTTTCTTTTTTTTTTTGTAGTTTTTACAAATAAATTTAAAACTTAAAAACTTACGAATGAATTTAAAAAATTGAGAACATTTATTTATTCTTTTTGTTTTGATATACATAGATTAAAAATAAATTTAAAGATGTTGTAATAATTGTTATTTTGTTTTAATAGAAATATATTTTCACCTTACTTAAAATAAACATTATTTAAATATTAACTAATTAATTTTAATATGTTAATACTTAAAAATAAAAAAATATTTTAATTCTTAATTATTATGTTTTACTGAAACTAATGTAAAATAATAAATTTTATTTCTTTAATCAAAATTATCATGTTTTAAGTAACTAGAAAACTTTTTTTAAAATATGATATAATTTTCTAAATTCTGTATACTCTTAATATTTTTAAAATCTTTAAAAAATCTGTATTTGTATTAATATAATATCTTAAAATTTTAGTTTTTACAATTTAGAATTAATGAAAAATAGAGATTTATCTCTCAAATTCTTTAAATACTTTCTACAGTTTTTAGATTCTCAAATAAAAAAGAATAGTTTTTAGATTGTTTAAATATTGTATATTAAAATATATATTTTTTTAATTATTAGACTTCCTATATTCTATATTTTTATTTTTTTTAGATTTTCTAGAATTTTTAGATTTTATATTAGTTATTTCCAGATTCCAAAAATTTTTAAAATTGCTTAGAAAACCACTATCTTCAAAATTTTATATGATTAAATTTACTAAAATGTGTAGATTTTTTTCCCTAAAATTCTTTAAATACTTTTTTTTATTCTTAAGCACATAAGATTATTAAGGTTTTTGGATTAATTATATTTTTAATATCATTTATATCCTTAAATTTTAAGATTATTTAGATTTTATACTTTATACAATTTTGTTTTTCTAATTTTTAGGTTTCCTAAATTCTATATTATTTATATTTTTATTTATTTTTAGATTTATTAGATTTTATAGATTTTGTTGTTTTAAAAATTTAGACTTACTGAAATGTGATTTTCATATTTCTTATAGATTTTTAAACACATAATCAAATTTTTAGGATTCCAAAATTCTATATTTTTTATATATTTTTATTTTTTTAGGTTTACTAGAGTTTATAGATTTTATAACAGTTATTTTTAGATTTCTGAGACTATTTAAATTGTTTAGAAACCCAATATCTTAAAACTATTAAAGTTTTTAGACTTACTGAAATATAGAGATTTTTATATTTCTCAATTTCCTTAAATACTTTCTAGTTTTTGAATCCTTAAATACTGTAATGAGTTTTTGGATTAGTTTAATTTTAATTTTTTAAATTGTTTATATATTCTCAAGATTTTAACATTATTTAGATTTTATGTTTAATAAAATATTTTTTTCAAATTTTTAGACATTCTAAATTTTTAAAATTTTTACTTTTCAGTTTTACTATAATTTACACATTTTAAATTAAATATTTTTAGATTTCTAAGATTTTTTAGATTGTTTAGAAATTCAATATCATCAATTTTTATATTTTTATAATTTAGACGAAATATGGAGATTTTTATATTTCTTATGTTTTTTTCCTTAAAATTCTTTAAATACTTTCTAAAGTTTTTGAATTTTTAAAAATATAAGATTAACAGAGTTTTGGGATTAGTTAGATTTTTAAATTTGTTTATATCTCAATATTTTTATTTAAATTTTATATTTTTTTTTTAATTTAATTATTTTTAGATTTATCAGATTTTTATAATTTGTATTTTTTTAATTTTTAGGCTTTCTTAATTCTGTATATTATTAGATTTTTATTATTTAGGTTTATTAAAATTTATTTTTACAAATTCTTTAAATATTTACATTTTTTTTTTTTTTTGATTCTTTTGTTTGATTCATGATATCTTTAGATATTAGACTAGATGTATTAAAGAGACAAATTTTTCCACCATTTTTTTAGATTCTAATTGCTTTTACATTACTTTTGTTATACTATTTCCAATATTAAATATATATGGATTTATTAAAAAACAATTTCAACTGATGTTTTTGACCGGATGTGACTTTTTAATTAATGTTAAATAATCACGAGCCATCAACGACTTATCCGCATTTCCCATTTCAGCATAAAAAACAGAATAATTAAAATCGAATCAAAAGATTCGCATTAAACAGTAATTACATCCGAAATAGTGTTTTATCAGCATTAGAGATGGGTGCGGTTCGTCACAGATTCAACCAAATCCACCTAAAATACCGCATTAAATTTCCTCTTAATAGTCTTTAAATGATACGGTGTCATTGCCATTATTTTTCAATTACACTCATAAAGACCTAATTGGATTAGAGTCCACGGCTACGGTCATTAATAAAGCAGATTTCTGCTAATTATGGAACCATATATCCTAATTGAAGTCCCGAAAAAATCGATAAATGGGAATTCTTCGGTCGTGACAAATTTTAATCAAATCACGTGGTTGGGTTACTTAAATTAAGATTGTCATCGGTTTGTTTAAAACACCGGATGAACTCAATGTCAATTATAAATTCACCAACATAAATAATGTTTAGTATTATTTGTACAACAATTGGAAGACCATGTATTATTTTACTGTTTTTGGTACGTCCCTCATCTTCTACTTTGTTTATTAATAGCACATACAATTTTCAGTACTTCTGAGTTTGGGGTTACACTTTGGAAGCTCAGTAATTCTAAGTGACCAACTGAAGAACAGCTTGAAGAAAATCGCCACTGACTGCCAGGAAAAAGCAGGAGCATCACCTTCAGACATCCAAGCCTTAAAGAACAGACGTCTTCCTCAAACTGAAACCGGTTTGTGCATGTTGGAATGTGTCTTCAACAAAGTTAAGATAATGAACAATGGACAGTTCGACAAAGATGGTTTGGTCATGGCTGCCACACCGTTGCTCAAGGGTGACATCATGAAGCTGCACAAGCTTAAAGATCTGGCTGACTTTTGTGACCAACAAATTGGCAGAGGATCAAAGGGGAAGTGTCAAAATGTTAAGCTTTTAGTGAACTGTGTCTACAAACATGGGCGAGATTATGGCTTAAAAATACCCACTTCTATGTAAATTACATTATAATAGTTGTTAAAAATACACACACATCTTGAAGAGGTAGATTTGAATTTTAATTTAATGGGAATTGTATTAATGTTAATGTTTACACAATAGACAATTTGATTTCTGGCTTTGTCCCCAATGCAGTCGTTGAAGGCAAACAAAACGTATGTCGAAAGGGGTGAGCAAACACAGGGGCGATATTTCCTGCCCTAATCTGACCTCGCACAATAATATTTAAGAGTGTTATCGGCGAGGTAGGATCTTGTACAAGCCCCCCGGTTCTACACGCAACATGCGCTCGAATAATTAACCCTTTATGCAATTCATTTAGAAAATGCACTCCAATTCCAATAATGCGTATAATCTGTAAATGATTACAAATCAGTATCTAATCTATCTGGGATGGGTCAGTTTCATGCTCGCTCGCTGAATAATTAAATTGAAAACAGAGAGGGGGGTTGAAGTTTTTCACAATATTTTTTTTTAATGTAATTATCGTAATGGCAATACGGTGGCGATGGCAGCGATGCTGGCCGAGATAACGCGACCATCAATTATGCCCGATGTCAATCGATGGTTGTGTCGATTATTTCTGCTACATTTTGATTCAAATCCTCATTACTCCTGAGTAATGCGGACGGGTCAGCGGTTTCAGTTAATTAATGGAGATTTTTTCCGATTAGATCGGTTCGTTTCATCATCGGAACTTCACGTTCATGTGACATTCGATGTAATGGTTATTAAATGCATTCGGGATATTTTTATCTTTTGTTGTATGGCACGAATGGAAGTATTGGGATTTCTAGGAATTAATTATCTATAATAAACTCATAGCATAACTAAATATATTAAGAAAATATAGTATAGTTCCTGAAACACTTTCTGAAATAGGTTTACCATGGAAATGTTCATTTATTTTTGAAAAAATTTCAAATTTCAATAACCTAAAAGTAGAATTAACTTAATCCAATAAAATTTGAAGAAAAAAATTTATATACAAAGTACTTCTAAAAGGGATTCTCAAAATTTGAAGGCAGATCCAATAATAAAGAGAATCTACATATATTTTTTATAGTTTCTCCTGAAGAAAATACAGACCCTCAAATTGTTTCTTTCTCATATTTTTGTAATCTTTGGTCCAACCGTATTATATTTAGGTATAAATTATCCTAAAATAGATAATTTAGTGTAACAAACTTCTTCCACATTGTTACACTGGCGTTGATTCTGGAGGGTTCTCTATTTTCTGCCCTATTTTATGTATCACTGAATAGTTTTTAAAACTTTTAAGCTTTTCATATTCTTTGCACAATTTAGAAAAAATAGTTATGTTGATTAATAATGATTATTAAAACCGTTATTGAGATATTTCAGGTTTAATGTTCCTTTTAATTTTCTTCAAACATTAAAAGTGAAATATCTCACTAAGGGCTGTGTCAATCAAAATTTACTGATTTTTGTTATTTAAACATATTTTTATTATATCATAATTAAAAAATTCTTAAATATTTTAATTAATCTCAAATATATTTAAATAAAATTTTATAATCCTTTTAATTTTTATTAAAAGAACATTATATGAAACAAATTTTTCTTGTTATTTTTATTATAAATATACCTTAAATCTAATTTAAATTCAACATTGTGTCTTTATTGTTATTTTTGTTCATATTTATTAAAAAATATAGTTGAAAAAAAATATTTTTCTTCTTATTGAAAAAAAAAAAAATAACGTTACATTCATAATTCTTCTTCATAATTTTTTTTATTTATTTATTTTTATTAATAATACTTAATAATAAATATTGAATTGTATTTTTAAATTAAAAATATTATAATATTTTAATTCTCTTTTAATTTTTTTAAAAAAATAGAAATATTAAATAAAATGAATATTTCTTGTTATTTTTATTTATTTATTTTCTCTTGTTTATTGTTTTTTATTATTTAAACATATTTTTATTATATTATATATTAATCAAAAATTCTTAAATATTTTAATTTAAATTCAAATTTTAAAATACTAATTTTCTATTTCTTATGAAACTGTATTCTTTTATTTATTCGTGTTTTTTTAATTTAATTTTGTTATTTAAACATATTTTTATTATATCTTAATTAAAAATTCTTAAATATTTTATATTAATCTATTGAGAATATTGATTCTGGTTTTATTTTTATTTTAAATTTAAATATATTTAAATAAAATTTTAATTTTTATTAAAAGAACATTATATGAAACAAATATTTCTTGTTATTTTTATTTTTGTTTTCTGATTAATTAATTTTTATTAAATTTATTAAATATACTTTAAATCTAATTTAAATTCAACATTGTGTCTTTATTGTCATTTTTGTTCATATGTATTAAAAAATATAATTGAAAAAAAAAATATTTTTCTTTTTATTGAAAAAAAAAAATAACGTTAGTTAGTTAGTTTTATTTCAATTGAAAATATATTTAAACAAAATTTATTAATTCTTTTAATTTTTATTAAAAAAAAAAAAAAATAGAAATATTAAATAAAATGAATATTTGTTGTTATTTTTATTTATTTTCTCTTGTTTATTGATTTTAATTATTTAAACATATTTTTATTATATATTAATCAAAAATTCTTAAATATTTTAATTTAAATTCAAATTTTAAAATACTAATTTTATATTTTTTATAAAACTATATTATTTTATTTATTCGTGTTTTTTTAATATAATTTTGTTATTTAAACATATTTTTATTATTTCTTAATTGAAAATTCTTAAATATTTTAAATTAATTTCAATATTCTGGTTTTATTTTATTTTTTTTTTCTTATTAATTGATTTTTATTATTTAAATCTATTATTTATTATTGATTTTATTGTCATTTTTGTTCATATTTATTAAAAAATGTAGTTGAAAAAAAAAATATTTTTCTTCTTATTGAAAAAAATAACGTCAGATGAAATAAATATTAATTTCATAATTTTTTTTTATTTATTTAGTTTTATTAATAATATTTAATAATAAATATTTATTTATTTTATTTTCAAAATTAAAAATATATAAAATTTTAATTCAAACTCAACATTCTGTTCTTTATTTCAATTGAAAATATATTAAAATATATTTAAATAGGTTAAATTTATTAATTCTTTTAATTTTTATTTAAAAAAAATAGAAATATTAAATAAAATGAATATTTCTTTTTATTTTTATTTATTTATTTTCTCTTGTTTATTGATTTTTATTATTTATACATATTTTTATTATATATTAATCAAAAATTCTTAAATATTTTAATTTAAATTCAAATTTTAAAATACTAATTTTCTATTTTTTATAAAACTATATTCTTTTATTTATTCGTGTTTTTTTAATTTAACATTATTTTTTGTTTATACTTTTTATCTAATTAATTAAATTTATATTTTTTTGTCATTTCAGTTAAATTGAAGATTTGGTTTCATAGTTCATTTAAATAAACTGTATTAATCGATAAATTGTCGCCTTCTGTTATTAATACTTAATCCCAAACAACCATAAATTTCGATTTTTCCGATTGCCCCAAACAGTGTTTTAAACCCAGAAATAGCCGTGCCGTCGAAAATCATCCCCGCCAAACAATTAACCCATCGACGCGTTCGAGTTTTCGGGCGCCAGGACGTCGTGAATCAGTCGGTCGGGGTAATCCTGTGGGAAAGCGGGCATCCTGCCCGCAATTGTTGCCTTTAATCCCGCGTTATTGTCTCATCGCAACCGAACCGTCATCGCGAACAATGCGTGTCCCGCACTCGCGCCCCTTAAACACGTACATTGCTGGCGGGGCCTCGTAAAACGTCATAAATGTCTCGGGTGTGCGGCTAATGTGCCGCGGAACATCTTGAAATAATGCCCCCGCAAAATGATATTCGAAAATTAAGTTCGCCACCCGCGTCCGCCTCCCGTATTTATCGTTGCCGGTCCCGAAAGGGGGAAGCGGTTTTTATTTAATCGCTTGGCAAACACTCTGGCAAATATGGCCGTCACACATAAATCTCGAAACGTCAATGTTTGCTTTAGATAAGGCGGTTTGGCCAACTGACATTGCCGCATATATCATAAATATAAATGAATTTATTAATTTATATCGGAAAATCAAAGTGAATTTGGAAGTTTTAATAAGCTGATCCCAGAAAGTCCTCCAGGTCTATCAGATTTAGATTTTTAGATGCAGGAAGGTAAAGAAGGTACTTAAAATTAGTCTTGATTCGACCTCCCATTCACCACTACCTTACCCTTGCTTTGGCCCTTTCAAAGAAACTAAAAAAACCTATTTGTGACTTTATTGTGAAACGGTCTTATCTTTAGCGTTAATTTTGGTGATCAAGAGAAATCTTGGGTGGCGTATTTGGTACATAAACTATGAACATTTGTGGCAAAGAATCATAAGTAAGAGTAAGAGACAGTCTAAAGTTGGGCATGTCAATCATCTCATCTCGTAAATATTAAGGTATTAATAAGAACAATAGTCAGAAATGGACTTGTCCTAATATAGAAACCTGCTCCTCATTTTGAAGAAGTACATTGATGCCAGTGGGTCATAGGTAAGAGACAGTCTGGTGATGAGCTCATCAATGATTTTGTAGCAATCAAAGAATCATCATAATGACAGCTATTGTCGTCTCATAAATATCAATAGTATCAATAAGAGCAATAGTCAGAAATGGACTTGTCACTATCTAGAAACCTGCTCCTCATTTTGTATAAATACATTGGTACCAGTGGATTATGGGTAAGAGACTCATCAATGATTTGGAGACAATCATCATAATGTCTCTCTTCTTTTGGTTCAAAAAAGTTCTAAATTGGCTAACGTATTTCGAAAGATATGAAGAGTTGAATACAACATCAAAAACCATCAAATTTAGATGAATTGTGGTTATTAAGTGAAGAGTTTCTAGTTGTCATTGACATTCTTTGATCACCACTGTATATATGTAATATAAGTATATAAATTTTGATTATTAAATTAATTTTTATGATGTAATACTTGTTCGACTTACATCATAAATCGTATATCAAAAAAATTAATTTATTGCCTAAATCCATTTGTCTAGATTGTAAAAATTAAATTAAATAGAAAAACCTAACGAAAATTGACAAATTTGGGTGGTGATGAGACTTCACACATATGGCTGTTTGAAACTGAAGAATCTAAGTTAAAGTTGGGTTTTGATCCATAATTTTCTCGAATAAATAATCAATTAAATATAATTTTGTCAATTAACATGCCCGATTAATTAAACTTATTAAACGCAATCAAAATCAGTTTGTGGTCTAAAAATTTTGGTCCTCCAATTTATCCAAGTGATCCTGAACCCATTGAAATTGATTTAAAATAAAATATATATTGACATGATCGTATTAAATCCATATTTAATTTTATCTTTGATTAATTTATTACAAACCTGTACTTTATGCCACAATAAATTATATCAAAGCAATAAAATCTTTTTGAAAACGACGGCGTCTATAAATTACTACTATAAATTAGAAAAAATATAAAAATATGACACGTCATTAAAGATTATATATATACAAGGTGTTTCCAAAATAGGTGGCCAAAATTTGGGAAAAGTTAAAATGATAATAAAGAAAACCTAAATAATTTTTTTTATAAAATTTATCCTGAAGAAAATTCAGAAAATTTCAAAACCATTTTTTTCACATTTTTGATTTACTTTAAAATAAATTTTTATATAAAATTATTTGCCCATTATATAATTATGAATTATCAATTCAAACTAAAACATTTAATTTTTTTATTTTAAAAATATTTTCTAAGGAAAGTTTGTTTTACAAAGTGTTTTTAAAACATGTGAGCAGTTAGAACACGTTCAATACTAGAGAAAATATAAAGAAAACTTTTTTTTAAGTTTCTCCTGAAAAAGTAGTCTCTCAAAATTAAATTTCAAAAATTGTCTTTTGTCATATTTCCGTAAACTTTGGTACAATCATATTTAAATTTGGTATGTTTTATCTTATTTTCTACGCCACTGAATGTTTTACAAAATTATTAATCTGTTTATATTCTTTACTTAATTTAGAAGAAAAAAGGTACCTTTGATAATTTTGATTAACACAGCCCTTAGTGAGATATTTCAGTTTTAATGTTTGAAGAAAATTAAAAGGAACATTAAATCTGAAATATCTCAAGAACGGTTTTAATAATCAATATTAATCAAGATAACTATTTTCTTCTAAATTATACAAAGAATATGAAAAACTTAACAGTGGCACAGAAAATAGGGGAGAAAATAGAAGAATCCCCCAGAATCTACGCTGCTGTAACAATGTGGAAGAAATATGAGAAAGAAATAATTTGAGGGGCTGTATTTTCAGTAAACTTTAGAAGAAAAAAATTATTTACATTATTCTCTTCATTATTGTTCAAACTGTCCCAAAATTTTGAGTACCCATTTTGGAAATATCTTGTATTTTTTTTTTCTTCAGACTTGATTGAAAGTTAGGTCGTATTAATTCAAGGTTATTGAAATTTGAAATTTCTTTAAAAATAAATAAACATTTTGATGGTGAACCTATTTCAGAAGGTGTCTCAATAAACAAGAGAAAATATATAAAAATAACATTTATTTTTCTAAATAAAAATTAAAAGATTTATAAAATTTTATGTAATTATATTTTCAGTTGAAATAAAAGCAAAATCTTGATTCTTGAGTTTAATTTAAAATTTTTGGAACTTGTTAATTTTTAAAATATGTTTTTATTTATTAAATATGAAGAGAATAAATAAAATAATGTGTTTAAGAATGTAATAAAATTACATTTTCATTAACAAAAAAACAAGGAATAACGTATTCTCCTTTTAAGAAAACTGTTCTTTAATGCCAGTGTTTATGAGTTAACACCGTGCCTTCCATTAAAAAAGATTCAAATTCTCGACGCCCCCGCACGGACGAAGCTGTCTGACGCGTCGTCGTTCTTAATTCCGTCGGAACTGTTGATTTAACATCGAAAGTACTTAGCAAATCCCTCCCTAGTTTCCTTGTTAAACAAATCCTTAGCAAGTTCAAAAGGTTCCTTTTTACGCTTCCACACTTCTTGATTTCTTTTTTAACGGTGGGGCCGGCGGAGCTCATCTCCATTCTCCCGCTCCTTTGTTCTCATAATCCGGACGCGATCGAACTTTAATTAAGTGCGAGGAGCACATAATCGCTTTTCACTGGTGGTGGATTTTTTTTTACGACAGGTATTAAAATGTTCGTACGGCCGTGGAAATCGTGGGGCGGTTTATCATAACTGAAAGTCGTTGTTGGGGTATAATTGAGACGTTGGTTGGTCGGCTGTTTGATTGGAAACTTCCCGAACGATCGTAAAACGCAACTGTTTCCAAATAAACGTAATATACGTTCAATTAATGGCGCTTGTGTGTATATAAAAGTAATAAATCAATTTAGAAGCAATTAATAATCACGTACAAACACAAGAAAACGGGAATTAAACCGTCATTATAAGTATACGGAATTGACCAGTCAATTAATATAATATATCTTAATTTCGACGTGGGGTGTTGGCGGTGTTTGAGTGGGGCACTCACTTTCCAAATCCACAGGGGGTAGTTTTCTTTAATTGCCTCTTGTTGATTTATTTGCACGTCGATGGAAATATATTGATTCAATATTATTGTTGACAATTTTTATCGATTTCTGTCTGTTTGTCTGTTGTCTATTTACATTTAACACCGTTCACACAAAAAAGAAATTATAGATCATTTCTTCTATTCTATTAATATTACATTTCAATCTATTTTAAATTGTATTTAAATATATTTTCAATTTAAATAAAAAACAAAGTAAATAACAAAACCAGAATATTATTATGTATTATTAAATAAAAAATAAAATTAAATAATAAGACTCAATAAGAAAAAAAAAATTAACAAGAACATTTATTATACAATAAAATTTTAGATTAGGTTAAATTAAATTAGTTTATGTTAGGTTAGGTTAGGTATTTTTTTATTTCTATTTATTTACTACTATTAAAAATTCTTATATTTTAAATTACAATATTAAGATTTTCTATTTCTCTATGTTATTCAATAATTATTTTTTGGTTACATTGAGTTAAACTACATCAGATAAGGTCAGATTACTTTAGATAAGTTAAATTAGTTTATCTTAGGTTAGATTTGGTTATGTTAGGTAATTTTTATTTCTATTTATTTAAAACTATTAAAAACCTTATATTTTAGATTATTAGATTAATATTTTCAATTTATTTGTATTATTCGGTACATATTTTTAGGTTACTATGTTTTAAATTACATTAGATAAGGTCAGGTTACTTTAGATTAATAATAATTTCATTATTTTGTTTGTTATATTATTTTTTATTGCGTTTAGTAAATAATTAACGTTATTAATATTTATTTTTTACTTTTTGTTTTGTGGAATTTAAATATACAATAAATAATTTTAGGTTAGGTTGAAATAACTCAATTTATGTTAGGTTAGGTAAGATAATTTTTTTATTTCTATTTATTTACTATTATCAACAAGCATTAGATATCAATATTAAAATTTATTCAATTTACAATTACTCTATATTATTCGATAAATATTTTAGGTTAAAGGTTAGGTTTGTTAAATTACAATAGACATTCGATGAATAATAATTTCATAATTTTGTTTGTTATTTTGTATCTTATCTTCTTTGTTAATGTTATGTTTTGTGAAATTTTAATACAATTAATACGATTAATATTTTTAGGTTAGGTTGAGTCTAAATAGTTTGTGTTAGGTTAGGTTAACTTTTAATTGTAACTTTACTAAAATGCTTTTTTATTTTGAAATTTAAAGATTAAAAATTTATGATGTTTTATTTTTTGTTTTGTGGAATTTTAATATGCAATAAATAATTTTAGGTTAGGTTGAAATAGTTCAGTTTATGTAAGATTGAGTTAGGGAAGATAAATATTTATTTATTAGTATAAAAAATCTTTACATTTTAGATTATAAGATTAAATATTCAGTTTTTCTTTATTATTCGATTAATAATTTTAGGTTACTTTGAGTTAAATTTCGATAGATAAGGTCAGGTTACTTTAGACGAATAATATTTTTATAATTTCCTTTATTATTTTTATTTTATTCTTTTATCTTCCTTGTTAAGGTTTTGTTTTGTGAAATTTTAATATACAATAAATATTTTTAGGTTAGATTGAGTCAGAATAGTTTATGTTAGGTTAGGTTAATTTTAATTACAATTTTACTACAATGTTTTTTTATTTAGACTTTTGAAGGTTATAATAATTAAGAATTTGTGATGTTTTAGTCTTTGTTTTGTAAAATTTTAATATGCCAAAATAAATTTTAGGTTAGGTTGAATTAGATCAGTTTATGATAGGTTAGGTTAGGTTAGGTTAGGTTGACTTAAAATAGTTTATGATAAGTTACGTTAACTGAGGTTAGATTATTTTAGGTTAGGCATACGAAACAATAATTTAAACATAGTTATTATTTATAAAACACATTTGTATGAGGCAATACATGTTCGAATTGCAACATTGTCATGTAACAAGATTAATTTATCGCGTAAATTTATCCGCCCAGATCGTAAAATCCAAATTAAATAGCAAAACCTAATGAAAATGGGCTTGTATTGCAAATTTTTTTTTAATAACACTTTATGGCCCATAACTTTCTGCATTAATTACATGATCGGATAGAAATTCGTTAATTAAAACGACGTCTGATTAATTATTGAATCCAATCGAAATCAGTTTTGTGTGCGGAGAAATTTCAGTCCTCGAATTCTATATAACCTAATCCTGGGGCTATTGAAATTGATTTAAAATGTAATATATTGATGTAATCGTATTAAATCCTGGTTTTTAATTTAGACGATTTTATCTCTTGATTAATTTATTATAAACATTTACTTTAAAGGGCACAATAAATTAAATAATCATCCATAGATGAAATAAAAACGAGACAATTCGATGAGCATAAATCACTATCGATGGGTTTTTTCGTTTGTATGCCCAAAATTTATCTAATAAGCCACCGGATTTAAGACATTTAATACCAGTTGAGACATGTGATCCTATTTTGTCTGGGCTGTAATTAATTATTTGGAAAAATTTGCTCTATTTTCGGCGCCCTATTATTGTTTAGTGATTAATTAATTGGTTCCCAAAGCGGATTCCTGCACATTTGCCTCGACGTTTGTATTTTGTCATTTTGGATCAGCAAGTTTAACCCCTTTGAAAGAGACAAGTGTTATTCATTGCCCGGGGGGCCGCAACGCCAAGGGTGTCAACTACACCCCATCGCACCAGCGCCTCTAGATTAGCACATATTTGTTGGGGGTGTGTGGGTCCTCGAACACACTCTATTGTGCTGTACGACTTAGCCTTTATTCTTTTGTGATGTTGTTATTAGTATTGGTGCGAGACACCTTATTTTGTTCCGGGTAAATGGGATAATTACGGGAGTTACTGGGGGTAAATTATTGTTTTCTAGCTGGGGGCAGTCTGCTTGATTGATGCCCTTTGGATTTGTTTGCACATGCAACTAATGTAAGGCATTTTTTCATTACTACTTACTTCATAAAAGACGAAGACTCTTCATCAAATCAATTTCCGTTGACTCCAACTTGAACATCGATAAGAATCACTCGGAATAAAAAATCGGAGTCGCCTGTTAATCAACAGACCATCTCCCAGTTACGTTCTATCCCATTTATTAACGACCCAAACCAAACATTGTAACATAGGTATTTTATTTACATGCAAACCGGCATCGGTCCGTCCGGTGACACGCCATTATAGATTTTCTATTCCGCGTCGCCTAATCTATTTTACGTGTAATGATAGTGTTAATTGGATAGTGTCTTGTGGAAGAGTGTATGGGGTGCATTTCAGGGCACGATTCCCCCATGGGATTCGCATGAAATACGACCGATGACTTCCCGCCGAAAACGGCACCGGCCTGCAGACCGTAATTATATCAGGTTCATGCACCTATACGATTTAATCTAGACCGAATTAATTAGACGAATCATCAAATTGATTGGGTGCCGTCCGTCTTTTTTTTACGATAGTTGCGTGGAAATCGTGTGGGTACTTTATTTGAGCAGTCAGTCAACAAGATTATTAACTATTATGTAATAAAACATAGAAATAATTGAAGAAACTAGAAATATAATGTGGCACGTTTAATGAAGAATGGTTCAAAAGACAAGAAATAACTGGCTAAGGTTTTACAACATTTTTTATAATCAATACTATTAAAATTAATGGAGAAATTCTTTTATTTATTTTTTTTTTTTTTTTCATAAAAAATGACCTATTAAATTTCTCTTTGTGGTATTCTTTTGATCATATAATAGATCTCTATGAACTGGTACAGAAAACAATTGTTATTGAAAGCTTAGAGCTTTTATTATCTATTTTAGAGTGTTTCCATTTTAAATAAACCACACTGTATAAAGTTTGTCAAAAATTATAAGAATATATGTTATAAAAAAAAGTCTAAATAACAAGAAAACTTAAAAAATGCTTTGAAAAACTTAAATTTACAATAAAATGTCTATTTTGAAGGATACTATTTAACTTAATGGAGAAATTCTTTTATTTCTTCAAAAAAAATTAGATATTGTCACCTTCCTGGTATTCTTTAGTTCACAAAGTGACCCTCTCTGGAGTGATACAAAAAATAATTTTTAAGGCAAGCTTAGAGTTTTTATTATCTATTTTAGAGTGTTTCCATTTTATACAGACAACACAGTATAAAGTTTGTCAAAAAATATAAGAGTATATGTTATAAAAGTCTAAATAACAAGAGAAATTAAAAAAGCTTTGAAATACTTAAATCTACACTGAAATTTAAAAAGAAGGTGCTCAAAGATATGACTAAGATGTATCTACTGTGAAAGATATTATTTAACTTAATAGAGACATTTTTTTATTTCTTCATAAAAATGACCCATTAAATGTCTCTTTCTGGTATTTTTTAGATCACAAAGTGGCCCTCTCTGGAGTGATACAAAACATAATTTTTAATTCAAGCTTAAAGCTTTTATTATCTATTTTAGAGTGTTTCCATTTTATATAGACAACACTGTATAAAGTTTGTCAAAAAATATGAGAGTATATGTTATAATAAGAAGTTTAAATGACAAGAGAAATTAAAAAGCTTTATAATACTTAAATGTACACTGAAATTTAGAAAGAAGGTGCTCAAAGATATAACTAAGATATATCTATTGTGAAGGATACTATTTAACTTAATGGTTACATTCTTTTATTTCTTCATAAAAAATAACCCATTAAATATCTCTTCCTGATATTTTTTAGATCACAAAGTGGCCCTCTCTGGAGTGATACAAAACATATTTTTTAATTCAAGCTTAAAGCTTTTATTATATATTTTAGAGTATTTTCATTTTATATAGACAACACTGTATAAAGTTTGTCAAAAATTATGAGAGTATATGTTATAAAGAGAAGTCTTAATAACAAGAGAACTTTAAAAAGCTTTGAAATACTTAAATGTACACTGAAATTTAAAAAGAAGGTGCTCAAAGATATGACTAAGATGTATCTATTGTGAAAGATATTATTTAACTTAATTGAGACATTTTTTTATTTCTTCATAAAAAATGACCCATTAAATAATGTCTCTTCCTGATATTTTTTAGATCACAAAGTGGCCCTCTCTGGAGTGATACAAAACATAATTTTTAATTCAAGCTTAGAGCTTTTATTATCTATTTTAGAGTGTTTCCATTTTATATAGACAACACTGTATAAAGTTTGTCAAAAAATATGAGAGTATATGTTATAATAAGAAGTCAAAATAACAAGAGAAATTAAAAAGCTTTATAATACTTAAATGTACACTGAAATTTAGAAAGAAGGTGCTCAAAGATATAACTAAGATGTATCTATTGTGAGGGATACTATTTAACTTAATGGTCACATTCTTTTATTTCTTCATAAAAAATAACCCATTAAATATCTCTTCCTGATATTTTTTAAATCACAAAGTGGCCCTCTCTGGAGTGATACAAAACATATTTTTTAATTCAAGCTTAAAGCTTTTATTATATATTTTAGAGTATTTTCATTTTATATAGACAACACTGTATAAAGTTTGTCAAAAATTATGAGAGTATATGTTATAAAGAGAAGTCTTAATAACAAGAGAACTTTAAAATGCTTTGAAATACTTAAATGTACACTGAAATTTAAAAAGAAGGTGCTCAAAGATATAACTAAGAAGTATCTATTGTGAAGGATACTATTTAACTTATTGGAGAAATTCTTTTATTTCTTCATAAAAAATGACCTATTGAATATCTCTTTCTGGTATATGTTAGATCACAAAGTGGCCTTCTCTGATAGTGTGAGTGATACAAAAAATAATTTTTAAGGCAAGCTTAGAGATTTTATTATCTATTTTAGAGTGTTTACATTTTATATAGACGACACTGTATAAAGTTTCTCAAAAAATGTAAGAAAAAGAAGTCTAAATAACAATAGAACTTAAAAAAGCTTTGAAATACTTAAATCTACATTGAAATTTAAAAAGAAGGTGATCACGTAATGAAGACATTCTTTTATTTCTTTATAAAAAATGACTTATTAAATGTCACTTTTGAGTATTCTTTTGATTACAAAGCTGCCCTCACTAGAGTGACACAAAAAACAATGTTTATGACAAGCTCAGAGCTTTTATTATCTATTTTTGAGTGTTTCTATTTTAAATAGACCACACTGTATAAAATTTTTCAAAAATATAAGAGTATATGTTATAAAAAAAAGTCTAAACAACAAGAAAACTTTAAAAAAAGCTTTGAAAAACTTAAATCTACATTGAAATTTAGAAAAAAAGTACTCAAAGATATAACTAAGCTTAGAGCTTTTATTATCTGTTTCAAATAGACCACTGTACAAGTTTGTCAAAACATATAAAAGTATATGTCATAAAAATAAGTCTAAATAACAAGAGCATTTAAAGAAAAACGCATAAAAATAATAAATCTACAATGAAACTTAGAAAGAACGTGCTCAAAAATATAATTAAGGTGACTTATAGTGGTTAAACATGAAGAACGATTTTGAGCATCTCGAGAATGCGTCGAAGAGAATTATACCCAGTGATTAAATGAGAGAGAAAGCGTTCAGTTAGTAACATAGTAGGGACAGATGTGCACTTATTGGCTCCAATCTCAGCTTGTCACGCCCACCGCGCAAAAGTTGCAAGTCCACAACCTACTCTATTATGCTCACCGTCAAAGCCCACAAGCTCCGGCATAATAAACGAAATTTACATTCGTTGTTTTGTATTGTAGTATAGTTCCTACTTTTTGTATTCTCTTCTATAGATTTTCTCTTAGTCTATGGAACAAGTTGCTCAAACTTTGTGGATTAGTGTATCAGCTCCCTGTTTTTAATGTTTTATCATTTCGGTGTGTGTGTCGCGTGAATTTTTAAGTTAAGGTTAAATTCCTTTATGGTTACCGACTACTGTTTGAGCCGGATTAAGTTCGATTATGTTATTTGTAGACAAATTTTATCTCGACCATGTTCAATGTGAAATTTCAGACTAACTCTGGAAGGCAGTCGTTCAATAAATATTTGGTTGTAAATCAAATGTCGTGGAATAATATTTGCTTACGCATTTTCTTATCTTGTGCAATTTTTTATACTCCTGGATTTAAACTTACAACTGAGTATTTTAACATCACAAAAATTATATTTATGTTTTCTTAGATATTTATTATTTCAAATATCTACAAAACTGGACTTTTTTACTGTAAAAACTAATAAATTTCTATTTTTATTTAGTTTCTCTTATTTTAAAATTTTAAATTAATAAATCTTTTAAATATACTTTTGTCAAACAACTTCGTATGCAAATTTTTGAATCATGGAACATTTTAAAAAAAGTGTTTATTTATATTGAATTATATCAAATTTTATTACATATCTGTGAAGTTAAAACAATGTAAAGTTATGTAACTACCGTTATTAATAAATACAACTCTTATCAAACTAAGTAACATTATGGAAAAAATATTTAATTGTTTATTATCAATTTTAGTTATAAATAAATAATAAAAATTAATTACTAACTATTTTTAATCAACAGTACATTTTTAAAAATAAAAAAATGCAAAATAGTGTCTGGGTAACGAAATAAATTATTATATTTTATGATAAAAGTTTTATCAAACCACATAAAACTTTTATGCTCAATAGTAAATTGTAAATCAAAAGGATTTGAAAATGAACAATTAAACTATAAGTAATCATAAAATTTCCAACAAAATACTGCGTATTTAAAATTATCTTTTTTAAATTATTATATATTATACATATTATTAGTTTATAAAAAAATAAAAATATTTGTAAATATTATTTCACATATTATTTTATAAAAAAAATAATTATTATTATAATAATCTTAACATGATTTTCAAATTATTAAAATGCTTTTTATTAATTGCCAAATTTTACTTAATTTATAATACATATAATTTTAATTTTTTATATTAATTTTTTATTTGTTAATTATTAAATAGTAAATATTTCACTTAATATTATTATATTTTAATTAAAAGGATATACTAATTAATATTTTTAGGTAATTAAAATTATTTCTCTTTTAAATTATTATGTATTTTACATATTATTTTATTTAAAAATTATTGCTTAAAGATAATTTTCAAATTACTAAAATATGTTTTTTTATTTTAAAATTAAAAAATATATATTTTTAGTTTTAAAAATTATATTTAAATTAAACTTATCTATCTATATAATAATATATAAACAAAATAAATATAAAATAAATAATATAACCTACATTTTATTTGTTTTTTAAACTTTTTTAAATTTAATAATATTTGAAAAAATCAGAAAAGTTAAATTAAACATTTGATTTATATAAATGTTAAAAATAATTAATTTTTTCCTTAAAAAGTGAATAAATTTTGTTTAAAATATTTTTATAGTTTTTTTAATTAATTTAATTTTAATAATTTTCAGTTTACTGAAATATCCTTTTTAATTTTAAAACATTGTTTCTATTTTTATAATTAATGCTTTATCTTAAAAGTCGTTTAATGTTAAAATATAATATCATATGATTATGAACAATTAATTCAATTTTTAATTCCTAATTTTATTTCTTATTTTATTTGTAAACTGTAAAATGTTTAAATTAATAAATGTTTTTAATTATTAAACGTTACAAAATTCATATTTCCAAGATTTTTTAAAATTTGTGATAAATTAAATAAGTTAAATGAAACATTATCCACATTTTGTTTAATTTTTTAATTAATAAATTAAAATATAAATAATTATTTTTGAATTTTTTAAATTAAAAAAATAAATAAATAAATGTCAAAAATTATTCATTTGTTTGTTAATAAGTAAATATATTTTAATAAATTTTATTTAAACTATCTAAATTTTTTGTAATTAATTTAATTTTAGTTAATTTCCAAATTACTAAAATGTATTTATCATTATTTATCTCTTATTGTCTTAAAAATCATTTAATTAAAATATAATAATATATAATTATGAACATTTTATTCAATTTTTAATTCATATTTTTTTTTCTTTATTTATCTGTTTTTTATTTGTAAAATGTCTAAATTGGCAATTATTTTTAATTATTATTTTCATAAATTCAAATTAGATGGAAATATATAAATAATTATTCAGTAAAAATTATATTACATCATTCCTATTCCTAAAATTTTTCTAATTTAATAAAATTTGTAAAAAATCAGAAAGTTAAATTAACATTTGATTTATATAAATGTTAAAATAATTTATTTTTTAATATTATTTTGTAAATAAATAAATATATTTTAATAAATTCAATTTGAAAGATTTATCATTTTGTGTAATTAATTTAATTTGAGTATATTTAAAACATACTATTTCACTTTACTACAAAAAATATCATTTTTCAACTGATTAAATTAATAATTAATAATTATTTTCTGTTATTACATTTTTTAGTACAACTATTTAATATTTAACAATATTTATTTTTTCAATGATTGTTTTCATAAATTTAATTTTCTATTAAATATATGTTAAACATAAAATAATTATATTAAATGAAGCATTAACAAATACAGTTTACATTTAATATTTTAAAAGTACATTAACATATAAATAATGGATTTAATAAAATATCATTATAAAGTACCTAAATATTTACTATACTTTAATTCCAAACATATTTTTTTATCAGATTAAAATTAGTAAAGTCACCAAAATAATAACAAAAAACACAGAGTGCAAATCTTCCAATGTCCAATTTACTGCTAATGTTGACTATGAGATTAAAAGTCAGTTTGACTACTGACTTTTATTATCAAACAATAAATTTCAATAAGCATCACATTAACCCCAATAAATCAAAATCGTCTCGAATCGTCCTAATCACAAAACCATAAACGCCATAACCATAATAATTTACACACACACACACACACACTCAATAATCATAGTTGATATTTATAAAATTGAAAATCCCTATAAACTGTTTACTATTTCATTCATTGATTCAATTGCCGGGTAGGGGCGGAGCGTAAGGGTCCGCAGGCCGCCCCCAGCCTTATGTAGCTCCGACATACAGCCCGGCTCTAAAAAGTGGGCGGCCCCTCAACGAGAATTCCAGCTTATCATCCGGCAAACTGGAATATCACACAGTTGTCCGTTGATTTCATCTTGGTCTGCATGCGTCCGGGCTGAAAGCACCACTTGGCCGAAAATCGCGAGAGCCGCCACTCAACAAGTGACCCGGAGGCGTCCAGCAGACGGTGACCGTGATCTCCGCCACCTTGCCTCCGACGTGTGCGACCTTTTGAACGTTTTGTGTGATGTTCGCGTGAGATTCGGGGGACTATTGGTTCCGAATTTGATTTTATATTTATTTTGGTTGGGACGGTGCCGGAATGGCGCTGGAGCTGAGCAGCCACACGGCGATGCCGCTGGACTACAGCAACAGTTCGAACAGGGAGAACTCCGGGAGTCCGGTGAACGTGGCCGACTCGGCGCCGAACAGTCCGCCGGGAAGTAGTGCCTTCACGGTGGTCACGCCGAAGGGAAGGGAAAGTAAGTCCGAATCAATTTTTTAAAACAAATAATTTGTATACCATATATTAATATTATTAACTAATTAATTCGTTTCGACTGACTGATATCAATTATTAAAATTTCAAAACAAGTTAAGCTTTTGAAAAAGCTATTTTTAGAGTTTGCGAACAAAATTTATCAGTAAAATTAAAAAATTTAAATTATAAAATGTACAGAAAATAGGTTATTAAATAGTAATTACGTAAAACAAAACTATTATTAAATAAAAAATTAAATTTAAATTAATATTTAATAATATTTAATAATATTGTAGTATTTCTAATATTTTTATCAAAGTTTTTGAGTATTAGTATTTTATAAATTAAAAATATTTTATTTTCTGGGTATTTGCACCAATTTTTACAAATTTTTACATAATATTGAACACACAAAATTGGAAATAATTTTAATATTAAAAATAATAATTACTAAAAAATTACTGTTATTATAAAAAATTAGGACGAAAACTGTTTATAAACTACCCTTAATGAGTAATCTGCGATTAAGGGTAGTTTTTACATAAAATTGAACACACCAAATTGGAAATAATTTGAATATTAAAAATAAAAATTCAAAAAAGATTACTGTTATTATAAAAAATTAGGACGAAAACAGTTTGTATAACAATAAAATTAAAATACTGAATTGATAAAAAATTGAACCTCTAAGTTGTTACTTACGGTAACTTTACTACTTGAAAAATGATAATATAAAAAAATAAAAATTTTAGAAACTAATTTCTAAATATTATGTTTAGAATTTTGTTTTAAAATTAACAACTATTAAAATATAACAAATTTAATAAAAAACTAAGTCATATTGAAAGTTAATATCTCTTTTTATTTATCCTTAAATAATCTTGATATAATGTATAAAAATAAAATGAGTAAATGGCGAAAAAATTTAATGATAAACCCAAAATTAAAGAGTTTATTTAAAAATAACTAATAAATTATTATTTATTATAATAAATCTATGTATGGTTTAAAATATATAAAAAATATAAATTTATATAAAATATTAAAAAAAAATAAATTAATTTAGTAAGGAAAAATTATAATTATGTGGTTTAAGGACAAAATGTTTATTAATTTTTGTTTCTAGTTTTAAATCAAATTACTTGTTAAAAATAAAAAATAAAGAAGAAATACTAACAAACAAAATAACATAATGAATATTATCCAATTTTAAAAAAATATATATGGGAATGCAAAATAAAAATATTTTTATAATTAATTAATTTATATTAATTAGATCACATCAGTTTAATGTGAACATAAAGCTTTTAAAGCTTTAAAAATTAATGTTTTATTTTTCAAAGTAAAATATGTTTCAATTTAACTTTTAGAAATATATTTTAAAATTATTTTTTATTAAAAAATTTATAATCATAAGTTGATACAATATAAAAATTGAAAGTAAGATTTTTAGACAATTAAATTATACTTTTGGAAATAATTTAAAATATAATTTTGGTTATTTAAATATATTTTTGAGTGGGAATATTTTTATTAAACAATTTCTAATCAAAAATTAATACATATTTACATTTTAGTGACAGATCAATATAATATTAATTTTTAATTAATATTCCTAATAAATTCTAATATTTAATAAAAATTTCAGTTTATATTTGTAAGTTTTATCTAATCAAAAATTGATATAAATCTAAATTTGAGTGACACATCAATATAATACACATTTTTAATTATAATATTATTTCTAAAAATTCTAACATATAATAAAAATTTCAGTTTATATTTGTAAATTTGGCTGTGTCAACTTCAATTTCAAAATTATATGATATGAAACCAAAAAATGAAATATTAAAAGATATATGTAACATTTAAGAAATAGCTTTAGCTTTTGAAAAGCTTTTTAATGATTTAGAATAAATTTTTCAGAGATTTAAATTATAATTTTAGAAATAATTTGAAATATAATTTTGGTTATTTAAATATATTTTTAAGTATAAATATTTTTACTAAACAAATTCTAATTAAAAGTTGATTTAGATTCAGAGAAAATAAATATATTTTAATAATAAAATAATTTAAATACTTTTTAGATAAAATCTAGATATAAATTTATTCCTTTAATCACAATACGTGATATTTATTAATAATAACTATTTTTAGACAATTGTTTATATGACAAAAATAGAATTATACATTTTATTAAAATATTATTAGCAATAACAGAATTAAAATACATTTAACTGGAAAGATAATTATTAAATATGATGACGTAACATAATATCTATGATATTATGTTAAAATAAAACTGTGTTTTAATATTTAATAACAGAAAAATGTATATAATGTAATATATATCTGTATAATCCAATTTGTAAAAATAAATAAGCAGTAGTAAATCATATTTGTTCAAAACATTGATTTGAATACAATTGTTCTTGAGCTTAAATAAAAGTAATAAAAGGTCTTAGAAAGATAAGATGAAACAATAGAAATTTAATTATTGGTTTAATTATTTTATTTAATTACACGCATTTTCATTAATCACCAATACAAATTAAAGTACTAAAATCACCCACTATGAATTTCAATCAGTCAAAAATTACAGTATCCAACGATCAAAGGTTCCTCCAGTCATTCAACCCCCGTTACTGAAAAAAAGTTAGTTAATCGAATTAAAAAGCAATTAGAAGATATGACGGCCCAGTATGCTGCGCAATAAATTAATTGATCAAACAAACGGAGCACACCAATTACCGCCACGAAATCCACGTCTTTGCACCGCCATAAACGCACCAATTTTTTACTGGTTCATTTCAAACCCGTTATCATGGTATAGAACCATGATTTAACACCTCAATAATACCGATGCTGATAACCGTAAACGTTCCGGGCCCACGACCAGATTACGTACCAGATATTGCTGTTATTGTTATTAATTGTGGGATTGCCGGTTGTGCCATATGTCTCTCCGGTTGTTTGGAGGCACCGACACTTATTTAGTTTGGTAATTTATCAGCCAATCGCGGCACCGGCCCACGAAATTGATTCATGCCACGAATTGACCGCCCTGTTCAAATATTGGTTATCTGTGCTGCTATGTTTGCACTAGGCTGGAACACAACAAAGTCAACTGCTATTGTGTTGCTTACTTGTTCACCCATACATTGGAATAGTATTTAAGAAGATGTTCTTTGGAAGAGGCAATTTTGAAAATTTTGGAAAGAGTTGATACTATAAATAGTCACCTAAGAAGTGATTTAATTTGGGAGAATAATCAATAAGTCATAAAATAAAAGAAAGGACGTTGGTTATGAAGCTTTTCTTCAAACGTGGCTAAAAACTTGTTCATTTGGCGGAAGCATCAATAAAAAACACAGTTGAACAAGACTGTCATTCATCTCTTTTCGACGGTTGTGATTTCGATCCATCAAATCATTAGATACATTTAATTAGTCGTTCTGACGTTGAAGGTTCCCCGAAAATTATCTGGATGACACATCGCACAACGGCAATCAACCCACTTAAGTTAATTGTCCGAAATTTATAACTGCCCAAATAAATCGTTTGACGGCATGAACCTTCTTAATTAGTACAGAGGCCGTACCGACAAATCCCATTTGTTTCAATTTCATAAATCCACACACAGAAGATTTTTTAACTTCCACCATCACCTACGTACACCCGCTTTGTTTAATTAGTGCCCGTAAGGAGGTCAGGCAATGATTGACAAAATCCAATATGGCGCTTCCAAAAAATAACCCAAAGCTTGGGCCGTTTGGTGAATTCATTCGGCCGTACATTTAAATAGGAAATCGATGGATGCGGGATTTGGAGTGGCAATCACCGGTGGCGGGCATTTTTGCTGAAAA
The DNA here is from genome assembly GCF_024364675.1 of Aethina tumida. Lineage (NCBI taxonomy): Eukaryota > Metazoa > Arthropoda > Insecta > Coleoptera > Nitidulidae > Aethina > Aethina tumida. The sequence continues at coordinate 3,899,386 of NC_065438.1, forward strand.
TTAATTTCCCAAACTGGGAGAACGAATGTTTGCGACGTGAAAATCCCTATCCATCTGATTTAATCATTTTGATTGGTCGGAAAACGCAATTACGGACCAAATAAAACACGCCGATGGTGAGAGGAGTGCGGTGAATAGAGAGGCAGCGATTATAAAAATAATGATAAATGAAGAGTGGGCGAGAGACCGATGATGTGTTCCACTCACTCAACCGAGAGTTGAGCCCCGACGATAATTTGATTTCTATATCGAATTCTGTTTGAAGTGAAGCGCTAGATTGCATTTAGTTGGCGCTAATTGAAATTGACTAAAAAATAATTAGTTTTCCGGAACGCCCGTCTCGTTACTGGAAATTTCATGCATATTTCATTTTTTTCACGGGCAGGAATTTTCGCGTTCGAAAGGGTTTCCGTTTAATTTTATATTTTAACCAATTGCATTGCCAATGAACGGTTTTAAGCATCACGTGGGAAATTAATCCGACATATTTCTTTTGTATATAAGGATAATCAACACCAATTTTAATTATAAAATCACACCTCCAATTTTTGAAATCAGAACAATTGATTCAGAACATGAATTTTACAATCAATACGTTTTTTGTTTAATTAAATCTTTTAAAATGAAGACTAAAGATTTATTAAGTAACTGATACATCAAAAACTTCTTAAATCATCAAAGAATTTGCTTCATCATCATGTGGATTAGCTTGTTATCATTAATTTGATCTTTAAGGTACAGTTAAGACAATATTCTATTTATTAAAACAAAACTTTTCCAATGATTTATGACAAAAATACATGATTTCTGAAGATTAAAGAGTTACATCGTCAGAGTATCAATTTCAATTAAATCACCTACACACCAAAAATTCCTTTAACCTTTTACTGAAGTTGCTTCATCATCATTTGAATTAGCTTCCCATCTTTGTTTGTTGTTGTCTATTTTATCTTTAAGATATAGTTGAGGCAATATTCTTTTCATTAGAACTAAACTTTTCTAATGATTTATGACAAAAATACACGTTTTTTGAAGATTAAAGAGTTTCATCGTCAGAATATCAACTTCAATTAAATCACCTACACATCAAACATTTCTTAAAACTTTTTACTGAAGTTGCTTCATCATGATTTGGATTAGTTTCCCATCTTTGTTTGTTATTATCCATTTTATCTTTAAGATATAGTTGAGGCAATATTCTATTCATTAAAACTAAACTTTTCCAATGGTTTGTGACAAAACTACACGATTTTTGAAGATTAAAGAGGTAAGTCGTCAGAGTATCAATTTCAATTAAATAAACTACACATCAAACATTTCTTAAACCTTTTACTGAAGTTGCTTCATCATCATTTGGATTAGTTTCACATCTTTGTTTCTTATTATCCATTTTATCTTTAAGATATAGTTGAGGCTATATTCTATTCATTAAAACTAAACTTTTCCAATGATTTATGACAAAAATATACAATTTTTGAAGATTAGAGAGTTACATCGTCAGAGTATCAATTTCAATTAAATCAACTACACATCAAACATTTCTTAAACCTTTTACTGAAGTTGCTTCATCATCATTTTGATTAGTTTCACATCTTCGATTGTTATTATTCATTTTATCTGTAAGATATAGTTTAGACAATATTCTATTCATTAAAACTAAACGTTTCCAATGATTTATGACAAAAATACACAATTTTTGAGGATTAAAGAGTTACATCGTCAGAGTATCAATTTCAAATAAATCACCCACACATCAAACATTTCTTAAATCTTTTATTGAAGTTGCTTTATCATCATTTGGATTAGTTTCACATCTTTGTTTGTTATTATCCATTTTATTTTTAAGATATAGTTGAGGCAATATCCTATTCATTAAAACTAAACATTTCCAATGATTTATGACAAAAACACACAATTTTTGAAGATTAAAGAGTTACATCGTCAGAATATCAATTTCAATTAAATCAACTACACATCAAACATTTCTTAAACCTTTTACTAAAGTTGCTTCATCATCATTTTGATTAGTTTCACATCTTTGTTTGTTATTATTCATTTTATCTGTAAGATATAGTTTAGACAATATTCTATTCATTAAAACTAAACGTTTCCAAAGATTTATGACAAAAATACACAATTTTTGAAGATTAGATGGTTACATCGTCAGAATATCAATTTTAATTAAATCAACTACACATCAAACATTTCTTAAACCTTTTACTGAAGTTGCTTCATCATCATTTTGATTAGTTTCACATCTTCGATTGTTATTATTCATTTTATCTGTAAGATATAGTTTAGACAATATTCTATTCGTTAAAACTAAACGTTTCCAATGATTTATGACAAAAATACACAATTTTTGAGGATTAGAGAGTTACATCGTCAGAGTATCAATTTCAATTAAATCAACTACACATCAAACATTTCTTAAACCTTTTACTGAAGTTGCTTCATCATCATTTTGATTAGTTTCACATCTTCGATTGTTATTATTCATTTTATCTGTAAGATATAGTTTAGACAATATTCTATTCGTTAAAACTAAACGTTTCCAATGATTTAAGACAAAAATACACAATTTTTGAGGATTAAAGAGTTACATCGTCAGAGTATCAATTTTAATTAAATCAACTACACATCAAACATTTCTTAAACCTTTTGAAGTTGCTTCATCATCATTTTGATTAGTTTCACATCTTCGATTGTTATTATTCATTTTATCTGTAAGATATAGTTGAGGCAATATCCTATTCATTAAAACTACAGAGAGAGTTACATCGTCAAAGTATCCATTTCAATTAAATCACCTACACACCAAACCTTTTACTGAACTTCATTTGATCTTCAAGATACAGTTAAGGCAATATTGTAGTAAAATTTAAACCTTATTGTCAAAGTAAATCTTCTACTTCTACTGGAGGAAATGTTCTCACTTATTTAATATCTTCTTCAGTTGTTTTGTAGTTTCTCCTATTTAATTTTACTAGTTTTTAATCAATTATGATGCTGTTGAAGAACATTGACCTTCATTATGCATTACCCTTTGATGGTTCAGATGACAATGTAAGACGAGAAGATGTTTTAAAGCCATAAAACCAGCGTTAAATCAATGCGTCTCGGTCTTGGAACATGGAACGAGTGGAGTCATGCCGGCGCCTCGTAATGACATCATAATTTCCCTTAATAGATCAAATCGTTCTTTGCAGCGGTCACATAAATTTGTTATTTCCGATCGCTGACCGACGGTTTAGCATTTGCATACCACCCACACACGCCATGTAGTGATTTACGCAAATCAAAGTCGAAGCGCTCGTAAAATTAATACAAATCGCTGCCTCCTAATGTTTATGGACTTTTACGATTTTATCTGATTTATGTCGGATTTTCGGTTTGCGCACGACGTCACGTGGCGGAGCAATAACTGTAATAATAAAAATTAAATTGTTGCCTTAATTAGATAAAAAACAAAACGACGAAAATCGATACGTACGAGGAAATCTTTGCGGCGGGGTTTTTCTCACTGATTCGGCGGTTATTCGATTTCCGACGGCGCAGTCGATGGTAATTATGATTTTGTGTCGGATGATACGTGATCCCCGAGGACATTAGCTGAGACTTCGGCTGAATTTTCTCTATATTGGATTTGCCCGGAGTTACAGGATATCTTTTCCCCGGAATCCCAGATATAACCCGGACTCGATATCAACGCTAGAGATTTGATATGTGTCTAATATACTTTTACCTCGCCATTACAACGTTCAATTTTTTATTTTGTTACTCTAATTAAATACACTGGTGCTCATAAGTGGAGCAGCACATTTAAAAACTTTATCATTTTATTAAAAGGACGATTATTTTTAATTTAAATTAATTAAGTGTGTCGGTTAGTACTATAAAACGAAGACTAAAAGCAAGAAATACAGCTACTTTTTGCAAGAGAACTGGACAGATGGGCAAAGGACAACAATTTTCAGATGAAAGTCAGCTCCAATTATTCAAATCTGATGGCATTTCATGGGTGAAAAAACCAATTAATGAAGGGTATAATCTCAAGTATACTAGACCTACTGAGAATCATGGTGAAGGAGCCGGTTTGGGGATGTTTTTCTGGGTTTGGCATGGGTCTGTTGGTTAAGATAGACGGGGTAATGAATCGTTTCATTTATTGTCATAATATGGAGAATCATATACTTCCATTTACCCAAGATAACATGAGTTTAATGCGGATCTTCCAACATGAAAATGATCCAAAACACACGTCTAAGTTAGGTAAAGAGTGGTTCACTTCTGGCCAGCATAAAGCCCAGACCTGAATCCAATTGGAAACCATTGGGATGAATTTGGTAGAAAAATCCATGTAAAAACCCTGATTTTTCTACGAAGAAGTTCAAAATCAGTGGAAAGAAATATTGGACGATTATACTGAAAAGCTACTGAAATCAATAAACAAAAGTTGTTCAGAAGTTTAGAAACTAATGTACGTAAAATTGTTTTATTTTATAGTTGCTCCACTTTTGACACTCCAGAAGTTTCTAAAGTTGCTCTACATATATTTATTATTTGAATCAAAGAATTTTGAAAGTTGATAATCTCTCAAATAAATATGGTAAACCTGTCACTAAAATTAAATTTCAGATTAAAAACCTCATTGTTAGTATTAAAGACTATTTCCGTTTAAGATGGATTATGAAGACCGTTTTAGGAATTACTTTCAGTGAGTTTAAACATTTCTTTTTTATGATACAAAGGGAAAAATAATAATGTATTATTTATTTATTATTCTAGTTTAAAATTTGTTGTATAAAATTATATAATACTGGAAAAAGAATATTCTTCACAATTTGAATTAATGTATTTTGATAATTCCTTAAATAAATATACTGTAGTGGACAAAATTATAGCAACTTTTTAAAATGCTAAATATTTTAGCCATAACTATATATTAATAGACTAAACTAAACAAAAACTACTATATTATTATTCTATAAACTTTAATGCATATTATACATACAGTATTGAGTTGGGCTAGGACAGTTTATGCTCAAATTGTATTGTGTTGTTTTATGAATTACTTTCAGTGAGTTTAAACATTTTTTTTATGATACAAAGGGAAAAATAATAATGTATTTTTTTATTATTTAATATTCTAGTTCTAAAATTGCAAAAGAGTTGTATAAAATTACATAATACTGGAAAAAGAATATCTCTCACAATTTGAATTAAAGAATTTTGATAATTCCTTAAATAAATGTACAATACTGGACAAAATTACAGCAACTTATTAAAATACTAAATATTTTAGCCATAAATATATATTAATGAATTAAACTAAACAAAAACTACTATATTATTATTCTACAAAATTTAATACATATTTTACATACAGTATTGGGTTGGTCTAGGTCAGTTTATGCTCAATTTGTGTTGTGTCGTTTTATGAATTACTTTCAGTGAGTTTACACATTTTTTTTATGATACAAAGGGAAAAATAATTTGTATTTTTTATTATTTATTATTCTAGTTCCAAAATTTTAATAATTCCTTAAATAAATGTACAGTACTGGACAAAATTACAGCAACTTTTTAAAATGCTAAATATTTTAGCCATCACTATATACATCTAAACTAAACTAAACAAAATCTACTATATTATTATTCTATAAAATTTAATATATATTATACATACAGAATTGGGTTGGAATGATGATATAAAGGGAAAAATAATAATGTATTTTTTGTTATTTATTATTCCAGTTCTAAAGTGGCAAAAGAGTTGTATAAAATTACATAAAACTGGAAAAAGAATATCTATCACAATTTGAATTAAAGAATTTTGATAATTCCGTAAATAAATATACAGTAGTGGACAAAATAACAGCAACTTTTTAAAATGCTAAATATTTTGACCATAACTATATATTACTAAACTAAACTAAACAAAAACTACTATATTATTATTCTATAAAATTTAATATAAGTTAGCTTATGCTCAATTTAAATCATGTTCCTCGTGTCCATAGTCAAGAATAGCAAATTACTAAATTACTCAATAGACTCTTTCCTCATAATTGTGCAATAAAACCAACAACAAAAATAAATCATAATTAGCCATGTAATTCTATCCGTATTTTCCTGTGAAAACTAGAACATGCAGAGCAAAAAGTTATTTAAAAATCCTTCAATTGAAACTGTGTAACCTGAAACCGATGATTCTTAATGAACCTAGGTCCGAAAAACAGACAAATTAATATCAATTTTAACGGCGACATTAACTTCCTGATTTCGAATCGTCCAACAAAAAAAAAAAAAAATGATTGTGAATGTGAACCACGACAAAAAGCTTAGTACTGTATCCTGTGACGTACATTTAAAAATCCAAATCTTTTTTCAGTTTTTCAGTTGCGGTTTCACGTTACATTTTGTGTTATGTGAGTGTGTGTAAAGCAAGAACAATGACTTATGTTCAACATCTGTACCGTAATGACATCTTCAATCTTTTTTGATACATTTATTGTAAGTAATACTCTCAGGCATGTGTGAGAGAATGCCTCGTAAAAAATGAGTTTGAATCAACATGTGGAGGCTTACGGAGTGAGATTTATTTTTATTTTGTGGTTGTTCTTTTAGCATTTTATCTGATAAACAATATGCCGAAGTACGAATTGTTTGATTTGCGAATATTTGTTTAAGGAATTAGCTAATTATTCGCCCTTCTATAAATATAATAAATTCTTATCAAGCCTAATTCTTTTATTACCTAGATTTATTGGTCGTAAAATTACAGCAACCATTTTATTCGAATTGTAAATCAATATTTTATTTGACTTATCGACTGCCAATAACCGTTTTATCAACCACATAAACGTTTACCAGATAAAAGTACAGCGAAAAAGACACCGCTTAAGTATTTATAAGAAATTTGATTAAAGTTGCCCTTTAATGCTCTTATGGGATTTATCGAGATATATAATCTCATCTAGGAAATGCTCCATGATTCAGTTTCGTCGATTTCCCAAAGCTTTTTTTATTAATTATTCATGGGAGTTTATTGATTTTGTGATAGATGCGGTTGAACCACCAATCTGGCACGTCAAGGCAAACAATTAAAACAGTTATTATTTTTGTTGCAGTTAACATATCAGAGGAGAACGTGTCTCCGGTGCACTTCCCGCCGACCACCGGAGTCTTCCCCACGTTCTGCCGGAGCCTGTGGGGCTCGCCCCTGCTGCCCGGACCCAGATTCCTGCCGACCGTAATGCAGCAGCAGACCGACGCCCCGAAGGAAAAATCGCCAGGTAAACACCGAAGTCATGGCCCCCCTTGTTGCGTCCGTTGGACGAAGAGGCTTTTATACATAAGTAGTTAGGTCACTGTTCAAACAATCAATTAGTGAGTGCGCCCCGGTTCGGATATGACGCAATTTGCGACTTGTGGGGTCCGTTGTGTCGTGCGTCCGAACCAATTACTGGTTTATAGTACGGGGCCCTTTGTCGGGGAAATTATTATATGATTTTCAGGAAACGGCCACTGCGGACGGGATTAAATCAACTTCGCAATTAGTGCCATTAGTCGATTTAATAAATCGCATCGGGTCAAATGCAAAACCGTTTTGGGGCTGACGGTATTAATTAAAAGCGGTTTATCTATATTGATGGCAATCTTGGGCAAAATTCATGTGTTTCTTTTTGATCAGTTCTTATCACCTTCGCCGAAAAAACTGATCCTGGTAATCCAGCTGAGTTTGTGGTTTATCGTTTACGTCTCATTTTTACCCACGTGTACTTTGGAACGAAATGTAATGAATGAAAAGATTTGCTGGGTCATGATTAATATTACAAATGATAAGATTAGAAAATTTGGCGGTATTTATTTTTAAATATCTCAAATTTTTCTTTCAAAAGTGAAAATAAGAAGAAGAAAGAAAGTAATTCTTTAAAAATCTTGAGTATTGTGATCAAATATTATTATTGTAATCAAATATTTAGAATTTAATATATTTTTGATTACTTTTTGTTTTAAAACTAACGTAATCTAACACATTGAATTAATCATTTTTGACTAATTCTAAATGATAAAGAATAAAAATTTTGAGTAATTTTTTAGTGAAAAGCTTGAAAGAGTTTAATTTTTATTGAAAATATTCAAACAATTAAATTGCGCCTTATTTTTAATCCAAAACGTGACGAATTAAATAATCTGATCAAATCCGATATTAATTTGAAAGATAAGAATCAAATATATTTTGATATTTTTTGTTTACTTATTACTTTTAAAATGATTTTAAAGAAAATTGTTATTATTATTATTTTGTTAAATTTTCTCTATTTTTGAAAACCACTAACTTTTTAGCAAATTTGATATTCTCAGAAAACGTAAGAATTGAATTTTAACTATTTTCTAATAAACCATTAAAAAACTAATTTATTATTAGTTTATATTATTTTTGAACAATATTAAATTTAAAACTCCCACAACATGGAAAGTTTAAATACTTAAATTAATTTAGGTTTAATTCATTGTAAATACTTAAGTTTTTGAACTTAAAAATTAATTTACAAATAAAAATTTCAATTTAACTAATTTCTAGTGAACTATTAAAAAACTAATTTTTATTAGTTTATAAACTTATTTTTCAAATAAATGAACAACTGAAAAATGAACAATTTTGAAATTAAAAGCTCTCACAGCATTGAAAGCTTAAATAAAGCTTAAATATTTAAATTAAAAATATGATTTATTTTTAATTCAATTTAAAAATCTAATTAGATATAATAAATACTCAAATTTTTGAATTTTTGAATCAATTTACAAATAATAAGTTCAGTTGAACTATTTTCTAGTGAACAATTTTGGAAATTAAAAATTTTCACAATATTGAAAGCTTAAATAGTTAAATTAAAAGTATTATTTATTTTTAAATCAATTTAAAAATCTAATTATGTACAATATTAATATAAATACTCAAAATTTTTGAATTTTTGAATCAATTTACAAATAAAAGGTTCAGTTGAACTGTTTTCTAGTGAACAATTTTGGAAATTAAAAGTTTTCACAATATTGAAAGCTTAAATACTTAAATTAAAAGTATTATTTATTTTAAATTCATTTTAAAAATTTAATGATGTACAATATTAATATAAATACTGAAATATTTGAATTATTGAATCAATTTACAAATAAAAAGTTCAACTTAATTAATTTCTAGAACTATTAATAAAATAATGTATTATTAGTTTATATAACTTTATTTTCAAATAATCGATTTTGAACAATTTTAAATTTAAAAACTCTCACAATATTGAAAGCTTAAATACTTAATTTAAAACTATAATTTATGTTTAATTCAATTTAAAATCTAATTAAATACAATATTTATATATGATAAATACTCAAATTTTTATTATTTTAAAAATCAATTTACAAATAAAAAGTTCAATTTAACTATTTTCTAGTGAATTATTAAAAAACTAACGTATTATTAGTTTATATAACTTTATTTTCAAATAATGAATTTGGAACAATTTTAAAATTTAAAACTCTCACAATATTATGTTTAATTCAATTTAAAATATAATTAAATACAATAGTAATATAAGTACTCAAATGTATGAACTTGTTATTATAAAAATTAATATACAAAAAAAGTTCAATTTGACTATTTTCTAGTGAACTATTAAAAAACTAATGTATTATTAATTTTTAGATTTTGAACAATTTTTAAATTAAAAGCTCTTACAATATTGAAAGCTTAATAACTTCAATAAAAACTATGATTTTTTTTTTCAATTTAGAAATTTAATTAGATACAATAAAATCTCTCACAATATCCAAAGATTGAACACTTAAATTAAAACTATGAATTACTTGTAATTCAATTTAAAAATCTAATTAGATGTCATATTAATGTAAAAAACCATCTATACCCAAGTTTTTAAAGTTGCTCAATTCAGTTCAATAAATTTATGATATTTGACATTTTTTTCTGAATTCTTAAACAGATTTATTATTCTTTGATTAAGAAAATGGGGAAGATAAATGAGAAACTAATAATTTTTTTAACTCATTTATTTATTTTATTATTTATTTATTGTAGCTAACAAAAAAACAACTTAAAACTGTTCCATTTTTAATTCAATCTGTGACTAATTAAGAGATGTGTACAAGTACAATATTAATATAAAAGATAACATCTACTTTTTGAAGTTTTGATTGTTCCTAGACTGCAAATTTACATTTTAAATTTTTGAACACTTTAATAGAAAATTGGGATTAGTAATCTAGTTGTGTGACTATACAATCTTATCCTGAAAATTAATCTTGTAATATTAGATAGGATTATTTCTGGAAAGTAAATCAATTTTTATACAAAATGAAAAATATGAATTTATATTTTGTTTATTTTTGCTAGAACTTTCTAATAGTTCCATTTTATTACCTTGATAATGTTTTTCTCAATTATAAATTGCGCCGGCCTTATTAAAGAGATTAACACGTTTCCAATAAATCAATTTTTATCAATAGCAACGTTTAAATTCTATTTGTAGAAATAAATAAATCTCTTAAAGCAATAACTATTACTAAGCATTTGATAAGAATCTGCTCACATATCCGTAACACCGTAATCGGACCGTTTCTAATCTAAATCCCTGCAGATAAATGTAAACTAAGTCAAGATTTACTTTAGAAAAAGTGTCAATAGATCGATTCATGTGCGGAGTTTTATTCGAAAAAGTGATTTTTGTGCCAATGCCGTCTCAAATCAACGGTGAGTACGAACAATTCGAACGTGTCGTCGCCATCCACGTTTTTACTGCCTCCACAACAATCTGTAAATCCTCCAGAGGAATAATTTATTAGTCATCGCGGCGCATTTCAGTATTTATGAGCAGGAAATAGAGCCACAGTGGTCACAATATTATTTCCTTGAATGTTTGTGTTTGTCCGGAATTGATGACAATCACTCCGACGCACGAAAGAAATACAAACAAGTACAATGTTTGCCTTTGATATTATATTTTAGCCGTTGATAAAATGTACGAGGTATTTTATTTTATAAAGTGTCCACATATTTTATTAGCCGGCGGATAAATGCAGTTTTTCAAACCCCCGCCACGTCAGCCCTTATGCTGAGCAATTTACCAATGTTTGTCGACGTGAGTGTTTGCCCTTTTTGTGCAACAACATCGACGGTGCGATTCCAATTTAAAACTTGAACACCTGCCACTACAGATTTTTGTCCGGTTGTTTTTCTAAACAACACAAACGCTATTTACCCTGATTCGTTTTTGTTTAGTGTGATTTTATTGAGCCCTCTGATGAATGAAAAACATTTATTTGAGCCACGGCTAATTGTTTGTCTATCGTTTGTTCAAATTGATTGGCCGTTCATGTAACTGGAACAAAAAAGATTGAATCCACGTTAATTTGTTCAGGGGGGGGTTTAATGGATTTCGTTATTTCAGGTTTTTATTCGAATTACTATCTGATCACTTCAAAAACATCGCAAAGATAATGGCGACGATCTGATAAGATCAAGTCCAAACTCAGTGATCAATTGAGCCTGATGGCTCAGTCGAAAATCCTGCTGTCTCAATTTGGCGGTACACAAGTTCAGTAGCACGGGTGCGGGGGCGGTGGAGAGTGTATTCGCAGTAACAGATGTCAAGTTAAACGTCATGAATTATTCAATTTGCCCCTCCGCACCGGAACGAAAGCGGGAGCGAAAGAGACCGACACAGAGTATTACACCGATGCCATTCTTCACGGTCGTGTCGTAAATGAACATTGAAACTATTTAGTGGATACGGAGGGGTCGGGATCACCCTCCCGGCCTCGGTCAGAGGGTAATGATACATGAACCCTTCAACGGTGTATTTTTATTTGCACCGTTCCGCCAGTCACAATTATATAGAACAAATAAGGTCGCAGTTATTACAAATGGCTTTATTATTATTTTTTTTCCCTCGCCGCGTTCGTTTCGTTCAGGCCGATTCGTGTCCCGCAATTAAGCAAATATAATCAATCAAGTGAACTTGTCTATAATTGAACAACAAATAGAGGCGCCCGTGTTACGCAAGTATTAATCATTTAGGGCTCTATTTTTAATATTGGCCAAGAATTATGCTATTTAAGGGTATTAATTGGTTTCTCATCCGTTTTTAAGGGGCTGATACATTTGTATTGTTTAATTTATCATTAGTTGTGAAAGAATAAGTGTGTCATCATCTTATTTTCAGAAGAAAAAATCTATTTAAATTATTATTAAATATATTATGGAGCATTTATAGAACACGTGTGCCATCTTAATATCTAAGAAAAATCAAAATGATCTATATTGGAATTTCCTATGGTTGATTCTTCTTAAATTAATACTTATTTAGTCATTGAATACCAAGAAAAATATTTAAATTGAATCATTTTTAATATATTTGATAAAAATTCTTTTATTTTTTCAATTATTTATGAAGATTTCTATTAGATTTGTTAAAAATGAAAATAATTAAACTATTTAATAAGTAATAAATAATTAATCAATTTATAATAACCATTCTTGATCTAGTTTTCTATTGGATCTGTTAATTATGGACGTAATAACAGAATTTTATCAATAAAAAATGGTTGATTAATTATTAATAACTTAGTATAATCAGTTGAAATAGTTTAATTGAAAATATTTCTTCAGGAAATTGAACTGGTATAAAATAATATAATAAAAAATTCCCCAAATTATGGACACAATTATAATTTTCCTGAAGATTTCTATTAGATGATTATTTAATTTATAATAACCATTTAAAAACATGTTTGATTTTATATATCAATCTGTCAAAGTTGTTTAAAATTGTAATTAGTCAATTTTTAGAGAGTTGTATATTTATTATTAAATAGATTGTAGAGTAATTATTGAGCAATTTCTAAAAAAATGATAATTATTTTGGTTGGATTTTCTTACAGATTTATTTTTATTTAATATAATACTTATTTAGTCATTGAATACGAAAAAAAAAAACATAAAAATTGAATCATTTTTGGTATTTATGATAAAAATTATTGATTTTTTCATTATTACTTATTGATTCCTGAGGATATATATTAGATTTGTTAAATATGGAAATAATTGGACTATTTAATTAGTAAAAAATGATTAATCAATTTATAATAACGATTATAATCATTTTAAATCTAATAAATTAACCTGTTTAAAATTGTAATTAATAAATGAATAAATTAATTGACCAAATTCTTCTTTGAAAATTGTATAATATTAATATAAAATATTTCTCTAAGAAATTAAACTGATATAAAATAAAAACAATAAAAAATTCACCAAATTATGGACACAATTATAATTATTTGTGAGATCCAAATATCAATAACAGTAAAAATTATGATATATAAGGGTATTTCTTGGTTTCACATCCATTTTTAGAGGGTTGTTGTATTTATATTCAAATAATAATTGACATATTCCATTGTAATATTTATTATTAGTTGTGGAAGAATATCATTATCTTTATTTTTAGATGAGACAGCTATTCAAATTATTTATTATTAAATAGACTATAGAGCAATTATTGAGCAATTTAAAAAAAAACGATAATTATTTTGGTTGGATTTTCTTACATATTCATTTTTATTTAATATGGTACTTATTTAGAAATTGAATTCGAAGAAAAATACAAAAATTGAAGCATTTTTGTTAATTTGATAAAAATTATTGATTTTTCCATGATTACTTATTGATTCCTGAGGATTTGTATAAGATTTGTTAAATATGGAAATAATTGGACTATTTAATCAGTAAAAAATGATTAATCAATTTATAATACCCATTATAATCATTTTTGATCTAATAAATCAACCTGTTAAAGTTGGTTTAAAATTGTAATTAATGAATGAATAAATTAATTGGCCAAATTCTTCTTTGAAAATTGTATAATGAGGTGAAGTAGATTAATATAAAATATTTCTCTAAGAAATTAAACTGATATAAAATAATAAAAAAAATCACCAAATTATGGACACAATTATAATTATTTGTGAGATCCAAATATCAATATCAGTAAGAATTATAATATATAAGGGTATTATTTGGTGTCTCCTCCATTTTTAGAAGATTGTTGTATTTATATTGTTAAAATAAATAATAATTAACATATTCTATTATAATATTTATCATTAATTGTGGAAGAATAAATATGTCATTATCTTTATTTTCAGGAGAGACAACTATTCAAATTATTTATTATTAAATAGATTATAGAACAATTATTGAGCATTTTCTAAAAAAATGATAATTATTTTGGTTAGATTTTCTTACAGATTTCATTCAGAAAAACATAAAAATTGAATCATTTTTAGTAATTTGTTAAAGATTATTGATTTTTTCATTATTTCTTATTGATTTCAGAAAAATTATATTAAATCTGTTAAATATGGAAATAATCATTTTTAATGTAATAAATAAACCTGTTAAAGGGTTAAAATTATAATTAATTAATGAATGATTAAGTTGAGGTGAAATTTGAAATATTTTCTCTGTAAATTAAGCTGATATAAAATGATTGAATAAAAAAATAGACCAAATTATGCACACAATCATATTTATTTGTGAGATCCAAATATCAAATAGCAGTAAGTTCCCTTTTTATTCCGCCATGTATTGTTTGTTTGTCCTAACACTGGGAATTTTTGATTACGAAATTGGACATAAACATGAACGTAAAAATAAACATTGTTCGTTGGCAATACGGAATATTTGATTTGTCGGCTCAACCAATAATTTTCCTGTTTGAACATGCACCATGATTCATGTGTCGCCACGCATTTAGTCGCAAACAATGTTGTAATAGATTATATTCAGTTGGACACATCTTTGATTTTGAGTACACAACGTCTAGATTTATTGATAGATATTGAAATCGATTTATTTATTTTACTGGATTTTATAAATACTTACGAAAGTAGCACCTGTGTGCTGCTTCAACAAATTAACAAATTTTAATATTTTAATATTTAATGTTGTCCACATCTCATGAGGAAGTAAAACCAGATAATATTATCTGAGTACAATCCCAGGAAGCATCTGGAACATTTTTGCATGTCCATGTGTGACAAAAGCATAAAAAACTACAACATTAGAGCGTATCATTGTTGTGTGTCGTCGACATCGTTGGTCTACGCACATTTTGTGTGAACACGGATTACACCGACAGACGTTTTTCCATATCAGCGGCATATGAAAGGGCGGATAATGCAGGGATTTCTGATGATATCGATGTCACGATGATTGATCGCTTCACGGATTGTAAATCACATTTAATCTAAGGCAAATTATTGTTTAAATGTTGATTTTAAAACCACCTTTCGGCATCACGTATCTCCCTTTCTTGTTTGATAGCACCAGTACGTACGTTGAGATAATAGGACACTATTTGGGAGGTGTTATTGATCACGTTTTTCTCGGGGCATCAATCAAATGTGGGATTTTTGAACTGTTTTTTCGATGGTCTATTTATTGAACCACCATCAAGTACGGTCATATGCTAAAAATATAACCTATAGTTTGTAAATATTATCTTTGATTAGGAAATATTTATTCATCAGGAACCCATTAATCATAATAAAGCTTAATTACTGGATTTTTTTAACAAAAATATAAATTACAAATATACATAGTGGTCCAAACACATCACTGTATCCAACTTCACATCAGAGAATACCACTTTTGACGTTTCTGGTTATGTATTTTACATTTCAAAAATGGTAATAATACCAACAGATTAATTATATTTACTCTTGTTCTGTTAAATAACTTATTAATGGTTAATGGTCCAGAGGAGTCAAATCCGGGGATCTTGGTGGCCATATTTTTCTACCTAACTGTCATCTTAGTAATCTTCCAGAATATATTCATTTGTTCCTGAAGTGTGGTGTCATTCAAGTCCAAATAATTGTCGTATCAAGTTCAATAAAAAAAACTATTAAGAACATAATTAAGCTGAGAAAAGGCACAGAAACTTATTTGAAATTGGCATAGATGCTAAATGTATTAATTTTTTATGAAGTAGTCTTCGAGAAAGCTGATATGGACTTAGAAGGTGTTTTAAATTCAAAAACAGGCAAGTTACTTCCAAAACGCAATGAATATGGTGTTGTTAGGTTAGGTGTACAACCCCTAAATAGTATAATTCCCACCAAGAAATCACCAATGATGACTAAAATATTGAATTTCCAAAGAAACATATTTGATCTCTTCAATTTCTAATTAAACAGATAAATTCTATTTCAGTTTAATTAATATTAGATCTTACACATATAAAAATATGCAAATCAAAGTGTTAACCCTGACAATAGGCCCCTCATTTTTATGGTAATGATCCAGGAAATTAGAGGCAAAGAGCCAAGTTTAAAAGTGGGTGCGACTTAATTCGAAGATTTCTATTAGGACCCCATCGGATATGTAAATGCTGCATGAAAGAGGGTTGTAATTTTAAGATTATCGAAACTATCAAGGGGTTAACAAGGTGCACGTGTTAGTCTTGTGCTGGTAAAAATGGGTTGTGAACACGGAAAATGGCCAAATTGAGGATTAGAGGATTAAGGAAAGGGAATATGCCACCGTTAAACTCCATTGTGGTAATTTCAAGTAAGGGTTGCTGATTGATTGGGGGATATACTTGGAAAGTACGATAACTAGTCTTCTTTTTAATTTAACGTAACCTAACATTATTTTTTCTGTCATATTTAAAAACATTTTGATGAACGTTACATGAATGCCAATGAAAGGCAGATAAAAAGCACCCTCCAACACACAAAACTCAATCTACGAAGCTGACAATCGGCGTATCAGTGCAGTGTGACCGATTGGTCGATGAATCGTGTCGTGTTTTGCAAATTGTCGGGAGGGAGTCGATCCCCAGGGTCTGCCCCAACAATTAAAGCAGGACCGACCCCCCTGCCTCCGATTATTACGCCCATTTATGAAAACACTGATAAATAACGGTGCGAAATGTCACACGCCGAATAATTTAATTCAGTCGCTGAAAACAATCTGGAATATTCAAATCAGCTTGGGAATTGGACGATTTATTTGGCGTTGTACTGGAATATTATTATTATTTATTTCGAGGTGGTTTTGAAATGTGTTTTATTGTTGCAGAGCCCATCAAGTTCGGGATCCATCGGTTGGTGTCCAAGTCGTCGGACGACGAGGACGAGCACACCAACAACAACAACTCCAAATGCCTACAAAGAGAAAAAACGAATAGTGTCAGCTACAACAGCGGCGACGAAATGTTGTCGCCACAAATCAATTCAGAAACCCGCTGGGAAAGCACCCCGCCGAGGGTGTCCCCCAGCACGTCACCCGAATTGGAGGTGGACTCTCCGGTCCACTCCAGGACTAATTCACCGTCGCCGGTGACGGAAATCCAAAAGAGTGACTCGCCCTTAAAAAAATCCGAGACTTTTTCGGTGAGTGCGTTGTTGCGTCCCGACCTGCCCAAAATCAAATCGGACAGTTCGCCCTGTTACCAAGAGACGATATCCTTCACCAGGTCGTACCTTTATCCACCTTTTGTCGATTTGGTGAAAGACGCCCAACTAAAATCGGTTCAGGACTACAACCAGCAGTTGTTACCCAGGAACTTTGTGCATCCTAGCTTCTTCCCGCCAGGACTGTACCCTCCCAAGGAGGGCGAAGAGCGGAACTTCTTCCCCGCCACCACGTCACTGTACTTCAGCGCCATGGCTGCAGCCATGGCTTCAGGCCAGGGACAAGCCAGTCAGTACCCACCTCCAAGCTCCGGAGAGGATTTATATCGCTTCCGGCACCACCTACTAAATAATCCTCCAGGCATGCACCCACATCACCATCATTTACTAATGAGACCCGGCATGATGCCCATCGGAGACGTCTACTCGTGCATCAAGTGCGAGAAGATGTTCTCCACGCCCCACGGCTTGGAGGTGCACGCCAGGAGGTCGCACAACGGCAAAAGACCTTTCGCCTGCGAGCTGTGCAACAAAACATTCGGACATGAAATCAGCTTAAGTCAACACAGGTAATACTCTTCCTCAGTATTAAGTTTCAGGCACTCTATTGGAGTTTTTCAGGGCTGTGCACAACGTGGAAAAAGTATTCGAATGCAAACAGTGCGGCAAATCGTTCAAGAGGTCCTCGACGTTGTCCACACATCTCCTCATCCACTCCGACACGAGACCTTACCCTTGCCAGTACTGCGGGAAGAGGTTCCACCAGAAGTCAGACATGAAGAAGCACACCTACATACACACTGGTGAGTATTTCGTCCTCTGAACCTTTAATCAACTTGTCGGACGAATAATTCCAATCAATTGAGGCCGGTTTTAATTTGAGTGGTTAAAAAAAGGGGGGAGGCGAGTCGCTTAATCCGTCGCCGTGAACTTTTTCCGGGCGTCCGAGGATCACGTAGCTGTTTAGTCCCGCTCATCAAAATAATAAATAAGGGCCGCGTTCCGTGTCCAATAATAATTGTTTGGGAGCGTGGCGCGGGGCATTCTTTTCTCGTTACCAAATCAATTAACGTCCCGGCCCGCTCCGTTTCTTATAATTAGACTTTTTCGCAATTAAGAAAAACGCCATTTTAAAAATTGCCCCGGGGCGTCGGCCCGAAGGGTAATTTTGATTGTGTCCCCGAAAAACAGCGTTTTTTTTTTTCTCCTAAATGAGAGGGTGAAGATTCCCAGGCCTCCGGAATTCCACGCGCCTTTATTTTTTTTAATTGCCGGGGAAGTGTCACTTTTTTTCCGCGACCAATTATACGTCGGGAGGGTGACTTTCGCTCGGTCTCCGTGGATTTTTATTTCGCTAATTGCTTTCGCACCACGTACGGAAACTTAAGTAGCCGGACGGAGGGGGTGGCGGTTCTTTTGTTCCCCCGGATCTTGTTTCTGTTCATTTTCTGCCGCGGTGTTGTTTTATTGCGGGCCGGGAGGGCCGGATTGCCTGCGAAATCTGTCTGGCGCTGCTGAATTTCAATTTTATTTTTTTTTTTTTGCTAGAGATTCCAAACCCCCGGACTAATTGGCTGCGACAATCAAACGGTTCTAATTATTTCGGTGTAATTACAGTTTGTGTTTAAGTACGATTAAATATTTCATCTGTTTAAAATTCATCTTTGAGGGATTCCTAATTATCTAATGGTTTTTAAATAATCGTATTTTTATTTTTTAAAATACTCTCGTCTGTTGATTAATTCATTCCTTCTCAACTTGGAAAAATATGTTACTCCAAACATTATTTATTTATTCATCATAAATATTAAGTATTAAAAGTTCAAATATAATTTATGAAAGTTTCTTCCACTATAAATGACTGGTTTCAATTTTTATTAATATTATATTAAAATTAATTTAAAAATTATAATATTTTATGTCATTATCATAAGTATTAAGTTAACAATTTATAGATGATCCACACACAAATACATGATTTGTTTCAGGTTTTCTTAAGAATTTTTAATATTCATTTTAAAATATTTTATTTATTACAAGTATATAATTATTTATATTAACATCTCGTCATCATCATAGATATTAACCATTAAAGGTTCAAACATAATTTATAGATGTTTTCTTAATGTTCTTTCAACATTCATTTTAAAATATATTATTTATTACAAATATATAATTATTTATGTTAAAATCTCATCATACTCATAGATATTAACTGTTAAGTGTTCAAACATAATTTATAGATGTTTCACACACAAATAAATGATTTGTTTCAGTTTTTCTTATTTTTTTTTTTTAATATTTTTTTTAAAATATTTTATTTAATACATATGTATAATTATTTATGTTAACATCTCGTTATCGTCATAGATATTAACTATTAAGTGTTCAAACATAATTTATAGATGTTCCACACACAAAAATATGGTTTGTTTCAGTTTTTCTTATTTTTTTTTTTAATATTTATTTTAAAATATTTTATTTAATACATATGTATAATTATTTATGTTAACATCTCGTCATCATCATAGATATTAACCATTAAAGGTTCAAACATAATTTATAGATGTTTTCTTAATGTTCTTTCAACATTCATTTTAAAATATATTATTTATTACAAATATATAATTATTTATGTTAAAATCTCATCATACTCATAGATATTAACTGTTAAGTGTTCAAACATAATTTATAGATGTTCCACACTCAAATAAATGATTTGTTTCAGTTTCTCTTAATGTTCTTTTAATATTCGTTTTAAAATATATTATTTATTACAAATATATAATTATTTATGTCAAAATCTCGTCATAATCATAGATATTAACTGTTAAGTGTTCAAACATAATTTATAGATGTTTCACACACAAATAAATGATTTATTTCAGTTTTTCTTAATATATTTTTTAATATTCATTTTAAAATATTTTATTTATTACAAATTATAATTATTTATGTTAACATCTCTTCATCGTCATAGATATTAACTATTAAGTGTTCAAACATAATTTATAGATGTTCCACACACAAAAATATGGTTTGTTTCAGTTTTTCTTATTATTTTTTTTTTTTAATATTTATTTTAAAATATTTTATTTAATACATATGTATAATTATTTATGTTAACATCTCGTCATCATCATAGATATTAACCATTAAAGGTTCAAACATAATTTATAGATGTTCCACACACAAGTAAATGATTTGTTTCAGTTTTTCTTAATATTCTTTTAATATTCATTTTAAAATATATTATTTATTATAAATATATTTTTTAATATTCATTTTAAAATATTTTATTTATTACAAATTATAATTATTTATGTTAACATCATCATAGATATTAACTGTTAAGTGTTCAAACATAATTTAT
Source organism: Aethina tumida (assembly GCF_024364675.1). Taxonomy (NCBI): domain Eukaryota; kingdom Metazoa; phylum Arthropoda; class Insecta; order Coleoptera; family Nitidulidae; genus Aethina; species Aethina tumida. Next base: position 3,920,258 of record NC_065438.1, read on the forward strand.
AGATGTTTCACACACAAATAAATGATTTGTTTCAGTTTTTCTTAATATATTTTTTTAATATTCATTTTAAAATATTTTATTTATTACAAATTATAATTATTTATGTTGACATCTCTTCATCATCTATTAAGCTTTCAAATATAATTTATAGATGTTCCACATACAAATAAATAATTTGTTTCAGTTTTTCTGAATATTCTTTTAATATTAACTTTAAAATATATTATTTATTATAAATATATAATTATTTATGTTAACATCACGTCATCATCATAGAAATTAATTATGAAGGGTTCAAATAAGGGTTTAAATAATTTTGTACAGACAAATCAACTGTAACATTTAAAAAATTTTAAATATATATTTTTTTAGATATACATTTATTGTATTTATAATATGACAAAACAATGATAAGTTATTTTTAAATCTGAAAAATGGGACAATAATTTTTATAGTAATATTACTAATTTTTTAAAATAAATAAATAGATAAAATTCTTATCACAAATACCTAAAAACATGATATAAAATTCTTCAAAATTTTCAATTTTAGACATATTAATCACCAATAAATATATTGAGATCCGACTTTTTCTTAGCTCATAATAACAATAAAGCACTGTAGTCCGAAATTCATTTGCCCCAGCAATAAACGTTGCATCCCCCATCAATGTACTTATGCGCACCGATTAAAGCTCGACGGGAGTGATTAAATAAAATAGTTGGGCGAACGCAATAAAGCCCGTCCGATGACTATAAATCAAAAGGCCGTCATTAAGGAAACCGGGTCCTGCTAAACGGCGGTCGGGATTTCGTCCGCCAGTCAAATTGGAATTCCGGAACTCACGGTTCTCAATATTCTCCGTTAATAATGGTGCACTCCAGATCTCGTCCTCCTCCAATCCTAACGATTAGAGCCACTGATTGTCATTATCGTCCATCATTGGTAGGTAAATCGATAAGTGGAGGCCCCGATGATTTATTATTAATTCGACACAGGATTTGCACATATCCCGTTTCATTTCCCGGAATCCTTGCAGGTATTCGTTTTTTTGTGTGTCTGCCACAAAAATCCCCGTTTTACTGTTCGTTCCACAGTTCCAAAGAGGCCGTAAACACCGTCGGTATACACCACCGCTACGTCGTATAATACGTATAATACCCCCAGGTTTTACCCCCCGAACCCCAGACCACTTTGTTTTAGAGCCAGCTTTGCTTTGGCGCAAGACTTACAGCCCTAAAGAGTCCGATAGTTAACGGAAACGATGAATACTTCATGAACGAGCAAACGGATACGGAAAGCAGTGAAGAGGCGAGCTTGAGCGAGCTTTATTTGAATTTGAAACTGCTAAAATGCCGTACATAAAACCTCGCTCGCAACTTTAATAATTTAACCGTGTTTACTCGACGATCAAATCGAAAGAGACACAATTAAAAACACCGAAAAACCATCCGGGACAAAAGCGACGGTCGTGATGAATTAAGACGGTATTGTATGAATAGCATTTTAATATTCATCCGCGTTAATTCGACAAACGAAGAAGCTGCGACAGGGGAGAGACGATGATATTCACCCCTTCCGGCTGCCGCTTTAACCCTTTGAAAGCTGCAACGTCTTAGCCCTTAAGCCGGTTATTAATTGCCGGCGTGGCTTACCAGTGAATTATTTACTAATTAGACAAGGCGGAAGCTCCCCAACTTTCCAATGTTGTGAACACAATGCCACCCGTTTAAGACCTCACACACCTCTTGGCAGAATTCTGCAAGGGTAGCTGCGTATGTGTTCATAATCATCCATAAATTATGTCTGTACACTTAATAATTAATATTTATGAGGGTAAATATTTAGAAATTTTGAAATATTTATTTTTTATTAATTATTATATTATTGTCATTTAATCTTTATTTTTTTATTAAAAACATTAATTTATCACACTTTAAATACAATTTTTTTATGAAATATTACAGATACAAATAAATCTTACATAAGATTTATCCAGATAAAATTATTTAAGTGTTTGTTAAGGATCAAAATTTGTACTCACACATATATTTATTTACCTAATTTTCATTTTGTGATTAAAACTTTATTTTTGTTTTAAAAACACTTTATATACAATTTTTTTTGGAATATTACAGATACAAATACAGAAGGTTCGTCTACACAAAATTATTTAAGAGTTTCTTCAAGTTCAAAATTTGTACTTGTATTTAGTTGCCTACTTTCCATTTTGTAATAAAATCGTTATTTTTTATTAAAAATGTCAATTTAACACACTTTAAATACAGATTTTTTATAAAATATTACAGATATAAATAAATATTTCAGGAGACTTGTCAATATAAAATTATTTAAAAGTTTTTTAAAGATCAAAACTTGTACATGTATTTAGTTTTTTATTTTTCATTTTGTGATAAAATCATTATTTTTTTATTAAAAACGTTAATTTAACATATTTTAAATAAATATTTTTTATGAAATATTATAGATACAAATAAATATTATAGAAGATTTGCCTGAACAAAAATATTTAAGAGTTTTTTAAAGTTCAAAGTTTGTACTTACTCATGTATTTAGTTACCCACTTTTTATTTTGCTATAAAATCGTTATTTTCTTATTAAAAACGTTAATTTAACACACTTTAGATACAAATTTTTTATAAAATATTACAGATATAAATAAATATTTCAGGAGACTTGTCAATATAAAATTATTTAAGAGTTTTTTAAAGATCAAAACTTGTACATGTATTTAGGTTTCTATTTTTCATTTTGTGATAAAATTATTATTTTTTATTAAAAACTTTAATTTAACATATTTTAAATAAATATTTTTTATGAAATATTATAGATACAAATAAATATTATAGAAGATTTGTCTGAACAAAAATATTTAAGAGTTTTTTGAAGTTCAAAGTTTGTACTTACTCATGTATTTAGTTACCTACTTTTTATTTTGTAATAAAATCGTTTATGTAATATTACAATAAATGTTTCAGAAGATGTGCCTAGAAAAAATTATTTAAGACTTCCTTGAAATTCAAAATTTATACTAACACACGTATTTATTTACTTGCTTATCATTTTATGATAAAATCGTTATTTTTAACACACTTTAAGTACAGATTTTTTTAAGAAATATTACTGATACAAATAAATATTATAGATTTGTTTGTCCAAAATTATTTAAGAGTTTCTTGAAGATCAAAACTTGTACTTCACATGTATTTAGTTGCCTACTTTTTATTTTATGATAAAATCGTTATTTTTTATTAAAAACATTAATTTAACAAATTTTAAATACTTATTTTTTATGAAATATTACAGATATAAATAAATATTTCAGAAGATTTGTCAACACAAAATTATTTAAAAGTTTTTTGAAGATCAAAATTTGTACTTTCACCAGTATTTAGTTACCTACTTTTCAATTTGCGAAGAAATCCTTATTTTTGTTATTAGAAACATTAATTCAACATACTTTAAATAAAGTTTTTTATGAGATTTTTAGAAGATTTGTCTAAACAAAATTATTTAAGAATTTCTTGAAGATGAAAATGTGTATTTTCATTTGTATTTAGTTACCAACTTTTCAATTTATGATGAAATCCTTATTTTTTATTAGAAACATTAACTTTAATACAGAATTTTATGAAATATTACAGATACAAAAAAATAGTACAGATTGAAAGTTATATATGAAGATCAGAAAAACATTTGTTCGTCACACCATTCACAGATGATTCAATCACATTCAATCACAATCTCCAAATTTAATTATCTCACTCGCATAATGATTCATCTGAAACGTGACACCGCTGCCACAAGGCGAAAGTCGCAGCCAACGGTAACGGGACTCGTGCAATAAAACCCTTATTAAATAATGATTTCGGGTATAATATTTTTAAATCCTATTAAACGGCGGTCGTCCGTAGGTCCGTAGGCAGGGAAAGCGCATCCGACGCCGGATAACCGAAACGTGTAGAGGGGGAGTGGGAGCGTGTGTGTGCATGGGGGTGCTAATAAAATTAAGACGACAAATGGGCCACTACACCAGCATCACGCCACATGCTACCAACAAAAATTACCCTCCTTTCCGAACCATACACTCCACTTAACAATTATAACGTTTTATTATCATTCGGGCAATTGGGCCGTCAAAGTTTCTCCAGCTCCAAATTGAGCTCAGTCACGAGATCTTAACTATTCGATATAAATTTCAGTGGCTGAAGAACCTCTAAGAGGAAATATAAATAAAAGTGTTAAAATTGCGGCGGTGCGGTTGATATTATTTAGGGGGCTATTAGCGAGATCAATTGTTAATAAAAGGGGTGGCAAGACAAGGAAACGTGGCTGAGTGGAGGCCGGAGCAAAGTTAAAACAGCCATTACCGCATACAAAACGCCAACTCAATCTCTTTGAAAGCTTTCCCAAAAGCCATAATGTTCAATTATTAAGCTCTATAGCTCATATAAGTCGTTTTTTAGAAATGATTGCGCCCATCCCCCGAATGTATTTTTGATTTTCGTCGTTTTTAGGTTGGCTTCCCCGGCTGTTGTTTACGAGATTTATTGCCAACTGTTTATTAAGGGCCATAAAACTGAAATTGAAATCAACAGATATATTATCCTGTCTGGTGTGCGACCTCTTCATTCCTCCATTCCCCGTCCTAGCCCATTTTTCTTCCCACCGAATTCTCTCCACCGCCAAATCACGAGTCTTATCTAAATTTTAATCAAAGCAAAAAGCTTTTGAGCAACGATATGTGCCGCAACGACACATGACACCGTTCCTCCTCGTATTATTTCACATGTGACGTTGCCCGACCCGAGGGACCTCTGACAATTAGAGATCCGTTCGGGGAGTCGTCCAAAATATTTATGGAGGACGGTACGTGAGAAAGCACGGGGAAATCATTATCAGTGTGGCGCACCCTCGTTTTTTTGTTATTCTTAGTTTCTGATTAAACCTGCAATCCAACAACAAACCGATGGACAAGTGCTCTTCAAAGTGCACAAGTGCACATCTGTGACTTGGGGAGGGTTGTACAACTATTTTTAATTGAGTCACGTTGTTTGTTTGAGGTTTTTCTTGTGCTTGTGGTGAGGCTAACATTAACTCAGCTGAGCAAAATAATCTCGAAGAAAAATTAATTGAAGCCCCGTTGTTGATTGGATCAAATCAATCAATTAACCAGGAAGTCGGATGGCTGTATGGGAAGTGTTTTGTGTATGTTGGTGTTTCCGGTTCGTTACGTCCGAGCCAACACACACTCAAACGACGGGACACGATAGCGGAGTCCTCCAGCCTATTAGGGGGCGACAAAAGAGCAGCGTCGGCGTCCCCGGGGGTCCGGACCGGTGTCGTGTTACCCCCCGATGAACGGGGCCAATAATCATAATTGCATTAGCAGCCGAACCGGCGATACTGTGGAAGCGTGAGAATTAGACTCCGGAACGTCAATCACTGATTGTGGTGGTGGATTAGCTCCCAATGGCTGGTATTGATTTCTTCAATTTTTAACCTTGTCCATTTTTGACAGAGTGGTTCATTCTTGGACAGAGGAAATTCTTAAATTACTTATAATGATCTAGCAAAATATTGAAACAAACATTGAGGTGATTTAATGTAATCATTGAAGAACATCAATCACTGACTGTGGTGGTGGATTAGCTCCCAATGACTGGTGTTGATTTCTTCAATTTTTAACCTTGTCCATCTTTCACGGAGTGGTTCATTCTTGGACAGAGGAAATACTTTAATTACTGATACTGATGTAGCAAAATATTGAAACAAACATTGAGGTGATTTAATGTAATCATTGAAGAACGTCAATCAGTGACTGTGATGGTGGATTAGCTCCCAATGACTGGTATTGATTTCTTCAATTTTTAACCTTGTCCATTTTTGACAGAGTGGTTCATTCTTGGACAGAGGAAACACTTAAATTACTGATACTGATCTAACAAAATATTGAAACAAAAATTGAGGTGATTTAATGAAATCATTGAATAACGTCAATCACTGACAGTGGTGGTGGATTAGCTTCCAATGACTGGTACTGATTTCTTCAATTTTTAACCTTGTCCATCTTTGATAGAGTGGTTCATTCTTGGACAGAGGAAATACTTAAATTACTGATACTGATCTAGTATTGAAACAAAAATTGAGGTGATTTAATGAAATCATTGAATAATATCAATCACTGACAGTGGTGGTGGATTAGCTTCCAATGACTGATATTGATTTCTTCAATTTTTAACCTTGTGCATCTTTGACAGAGTGGTTCATTCTTGGACAGAGGAAATACTTAAATTACTGATACTGATCTAGCAAAGTATTGAAACAAACATTGAGGTGATTTAATGTAATTATTGAAGAACGTCAATCACTGACTGTGGTGGTGGATTAGCTTCCAATGACTGGTATTGATTTCTTCAAGTTTTAACCTTGTCCATCTTTGACAGAGTGATTCATTCTTGGACAGAGGAAATACTTAAGTTACTGATACTGATCTAGCAAAGTATTGAAACAAACATTGAGTTGATTTAATGAAATCATTGAATAACGTCAATCACTGACAGTGGTGGTGGATTAGCTTCCAATGACTGGTATTAATTTCTTCAATTTTTAACTTTGTCCATCTTTGACAGAGTGGTTCATTTTTGGACAGAGGAAATACTTAAATTACTGATACTGATCTAATATTGAAACAAACATTGAGGTGATCTAATGTAATTGTTGAAGAACGTCAATCACTGACAGTGGTGGTGGATTAGCTTCCAATGACTGGTATTGATTTCTTCAATTTTTAACCTTGTCCGTCTTTGACAGAGTGGTTCATTCTTGGACAGAGTAAATACTTAAATTACTGATACTGATCTAGCAAAATATTGAAACAAAAATTGAGGTGATTTAATGTAATCATTGAAGAAAGTCAATCACTGACTGTGGTGGTGGATTAGCTCCCAATGACTGGTATTAATTTCTTCAATTTTTAACCTTGCCCATCTTTGACAGAGTGGTTCATTCTTGAACAGAAGAAATACTTAAATTACTGATACTGATCTAGCAAAATATTGAAACAAAAATTGAGGTGATTTAATGAAATCATTGAATAACGTCAATCACTGACAGTGGTGACAGAGAGACAGCTTCCAATGATTGGTATTAATTTCTTCAATTTTTAACCTTGTCCATCTTTGACAGAGTGGTTCATTTTTGGACAGAGGAAGTACTTAAATTACTTATACTGATCTAGCAAAGTATTGAAACAAACATTGAGGTGATTTAATGTAATCATTGAAGAACGTCAATCACTGACTGTGGTGGTGGATTAGCTCCCAATGACTGGATTTGATTTCTTCAAATTTTAATCTTGTCCATCTTTGACAGAGTGGTTCATTCTTGGACAGAAGAAATACTTAAATTACTGATACTGATCTAACAAAATATTGAAACAAACATTGAGGTGATTTAATGTAATCATTGAAGAACGTCTATCACTGACTGTAGAGGTGGACTAGCTCCCAATGATTGGTATTGATTTCATCAATTTTTAACCTTGCCCATCTTTGACAGAGTGGTTCATTCTTGGACAGAGGATATACTTAAATTACTGATACTAATCTAGCAAAATATTGAAATAAAAATTGAGGTGATTTAATGTAATCATTGAAGAACGCCAATCACTGACTGTGGTGGTGGATTAGCTCCCAATGACTGGTATTGATTTCTTCAATTTTTAACCTTGTCTATCTTTGACAGAGTGGCTCATTCTTAAACAGAAGAAATACTTAAATTACTGATACTGATCTAACAAAATATTGAAACAAAAATTGACGTGATTTAGTGTAATCATTGAAGAACGTCAATCATTGTCCATCTTTGACAGAGTGGTTCATTCTTGGACAGAGGAAATACTTAAATTACTGATACTGATCTAGTATTGAAACAAAAATTGAGGTGATTTAATGTAATCATTGAAGAACGTCAATCACTGACAGTGGTGGTGGATTAGCTTCCAATGACTGGTATTGATTTGAGTGGTTCATTCTTGTACAGAGGAAATACTTAAATTACTGTTACTGATTTAGAAGGGTATTAAAAAAGATTGAGGTGATTTAATGTAATCATTGAAGGTGACGGTGACTTCCATCGAGTTTAAGTGGATGACATTAATAATGGAGATGATGAAAACGGAGGCCCGGTGATAAAATCGTCTCGACACGATATTTATAGTGATTTGATGCCAGTTGTAAAGCAATTATAATGTCTCCCGGTTTATTATTTAGCGTCATCTGGGGAACAAGTGTTTAAACCGTTAAGCACTCGCAGAAGGCGTTCGGCTACGCCGCGAGTAAAATCATTTCGCTGAGTGCATCTCGGCGAAACGAGCTGAAATCTTGGTGTCGCCCTTTCGCAGACTCCCAGGCCGCTCAACCCTCTTACGCCTCATAACCGTAAATTCTATTAAAACATAACCACGGCGCGAAATCTGCCGCCATTACGGCCATGCTTCCGCACTCATCTGGTTTATGTCCCGACGCCGCGCTTACAACTTCCCAGCAACACTCCAGCCGCCACTTACATCCATTAAGGGGCTATTTCGACGGCCTCCTCCGTCGAAGTTTCAGGCAAGATTTCAGACCCGTTTTAAAAATTGTCTTAATTACTGTTTTATAAGGTCGCAACTTTCCAAATTGCTTTAATTACAACGCCACGTCTCTTTCTTTAATGGTCGAAACAGGAGCAACAAAAACTGGTGATTTCCTGAAATGAACAAATAAAAAAAAAGGTTGTCGCAGACAACGGACAAACTCGTAAATTTTTCAGTTTCAAATCTCGCAAACTTGCAATCACTGTCCTAGGAGCACCATAATCCAAAATCAGCAGTTCCTTAACCTTCCCGCAGGACGAATAAAATTTACGGCTGATTTGACAATCCCGACACGATACCTCGCTTCCGTCCTTCTCTCCCAAGAAGCCCGAATTGACCGAACTGAAAGTACACTGACTGAAAAGCCGGCAGGAATTGAACTTGAGGATGGCGAACTCGCAGGATGGATGGCGTTATTAATTTCGGTTGCCGTCCGGGGGTGGCAATAACGCCGGGAATGCCCGCATTCCGTCGTGTCCTGTCCACTGCCCGCAATCCTGGAACTATGCGGGCTCACTCACTCGGCCGGAATGTGTCCCGGCTCCGTGCCGAACAGGACATTATTCAAACATATGAATCCTGGATTTACTCTGGCTGAATTTTAACTGCTCACGCCGACGCATTATTGGACTTCCCCACGAACATCGGCCGCGGGGGCCGAAATGATTGATGGCCCCTCCAAGTGTGCAGTTTGATAATCTTGAGCTGGAGGAGTTTCCTGCGGATTGGTTTGAATTCCGGCAGGAGCGATGCATCCGAGAGGAAATCAGTTTCGGTCAAATACACAGAGATTTTTAATAAATCAGGGAGTGGAGACAGGAGTCTCGGAAGGACCGTCCCTGAAGGCTCGCATTTATCCCGGAAGTTCCTTGTTTCGCATCCGGACCTGAACAGATTATTAACGTCCGGGAGGAAATCATATTTCGTCCAACGTGACAACAAGTTTCCAGCCATGCTGTGCCCAATAAAAATCCTTCCTTCCAGGATAATGACATTAGGTAATTAATTTTGTTCACCAGGGGAGTAATGTAACATCCCAATTTACAACAAAAATTAGGATCAAACCGATCAGAGGTGGCAAAAAACGGCGTTAAAGCAGAACAATAAACAGCCGGGGATATTAGAGTGTCGATCGTCGGAAATTGCGGCGGTGAAAAAGAATAACAAATCCAACTGTGGCGGCGGCTGTGCCGGCGGGCCTTGTGCAAACTTTAATCCCGTCGGGTTAGTTAAGAAAATATTTGGCCTGGGGGCAATCTAAATTCGGTGACGTAAGTGTACCGGTCTGATTGGCCGCGAGTATCGGCCGTCGAAGTGTTTTCCTAGCTGGATTGCTTCTCCCCTTCGTCCCACCCCTCCGTTTTCCACCTTGCTGGCTCGGGGATTTTTCGTCGGGCACAGCGAGGAAGGTGATGCCTTCGATTGACTCGATTAAGTCCTTCGCAGCTTCAAAGGCTAATGAGGAAGTTGAGGAAGGAGTGTTCCTCCTCTTCGTACATATTGGATTTAAGGACAAATGTTAATGTGAAAGAGAAACGACGGGAATGAGGATGAGGGTGGAACGTCTAAATCTCGTCCGACCGAAACTTGTGTAAAAATCTTGGGAAGCGGAATCCGTTCGGCAATTTCTTATCAATCAACGCAAAGTTCTTTACGGTCGCTATTCATCGAACGGCCTCCTCCACTTCGCTCCAAATCTCGCGGATTTCCACCGTGCCGTCTCGCTCCGACTTGCCGTACACCCGAGCCGCTCGTCCTTGTCGGGCGGCCGCCCCCGTCTTCCCGCGCCGTTTCCAGGGCAACGCGAGGGTCCGGGCGGGGCCGTGACACGCGCGCCCAACGAATCACAGTCGGCCGCAAACTGATACCAATCGATAACAAACGCCGTATCGGGTCGTCGTCGTCTCCATCGCGTCTCCACCTCATTAACCTTCCCCCGCACATCACTTCCTTATCTTAGCCTACTTTATCATTATGATTTTGGTTAATTATTGCTTCTTCTTTCCAGGCGAGAAGCCCCACAAGTGCACGGTGTGCGGCAAGGCCTTCAGCCAGTCGTCGAACCTGATCACCCACTCGAGGAAGCACACGGGCTTCAAGCCCTTCGCCTGCGACCTGTGCGGCCGTGCGTTCCAAAGGAAAGTGGACCTGCGCCGCCACAAGGAGACCCAGCACACCGAACTGCGGCCAATCGTCACATAGTGCCAGAACGCCGGAAGTCTGCCGCAGCTTCCGGTGACCACGTTCAGTGCCAAGGAGGAGGCCGCACCTGGCATGGCCATGGAGCAGCCGTCCACTTTGGGGAGTCAGGATGGTAGACTTGGGGGCTTGGGTGGCGTCAGTTTGCCACCCATTGGGGCCGTGTTCGCCAACGTCAGTTGGCCCAACCAATAGAGAAGGCATACCAAAGACTAAAACCAAAACGCAGCGCCTCCAAAAATACCAAAGTTGAAGAAATTAATTTTTTAATGTAATATAATAGTAATAATAATAATGAGTTTGTTGGTATTTCTGGATGTGCCTGTCCAATTTTTTGATGTATCATCTGTGATTATAGTCATCATATTAAATATGGTGCTAACTTAGGCTTAATTCATGTTTGGGGGGTGCACCCCCGAAATTTATCAGTGTACTAAGTGTTAATACTTTAAGTCTATACATGTGCAATTATTTTTTATCCATCAGTGCAATTTTAAATAGAGGTAACCACGGATCAATGACGAATAAAAGCCGGACGGCGACTTCAGACCCGGATGCATAATTCATGGTGGCGTAAAGCAATAATAAAAGCTGGGGCATTCGAATTTACATCAGGAGCCGCCGGCGAAATCTCGCGTTTACGCGGTTCCGGTTAAAAATCAAGCCGCTCAATCAAGCACTTCCTTTCCTGCTTTATATTCAGGCCGTCGTTCCGGGCGCCGTCGTAAATAAAGATATCCTCGCTTTCCGGACGCCCTGTAAATTCGCGATTGGGAAAACCGGCGAGTATTCGATTTTTCACTGATTTTATTGTAACAATCTGCAGGAGTTTCGTGCGTTGCAGGAGGGCTCAATCACTTTAATTGTCACCTTGATGTTCCATTGATGTTTTATGGGGTTTAACATCAACAAACACGAAAAATTGAACCTCCCGTGACAGTTCTTGTCAAAACTTGGGCTTTACGCGAAGGACAAGAGGCAAATCCACGCCCGCAAAATCACACGGGGGTAGCGCCGAAACGGATCTGACAGTTCCCGGTTACGGAGAGGGAGGATTTTCTGGGGAGTTACAGAACGCGGCCGTGTAACCGAAAACCGAGCTTTCTGGCCGTCGCGTCGGGAGTATGGAGTTACGCGACACGACGACACCGGGGCCTTAATTTAATCGGGGGGCGATAATCTTAATGTTTCTGTTTAAATACCGGCAGCCGCAGCCCCGGAATATTGTTCATGAAGCGGGACCGTGACTCGGGTGGATTAATTTCGGGCTTTGGAAAATCAATCGTTTCGGCTTCGATTTCGTCATTGTTCTACGGTGATACTTACTTGAATATACTCCTGATAAATGTTATTAGGATGACGTAACTGATTTTATTTTAAACTTTTTGTTACCAGAGCAGATTATAGTTACAATTCAAATATTTTGTACATTGATACGATTTTCGTTCCTTGTTTATATTAACCAGCTTTTGATATTACCAAATTGTACATATTTTATATTTAATTAAAAAAAAGACATTGTTATATTATTATTTGATTTTTGTTTTGTATAGTTCTTAGTCAATGTTGGATGTATATGAAACGAAAAAATGTAAATTAATGAAAATTTTAAATATTTATAAGCACTTTGTATGTATTAGACCTAGTAAAATACCTGTACCTAAGCTTGTGAATGTTTCAACACACAAACTTTATTCTACCACACAAAGAAATTAAACGAATTGTGATCATATTTGATGTTTTTATGATCCCTCCTCAATTTTTATATACCATGAAATTTTTAAGGTAAGTTTAACTTACTTTAATGAGAATAAAAAGTAAATAAAAACAATTGTCTGATAAATATAAATTTAATAATATATATTAATATATACAATGGCAATTGAATTATTATTATTTATTCTTGTACATACAATTTTGTATGTAAGTGTAATTAATTGTAAAATAATACTATAAAAAATTAAAGACACAAACAAAATAGTAGAAACTTGTGTAACTAATATAAATTTTAAAGAAATCTGAAATATTTAATGATAAATATATATTATTACATTTAAAAGTATACAAAAATATAATATTAAATAATAATTTATTAAATTACCACAACTAATATATTAATTAATTATGTATTACGTTTCTAGAAAATAATAAATAAATTCTATAAAAAAGTAAAAAAATTAAATTTTTAAAATAGTGATTTTCTAGAAAAAAAACGTTATAAATATGTCTGAGATTAATAATTTTAAAGAAAACTAATATATTAAGTAAATATTATATATTTAATTACTACAAGAGCATATCTAGAAAATAATAAAATAAATAATTAGCACAGTAAAGTAAACAATTTAAAATTAAACCAAATATTTAGCCAAGACATTTTTAAAATATTGACTTTTCATAAAAAAAAAAAATATAAATATCTACAATAAAAAAAAATTTTAAGAAAACTTATTTAGTATTATTATGTGTTAAATTACTAAAAAATAATAAAATAAATAAATACTTTAGAAAAATAAAAAAATTTAAACTAAAAGAAATTTTTGGACAAGGAATTTTTAAAATAATTGTTTATGATATAAATATGTATGACAAAATATAATTCTAAAAAACTTGATTAATTAAACAATTATTATGAATTAAATTACTGCAAGAACATTTCTAGAAAATAATAAAATAAATAAATTCTATAGAAAAGTAAAAAATTTAAAACTAAACCAAATTTTTAACCAACAATTTTGATTTTCTGTAAGACAAAAAAATAATTTATTAGATAATTATTATATTAAATTACTACAAAAGTTTCTAGAAAATAAAAAAAAAATAAATACCACAGAAAAGTAAAGAATTTTTAGCCAAGAAATTTTTAATTTTTTTGGTATTCTGCAAAAATATATATATATATATATATATATATATATATATATATATATATATATACATATAGATAACTATAACAAAAAAATAATTTTAAAGAAAGCTGTTATATTAAATAATTATTATTAATAATAAATTATATAGAAAAATAAAAATTTTAAAACTAAATCAAATGTTTAACCAATTTTTTTTTTAAATATTGGTTTTCTATAAAAAAATATAAACATGTCTGAGAAAAATAATTTTAAAAAAAAAAAACTAATATATTAAGTAATTATTATATATTTAATTAATACAAAAGCATATCTAGAAAATAATAAAATAAATAATTTTCATAGAAAAATAAAAAATTTAAAACTAAAAATTTTTGGGCAAGAAATTTTTAAAATATTGGTTTTCCAGCTAAAAATATTATAAATATTACAAATTACAAAATATAATTCTAAATAAAACTTATAAATTAAATAATTAATATATATTAAATTACTACAAGAGCATTTCTAGAAAATAATAAAATAAATAAATTTTATAGAAAAGTGAAATATTTAAAACTAAACTAAATTTTTAGCAAAGAAATTTTTAAAATATTGGTTTTCTATAAAAAAAAACATAAATATCTAAAATTAAAAAAAATAATTTTAAAGAAAACTAATAAATTAAATAAATAATTAATAATTACTACTAGAATTATTATTATTATTAAGCAATTATTATATATTAAAATATTACACGAGCATTTCTAGAAAATAATAAAATAAATAAATTCTAAAAAAAAGTAAAGAATTTAAAACTAAACCAAATTTTTAGCAAAAACATTTTTAAAATATTTGTTATTTATTAAATTACCACAACTAATATATTAATTAATTATGTATTACGTTTCTAGAAAATAATAAATAAATTCTATAAAAAAGTAAAAAAATTAAATTTTTAAAATAGTGATTTTCTAGAAAAAAAACGTTATAAATATGTCTGAGATTAATAATTTTAAAGAAAACTAATATATTAAGTAAATATTATATATTTAATTACTACAAGAGCATATCTAGAAAATAATAAAATAAATAATTAGCACAGTAAAGTAAACAATTTAAAATTAAACCAAATATTTAGCCAAGACATTTTTAAAATATTGACTTTTCATAAAAAAAAAAAAATATAAATATCTACAATAAAAAAAAATTTTAAGAAAACTTATTTAGTATTATTATGTGTTAAATTACTAAAAAATAATAAAATAAATAAATACTTTAGAAAAATAAAAAAATTTAAACTAAAAGAAATTTTTGGACAAGGAATTTTTAAAATAATTGTTTATGATATAAATATGTATGACAAAATATAATTCTAAAAAACTTGATTAATTAAACAATTATTATGAATTAAATTACTGCAAGAACATTTCTAGAAAATAATAAAATAAATAAATTCTATAGAAAAGTAAAAAATTTAAAACTAAACCAAATTTTTAACCAACAATTTTGATTTTCTGTAAGACAAAAAAATAATTTATTAGATAATTATTATATTAAATTACTACAAAAGTTTCTAGAAAATAAAAAAAAAATAAATACCACAGAAAAGTAAAGAATTTTTAGCCAAGAAATTTTTAATTTTTTTGGTATTCTGCAAAAATATATATATATATATATATATATATATATATATACATATAGATAACTATAACAAAAAAATAATTTTAAAGAAAGCTGTTATATTAAATAATTATTATTAATAATAAATTATATAGAAAAATAAAAATTTTAAAACTAAATCAAATGTTTAACCAATTTTTTTTTTAAATATTGGTTTTCTATAAAAAAATATAAACATGTCTGAGAAAAATAATTTTAAAAAAAAAAAAACTAATATATTAAGTAATTATTATATATTTAATTAATACAAAAGCATATCTAGAAAATAATAAAATAAATAATTTTCATAGAAAAATAAAAAATTTAAAACTAAAAATTTTTGGGCAAGAAATTTTTAAAATATTGGTTTTCCAGCTAAAAATATTATAAATATTACAAATTACAAAATATAATTCTAAATAAAACTTATAAATTAAATAATTAATATATATTAAATTACTACAAGAGCATTTCTAGAAAATAATAAAATAAATAAATTTTATAGAAAAGTGAAATATTTAAAACTAAACTAAATTTTTAGCAAAGAAATTTTTAAAATATTGGTTTTCTATAAAAAAAAACATAAATATCTAAAATTAAAAAAAATAATTTTAAAGAAAACTAATAAATTAAATAAATAATTAATAATTACTACTAGAATTATTATTATTATTAAGCAATTATTATATATTAAAATATTACACGAGCATTTCTAGAAAATAATAAAATAAATAAATTCTAAAAAAAAGTAAAGAATTTAAAACTAAACCAAATTTTTAGCAAAAACATTTTTAAAATATTTGTTTTCTACAAAAAAATTATCTTTTTAAAAAATAATAAAATAAATAAATTATATAGAAAAGTAAAAAAAAAATAAAACTAAACCATATTTTTAGCCAAAAAATCTTTAAAATATTGGAAATAATTAAATTTTAAAGAAAACTAATGTATTAAGTAAGATATACAAGAGCAATATCTAGAAACTAATAAAATAAATAAGTACCACAGAAAAGTAAACAATTTGAAACCAAACCAAATTTTTAACCAAGATATTTTTAAAATATTGTTTTTTTCCAAAACATGTATATTACATGTGTATGTAAGAAAAATAATTTTAAAGAAAACTGATAAACATTTCTAGAAAATAATAAAATAAAATTTAGAAAAATAAAAAAATTAAAACTAAACTAAATTTTCAGACAAAAAAAATTTCAACACATCGGTTTTCCAGAAAAAATATGTAAATATGTCTGACAAAATATAATTTTAAAGAAAACTAATATATTAAGTAATTACTATGTATTAAATTATTACAAAAGCATTCCCAGAAAATAATAAAATGAATAAATTTTAAAACTAAACCAAATTTTTGATCGAGAAATTTTTAAAATATTAGTTTTCCATATATTAAATAATTATTTCTAGAAATTAATAAATATTTAGAAAAGAAAAATAAAATAAATCCACAAAAATAAAGTTATATTAATATTTATGCATGATGAATATTTAATAATAAATAACTTACTGAACTCAACGTTAAAATTGTTACATATTTATCAAAAACATTCATAAATATTTTTAAGTAATTATTTAATTGTATAAATTTTAAATTATTTATTTTTTTATTATATTATCTTTAATGTTTAAATAATTATCCATAAATATAAACGTATAAAATTTTAATAATTTCTGTTCATACACAGAATTGAATAAATTATTAAATTTTTAAAAATATTTTGTAACCTCATGTAAAGAATTTTTGTTTACTCTTCTTTATTAGGTTACTTTATTTTAGTCATGTTATACAAAAATAAAGAAGAAAAGTAAAATGTTCCATAACATCAAGAAAACCTTGAAACAAGATAGTTGACTGAAGTGATTAACATCGCAATTGGCGACTCCATCAGCAGCCCGTTGCCTCGTAGGTGGAACAATGGATCGGTCGCCGACCAAGAGAAGAGGAGTCGGGCACGTCAGATCGCGTGTCCCACCGATCCTGATGCGGAGCGGTCCCGCTCTCCAGGGCCCCATAACGTTCTGCGAACGTTGAGTGATAATTATGGGTCACGTGATGCGTAATTGTCCTCATTCCGGGATCGCGTACTCCTTATCGTCGTCCTGGGAAGATCTAACGTTTTGCGTCTTGCCGCTAACGAGACGTCCCCGGATTATGACGGGTATTGTTTCGTTGCGGGGCTCGTTTCAAATTATTAATGGACTGCTGTAAATTGTTTACGGCCCATTAGCACATGCATTTCATCACTTTTTGATATGTATTATACATAATAATATATCATTGGGATAGATAAAGTACTTTTATTTATTTATATAAGTTTTAATGATGGTACTATAAACAAACTTTGCTAGTGTAAAGCTTCATGAAACTAAAAAGGTTTAGTAAAGTTAAAACATTCCTTCAAAAATATTACAGAAAATAAAAAAAAAAAACATTACAATTTGAACCAATACAATACCTTTATAAAAATATTCCTGAATATTGAGCTTTTTCGGTTGGTTAGCTATTTAGGTTTACTTTTATTTTTTATTTAGTCGAAGGAATTAGAGGTGAAATTGTAACACGCAGCTATTAAATCACTTGAGCGTCGAACGAACGTAGATTGGAAAAATTCAGTGCATAACAGCCAAAGGTTTTACAAATTGAATTTATTCCACGAACGTTGGAAACGAGGAGATATTTAAGGGTGAGATAATTTGCCATCCGGTCGGACACTGTTCGATTTGTTCGTTTTTTTATAAGCAACGTACTTAAATCAAACAGTAAATTTTGTAGTCTACAGCTTTGAAATATTATTAAAATCAAAGGAAAATAAAAAAATCTCTAAACATTTTTTATATTATATATAATTGAAGCTTTTCAGTTATTAAGAAACTATTAAAGACAATTGAAGATCAAATTGTCATAAGAATCATGGATGGTCTTTGTGGAATACAAAAGAAAATTTGAAGCTAATTTTATATACTTTAATATAGTACATTTTGATGTCTTTTAACTGAAGCTTTTCAGTTATTAAAGCTTTTCTATTCAAAATCGTAATTTTCTTTTCTAATAATATTCAAAATACTAAAAATTGTCTTGAAGATACTTAAATGAATTACTTCTTAACTTAATTTGATTCCTTTCCAATTCCATTTATTCTCCTGGCAACTCACCTATGAGAAGAAACTGTAAAGGACAATTGAAGAAGGATAAACCTACCATAACAATCATGGGTGTTGAATGTGGAATACATAAGGAAATTTGAAGCTAATATTATTTACTTTAATATAGTATATTTTGACGTCTTTTTCACTGAAACTTTTCAGTTATTAAAGCTTTTCTATTCGAAATCGTAATTTTCTCTACCAATAATATCCAAAATACTAAAAATTGTCTTGAAGATACTTCAATGAATTACTTCTTAACTTAATTTGATTCCTTTCCAATTCCATTTATTCTCCTGGCAACTCACCAATGAGAAGGAACCGTAAAGGACAATTGAAGAAGGATAAAACTACCATGACAATCATGGGTGTTCTTTGTGGAATACATAAGGAAATTTGAAGCTAATATTATTTACTTTAATATAGTATATTTTGACGTCTTTTTCACTGAAACTTTTCAGTTATTAAAGCTTTTCTATTCGAAATCGTGATTTTCTCTACCAATAGTATCCAAAATACTAAAAATTGTCCTGGAGATACTTAAATGAATTACTTCTTAACTTAATTTGATTGCTTTCCAATTCCATCTATTCTCCTGGCAACTCACCAATGAGAAGGAACTGTAAAGGAGAATTGAAGAAGGATAAAACTACCATGACAATCATGGGTGTTCTTTGTGGAATACATAAGGAAATTTGAAGCTAATATTATTTACTTTAATATAGTACATTTTGACGTTTTTTACTGAAGCTTTTCAGTTATTAAAGCTGGAGATACTTAAATGAATTACTTCTTAACTTAATTTGATTGCTTTCCAATTCCCTCTATTCTCCTGGCAACACACAATTGAGAAATAACTGTAAAGGAGGAGGATAAAATTATCATAACAATGATGAAATACTGAAGCTTTTCTACTCAAAATTCTTATTTTTCTATTTAAAATCATAAATTTATTCCTCTCCAACTCTATTTACTCCTTTAGCTTCACACCTAGTTACGTGTTATCTTCTATTACACCCCTTAATCCAGCCAAATAGTTTTGAATTTACACCTTTTCGGTCCCATTCTACCCCTCCCTTAAAAACCCCACGTGCGGCAACTACTCAAGAAATATTTAAAGTAGTGGTGAGCCGTATCCCGTATTATAATCTTTTTTTGCGAGAGTGGGTACATTAAGAGAGTTTGCGGAGGCAGATCACATTCTCAATAAAATGTCGACGTAGATAGTCGGACGACGTCAGCCCGAGACGGTGGGGCTGTTCGTGTTGTCGGGCCCGGGGTGGAGTGAGTGCATTATGCAAAGTATATTTTAAAACGTAACATTATACAAATTTTATTTATTTATTTGACAATAGGCTCACGTACACAGACGGAGTTGCGGTAATATAATTTGAGTATTCTGAACGGCGATCTTCGTATCCCGTTCCACTGTGTTCCACCCTCGTTTTACTAATGTGGCGCAATCAGGATCGGATCTCGATGAATTTTATTCCATAACAACTGTTTGTTGTCAACTATAACTATTTATAAATGTAATTAAACTATCAAACTAATAATTCCATTAAATAAAAGTACAATACTACACAAAAAAGTGAAGAAAAATAGCCAAATACAAATGATAATGATTGAAAGTATGATTTCAGAGCATCGGCCCGAAGAATCGGGATTGAACCACGTCAAAGGGCCGCAGAAATAGAGAACCTGGGGCCACGAATGGGGGAGGGAAACGGGCGAGTCTGGTAATTCGTCAGGATTTTCCAAATCATATCATCGAAGGTTGCACAAAGCGAAGCCCGCAGTCGGTAACCGGCCACTGGCCAAGCGGAATCCCGAGGGAAATACAATCAGCGAGTGTTCGGGGGCCCTCCACACGCCGGACTTTCAATCTGACCGACGAACGGACGGACGGACGGACCGACGGAACGGAATTCAATCATCACGTTTTGCCGACATTTTTTTACTGGGTACTTTGGCTTTATTAGGTTTGCGATTCGCTGTTTTGTACAAAAAAATATATATTTGTAACCCTCAATTTGCTAACCTTAAATTATTCCTAAGAAGGAAGCAGTTATAGAAGAAAAACAAGTCATAAAAAATAAACTCAGTTTATTTAAAATTTGTAACTTCATAGTTCCTATTCATTGGTGACTTACTAATTAAGTTAAGAAATGATGAATTTAAGTATCTTCAAGACAATTTTTAGTATTTTGGATATTATTGGTAGAGAAAATCACGATTTTGAATATAAAATATTTAATAACTGAAAAGCTTCAGTTAAAAAACGTCAAAATTACTATTTTAAAGTATTTAATATTACCTTCAAATTTCCTTATGTATTCTACAGAAAACACCCATGATTGTCATGGTAGTTTTATCCTTCTTCAATTGTCCTTTACTGTTCTTTCTCATTGGTGAGTTTCCAGGAGAATAGAAGGAATTGGAAAGGAATCAAATTAAGTTAAGAAGTAATTCATTTAAGTATCTTCAAGACAATTTTTAGTATTTTGTATATTATTGGTAGAGAATATCACCATTTTGAATATAAAATCTTTAATAACTGAAAAGCTTCAATTAAAAAACTTCAAAATTACTATTTTAAAGTATTTAATATTACCTTCAAATTTCCTTATGTATTCTACAGAAAACACCCATGATTGTCATGGTAGTTTTATCCTTCTTCAATTGTCCTTTACTGTTCTTTCTCATTGGTGAGTTTCCAGGAGAATAGAAGGAATTGGAAAGGAATCAAATTAAGTTAAGAAGTAATTCATTTAAGTATCTTCAAGACAATTTTTAGTATTTTGTATATTATTGGTAGAGAATATCACCATTTTGAATATAAAATCTTTAATAACTGAAAAGCTTCAATTAAAAAACTTCAAAATGTACTATTTTAAAGTATTTAATATTACCTCCAAATTTCCTTATATATTCTACAGAAAACACCCATGATTGTCATGGTAGTTTTATCCTTCTTCAATTGTCCTTTACAGTTCCTTCTCATTGGTGAGTTTCCAGGAGAATAGAAGGAATTGGAAAGGAATCAAATTAAGTTAAGAAGTAATTCATTTAAGTATCTTCAAAACAATTTTTAGTACTTTGGATATTATTGGTAGAGAAAATCACGATTTTGAATATAAAATATTTAATAACTGAAAAGCTTCAGTTAAAAAACGTCAAAATTACTATTTTAAAGTATTTAATATTACCTTCAAATTTCCTTATGTATTCTACAGAAAACACCCATGATTGTCATGGTAGTTCTATCCTTCTTCAATTGTCCTTTACAGTTCCTTCTCATTGGGGAGTTTCCAGGAGAATACAAGGAATTGGAAAGGAATCAAATTAAGTTAAGAAGTAATTCATTTAAGTATCTTCAAAACAATTTTTAGTACTTTGGATATTATTGGTAGAGAAAATCACGATTTTGAATATAAAATATTTAATAACTGAAAAGCTTCAGTTAAAAAACGTCAAAATTACTATTTTAAAGTATTTAATATTACCTTCAAATTTCCTTATGTGTTCTACAGAAAACACCCATGATTGTCATGGTAGTTTTATCCTTCTTCAATTGTCCTTTACAGTTCCTTCTCATTGGTGAGTTTCCAGGAGAATACAAGGAATTGGAAAGGAATCAAATTAAGTTAAGAAGTAATTCATTTAAGTATCTTCAAAACAATTTTTAGTACTTTGGATATTATTGGTAGAGAAAATCACGATTTTGAATATAAAATATTTAATAACTGAAAAGCTTCAGTTAAAAAACGTCAAAATTACTATTTTAAAGTATTTAATATTACCTTCAAATTTCCTTATGTATTCTACAGAAAACACCCATGATTGTCATGGTAGTTTTATCCTTCTTCAATTGTCCTTTACTGTTCTTTCTCATTGGTGAGTTTCCAGGAGAATAGAAGGAATTGGAAAGGAATCAAATTAAGTTAAGAAGTAATTCATTTAAGTATCTTCAAGACAATTTTTAGTATTTTGTATATTATTGGTAGAGAATATCACCATTTTGAATATAAAATCTTTAATAACTGAAAAGCTTCAATTAAAAAACTTCAAAATTACTATTTTAAAGTATTTAATATTACCTTCAAATTTCCTTATGTATTCTACAGAAAACACCCATGATTGTCATGGTAGTTTTATCCTTCTTCAATTGTCCTTTACTGTTCTTTCTCATTGGTGAGTTTCCAGGAGAATAGAAGGAATTGGAAAGGAATCAAATTAAGTTAAGAAGTAATTCATTTAAGTATCTTCAAGACAATTTTTAGTATTTTGTATATTATTGGTAGAGAATATCACCATTTTGAATATAAAATCTTTAATAACTGAAAAGCTTCAATTAAAAAACTTCAAAATGTACTATTTTAAAGTATTTAATATTACCTCCAAATTTCCTTATATATTCTACAGAAAACACCCATGATTGTCATGGTAGTTTTATCCTTCTTCAATTGTCCTTTACAGTTCCTTCTCATTGGTGAGTTTCCAGGAGAATAGAAGGAATTGGAAAGGAATCAAATTAAGTTAAGAAGTAATTCATTTAAGTATCTTCAAGACAATTTTTAGTATTTTATATATTATTGGTAGAGAATATCACCATTTTGAATATAAAATCTTTAATAACTGAAAAGCTTCAATTAAAAAACTTCAAAATGTACTATTTTAAAGTATTTAATATTACCTCCAAATTTCCTTATATATTCTACAGAAAACACCCATGATTGTCATGGTAGTTTTATCCTTCTTCAATTGTCCTTTACAGTTCCTTCTCATTGGTGAGTTTCCAGGAGAATACAAGGAATTGGAAAGGAATCAAATTAAGTTAAGAAGTAATTCATTTAAGTATCTTCAAAACAATTTTTAGTACTTTGGATATTATTGGTAGAGAAAATCACGATTTTGAATATAAAATATTTAATAACTGAAAAGCTTCAGTTAAAAAACGTCAAAATTACTATTTTAAAATATTTAATATTACCTTCAAATTTCCTTATGTATTCTACAGAAAACACCCATGATTGTCATGGTAGTTTTATCCTTCTTCAATTGTCCTTTACTGTTCCTTCTCATTGGTGAGTTTCCAGGAGAATAGAAGGAATTGGAAAGGAATCAAATTAAGTTAAGAAGTAATTCATTTAAGTATCTTCAAGACAAATTTTAGTATTTTGAATATTATTGGTAGAGAAAATCACGATTTCGAATAGAAAAGCTTTCATAATTGAAAAGCTTCAGTTAAAAAAACGTCAAAATGTACTATATTAAAGTATATAATATTAACTTCAAATTCCCTTATGTATTCCACAGAGAACCCCCATGTTTGTCATGATAATTTTATCCTTCTTGAATTGTCCCTTTCAGTTCCTTCTCATTGGTGAGTTATTAAGAGACTTGATGGAACGAAACTAAGTTAAGAAGTAATTAATTTGTTAATTATCCTATGGTTTTACTTTCATTGGTGAGAAACCAAATGTCTAAATTAAAATCGTCCGGTAAACGAGATCATCCCGACCTGGTGGCTGGCTGCACGTGGTGAATCACTCGACGGCTGCAGGCCAGTAAATCGTGTTCGGCCGCAGAACGGTATGCGGAGTGCGGCATCCACATTGCCGGTACATACATTATAAAATCCAATCTAAACTTCACCGGGGATGACAAAGTGGCGACCTTATAAATATGCGGCCATATTCCGGCAAGATTATGACGCCATATTTCAGGAGACGCGTCATACGGCCGGTGCGGCGGGGCGGTGGCGGCCGCCCCACATGCTACACTCTTGAAATATGCACTGGAGGAGCTGCGGTGCCTGGCATTTGATTTAACTCGCGCCACGTTCGCTGCCGGCTCCTATTTATTATGGATGATTTGACGATTGTAATGTCGGCCCATTATTCACCGCCGTTGGATTTATCCGGGATGGAAATTTATTCCGGTACGAATCCGTTCAAAGGAATTTCCTATATTGCGTCCGATTAATTCATTTTTCTACATTTTTTTCTGGTTAGTTGATGGAAGTGTTCAGATGATTTCGTATCACACGGCTGAAAACACTGAAACATCCCCGACTTTGTATTAATTCGGGGTCGGCTCGCCGGTAATAAAGTTAGTGAAGTGTTAGTGAACGTAGTCGGTAGCAGTTATTGTATTCAAAAAGAGGCAAATTGAATCTGAGACGGGGCGAGTGAGAACGTCGTCTCAGACGCGGCTATGAATATTGATCTGAAACTTTTGATGCAATTTCCAGAAATTTGATTTGCAAGTCGTTTACTTGGCAAATTCCAACGCTGCGAACATAATAGATACAAAGGTCCCGTTTAATTCAGTATGGAAAATGGGCATCGATTCCCTCCCGTCTCACGAATACCAAAAGGCACATCCCTATCAACAACAAAAAAATTTTCCTAACCAGATTATCTTCTGTATGTTGGTTTGCGAACAACTTTTATTTAAATTCTATTGGCCCCGTTACGTGAAATTTCGTTAGTTTCTCCGTGATGTATTGGTATGTTTAAAAAATGAACACAGATTATGCGGCAACTTCAGTCGGACATTTTACATGACTGTTTCAAGTGGCCAAGTCCAACTTTTGCAGGATGGAATAAAGAGCCTCTGGTCACGCAATGACATAGATTTTTATTTAAGTCAATTTTTGTTTGCCTTCGTCGTTTGCACGGGAACAAGACATATACAGGATAAGACCAACACGAAAATTGCTTAATCGGAATGTATGTAATTGTTGAAATTGTCTGAAATAAATAAAAAAAAAAAAAATGTCGTTGATAAAACCAAGGCCACCAATAATGAATAATAAAATACTAATTATATGATTCTTAATTATTTATATTGAAACCAAACTTTTTAAATTAATCACCAAAATATCACCAAGTTCATCTATAGAAATAAGTAAAAGATTTACTAAACAATAGTTAGTCAACTGGAAGGTTTAAGAAATTGATTTTTTCAAATTTTTAAATTTGAAACCATTGACAAGAAGAAAAAATTAGAGAATACAAGATAGAACATGTGCTTATGCTTATCCTTGCACAAAACTTGATCTACAGAAAGAAATTGAAGATTTATCAGACAACAGTTAGTCCTGAAGCTTTATAGTTATAGCTTTATAAGTTAATTAAATATAGTTTTAAAAAATATTCTTCTATGTAATTAAATTGTAATGTAATCGAAGGAAATTAAATTCTTCAAATTACAAGATAGAACAAGCACAAACTATAAAGCTTTGAAATTATTTAAATATCATTTTAAAAGATTATCTTGTATCTTGTGTTGTAAATTAACATTTGACAAATTTTTAAATTTGAAATCATTGACAAGAATAAAAAATTAGAGATTACATGACAGAACATGTGCTTATGCTTATCCTTGCAGAAAACTTGATCTATAGTAAGAAGTTAAAGATTTAAGCCTTGATGCTTTATAGTTAAAAGCTTTAGAAATTATTCAAATATAGTTTTAAAAAATATTTTCTATATAATTAAATTGTAATGTAAATGTATGAAATTAAATTCTTAGAATTACAAGATAAAACAAGCACAAACTACAAAGCTTTTGAAATTATTTAAATATAAAAAATTCTTATATCTTGTATTGTAAATGAGATTCTATAAATTTTTAAATTTGGAACCATTGCCAAGGAGAAAAAATTTAGAGATTACATGATAGAACTTGTGCTTGTGTTTATCCTTGCACAGAACTTGATCTATAGTATGAAGTTAAATATTTATTAAAAAACAGATAGCCTTAAAGCTTTACAGTTAAAAGCTTTAGAAATTATTCAAATATAGTTTTAAAAAATATTTTTCTATGTAATTAAATTGTATATTAATTATATGATATTAAATTCTTAGAATTACAAGATAGAACAAGCACAAACTACAAAGCTTTAGAAAAGCACAAAATATATTAGAGAAAGAATAGGAAGATTTATCTACCAATTATTAGTTGATTAAACAGTATTAGGAACCAATTAAATACAATTTAGTTGCCATAAAACAATAAATATAACAGTTTTTAATCATTTTCAAAAAATAATCCTCGTTACGAAGAGTTGAAGTTATTCATTTGCAGTTAAAAATTTTGTCAAAGTTCATATATGTTTTATTGCCCCCGAGCACTAAACCATACGTGCAGGGGTGAGTCGACAATTGCGAAAGGTGGAGGCGGTGGAGGGCTGACGGATCGTCATTTGATTGTAATCTCTTGTAATTTCAATTCGTCCGTACTTATGTGTGTTTTTATTAAGCGCACATCGCACAGATGCCATCCGGTCCGGAGCCGTATCCCATAAATATATTAGTAGATCGGATAAAAACGGTCGAGTTTATTCAGCTTTATATCGACGAATTTCCGTTAAACCGAAAACGAAACTAGACGGGGATGCTGAATAATTCGGGGGATGGCGGGTCGGCGACGGCGACCCGGGGGTGTGCGCTGCAAGACATCGGTTAGCCACCGCCGAGTGCCGTTAACATAACCGAACAGTTATAAAAATAATTTATTTACAAATCCCACAAGTTAGAGGCAACATTAAAACGGTCATTATGTGGGAAATTGGAAGCAACGTTTACAGCTCGTAATCTATATCGCACGCCGTCACATACGGGGGATGTTCTAAGTTACTCAGTTTAAATAGTCTCGCTTGTTATACAGCAACAAAAATGAAAAATTAATTATGCAAATTTAGTTAAATTTTCATTTTTTTTTAATTGGGTGTATATACCATATACAGTGGTTGGAAAAAAGTATGGAAACCGAAGTTTACGTCACAAAATATTGAAATATTTGGGTTATTGTTAAGTTTTTATTAATATTAATAAAATATTCCATACTTATTTCCAAACGCCAT
The DNA here is from genome assembly GCF_024364675.1 of Aethina tumida. Taxonomy (NCBI): domain Eukaryota; kingdom Metazoa; phylum Arthropoda; class Insecta; order Coleoptera; family Nitidulidae; genus Aethina; species Aethina tumida. The sequence continues at coordinate 3,947,661 of NC_065438.1, forward strand.
TAATTTTTTATTTAAAAAATTAAATTTGTTCAGATTTGCAACAGATAAGGAAATCTCAAATAACATTTGTAACAAGTAAATTAATATTCCCTACTTTTTTCCACCACTGTACATACAAGGTGTTTTTAAAAAAGGTGGTCAAAATTTGGAAGAAGTTAAAACACGTCCAATAATGAAGAAAATCTAAATAAAATTTTTTTCTAAAGTCTCCTGAAGAAAATACAGCCCCTCAAATTTAAATTTGAAATCTTGTTTTTTCCTCATATTTCCGTTACTTTTGGCCCAATTGTGTTTAAATTTGGTATGTATTATCCTAAAATATATGCCTATAATTTAGTACAATAAACTTTATCCATAATTACACATTAGCGTAGATTCTGGGATTCACCCCTTCTTGCAGCGTTATTTTCTACACCACTGAATATTTTTTAAATGTATTAAACTTTTTATATTGTTTGTACAATTTGGAAGAAAAAAGTGTTCTTGGTTAATTTTGATAAACTTATCTGTTTTTAAGATATTTCAGTTACAATGTTTGAAGAAAATTAAAATCAACATTAAAAATTAAATATGTCAAAAACGACTGTCTTAATTAAAATTACTCAAGAGCACCTTTTTATTCCAAATTAATCAAAGAATATAAAAAATTAATAGTTTTAAAAAATATTCAATATAGGGCAAGAAAACAAAAGAAAACCCCTCCGAATTTACGCCACTGTAACAATATGGAAAAATATAATGACCGTTGTGATTAATCTTGCAGTAAATTAGGTTTGTCCAAATTTACAACAAATTAGAAAAATATTAAGTAACATTTGTAACAAGTAAATAAATAATCCATACTTTTTTCCACCACTGTACGTATATTTAAGGTGTTTCTAAAATAGATGGTTAAAAGTTGAGATCTATTAGAACACGTTAAATTATGAAGAAAATCTAAATAAATTTTTTTTCTAAACTTTCTCCTGAAGAAGATACAGCCCCTCAAATTTGAATGTCAAAAATTGTTTTTTTCTCGTATTTCCGTAACTTTTTGTCCGATCGCGTTCAAATTTGGTATGTATTATCCTAAAATGCGTACCTACAATTCAATATAAAAAGTTTTATCCATAACGATACAGTAGCGTAGATTATAGGGATTCCCCTCTACTTGCCGCCCTATTTTATACACCACTGAATATTTTTTAAATGTATTAAACTTTTTATATTGCTTGTATAATTTGGAAGAAAAAAGTGTTCTTGGTTAATTTTGATAAACTTATCTGTTTTAGAGATATTTCAATTATAATGTTTGAAGAAAATTAAAGTAAACATTAAAAATGAAATATGTCAAAAACTGCTGTCTTAATCAAAATTACTCAAGAGCATCTTTTTCTTCCTAATTATACAAAGAATATAAAAAAATTAATAGTTTTAAAAAATATACAGTGATGTAAAAAATATGTCGAGAAGAAAAAGAAGACCCCCTTAGAGAAAAGAGGTACAGATTTTGGGATAATACATATCACATTTAAATACGATTGAACCAAAAGATACAGAAATATGAGAAAGAAATTTCAGAATATTATATATATATATATATATATATATATATATATATATATATATATATATATATAAAATATATAATATAATAATTAATATTTAATAATTATGTTGAGCAAAATTTAAACAAATATTTCAAATACATTAAATAAAGACGATTTAAAAAAAAAAATAGAAAAAACAAAAATAGTTTTTTAAACTATTTTTAAATATATTTTGATATATTATTTAGTTGAGTGATTTTAAAATTCAAATTAGATTTTGGAGGTTTCCCCTCTTCTCCTCGTTCTTCTTTCTAATTCATAGTATAAGTATATAAAATTAAAAATCTATGTATAGTATTATATATTGTGCCCCCCGTAGAGATAGTTGCGAGGGGGATTCCGCAGTTTTAAATAAAGCATCGCTGTCAATAAGGGACGATAAGTTGACGTATGGTCCTTCAGTTACAGCAGTAAACTTAACGACCGCCACATTTATAGATCAATTAACGAGGAGGAAAACGCAACTTCATGCTCACGAAACCATCCACATTTCCACGTCGCCGACGTTACAGCGACAATTTGTTTGTTTCCACCCCCGATAAAAAATGCACGAGCTAAACATTTTTTAAATTTTAAACTCGCACAGGATTGCCGCAGTTGTGCAATATTCAGGCAAGTAGACAGGTAAATTACTGATTCGAAATCCAGGGGAAAAACCCGCCAGGCCAAAGGAGACCGGGTCCCGTAAATGCCGGTTTGTTAAGCGGCCGGAAAACAAAACCGACGTGCCGCACTCATATACATAAAATATGTAAAATTTCCATTTGGAAAATAGCGGGCCATAATAAATTCAAAAGAAGGACGTAGGACGGACAGTGTCGGTCTGCGAATGCATACATTAGATCGACGGCGAGTTGGGCCCCTTGAAACGTGACAAAATCTCCGCTGGGACCCGAAACCGTTCTTGGGGGAACCCCAAGGAGGAGATCCGCCGGACGTGTTCATCCGACAAACAACTTATATTATGATATATGGTGTTTTCGATTTGGATCTACGATGGACATTTATCATAACACAAAAAGGAGCTTTCTAAGTACTAAAATGGCCCAATAAAGCTCCAGCTTTTAATGCCAAAGACAAGATGATCAAAACTTTTACTTAATGCCTTATGTGCGATGAATATATTAGTAGTAAATTTAGTTTTGCAGGAAACGATTATAAAAGTTCCATACAAAAATGTTGACGTATAAATTTGAATGGCCGCCATAAAGAAAATAAAGCCCGGAATACCGGAAAGCAATGGCGGTTAAAAAATGACGTAAAACCCGCCACGCAGGGATAAAAGTGTGCAAGAAAGATTTGGTAGGGGCATCATCAAGGAAGATCGAACGTCTGAAATGCCGCGAACGTGGGTCGGGGGATATTACTTCTCATTTATTTCACGAGGAATCGTTCAAGGAAAAAATCTGAACCTGATGTGGCCCCACTTGCTACTTTCCCATCAAACTGATTGAAACATTATAAAAACATGGGCCGGCTGCGGGCACACGGCCATTTATCTTCTTTAACTCAATCTCCGAAACTTTAAAATTGGCCGTGCTTGCACACACGCCTTTATTCCACGTGTTTTACTTTTTAATAACGCTAAAAGCCGGCAAAAAGTTCGTGATTTTGCTCTCGCGCGCCAAACTTCAATCTTCGGGATTTTTAGTGGTTTCCGATATGGAAAAAAAGTTTCGGGTGCTAATTCAGTATTCATCGATTTTCTGGGCCCAGATTATGTTTATATTAGTCTAGGTCAAAACTTTTCTTTGTACTTTTTAAATAAATTAGATTTTTTTTTAGAGATTTAAAAAAGAAAAATTTACAAACCCACAAACAAAAAATAGTCTAAATATATAAAAATGTAAAATTAGAAATAAAAATTTATGTGAATATTCTAATATCCTAAAATAATGAGAAAACTAAAAATTTTAAAATTTCAATATTTTTTTAACATATTTTAAACATTCAGAATTTTAACAATGAACATAAAAAACTAAACAATCCAAAGCATTTGAGGATTCAGGAATTTCAGAATTTCTGAATTATTTCCGAATTTCATAATTATTTAAGAATTTTAGAATTATTTCTGAATTTCAAGATTATTTCAGAATTTCAAAATTATTTCACAGTTTTAGAATTATTTCAGAATTATTTATTTCAGAATTTCATAATTACTTTAGAATCTCAGATTTATTTCAGAATTCTTGAATTATTTCAGAATTTCTGAATTATTTAAAAATTTCTGAACTATTTCAAAATTTCAAAGTTTTTTCACAATTTTAGAATTATAACAGAATTTCAGAATTATTTAAGAATTTCAAAAACATCACAGAATTATTTTAGAATTTCATAATTATTTCAAAATTTCATAATTATTTCAGTATTTCATAATTATTTCAGAATTTCAAAATTATTTCAGAATTTTAGAATTATTTCAGAATTTCTAAATTATTTAAAAATTTCTGAATTATTTCAGAATTTCAAAGTTATTTCACAATTTTAGAATTATAACAAAATTTCAGAATTATTTAAGAATTTCAAAAACATCACAGAATTATTTTAGAATTTCATAATTATTTCAGAATTTCAAAATTATTTCAGAAGTTTAGAATTATTTCAGAATTATTTATTTCAGAATTTCATAATTATTTTAGAATCTCAGAATTATTTCAGAATTCTTGAATTTTTTCAGAATTTCTGAACTATTTAAAAGTTTCTGAACTATGTCAATATTTTAAAATTATTCCAGTATTTCAGAATTAATTATTTCAGAATTTTAAAATTATTTCAGAAAATCAGAATAATTTTAGAATCCCAGAATTATTTCAGATCTTCAGAAGTATACAATATTTCAGAATTCAAAATTATTTTAGAATTTCAGACATTCAAAAGTGTATATTTCAGAATTTCGTAATTATTTCAGAATTTCAAAATTATTTCAAATTTTTATAATTATATATTTCAAAATTTCAGCATTTCTGGATTCAGAATTTCAGAATTCAATGATTTTTTGAAAAAAAAACTGAAAATGAAATCATTAAATTAAAAAATAAATTATAATTTAATGTGAATATTTTATTATTTCTAAGATATTTAAATTTTCATAATTTTTACAAAATACACTAATATTAAATAATAAATAAATAAACAATTTTGGGTTCTTTAAAAAATTAAATATCTATATTTAAATATCCAATCTTATTTTAAAATATTAATTTTTTGAAAAATAAAAAATATATAAGTAAATCTTTTAAATATATTTTATTTATATATTATTTTAGGTTCTTTGATTCTTCATAAAAAAGCAAATTTATGAATTTCAAAATTATTTCAGAATTTTAAAATTTCACAATAAGTATAGAATAAAAATTTCAGAATTATTTTAGAATCTCAGAATTATTTCAGAATTATTTTAGTATTTCAGAATTTCAAAATTATTTCAGAATTTCCAAATTATTTCAGAACTTCAAAATTATTTCAGATTTTCAAAATTATATATTTCAGAATTTCATAATTATTTCAGAATTTCATAATTATTTCAGAATTTTAAGATTATTTGAGATTTTCAAAATTTCAGAACTATTTTAGAATCTCAAAATTATTTCAGATTTCAGAATTATATATTTTAGAATTTCAGTTTTAAAATTTCAGGATTTCAGGATTCAGGATTTTTTGAATAAAACTAAAAATTTAATCATTAAATTAAAAAAAATGTATAATGTAAATATTTTATTATTTCTAACAAATTTATTAATAAATAAAGAACCCAAAAATAAATTAAAATATCTAATCTTATTTTAAAATATTAATTTTTTGGTAAAATATATAAGTAATTCATATAAATACATAAAAAAATAAACATATAAATATAATTTTTTGTAATTTCCTGAATCTTTTTATTTTCTTTAAATTATACAATCACATACTTTTTTCTGCTCTTTAAATTTTTTAGATTTTCCCAATAGTTTAGCTGAAAACGAATTTAATAATTTTATTTTTTAAATTTAAATGAAATTTGAATATCTTAAAATTTTAATTTAAAAATTATGTCAAACCTTAATAATTCAATAAATTGAGTATAAACTAAAAATCTGAAAATTAATTTTTTTTTTTAGATTTTTCAGTGAAAATTATTGTGAAAAATTTCAATATGGCTGAAAAGTAATTAACCATTGCCTGTAATGTGAGTTTTCGTATAAAAAGTACGAATGAAAATAAAATTTATAGTGATTAATTCAATTCATGTAACAGTCATAATGTATAATTTTTTATGCGTCCGAACCGGGCGTAATGAAAGATTGTGGCTGAGATAATTTTAATAAAAGCTTCATCAGGAGAGACGAGGTGTGTGCGTATTAAAAAATAAAGCGAATTAAAATTCATATAATAACACGGTAAATTTATGTATCGCGATAATGCTAAACATCAGTTTACATCGTTCCGAACGGTCGGACACGTGACAGTCAAACATCGAAAGTCACTTAAATTAATAAAAAAACAAGGCAAACGAACGGGACGTCTGTATTAATCAAGCGGCTCATTACCGAAACCTCTAATTAATAAATCGCATAGAGACAAATTACCACGCGGTATTTCATGTCAACAGGACGACACCTCTGGGAGACGGGTGAAGGGTTAGGCTCAGGGCTGGACCCGTTTTCCTGTCATACAGTCCGCCTGTTTGTCGATATATTGTCTCCCACTTACTCCTCCTCCATCAATCTAAATATGCGTGTCACACAATTATTATACTTCAATTACAATACAAAAATAATCAGCAGCAGAACAATCACAATTGAATATTTAGAACAGCATTAAAAACACTTAAGAATTAAGGTTTTAAAGTAAAAGATCAAAGTTGATGTATAAATAATTTAAATTCTGGACAAGGGATGATCTTTGGGATGTGTGTCTGGTGGGAGGGCGTGTTTTATTATGATTTAAAATTCTCGATACATGCACGATATCATATCTCACACATCAATTTTCCATCCCAGATATGGATCACGTCACATCGTCGTCGGGTTAAGTGCGGACCGGGGCTGTAAGTCGGCGTCGAACCGCTTCATGACATATTCAGAACAGTTGGAGGTAGGGTAGACGGCAAATCCACTCGCACACCGCAAAAGTTCGTCAAAAATGTTACATATTTTATTTTGAGACATCAGTGAAATGTTGTATATTTATAATTAGTAAAATAATCAGTGATTTACAGTCCTAAAACTCTGAAAATTTAAAAAAAAAATACCTTATACCTAAATTTTAAATAATAAAGTACCCTAAAATGTAAAAAAATTTAGAGATTGCTGAAGAAGCAAAAATTTCAGTATTCAGGATTTTAGAATTTAAGGATTTATGATTTCGGGATTCAAGATTTTATGAAAAAATCTAAAAAGTGAATCATTAAATTAAAAAATAATTTGTTATTTACTTTAAAATATTATAAAAAACATTAATATTAAAAAAAAAGAATACAAATTATTTAAAATAAAAATAATAACTTAAAATATTTAATATTAATCTAAACTTAAATAAATATATATATAAATAATTCTTATAAATATAAAAAATATTAATTAATAAATATATATTATCTTTTTTATTTCTCTTCAGATTCTTTAATCTTTTTTAGTTCTATAAATGTAAAAATTTAACCTTATTTATAATTTTAATTTTAAAATTTAGAAAATTATAAAAAATATAGAAATTTTAAAAAATTTGAGTAAATAAAATTATGACAAAAAATAATAAAATATAAAAAACGTATAACAATAAGATAATAAATAAAAATTTATTATTTTTTTTAATATTAATAATCTAAAAAATGTAAAATACAAAATTTGAAATATTCAAATGATAAAAGAAATAAAATATTCTAATTATTGAAATTATAAAAAATATAAATAATGCAAAAATTAAAATATAAATAAAATTTCTAAATAATTTAAAAAATAAATAGAAATATATAGAATCCAAATATTTTTAAAATTCCGAAATTTCTAAATACAAAATTTGAAATATTCAAATAATTATAGAATATAAAAAATATACAAAATATATAGAAAAAGAAAACAATTATCAAATTATTATTAATTTATTATTATAAACTATAATAAAATTTTAAATAATTTAATAAAACCAGAAATCCAAAGAAAAAAATTATAATAGTAGAAGTAATAAAAAATCTAAAGAATCTGAAAATTAAAAAAAAAAAAAATACAAAGTAAACTAATAAAATAAATAATAATAATAAAAATATTAAATAAACAAAACTTAATAACTAAACATTTAATTAATTATAAATATTCCAAAAACTCACACTATCAAATTCCTAAAAAAAATAAAAAATTTATGAAAATATATTTTAATAATATGTAATTGAAAAATATTTACAAAATTCAAAATAATCTAAAAAATTTTTAAAATATAAATTTAACCTTTTTTATATATAATAAATTTAGTGAATTTTAAAAAAATATAGTAATTTGAAAGTACATATAAGAATAATAAAATAAAATGTCAAAATAAGACGTATAAAAAATATACAACATAAAAAATAAAAAATTAAAATTCATTTCTTTTTGTTACTATTAATAATCAAAAATGTAGTTTGAAATATTCAAATAATTTTAGAATATAAAAAAAAATAAAAACATAAAAAATAAAAAATTAAAATTTATTTCTTTTTGTTACTATTAATAATCAAAAATGTAGTTTGAAATATTCAAATAATTTTAGAATATAAAAGAAATAAAATATACAAATTATAAAAGCAAAATAATCCTAAAATTAAAAAAAAAAAATAAAAAATACAAAATTTTACAAGAATTATATTAAAATAATATTAATTAATAATGTACTCAACTCAAAATATCAAAATAAATAAAAATATATAGAATTCAAAAATTTCAATTTGAATCTAAAATTTGAAAACAATAAATAATTAAAAAATATAAAAGACAAAAATATAAAATTTGAAATATTCAAATAATTTTAGAATATAAATGTACTATTTAAAGAAGAAAACAATTATTAGTAAAATAAACCAATTAAACCAGAAAATCAAAGAAAACAATATAATATCTAACCTAAACTAATAATAAAAAATCTAAAGAATCCAAAAATTAAAAAAAAATAAACTAGTAAAATAATAATAATAATAATAATAATAATAATAATAATAATAATAATAATAAAAATACTAAAAAAACAAAATTCATAACAACTCAACATAAAGAATATTTTATTTAAAATATATTATGAAATAATAATATGATATTAAAATTGTTTAAAGGACTATTCTTCTTCTAATATTTTAGATAATAAACATTTTTTCATTTGTCTATAATAAATAATACTTACATTTTTAGGTTATTAAAAGTCTAAATATTTATCCTAGAAATAAAAATTAAAAAATGCTCCAAAATTTAAAAAATCGTTAATGAATGAATTTATAAAAATATTAAAATTATAAAAAAAACTCCAACATTCTAAAATTTAAAAATTATAAGAATAAAAGAGTATAAAAAGGTATATTACTTAGTCATTTCAGACTTTGCAATTTTATGAACTTTTAAATAAGTTTTATAGTCTTTTATAATTTCTTTACTTTATTTGTCACCTGTAAAATTGCCAAAGAAACAAAGAAATTGATTCCCAACAACATAAATTACGTTTTATATTATTTTCTTAAAACTTTCGCCGTGTGCGCCACATGTCTGTAGCACCGGTTCGCAACGGCCGTTCTGGGAGCCAACATCGAAACAGATAAGCGCCCGGCGATACAAAGATATGACAATTTTCCGATCGCGACTCCATGCCAATATCGCACCCGCGGGATCCACGTCCAGCATCTAAACTGTTTTGCCCCACGTCACCTTTATTTTGAAATATTATTATGGATTATTAATGTCCCGTGTGAACGGTTCGGCAGGAGTAAAAATTTTAACCGGTCTTCGTGATACCACACGTTTATTACCGTTTGCTTTTTGTCCCGCATTTTACTTTTGAATGTTTGACTAGTTCAGTTCGGTTTATCGGAATGTTCTCCTGAGTTGGGAGTTTTACGCGTCCCGAATTGATGTGCTACAACTCACGGTTTGTGTCAATCCTCAGAATGACCATTTATTATTTATGTTACATGAATATCCTTCCAGAATATATTATTGGTTTCAAATAAATAAATACAACCCAAATAAAAGTACACAAACACTTCTTAAATATAGGGAGTCCCAATTGGCTGAAATGGAAGAAATAAATATTCTTTGACTGAATATTCCCATTGTTTTAAGATTGATCCATATGAAGGAATTTTAAAATAATCAAATGATATTTGAGTTTCAAAAAATACTGATCAAAGTTTAATTTATTAGTTTATGAGTAACTTATAAATCTTTAAATAAAAGACTGAGTAATTGATGTACTATAATGAGGTTGCCTTAAATATTTAAGTTAAGTTAATTATTCATTTAATCAAATTTTAACAAAGGGCGCTTAAAAAGTCGCCTGTCTCCTTTATTAATACCATTAGCAGTGCTTTTCATAAATGGCGTTATTTTAAAGAACAAAGAGTCAAACACAAAGACAGCACAACCAGATTTGGAGGCAGCGAAGCCAAAAACAATGTATTATTAAAATAATTTAAAGCTTCGGCGACGTCGGGCCGCCCAAAAACCGCCATCATTTATTCATGCAGCTACGCGACACACACACACACACGTTCGCATAGCGGGAGCGGCATTACGTAACCGCTTATGCAAAAAAGACGTCGGACCCGGGCCGTCGGAGGGGGCGGCGCCGCCTCGCCCAAAAGCACCCGGGATTTGTCGTAAAACGCTTTCCTCCGGCTCCCGGACATTTTTCCATATGAGTTTTCATACTTATTCTTCGCTTTGTGTCTCCGCCGCTCTACGGCCGTGTGCGGCCGACTTAATTATTCATTTCAATCTGTTAAATTTTCCACGCCGGTGCTTTAATCCCGGCGCTTGGGCTCTCTCTTATTTGTCAAGTGGAGAGATTAATGCGCAACGGTGTTTTGGATGATGACGCTTTTTCAACGGATCCCTGACTTAATTTCACTTGAATAACTCATTTTGTTTAATTAATCTATGCCCAATATAATTATTTACTGAATAAGGTATTCAAATCTGTAGATTCTGTACCAAACTGGTGAATTTTGTCTCTTACAAGTATTTCCTTACAGGATAGTGAAAAATTCACTTAATTGTCCAAGATATGCTTCAAGTTTTTATCTTACTTTTCTTTAAAATAACATTCTAAAGCTCTTTTTGGGTACCTTATGGGACATATATTTTGGAATAAGAAGCAGAATGCAGTTAACTGAAAGGATATTTATTGACTGGCCTATTTTTAAACTTCCTCATCTGTACTGCATTCATTGCTACTTTAAAACCGATAAAACCAAGTTTATTTATTATAATAGTAGAATACTCCAATAGTTTAATACTATTTTGTTTAAGTATGAATACAATAATTTATTGCAGGAATATAAATTTATTTAAATATTTTAATATTCATTCAATTGAATAAATCTTCGAATACCATTTGGTTATTTAAATAATTATTAATTCATTTGAATAAATAGAATATTTGAAAATTCAATAGTTGGAATATTCAGTTATTGAATATTTAAAAATCTTTTTTTCTAAATTTTATACTCCACACCATATATTAACAAACTTTCTTTTGAATATTTGATCAAGATTTCGAATAAAAATTTGATTATTCGAATAATAGAATACTCAAATAGTTTAATACTATTTACTTTAAGTGTTAATACAATAATGTATTGCAGGAATATAAAATATTTTAATATTCGTTCATTTAAATAAATCTTTAAATATCCTTTGAATATTTAAATAAATATTCATTCATTTGAATAAATCTTCAAATATCCTTTGAATATTTAAATAAATATTCATTCATTTGAAAATTCAATAATTGGAATATTCAGTCATTGAATATTTAAATATTTTAATTTCTGAATTTTACACTCCAGTCCACATATTATATAAGTTTTTTTGAATATCTGAGAATTCGAATACAAATTTGATTATTCGAATAATAGAATACTCAAATAGTTTAATACTATTTAGTTTAAGTGTTAATACAATATTTTTTTCCAGAAATATAAAATGTTTTACTATTCATTCAATTGAATAAATCTTCAAATAAACTTTGTTTATTTAAATAAATATTCATTCATTTGAATAAATCTTAGAATATTTGAAAATTCAATAATTGGAATATTCAGTCATTAAATATTTAAATATTTTTATTTCTGAATTTTACACTCCAGTCCACATATTAACTAAAATTTTTTTGAATATCTGAGAATTCGAATACAAATTTGATTATTCGAATAATAGAATACTCAAATAGTTTAATACTATTTAGTTTAAATATTAACACAATAATATATTGCAGGAATATAAAAATATTTAAGAATTTTAATATTCATTCATTTGAATAAATCTTGAAATACCATTTGATTATTTTATTTAAATAAATGAATGAATATTTATATATTCATTCATTTGAATAAATCTTAGAATATTTGAAAATTCAATAATTTGAATATTCAGTCATTATATATTTAAATATTTTTGTTTCTGAATTTTATACTCCACTCCATATATTAACAAAGTTTCTTTTGAATATCTGAGAATTGAATAACAATTTGATTATTCGAATAATATAATACTATATAGTTTAAGTATTAATACAATAATTTATTACAGGAAAATTATTCAAATGTTTTAATATTCATTCGTTTGTATAAATCTTCAAATACCATTTGATTATTTAAATAATTATTCATTCATTTGAATAAATCTTAGAATAAATGAAAATTCAATGAATTTTTAAATATTTTTATTTCTGAATTTTATACTCCAGTTCACATATTAACAAAGTTTCTTTCGAATACAAAATTGATTATTCAAATAATAGAATAAAATATTCGAATAGTTTAATAATTTATATATTAATGGACTTAACTTTGAACTTTGATGTTAAGAAAATTCTCTGTAGTACTGTTATTTACAAAAAATACACGTTGATAAATACGTTCATAATATTATTGTCAAAATCTCAAGTTTAATTTGCAGAAAGGCATTATGGCGAATTTAAAAAACGTATAACGATTGCACCAATAAAATTGATGCCCATATGAACGTGTTGGTTTTTATGCGGTCGTATTTACTTCCGAAATATTAAATTATGATGTATCTGTAGCCAAAGCACAAGATATGATATTAGATAAAAATTTTGTGGCCCAATATATTGACCATAAATGTCAACTTTACCAATAAAATTCAGTAAAGTGCCCATGTCGTATTACTTGAAAATATTTTATTAAATTGGATTTACATTACTCGAAATTTTGCCATCGTGTAATAAGTATTACAAAAAAAAGTACGCACAAAAACCTACATATTTAACTAGATTCAATATCCGAAGTGACATTCGGGGTGTGTTTGTATTTGACAGATGCACGACGATGTAAACCCGCCGATGATTGAAACATATCACCGCCCCCCTGATGAGATGCACAACATCCGACGCCGGATTCGTCATTTTACGAAATTTGTTTTATACGCTTTACGGCCCGTCCCCGGAGTAACGGCGGCCCAACTTTCGACTCACCTCGAGCGTGTGTTGCGCCCGGAAAATAAGCACTTTGAATGGCGATTTGGTCGGCGCACCGCATACCTAATGTCGGTTTATGTTTTTTAGTTTTACTGCGTTATGGGCCTTTATTATTAAAACCTTCGGAAACGTTTCGGATTTTTATTTGAAATCTTGATGGCCTTTGGCTGGGGGTGTTTTGCATGGCGGTGAGGGAAATTGTGAGGGGAGAAATTGTGGAAAAGAGGCAAAGACAAAGAACTGATGTTTTACTGGTGATACCTTTTGAAGTTTAAATAGAAATTTGATACCTAAAATTAAAATCTAATTAGCTACATATACTGAGAATTGCTCATAATTCAACTAACTTTATATCTGCAGCCTTACCTGTCTTAGGAAATGAGAAAATCTATTGGTGACTATGTGAAAATAGCTTTTCTATTATATATAGACCTATACCTTAATCTAGATTCAGCTCTAAGACCTGTATCATTTTCTAGAAACACCTATTTTATATTTCAGCAGTCTTCCTGTACTGCCAGAAGAGTTTGAAGCAGATTTAACAATGCCTCAACGTTTTAATTAGCAAGAACATAACCTAAATCTCTCAAAGTAGATCCAATAGTTGAAATCTAACAGCTATTTTGGATTCTATACCCAAAAATTACACAGGTTCAGTTAACAGTTGGCACCAAAATAGCCTGTGCTATAATTTGTTGGCTTTTCTAGTATATATAGACCTATATCCTAATCTAGATTCAGCTCTAAGACCTGTATCATTTTCTAGAAACAACTATTTTATATTTCAGCAGTCTTCCTGTACTGCCAGAAGACTTTGAAGCAGATTTAACAATGCCTCAACATTTTAATTATCAAGAACATAACCTAAATCTCTCAAAGTAGATCCAATAGTTGAAATCTAACAGCTATTTTGGATTCTAAACCCAAAAATTACACAGGTTCAGTTAACAGTTGGCACCAAAGTGGCCTGTGCTATAATTTGTTGGCTTTTCTAGTATATATAGACCTATATCCTAATCTAGATTCAGCTCTAAGACCTGTATCATTTTCTAGAAACAACTATTTTATATTTCAGCAGTCTTCCTGTACTGCCAGAAGACTTTGAAGCAGATTTAACAATGCCTCAGCGTTTTAATTAGCAAGAACATAACCTAAATCTCTCAAAGTAGATCCAATAGTTGAAATCTAACAGCCATTTTGGATTCTAAACCCAAAAATTACACAGGTTCAGTTAACAGTTGGCACCAAAATAGCCTGTGCTATAATTTGTTGGCTTTTCTAGTATATATAGACCTGTATCCTAATCTAGATTCAGCTCTAAGACCTGTATCATTTTCTAGAAACAACTATTTTATATTTCAGCAGTCTTTCTGTACTGCCAAAAGAATTTGAAGCAGATTTAACAATGCCTCAACGTTTTAATTAGCAAGAACATAATCTGAATCTCTCAATGTAGATCCGATAGTTGAAATCTAACAGCTATTTTGGATTCTATACCCAAAAATTATACAGGTTCAGTTAACAGTTGGCACCAAAATGGCCTGTGCTATAATTTTTAGACTTTTCTAGTATATATAGACCTATATCCTAATCTAAATTCAACACTAAGACCTTCAACATTTTCTAGAAACACCTATTTTATATTTCAGCAGTCTTCCGGTACTGCCAGAAGAGTTTGAAGCAAATTTAACAATGCTTCAACGTTTTAATTATCAAGAACATAACCTAAATCTCTCAAAGTAGATCCAATAGTTGAAATCTAACAGCTATTTTGGATTCTATACCCAAAAATTACACAGGTTCAGTTAACAGTTGGCACCAAAATAGCCTGTGCTATAATTTGTTGGCTTTTCTAGTATATATAGACCTATATCCTAATCTAGATTCAGCTCTAAGACCTGTATCATTTTCTAGAAACAACTATTTTATATTTCAGCAGTCTTCCTGTACTGCCAGAAGACTTTGAAGCAGATTTAACAATGCCTCAACGTTTTAATTATCAAGAACATAACCTAAATCTCTCAAAGTAGATCCAATAGTTGAAATCTAACAGCTATTTTGGATTCTAAACCCAAAAATTACACAGGTTCAGTTAACAGTTGGCACCAAAGTGGCCTGTGCTATAATTTGTTGGCTTTTCTAGTATATATAGACCTATATCCTAATCTAGATTCAGCTCTAAGACCTGTATCATTTTCTAGAAACAACTATTTTATATTTCAGCAGTCTTCCTGTACTGCCAGAAGACTTTGAAGCAGATTTAACAATGCCTCAGCGTTTTAATTAGCAAGAACATAACCTAAATCTCTCAAAGTAGATCCAATAGTTGAAATCTAACAGCCATTTTGGATTCTAAACCCAAAAATTACACAGGTTCAGTTAACAGTTGGCACCAAAATAGCCTGTGCTATAATTTGTTGGCTTTTCTAGTATATATAGACCTGTATCCTAATCTAGATTCAGCTCTAAGACCTGTATCATTTTCTAGAAACAACTATTTTATATTTCAGCAGTCTTTCTGTACTGCCAAAAGAATTTGAAGCAGATTTAACAATGCCTCAACGTTTTAATTAGCAAGAACATAATCTGAATCTCTCAATGTAGATCCGATAGTTGAAATCTAACAGCTATTTTGGATTCTATACCCAAAAATTATACAGGTTCAGTTAACAGTTGGCACCAAAATGGCCTGTGCTATAATTTTTAGACTTTTCTAGTATATATAGACCTATATCCTAATCTAAATTCAACACTAAGACCTTCAACATTTTCTAGAAACACCTATTTTATATTTCAGCAGTCTTCCGGTACTGCCAGAAGAGTTTGAAGCAAATTTAACAATGCTTCAACGTTTTAATTATCAAGAACATAACCTAAATCTCTCAAAGTAGATCCAATAGTTGAAATCTAACAGCTATTTTGGATTCTATACCCAAAAATTACACAGGTTCAGTTAACAGTTGGCACCAAAATAGCCTGTGCTATAATTTGTTGGCTTTTCTAGTATATATAGACCTATATCCTAATCTAGATTCAGCTCTAAGACCTGTATCATTTTCTAGAAACAACTATTTTATATTTCAGCAGTCTTCCTGTACTGCCAGAAGACTTTGAAGCAGATTTAACAATGCCTCAACGTTTTAATTATCAAGAACATAACCTAAATCTCTCAAAGTAGATCCAATAGTTGAAATCTAACAGCTATTTTGGATTCTAAACCCAAAAATTACACAGGTTCAGTTAACAGTTGGCACCAAAGTGGCCTGTGCTATAATTTGTTGGCTTTTCTAGTATATATAGACCTATATCCTAATCTAGATTCAGCTCTAAGACCTGTATCATTTTCTAGAAACAACTATTTTATATTTCAGCAGTCTTCCTGTACTGCCAGAAGACTTTGAAGCAGATTTAACAATGCCTCAGCGTTTTAATTAGCAAGAACATAACCTAAATCTCTCAAAGTAGATCCAATAGTTGAAATCTAACAGCCATTTTGGATTCTAAACCCAAAAATTACACAGGTTCAGTTAACAGTTGGCACCAAAATAGCCTGTGCTATAATTTGTTGGCTTTTCTAGTATATATAGACCTGTATCCTAATCTAGATTCAGCTCTAAGACCTGTATCATTTTCTAGAAACAACTATTTTATATTTCAGCAGTCTTTCTGTACTGCCAAAAGAATTTGAAGCAGATTTAACAATGCCTCAACGTTTTAATTAGCAAGAACATAATCTGAATCTCTCAATGTAGATCCGATAGTTGAAATCTAACAGCTATTTTGGATTCTATACCCAAAAATTATACAGGTTCAGTTAACAGTTGGCACCAAAATGGCCTGTGCTATAATTTTTAGACTTTTCTAGTATATATAGACCTATATCCTAATCTAAATTCAACACTAAGACCTTCAACATTTTCTAGAAACACCTATTTTATATTTCAGCAGTCTTCCGGTACTGCCAGAAGAGTTTGAAGCAAATTTAACAATGCTTCAACGTTTTAATTATCAAGAACATAACCTAAATCTCTCAAAGTAGATCCAATAGTTGAAATCTAACAGCTATTTTGGATTCTATACCCAAAAATTACACAGGTTCAGTTAACAGTTGGCACCAAAATAGCCTGTGCTATAATTTGTTGGCTTTTCTAGTATATATAGACCTATATCCTAATCTAGATTCAGCTCTAAGACCTGTATCATTTTCTAGAAACAACTATTTTATATTTCAGCAGTCTTCCTGTACTGCCAGAAGACTTTGAAGCAGATTTAACAATGCCTCAACGTTTTAATTATCAAGAACATAACCTAAATCTCTCAAAGTAGATCCAATAGTTGAAATCTAACAGCTATTTTGGATTCTAAACCCAAAAATTACACAGGTTCAGTTAACAGTTGGCACCAAAGTGGCCTGTGCTATAATTTGTTGGCTTTTCTAGTATATATAGACCTATATCCTAATCTAGATTCAGCTCTAAGACCTGTATCATTTTCTAGAAACAACTATTTTATATTTCAGCAGTCTTCCTGTACTGCCAGAAGACTTTGAAGCAGATTTAACAATGCCTCAGCGTTTTAATTAGCAAGAACATAACCTAAATCTCTCAAAGTAGATCCAATAGTTGAAATCTAACAGCTATTTTGGATTCTAAACCCAAAAATTACACAGGTTCAGTTAACAGTTGGCACCAAAATAGCCTGTGCTATAATTTGTTGGCTTTTCTAGTATATATAGACCTGTATCCTAATCTAGATTCAGCTCTAAGACCTGTATCATTTTCTAGAAACAACTATTTTATATTTCAGCAGTCTTTCTGTACTGCCAAAAGAATTTGAAGCAGATTTAACAATGCCTCAACGTTTTAATTAGCAAGAACATAATCTGAATCTCTCAATGTAGACCCGATAGTTGAAATCTAACAGCTATTTTGGATTCTATACCCAAAAATTATACAGGTTCAGTTAACAGTTGGCACCAAAATGGCCTGTGCTATAATTTTTAGACTTTTCTAGTATATATAGACCTATATCCTAATCTAAATTCAACACTAAGACCTTCAACATTTTCTAGAAACACCTATTTTATATTTCAGCAGTCTTCCGGTACTGCCAGAAGAGTTTGAAGCAAATTTAACAATGCTTCAACGTTTTAATTATCAAGAACATAACCTAAATCTCTCAAAGTAGATCCAATAGTTGAAATCTAACAGCTATTTTGGATTCTAAACCCAAAAATTACACAGGTTCAGTTAACAGTTGGCACCAAAATGGCCTGTGCTATAATTTGTTGGCTTTTCTAGTAAATATAGACCTATATCCTAATCTAGATTTAGCTCTAAGACCTGTATCATTTTCTAGAAACACCTATTTTATATTTCAGCAGTCTTCCGGTACTGCCAGAAGAGTTTGAAGCAAATTTAACAATGCTTCAACGTTTTAATTATCAAGAACATAACCTAAATCTCTCAAAGTAGATCCAATAGTTGAAATCTAACAGCTATTTTGGATTCTATACCCAAAAATTACACAAGAACATTTAACAGTTGGCACTAAAATGGCCCATGGTATGATTTGTTGGCTTTTCTAATATATATAGACCTATATCCTAATCTAGATTCAGCACTAAGACCTGTAACATTTTCTAGAAACACCTATTTTATATTTCAGCAGGGAAGCAGATTTAACAAAACAAAAGACAAAATTTGATGAAAATTGACATTTTTTTTGTTGCTGAGATAAATCGTCTTAGATTTTTTGTTCGTATAATATAAAACGTTTAGTATCCGTATGTTATTCCCTCTGTAAAAACAATTTCCATTTGAATTATCCCCATAAACAACAAGACAACACCGTGGAATAATTCCGGGCAACACGTAAAATGAATTTATATATATCACGAATACATTTAATTGCATCAAATGTAGATACGACAACGTATTAGAGTGGGAGTTTTACGACGTGCCTTTTACGTAATTAACTGCTAAGTGTGAAATATATTTCCTAATATAGTTATAAAGTTAGGAATTTTATGTACGATTAGGGATGATGGCCCGTTGCGGGGACCTTATGCAAATGAAAAATGTGTCACCCGTTCGTTTTTTTGTTGTTTGTGGTCGCGTGAGTATGCGGAAATTAATGAATTTTACTAAATTATCTGATAAGCCATGTTGAAAACATTATATGAAAATGTATCTTCATTTGTTCAGCTTGTCAAAATACGACGCGACTAGGCCCAAAATATTCGAAAAATATGGAAATTTATTACGGGGGCACATCGCCACCGGTTAATTTGATGAGATTGCTTAATTAGCCACACAAGCCCAAATAATTAAACCAACAATATGCAATAAGCAAGTGATTTTTATTCAATGACGTATAAATTGAATTCTAAACAATAATATGAGAAATAGTAAAGTGACACCAATCAATATACGACAGTGATTTAGAGTATTTGTAATTTCGTAATCGTACATGGAGAAGCGTTTCTCCATGTCACAAAATTTCTCTTGGTATTCCTCTTGTTCAATTTCATATAAATTTCGGTAATTTTCAATCGAATAATCAACATCAATGTTGGCTGGAGCTCCATCATTCAAGATTTCAAACTGGTTTAAACGTCCATTCATCTGTCTTCTTGTGGCTGAGTAAGTGCCGTTATGTTTGACAACTTCTTTACCCTCATTGTCACATTTGACAGCTATTCTTTCCCGTCTCCAAGGGTGTCCTTTGGACTTTGAGGCAAAGGTACCGGTTTTTTTGTTTCTATCCTTGTTCTGCAGGTCTTGGTCCAACTTCCTCTTTGCCTTGTCTTTGAAGTCCATTTTTTTTAGATGAGTTACTCTATTCTTTAACTCTTTAATTTTTTTGTGCCCCATGTTTTTCTACTCCTCGGTGGTTGCTACAAGTTTTTAACTTATACCACGGTACCCATTAAGCTACATAATAAATTTTACCTTTGGCAGTTGTGTTAGAGAATTCTCCAAATAGGAGTGACACTGTCGAAAATAATTTTGTTTAGGTTACCTAGGAAACGGGTTGGATTGTTTTTAACCCAACAAATCACAGCATAGGCTATTTTTGTGCCAACTGTTAAGTGTTCTTGTACATTAAGACGTTGAGGAATTGTTAAACTTGCTTTAAACTCTTCCAGAAGTACAGAAAGACTGCTGAAATATAAAATAGGTGTTTCTAGAAAATGTTACAGGTCTTAGTGATGAATCTAGATTAGGATATAGGTCTATATATTCTAGAAAAGCCAACAAATCATAGTACGGACTATTTTGGTGCCAACTGTTGACTGATCCTGTGTAATTTTGGGGTATAGAATCCAAAATAGCTGTTAGATTTCAAGTTCCAGATCTACTATGAGAGATTTAGGTTATGTTCTTGCTAATTAAAACGTTGAGGAATTGTTAAACTTGCTTTAAACTCTTCCAGAAGTACAGGAAGACTGCTGAAATATAAAATAGGTGTTTCTAGAAAATGTTACACGTCTTAGAGCTGAATCTAGATTAGGATACAGGTCTATATATACTAGAAAAGCCAACAAATTATAGCACAGGCTATTTTGGTGCCAACTGTTAACTGAACCTGTGTAATTTTTGGGTTTAGAATCCAAAATAGCTGTTAGATTTCAACTATTGGATCTACTTTGAGAGATTTAGGTTATGTTATTGCTAATTAAAATGTTGAGGCATTGTTAAACTTGCTTTAAACTCTTCCGGACGTACAGGAAGACTGCTGAAATATAAAATAGATGTTTCTAGAAAATGTTACATGTCTTAGTGCTGAATCTAGATTAGGATATAGGTCTGTATATTCTAGAAGAGCCAACAAATCATAGCACGGACTATTTTAGTGCCAATTGTTAACTGTTTCTGTGAAATTTTTGGGTATAGAATCCAAAAGAGTCATTAGATTTCAACTTCCAGATCTACTTTGAAAGATTTAGGTTATGTTCTTGCTAATTAAAACGATGAGGGATTGTTAAATCTGCTTCAAACTCTTCTGGCAGTACAGGAAGACTGCTGAGAAATAAAAGAGGTGTTTCTAGAAAATGTTATAGATCTTAATGCTGAATCTAGAATAGAATGTAGGTCTAACTTTTTACTTTAGTCAAAACGAGAAATTTTGGTAACAAAAGAGGAGTTTTAGTAACAAAAGTAAATTCTGGACAATCAATTTAATTTTTTAATCAATGAACTCTTTACCTAATAATTTGTAGTATCTTAAATTGTAGTATCGTAGATTATCTTTCTTCTAATTTTTATAAAATCAACCCTCAAACAACACTGCAGAAGATTCATTATTGAATAATGAATAATAAAATTAATTTCTGGACAATTAATTCAATAAATCTTTTATTCTTCATGTTTTTATTGTTATTTTTTTAATATTTTTGCCAAGAACTATTTTTTCCTTTATACTAAACCTTTATACCAAACCTTTCTTTCATTCCTTGACTTCTCAAAGGCAGAAATCTAGACCAAGTATAGTACACCCCCAACTTTTTCTGAAGAAAAAATCTAACAAAATCCACCCCAAATGACATCGGATACTAAAACCTTGTTATACAACGTAATCAGCATTTAAAAACAAACCCGAAAGAATCATTTACTTATCCAACGTTACGTTCACATCTGACTCAAAACAAACGAACCATTTAAACCCCATCGTCCGTGTGCATTTTTCCAACGCAAACACGGTTAGTAACCCCAATCGGCCGCCGTAACAAAACAGCTTGCGGGGGGACTTCGTGGGGGTAGCGGTTCGATGTCACACATCCTGTCAATCGTCCTTGTAAGCCGGGATTATCCTTGGGCAATCACGGGACAATTGTTCGCGGTGTGAACGACAGCATGTCGCTCTTATCCATTACAAATTTACCATTTAGGTGCTAATAGGTTTTAGGTTACGCGATGCCTTTTTCGTGAACTAGGGCCATATGGCCGTTTTGGGTAATTTATTCGGATGATGGTGGGGATGGAACAACGGGGGTTGGGAAATTGTTTAAAATATAAAACAGCTTC
The DNA here is from genome assembly GCF_024364675.1 of Aethina tumida. Classification (NCBI taxonomy): domain Eukaryota; kingdom Metazoa; phylum Arthropoda; class Insecta; order Coleoptera; family Nitidulidae; genus Aethina; species Aethina tumida. The sequence goes on from NC_065438.1 coordinate 3,969,934, forward strand.
TTAGCGTAGAGGCACGACAGTATAAATTAAGTGGGCATAAAGGGTTAAGGGTGTAAAACTGTGTGTATGTATAATCCAAGCTCGTACCGTCCAAATATATGCAAATTTTGATTAGACCTGGAGGAGTAATGGTGTAACAATAAAAGCAGCGAACGAAAATTTAACGTCCTTCAGTCAGTCAGTTTAAAAGCATAGTAAAGAAATTAATCAAGCAAGAAGCAGTAAACCGGGGAACGGAGTAAAATCATATACGCGTTACTATCTCTGAAATTCAAATTGTCCGCCAACGCACCCTCAGGTAAAACACCAAAAATGGTGGACAATTTTATTTTTTTTTAATTAAATAAATGTGAGCAATTAAATTTAAACACGACGTAATGATTTCAGATAATTATATGTCTGATCAAGTTATTCTTTTTAATAAATTAATTTAATTATCTACTTAAAAATTAACTAAAAATATTGTCCAGTAATATTTTAATTATTTTCAATTTTACTTTTGAGGGGGTGAAAACGTTTGGGGTGATTGTGCGGACGGTCCGCGTGTGTGCGGGGCGAGTCCGCATAGTCTCTCCAAACGAGCGAATTTGTATGCAGAATTACAAAACGCAATTAGGACGAGGCACGAAGAAATCCACTCATTTGCTTTGTTTAATTGTGTATTTTACGGGCGGATTTTCTTTCTCTCCACATCAAATAAACCCGGCCACTTTACGCCAACCAACCCCCCCGCCACCCTCGACTGTTTTAATGAAAATATTAGTCGCTCATATTTTCCAAAACCCGGCACCGCTCTTATTCATTATTTTATTGTTTCATATCGTTAATGTTTATTACCTGGATGTTGTCTTAATTATTCAAATTAAGTATTAGTATACGAATGTACACGGGGTGATATTAAGAATTATATTTTATAGTCTCATTATGTATGTAATTTAGTAATTAATAATCTAATTGGTTCTTTTATAAATATATTTTCTTATTATACCCCAAACTTTAGTACACCCACTATACAATAAAATATTTTTACCTAACCTAACTTAAACCAGCCAAACTAACAGGATACTAAACATATTAAGTATTTAATTTAAACTATTAGCTTCATTTTAAATTTATACTTTTATTTTATTAAAAAAATTTAACCTAACCTAACTTAACCTTACTTTTTATATAGTAATATTGTGTTTATTAAAGTTTATTCAATAGAAAAACAAACAAAGGAAGTGTACAATTATAATTATTTAATTTATTTTAATTTTGTATATTTATTCTATTAACATATTATATTTCTATGAAGTCTGTTCCACCAATTTATATTTTTATGAAATTTTATGTAACATAAAACTAAACAAAACAAATATAAAGTCATATTTATTTAAGTTATTTTAAATTTATTTTTGTATTTTTCTCAGAAATTAAATTCCTGTGATGACTAATTTAACCTAACTTAACCTAAGTTAACCTAACCTCTTTTATATAATAATTATGAGTGTATTAAATCTGATTTAATAGAAAACTAAACCTATTAAGTATACCTTTAAATTATTAATTGTATTTTAAATGTATACTTTTAATCTGTAGAAATATTTATTAAGAAATTTAACTTAACCTAACATACTTTTTATGTAGCAATATTGTGTTTATTAAAGTTTATTCAATAGAAAAACATATAAAGGATGTGTACAATTATAATTATTTAATTTATTTTAGTTTTGTACATTTATTCTATAAATAAATTATATTTCTATGAAGTTTGTCTTACCAAAAACCTATCCTAACTTTTAATTTTTATTTTTATGAAATTTTATGTAACATAAAACTAAATAAAACAAGTATAGAGTCATATTTATTTAAGTTATTTTAATTTTATTTTTTATTTTTCTCAGAAATAAATTATAGCGACGTCTAGTCTAACCAAACTTAACCTAAATTAACCTAATTCTTTTTAAATAATAATTATGAGTGTATTAAATCTGATTCAATAGAAATCTAAACATATTATGTAAACAATTTAAATTATTAGCTTTATTATAAATTTATACTATTATTCTGTTGAAATATTTATTATTAGCTTTATTTTAAATTTATACTTTTTTCTGTTGAAATATTTATTAAAAAATTAACTTAACCTAACATAACCTTACTTTTTATATAGTAATATTGTGTTTAATAAAGTTTATTCAATAGAAAAACAAATAAAGGTAGTGTACAATTATAATTATTTAATTTATTTTAGTTTTGTACATTAATTCTATAAACAAATTATATTTCTGTGAAGCTCGTTCTACCAAAAACCTACCCTAATTTTTATTTTATATTTTTATGAATACAATTCAAATTATTAGCTTCACTTATATTATGAAGTCTAACCTAACTTAACCTTACTTTTTATATAGTAATCTTATATCCAGTATAATTATTTAATTTATTTTATATATGTACTTTTTTATAACAAATTATATTTCTATAAGGTCTAACCTAACTAAAACTAATCTAATCTTTAATTTATATGTTTTATGAAACTTTATATAACAAAAAAATAAATAAAAAAGGTATAAAATTATAATTACTAAATTTAGTTCAAATTTAGGTTTGTTTATACTAAACTATTTTAAAAGCTTGACCAAACTTAACTTATCTAACATAACTCACTAATTATTTTATATTATTTTATTTTTATTAAACTATTACATAAGCAAAAGACAACCAAATAAAGGGAATATGAAGATAAATGAATTAAATAATAAATAAATTCATTTTTTTATTTTGTTAAAGAAATATATTCATATAAAGTTTACTCTAATATCATATAACCTAACCTAAATCTTGTTTAAAGAGTATTATTAAAAAAAAATTATTATAAATAAAAGAAATACATAATAATTATTATTATTTTGAATTTGTATTTTTACTCTATTAAGAAAGTTTACTCCTGTTAAGTATAATCTAACTAAACCTAACCTAACCTAACTCTTTTTTTATGTATTTTTATTAAACACCAAATAAAGAAAATATAAAATTACTATGATTAAATTTATTTTAAATATATTTTAGTCCTTTTAAAAAATTTAATGAAGATTAACCTAATCAAACCTAACCTAACTGATTTTATAGAATAATTTTGTTTTTATGATACTTTATATACCAGAAAACCATAAAAGCAGGAAATAAATAGTGATTATCAAATTTATTTTGCATTTTTATTATTACTTTTTTAATATATTTATTAAAAATTTACATTTAAATGTTTTTAAGTCCGCCACTGTGCCATGTCATTTTATGAATTGAAAGTGGCGATAAGAAGAAGGCGACATACTGTTCCGGCTTTTAGAGTTATTGAAAACCGTTCCTCGTCCTCTTTCCTTCGATTCGTCGAATGCGATCGCACACTCGCACACACACACACACACACGGGCACACGATAGTAAAATGCCACCCCCGGGGGTTCCGTCCCAGACCTCATCATTGCCATTTTTTATGTCCGCCACCGGCACACTCAATATTCAATCATGAGGACGGCCGAATAAAAATTTTACGACATGTACGCCAGACGACAAATTACGCGATTTCCTATTTTTACTTTATCTAATCCAAGCGGTTTCAAGTGTTTCACCATATCAACTCGGAGTATTTGGTCCCGTTTTTATCCACTTCTCAATCCGTTTACAGCCCGGGTTAAAAATGAACCAAATTGGTTTGGTGCAAATTCACCTAACTCAACCTAAAAAAAGGTTGACAATTCAGTTTTACTGCTTCGAAACCAAGTTCTTAATTCAAACTGGGCTGACGCTGAGTCTGGAGGAGGAAACCAAAAATAATCAGTCGGAATATATCTCTGTAAGAAGCATAATGCTCATCCTGACATAAGCACCAAGAAATTCCGGAATTAGCATGTGATTTAGGAGATTTAATCCGTAACCGTGACGGGGGCAGACTTTCATTTGAGGATATTTATTAATCTCCAAGGTTCGCACTCAACCCCATAAATATCACGAAAATGATTTTCGTTTTCCCGTTTTCTCGACGTTGTCTACACCATTTCAAATTGCAAAACTCCACCCCGGCCGTGCCCGAGGACCAACCCCGCACCGTTTTAAAATATTCAATACGATAATAGTATGGAATTTAATCAGGACAATATGTGGATGTGTGATAACACTGTCATTCCGAAAGAACGATAGCACCTACGGGATACGCGGCTTTTCCCAATAGAAATACAGGCTCAATTTATTCGCCTATATTTGTATTATAATGTTATTTTCCGCTATATTATTTCAGCAGACATCTGCACTTCACTACATCACATGACTGACATTCTCCACATTGGATTTGGATTCGATTACAAGTCAATATGTGTTGCATGGCTTAATTATTTATTTCAAGCATCAATCCGTCATTTTAATACAATAGAGACACACACACATCCTTAAATTTGTAGAAAATTTGCGTTTCTAACCACAATTTGCCCCTGTAGTTTCCTGTTAAAGAAAGAGATGACGCTGATACAACAAGGTTCAAAGTGCGCAGGAGCAGAAATTTATTATTAAATTATTTTTATTAAAATTATGTTAATTTAATAAATCAGTAAAAGATTAAATCACTTTAAATTTAAAAACGATATAAAAAGGTATGAAATTACAATTAACTACCAAATCTAACAAACCTTAACCAAACCTAACCCAACTCAATCCAACAAGAGTCACACTAATTATTTTATATAAATAATAATATAATTTTGTTTTTATTAAACCTTATACAATAGGAAGTATAAAAATAATCAATTAAATAATAAATAAATATTTTTTTTATTCTGTTAAGGATTTATATTCATATAAAGTCTAATATCATTTAACCTAACCTAAATTTTTTTTATAAAGTATCCTCATTTTGTTCAACTTTATTAAAAAACTATTATAAACAAAAGAAATATACAATAATAATTATTAAATATATTTTAGATATGTATTTTTAATTTAAAAAGAAAGTATTATCTAACTATAGGTTAAGTTAACCTAACCTAACCTAACTTCTATTTTATATATTTTTATTAAACTATACATGTCAGAAAAGGAAATAAAGAAATTTACAATTATTAAATTTAAAAAGGACTAACCTAAGTAAACATACAACCTAACATACTGTTTTCATTATACTTTATGTAACAGAAAACGATTTCTAGTACCAATTCCTCATTTTCATATAATAGAGACACACATATATCCTTAAATTTGAAGAATATTGATGTTATTACAATTACTATAACAATTTGTCCCTATAGTTTCTTGTTAAACAAAGAGATGGCTCTGATACAATTAAGTTCAAAGTGCGCATGTGCCACAATTAAAAAAACATTTTTATTAAAATTATATTAATTTAATTAATCAATAAAAGCTTGAGGAAGAAAATAAACCGAACAACCTTAACCAAACCTAACCCAACCCAATCTAATACAAGTCACACTAATTATTTATATGAATTCTATAATATAGTGTTGTTTTTATTAAACTATATATGACAAACAATCAAATAAAGGAGGTATAAAAATAAAACAATTAAATAATAAATAAATTATTTTTTTATTCCGTTTATATTCATATAAAGTCTAACCTAACATCATTTAACATAACCTAAATCTTTTTTATAAACTATCCTCCTTTTGATAAACTTTATTTAAAAAACTATTATTAAATGTATTTTGGATTTATATTTTTAATCTATTAAGAGAATTTCCTAGTGTAATCTAACTAAACATAACCTAACCTAACTCTTATTTTATATATTTTTATAAAGATCAGCAAACCAAATAAAGAAAGTATAAAATTAAAATTGTTATTTTATTTTAGATATCTTAGTAAAACAATAAAGGCTAACCTAACCTAAGCAAACCTAACTTAAACTAACCTAACATATTTTATATAACAGAAAACTATTTCAAATATCAATTCGTTATTTTAATGTAATAGAAATACACAGATATATTTAATTTTTAAAAAATTGGCGTTTTTATAATTATTTTAACACTTTGCCCCTATAGTTCCTTGTTAAAGAAAGAGATGGCTCTGATACAATTAAGTTCAAAGTGCGCAGGTGCCAAAATATTTAAGAAATTTAATTTAATTAATTTTATTAGAGTTATATTAAATCAAATAAAGAGTTTCCCATCAGTAAAAGCTCGAGGAAGGAAGGAAGTGCGGGCCAATTACTTTAAATTTTAATTAACTCCCTTTTAAGTGCACGGATCTGAGAAAACTAAACAAACCAACCTACGTTGGCCATTGTTTTTTCATTAGCGACAGCAAAATTAAAATCGTTGTTTGCCCGTTCCATCACGGGGCGGTGTTTAAGTAGAGGGTCGCCGGCGCTAACAATGTATCCAAGTAATCACGTAATGAGCGAAATCAATCGTAACCCAACACCAATCAGTTAATAATCCCGATAATGCGTAAACACGTCCCGGCCCCTTGGGCAGACGTTCCCGCCACCCCGTGTCAGGTTTATTGGGTTAGGTTGGCTTGTTGAGTTAACACGTCCTGTCGGCGAATCAATTGTGCCAATCCGTTAATGAATTCCGGTCGAATTGTCTCGCACGTATGGCGCAAAATGTCAACTGATTTCAGTGTTTTTGATGTGCCAACTACGGCAATTTGTCGCCAACAAAACAAATATAAAAGCGAAACAGGAAAATCAGCATATTTAAATAATTCAGGGGCATACTCGCAGTATTACAAATAAGTCGGATGAGAAACGCAGACAGAACATAAGTTCCAAGTCCAGACGAACGTAATATAAAGATTCCCTGAAAGATTGCGAGCAATTTTTTCGTGTCGGCCGTCTCGGAATTGACTTCTAAAAGGTTGCCCTTCCAGCTGCACCTCAGTGACAAAATTTTCAATAAAGGGAATATTCCGGCCGCATCCGCAACAAGATGGATTGCAGTAGAAGTTTTACGAGAACTAATGCCGGGCGGTGGGGTCATCCCCTTCGAGGTTTCAGTCAATCCTTTCAGGATGATATTTGTGAGTTTAAAAAATAAATAAAGTTGACGTAAATGGGTTGGGTTACATTAGTATGATGGGAATTGTTTTTGTGACACGTGGCCTCTTCCCTCGTTGCACTGCTTAAAAGGAAAGGGTGCATCCCTTAAGAAAAAATACATAAATTCACATCCTGGGCCCGTTTAATTGGAAACAATTCGACAAATTCCTGGATAATCCTCATCAAGTTGGAAAGCTAAACGGCCAGCTGACGGGGGATGATTTACTGTGGTAATTTAAAAATGAATCGGCTCGACTGGAGTGGCGTGAGTGGGCTAATTCTTGAGTTAATCCCATTAAGCAGCGTGGAGACCTCCCCAATTTAAATATTCTCATTATACAGATTGGTGCTGGTGGTGGCTTCAGATCGTATCGCATATACTCCTCTCGTGTTCTAAACCGTGTTGTGTTTATGGAAATTTTTCCAAGGGGGTAAAAATCATCGCCACGTGTAAACTGCTGCTTAGCACGACAGCTTCCTCCTTAAATTAAATAGAAACGTGCCTCTTATGCTCATATTTTGATAATTAAGACCTTCATTACTTATATTTCCATCAATTACTCTTGATTGATTTTCTGGTGGATGTCATTTGGATGAGTCTGGCATCTGGTGGCGTTCAGATAGTTTATCGGGTTCAATTTATGCAATAGCCGGATGCAATTTGCAGAGAATGTACATGCTAGAATTCCCATTTATCAGGAGCTGTTTATGAAGCCACTTACCCAGGGAGAGGTATGCGAGCCTCATCAGAACGGAACGGAGAAACCTGGAAACTCCTCCCAACGTTTCTCCGTCCCATTGGCGCAGCACGAATCAAAATAATTCCAGGAAGCATGTTTTACACTTAAAAATGTCAATAATTGATCATACTTTCCTGAAACTGGACACACTTTGGTACATCTCTAAGAAAACTTTTACTGAGAAGGGTGATAACCAACTAAAATACGATTTAAAGCTTCAAATTTGATAGAATGTTGATGCCAAACTATGAAGTTAACTAAAAATTAAGGGATCAGCTCCATATGAAGTCTCTCCTCTGTTTTGGAAAAGGTTCCTGGTGTAATAAATTAACACAGCCCGGTACCTGGGGATTCTTTCCTGATTTCGCAGGGCAAAATTCGTTAGCCAACAATACGAAATTAAACACCCCGTCCCGAATAGAGACACGGATCTCCCAGGTCGAAGATAATTTTTCCCTTCGCCTCCGGGACCGATGCCTCTGCCGGCCGGTAATTAAATTCGGGCGGCGAACGCCACTGGCAGGGCAGTCGGGGGCGTAGGACCCCCCCCGAAAGTTGCGGGGAGGCGCAACACGGCCATCCCGCCGCTCTCGGATGCCGCCGAAGTGATTAACTACACTTCTGCAGAGGCAGTGTGAAATCAGTCCGCCAAATTAAATCCGGCCTCAGATTATTACATACCTCAGTGACTGTTCATAAATATCAGGCGTCCTCGCTCCCGTCCGGAACGTTTAGAGCGGCCCCCTCCTAGTCAACATCCACACTCACACATAGAGGCTCTAATAATCTCCGATATTTATGACTTTGGTGATTAATGTGCTTTTAAAATGTTTCAGCACGTCTCGCCTCCCTGTTCGCTGGGTTTCAGTCTTACTGACATGCATTCTCTAATCATTGCATTTCGTATTAGAGGCTCCATGAATTTAAAGGGCTGTAAAACTCCCTTCCGCCATAAAAAAATTAACTGCACTGATATAAACTTGATCATTCATTAACCACCATGATTCATCCAGTCACCCAGCAAAAACCTGAAATCAATGGCAAAAATGATAATATTTAACAAAAGCAACTATTGTTATTTAACTCAGTTGGTATCGTGTGTGTGTCCTGCCGGGCGGCAATTAAAAATTTATTGCACAGTGTCGTAATTACATGACCTATTCTTCGGGCAGCGTCACCCGTCACCGTTTCTGTTGTAAACGGTTTGTTTGCTCCCGACAATCTAAACATATTAATTTTAAAGATATGACATTCACGCTACCCGCCTTATTGATTGCCAACCGCCCGACAACACACCTCGAATTAACATCGAAACACAAACGACACAATAAAAATTATATCACGAGCAATCCATTTCAAGTTTCGTGTTCCGAAACCATTTTTAAAACAATGCCGGTTATGATATTACTATGAATTTTATTTATAACTATTAAGTGAGGTTAGTAGGTTAGGTTAAGTAAGGTTATGTTGAGTTAAATTAGGTTAGATTAGAATAGGTTAGGTTAGGTTAGGTTGGTTAATTAGATTAAGTTTAATTTAAGATAAACTAGTTTAGACTAGAATAAATTAGGTTATATTAAGATGATATAAAACTCAATAAGAAATAAAAAATATTATTTTTATGAGTAACATGATCAAAAAGTATAAATTATTAATTTAATTAAGTTATTAATTACAAGGAACATTAGGTCTATAACTAACTCAATTATTTACATTTTAACCAAAACTTCAAAATGTCTAAATTATGGCTATTTAAGTCCTGGTTATTTATTATGACCAATTTGGAATATCAGGAAATTTCAAGGCAACCTATTTAATGTTGCTACTTAAACCAATCTTATTATATTATACAATTGAATAATATATTCCTTCTCTTCCACATTACTAAGGTGAGAGTAAGAAACTGTTTAAAAATATTCTCATCATTTCCCATGGATGGTAATTTTGATTCTAACCCTTTATCACACAATTTTTTGAGGTGTAAAAAAGATGTTTCGTCTATAATTCACTTATTTGTAATTTTGACCAAACTTCATAGTGTTCTGATCATTTATTATGACCAATTTGAAACATTCCTCATTTATGGTTAATTCTAATACTTAAACAAACTTTATTATCATATAATTGAAGATAATATTTATTCTCTTCCACTTTACAAAGAAAAGAGTAACAACTGTTTAAGTCCTGATCATTTATTATGACCAATTTGGAACATTCTTCATTTATGGTTGATTCTAATACTTAAACAAACTTTATTATTATATAATTGAAGATAATCTTTGTTCTCGTCCACTTCACTAAGGTTAGAGTAAGAAACTGTTTAAAAATATTCTCACCATTTCTCATTGATAGTAATTTTGAATAAAACCCTTTATTTCACCATTGTTTCAAGTGTAAAGAAAAGATATTACGTCTATAACTTACTTATTTACAATTTGACCAAACTTTATAGTGTCCAAATTATGACAATGTAAGTCTTGGTCATTTATTATGACCAATTTGCAATATCTTCAAGAAATTTCAAAGCAACCTATTTATGGTTGATTCTATTACTTAAACAAACTTTATTATTATATAATTGAAGATAATCTCTTTTCTCTTCCACTTTACAAAGGTAAGAGTAAGAACTGTTTAAGTCCTAATCGTTTATTATGACCAATTTGGAACATTCTTCATTTATAATTGATCTTAATACTTAAATAAACTATATTATTATAAAATTGAAGAGAATCTTTCTTCTTTTCCATTTAGCTGAGATAAGAATAAGAAACTCCCCAAAAATGTTACTCCCCCTTTCCCAGTTGTATGTTTAAATTAAGCAGTGGAAATGGCAAACAAGTAGGTAATAATTTTGGGTGTAGTTAAAATTTAGGAGTGGGTTCGTGATAAGAGCGGGAACGTTGTGGAGAGTCCAGAACGTTGGAGATAATTAAAACTATTTAAATATTATCTTTTGCCTGCATAACAAGGCCGGAACATAAAAACAAATAGAGACGCTTGAGATGTGAGCGGGATAAAACTAAACATAATAATTGCTTAATATCGCCCCGAAAATAAAATAAACGGAGTAATAAGCTTAAATAGTAGAAATGTTTTAGAGTGAAGCGGCATTAATGCGAGGTAATCATAATCACCAAGTGTAAAATAACAGTAACACAACCAGTTGTAGAAAATTAGAATAAAACAGTAAGGTCTCTAATGCGTTTCATTAAATTAGTAAAAACGTACGTTTCGCAACCCCGTTCAGTCCGTATGCTCAGCCCATTACACACGAGCTTGATTACCAACCAACCACTCTTATTATTTCTACTATATCTGCTCTTCCTTAACCCTTCAAAATTATTGTGTGATATAACTGCTTTTGTTTTACTTTAGTTCCTTCCTTTTTTAGCATTTAAATAAGTTATTCAAGGCATAAAATTACTCACCCAATAATAGTTCTTGGATTCTGACAACAAGTTCTTTGTCTTGGGGTTGGAGGCCATCGGATGAATAAACGATCGACGCCAACAAAAAAAAATCTACGAAACGACGCCGGAAATGGATATTGGAAAAGGGTTCCCGGGCGAGATAAATCGTCCCGGAATAAATAATGTATAGACGAAATAGATTTGGCGTGGTTCGTCCGCATTGGCCCACACCTTATCGGGGAATAAAACAAATTCGGATGGGGTGCTAAATAAAGTCGCGCTAAAAGTTAAGACGTTATACATATTGATGGATCAATTGGATTCGGAACGATTACCGTGTAAAGACCGTCTCCGGGGAGGCGGCGTAACAACGGGGGGGCACAACGGAGCCGACCCCTCGAAACGTTCTCCCCGGTTCCTCCTTCGGTTCGCCGTTCGCTGCCTCACGACCAAATCAATTACGGGGAAATATGGTGAAAAAGTGAACGGTGCATAATACCCCATACCCCCACATCATTTATTCACGCGCCTCTTATTATTTGCGTTAAATTTTTATGCGTTTTTTTATTGCCGCTTGTATTTGTGTTTTGTTGCACTGTAAGAACACCTTTGGGGTTCATTCTAGTGCTAAATTACTATTGTAGAAATGGTTCATTATGGTTCATTAAATTACTTTCTTGTGTTTTCAATTTTATAATAAGATACATTTTTATTAACCTTTAATTAACTACAAGTTCAATAATTTTTAATGAATAAAATATGAAAAAAAAAAAGAAAAATTTAAAATATTAATTAATAACGATACTATTTTTAATAATTAAATAAAAAATTAATAAACACATTCAGAACAAAATTTTTATTACAAATATTCACATACAACTGTATTAAATTTAGACTTCTTAATTTCATTATTTTTAGTTTTTAGAGATTAAATAATTTTTAGAAAAAAAAAGGAAAATATTAAGTTACCTTAATTAACAAAAGTTATTTTAATAATTAATTTAATAATATTAAATTAATAAATATAATCAAATAAAAATGCTTATTTATTATATTAACAAATTAAATTAAAATTTAAAAACTTACAGGATATTGATCTGTCATCTTTTATTGATATTCCATATCAATGGCACTAATATCTAGTTTTCTATTTTTCTGTATAAAAATAATTAATAAAAGAATTCTAAATAATAATAGATATTGATAAATCTGTTTATAAACAAATATTTGAACTTTTAGAAAGTTATCTTGTGACATCTCTTTTTAGACAATCAGACTAATAAAACTGTCCGTATAGGTTCCTATTTTATTTCACAGTGTCATGAATTAGTCCACATACATAATAATAGATGGCGCATAATATAACTATGTGTAGAGACAAAGCGTTAGTTCGTTGCGCCACCGCTTCCAACATGGCGGAGCAGTCATTCTGTCTCCAACTTTCGACATGATTGTTGCAAAAATGTGTTTAAGTTTGACTTTATGTTTGATTTACTCTGAATGCAAAAAATATGATCTGTGGGTGCCGATCGAGCTGCGGAGACCTGCACATCCAATACCCCACAACTGGTGACACCGACAATCCACATAAAAATTTAAAATTCTTACACATTTTTTTGACGTACAATTCTTAATTTCATTAATTTCTACATGAATAGAAAACTAGTTTCATATAAAAAACTGATAAATTTCACGTATTAAATGATATACAAGGAAATAAACTATAAACTAGTAGTAATTAAAGAATATGTTAAAATACATATTCAGAACAAAATTTTCAATGCAAATATTTATATACAAATATAAGAAATTTCTACTAATATTTAAATCACTTAATTTCTTTAATTTTTGGTTTTTAATATTTATAAAACATTTATAAAAGAATTATGTGGTGACATCTCTTATTGAACCATCAGACTAATAAAACTGTAAGTACAAGTTTCTATTTTAATTTACAGCATCATGTATTTAATCTACATAGATCATAATAGATGGTACATATTGTACAATGAAGATTTAATATAACTTTAATGAAGATCTTAATAAACTTAAATGTAAGGAATTTTTATAATCAATTGAAGTTTTCACGAATCATAGAAAACTTAAAAAAACATTTTTTTCTGTAGTATATTAAAAAATGGATTAACTCATGAATCGAAAAATTATCTAATATTTCCGTCCTGATTAATGTAAAAAAGGATATTTAACGTATTTAATAAGAATGTTATTGAACAGTCAGAAATAATTACATAGTTTTCAAATAAACAAACTATTTAATTGATGATGATATCATTCACCACTAATTGTGAAACCACAAGTAATGAAAAGATTTGTCATTTAATTTTATTCTATTCAATAAAATTTCATTGTAGACATATTTTTAACAACATAATATATGTAATTTAAATATGTAAATGTTTTGTCATAAATGTTAGTTATATAATTTATTTATCTTCATAATTGATGGTAAATTTTATGTTTTAAAAAGCATAAATTCTATACATCTTATAATTTAGATTACTTCCTTAAAGTACAATTGAAAAAAATAATAGAAATAAAACCAGCCAATCATTTTATTCACCGTTCGCAGCTGCTAGTTGCAGTTCCCCCATTTACAGTTTGATAAACTCATTCACATCCAACATGTCGGGGCCTTCTGGTCGTGGGCGAGTCGACTTCATCAATGGAAATTTCAATCCGATTCATTACGTGGTGTGTTACCTGAAACGCAAAAAATAACACGTTGCATGCAAGCTCGTTCAGAACCGTTTAAATTTCATTTGGCCGCTGTGCATTCTCATACATATTAATGTTGGGACATACATACATACATAGTGGAAACGGAATCGAGATTGGTTTCTGTCGTGGAATATGCATGAAGTTATTAAAGGAGTTTGTGGTTTTGTTTGGCGAAAAGAGCTGGGTTTATTAATTTTAATCGATGTTTATGAATATGCAGATGTCTTGGGCTCTTAAGTTTTTTCACTGAAACGGCAAGCTCAGCAGGAAATTTGCATTGGTGCTTAATCTTCGAAGCTTTAAACCTTAAAGATGAAAAATTTATTCTATTAACTAGTCAAAAACGAAATAAACGGTAATAAACCAGAAGTAGTAAAGCGGCGATATTTAAATTAAAACTAATTCTGTGAATCATTTTGATTTGGTACCACAAAGCTTAAAATTGTTAAAAAATTAAGGAGTGTTAATTGCCTCAGTTCCTCCAGAGTAGTTCTGCCAAATTTAACAAACCAATTATAATTCTGGGCCAATAAAAGTGAAACTAGTTAGTCTTTCCTTCTTAAGAGTGGTACCATCCAACAAAGACAGTTCCCACAATTAACCAGTGGCGAATAGGGCACGGAAAGCTTCATTAACCGAGTCCCACAGCAATTAACAGTACCTGGCCGTTATTGAGCAGCGCTACTGTTACGAGTACCGCGGTACTGGATGCTGCACGATCTTCACTCGATCGCGTCCGTCTCTTCGCGTCCGTCTCGGTGTGTCCGCGGTTGTCGGCGCGATGAAAACGAAAATTGGTTGATTACCTGGTGGCGGCGTACGATGAAATGTAAGTTGTTATGTGAGTGGTGGCTTTTTTTCTTGGAGTGAGTGGAACCGGAGGAATGTTCGGTTGAGGTCTTTGTTTGGTGTCAAATTTAATTTCACGGTGTGGCTGCATCTGATATGATTTGTTAGTCGGGAATGTGATACGGTGATGCCAGAAGGAACGGCGATAATAAATTTTAATAGAATATTTTTATGAGGCAGGTGCCCATTCTCCTCTATCATTTACACATTTTTTTAGGAAATATAAAATTACAAAAAAGACTCACTGATCATTAATATTATAATTTTTACTACTACTATCTCTACTACATCATAAAGATATAAAATTAATTACTTTTATAATTTTTAAATTGAAAAAACTTTGATTGACCAATTTCTATAAATATTTAATGATGATTTGCCATTAAAGTTCCCCAACAAAATTGAATTTTATCGCCGTCATTTTATGGGAATTTAAAATCAATCGATGAAGATACTAATTAATAGTTTCTGAAGGCGCCAAGAAAGTTTTACCGTCGTTTCCGCGGCTCTAGAAATAAAGAAAATATTTTAATTAAGTTTCCTTTGTTAAGGGTATCCAATCAGTGTTCCCGTACTTTATGGCCCGATGAATCAAGTTCGTTCAGGAGTAAATGGGAATTTTCTCAATTAGAGGTAATTAAAAAAATATCCTCAGTTATTAATTGAGTAACTGTTTTAAATTTTGTTGTTTTATATCAACTGGTTGATACACTCACTAAATTAATTCCCTTTCCATTAATAAACCTAAAAAATAATTTGTTTATGATTAAATAATCCAACAAATTTAAGGTGTTTATTTTGCCCATTAAAATTTAAATTTACTACTTTTGTTTTTATGTAAAAAACTAACAAAATGGTACAGTAAATGATTTTTGCAGTTTGTGTTTTTAGAGGTAATTAAACACACAAAAGAAACATAAATATAAATTTGTAGTAATGGTGACATAAATTCAAACTTTCTAATTGACAAAAATTAAGCTGAAGAAAATTGAAAATCGTCCATAAAAATACTGATTTTTGAAGTAAAAGTTATTTAAATGACATGGAATGTTTTACAACTTTATTAATTTAAACAAAACAGTTAATTTAAACATGAATCATGGTACCAGATTTATGCTTTGAAAAAAATATTGTATATTCATTAAAAATTTATGTACATGTAAATTATTTAACAACTAAAAATAATTTGAATCAACATAAAGCATTTTACAATCGTCATATTAATGTTAGAATGTAATGAAATAGTACAATAAATGTAAAACTTTGAGTTTTTACGATTGCTGGTAATTAAAAATATATTTTTTTTATTAAAGTTACACTATAAGTTTTAATTATTACAGTAATATTGTGTCACATATGTTTAAGGTTACTTTGAGCTTCAAAAAAACATATTAAATATTAAAGATAAAATTTGTAATTGTATAGAAGATACATTTTAAAGTGTTGAAATTGTTAAACAATAATAAAATAGGTACTGTAAATGGTGTTTCACAATTAGTAGTAATTAAAATATAATATTTACATACAAATGAAACATAAATATAAAAACGAGTGTAACAATCAACATAAATATTATCTTGCTAAAATAAAGGTTCATGAAGTAATTAAAATATTGGATATAAAAATTGTTAATTAATGAATTTCAAGTATTCCTGGTGGAACGTAAGAATTTAATTAAAAGCAACCGTAACGAGAAGCTTTGATTCAAATAAATTTCGTGAGGTACGATGAAAATAACAAGAAAATTCATTAAGAAACCCAATGGGTATCGGGCGATTATGTGAAGCAACGCACTCAATCCAGGATGTTCGTCAATTAACATACCCTGTATTTCATAAAACGTGATCGTATTTATATCGAAAGATAAATCTGGAAAAAATGCCCCGAGTCGACCATAAATTATATGGCAAACTACAAATTGAAGAAATACCAGGACTGGCAATTTAAGTGCTGCTTCATTGCGCAGAACTCGTTTTCGTATGTGGGAATTTTTCACCAACTCCGCATTTGCATTATTTTAATTAATTACGTACGGTATTGCCGTAAACTGAGGATAAGTTGACAACCAACTTGATTAATTTCTCTGTAAACGCAGATGAAGACAACTAACATCAAACAATTAGTCTTAAAAAGTTAAGTTATTGAGGAAGTAGAAACTTCCACCCTCCAAGTTGGGACTTCCTCAAAACACTTTGGTCTCAAATTAATAACACACCAACTCAATTACCAGTAATGATTAATAATGTACTTGCATTACTCAAACTTTGATACAAAGGTACTATAAATAAAAATAAAGCTCCACTGCTTCAATACCTGAATTATTCTCAAAGGAAACATAATTTGTTGTTAAAATGCACATTAATTTTGCAACAATGAACACGTTAATTATAATAAACAGTTCATTAATTTAATTTATTATATGCCATTCACTTAACTATAGTTTTTCCTATTCATATTTTAAATGAAATCTAAGCTCTTATCAAAACAAATAATCTTGATTAGAGAATATTATTTGCTCAGTAAATTTTACTGCAGATAATCCATTAATCCTATTACGATTTGTTATCTTTACTCACAATTGTTCACAACTCGACACCTCATAAATTGTGACTGTGGATATTTTACCTTTTAATCCACTCATTAAAACAACAGTCTGACCCATTTATTTCCACGACCATATATTTCACCTCTGCACTTTCAACCCATGTAAATAAAATTCCGCTGACACAAATTCATATTGTTAATAACATCCGTATAATTTACCAAGATAAATCCGGGCCATTGTTTATACAAATGCCATTTGAAACGTGCTTTTACGATAAATGTTAAAAAAAAGTGTCGGATGATTGTTCTGCACATCGCCTACGATGAAATAATATCCATATTCAATCTGTTATATATTATGTTGACGACATAATGTTATTGTTTTGTGAAGAGAAATTTATCACTTTGGTGTCAAATTATTTTCTAATCGCCTTCAATGGGTTACAAAAATGATTGACTATGAATAAGAGAAGCTTTTATGATAAAAATGACCAAAAGACAATGGCTATTCTTCTACTTCATCGCTAGAGTGTTGAAAAACAAATATATCTGAGGCAATTTTAATTTTTAAGACAGAAATGTCGTAAGGACAAAGCCCCATTCTTCTCTTTCATCGTTAATAGTGTTGGAAAACAAACTAAATCTGGGGCAATATCTTGATAATTACTAGAGAGGTATTTAAGACAAAACAGGCTAAAATTAAATAGTTAAAAGTGTGACAAAACAAAAACGATTGTGTTGAAAAATGAAATAAATCTGAGGCAATCTTATCATAATTTCTAAGGAGATGTTTAAGACCAAACAAATAAAAGACACAATAATTCTTCTAATAAATAAAGGTGTGGCAAAACAAAAACAATTGGGTTTTGTTAATTGTCATCTGAGAGTATTCTTAGCAGATTGTTATACAAAAAGTAGTTAATAAAAAATAAGAATTTTATGATGATTTATTCTACTGAGTGATAAGCCATTCTTCTGTTTCATTGTTAAAAGTGTTGAGAAACAAAATAAATCTGAGGCAATCTCCCCATAATTTCTAGAGAGGTATTTTGGACCAAACAAATAAAAGACACAATAATTCTTCTAATAGTTAAAGGTGTGTCCAAACAAAAACAATTGGGTTTTGTTAGTTGTCTTCTAAGAGTATTCTTAGCTGATTGTTATACAAAATTAGTTAATGAAAAGTAAGAGTTTTATGATGATTTATTCTACTGAGTGATAAACCATTCTTCTGTTTCATTGTTAAAAGTGTTGAGAAACAAAATAAATCTGAGGCAATCTCACCATAATTTCTAGATAGGTATTTAAGACCAAACAAATAAAAGACACTATAATTCTTCTAATAGTTAAAGGTGTGATAAAACAAAAACAATTGGGTTTTGTTAGTTGTCATCTGAGAGTATTCTCAGCAGATTGTTATACAAAAAGTAGTTAATAAAAAATAAGAGTTTTGTGATGATTTAATCCACTAAGTGACAATCCGTTCTTCTATTTCACTGTTAAAAGTGTTAAGAAATAAAATAAATCTGAGGCAATCTCACCATAATTTCTAGAGAGGTATTTAAAACCAAACAAATAAAAGACAAATAATTCTGTGACAAAACAAAAACAATTGGGTTTTGTTAGTTGTCATCTAAGAGTATTGTGATGAGTTTTATGATGATTTATTCCTCTGTTCCATTATTAAAAGTGTTAAGAAATAAAATAAATCTGAGGTAATTTCATCATAACTTCTATTTAAGACAAAACTGATAGTAGACATTCTTTTAAGAGTTAAAAGTGGTACAAAATAAAAACGATTGTCTTTTGTTAGTGTCTTCTTGTCTTCCTCCTCCTGGAATCACTCAAGAATTGTCTAAATAGTTACCAAATTTATGTTGATCTGAAGATCTAGAAGCTGTGATTGACTTCCACTTTATAATACTTATATAAAATACATCAGTTAGTCAGTAATAGTATACGGAGTTAATAATATGTTAATCTCTGTAATGACAAATTCCCCAACGTATTTTGGGATCAACCCTATCACATTACGGCTAAATAGATTCCTCCCCAACACCCCAACACCCAGCAGTTTGTCACCCGATCCAAATGCATTTATCGAGTTGCGGGTGCTTTCAGGGGCGACCGTGACGACAGTGGCGTACGTAACATCTGGCAGCACGTGGGCGTTCGCAACACGTGGGCATTTCCCAGTCCCAGTCCCAACATCGAACATCTGTCCGTCGAGGAAACCGTGTCTGGTAAGTTTTGCCGTTGCGAAAATATGTAACGACGTGGGCAGTTCCATTCAGATTTTTAACACCGTTGCATTCAATGACGAAATGGTACTACTTGTGCCAACTGCTACTGGATTTGGCTTTAGACTTGTTAAGTGGATGGATAAACAAGTTATCACGTGCTTATTCACTTATTATTTGATATTGATCATTGTTGAAGTTGGTGTGTGATATTTTTTTACTAATTAACGCTTGGATCCGGTACTACCAATCATTACACGTACAAATTTTACTTCCAAATGTTTTTTCATCAAATAAATAATTCATTATTTGTTTTTGGAACATTTACATATCGTCTATCTGTTTTACATTATGTATGTAGTTGTGCACTAATTTATATTGGAACAAAAATACTGATATACATGTCACTCGTGTTGAAGTTGCTGCACTCCCTCTATATTGGTAAACCTTAATTTATATGTAAATGAATCTAACTGGTGTTTAGCCCGGTTTACAGAACGATTAGGGCAGGATCGTGTCTTGGGGGTCCGTAGGAGATGACGCAAGACGGTGGGAATGCACGTTTCGATACATTATGCATCAGCAGATGTGGTGGCAGTTTTCGTGTCAATGCAACTGATCTCGATATGGGCATCTAATGACAATTTATTTGTGGTATTGTGCTCATTCCAGCCAAGAAAATACATTCTAGATTAATGTTTCTTGTGTTAACACAACAAATTATATTTATTTCAGCCTAGTTTATAAGTTTATAACCACTAATCGATGGTTAATACGTCCTGCTGAAACTTTCTACCAGAGTTACTCCAGCAACGAAGCTTCGTCTTTTCATTTACTTCTTCCCAGCGCCTTTCACCCAACAATATGGGCACTTTAAAATGAAATATGGGGCCGAAAATGCAATTCTTACTCCACCGCAGCCCAGATTCAATAACCGGTATCAAAAAATTTACGATACGCCCGCAAAGGTGAGTGCAAAGGAAGTTTGTGCAGCGGATCCGGGCCGGAGATTTATAAGTCGCAAAGCGTTAGATAAATCCACATATTAATTCCGGACGACTGGACCGAAGGAGCGACGCAGCCAAAAACCACCCATCGAATTGAACATAAATTTTTCTGGTACGACTCGAGTCAGTTTTATGAGCCGGTCGGTTTCTCTTGTTGTTTCCGGCCATTTTTGGGTCAGTACATTGCGAATGGACACAAATTTATTATCGATGCATGTAGGTCCGATATTTTTTTGGCGGAAACACAGTATTTTGCATTTCGCGATTGCGGATTCGATGCACGAAGCAATTTAAAGGCAAAAAATTTAAAATTAAACAAACACACATAACGGGCGGTGTAACTTATTCGCGGGGCATGACCGTGAATAATAAATGTCCGTTCGTTCCATGTTCCTGCTGTAAATGTAAAATAAATATAATTGAATTGAATATGGGCAATACCTGAAAATTGTGAGGAACTTTCGTGAGAATCGATGGCGGAGTTCGTTGAACCGCTTCATCAATTAATGTAATTAAAACACATCAGGTAGAAATAATTTATGATTTCAGATTTGATTCATTTTGTCTAATAATATACCTTTAATTAATCTCACTGAGTGACTCGAAAACTGACCACGTATTTTTTATAGATTTTATTTAATTTATATACAAAAAATTTTAAAGAATTAATAGAATTCAAATGTTTTATAGAATTAATTTATAAAATAATTTATATAATTTATCAAATAATTTATAGAATTAAAAAAATAATTTAAAGAATTTATAAAATAATTTATAGAAGTTATAGAATTCATGGAATTTATAGAATTGTTAAAATAATTTATTAATTTACAGAATAATTTATAGGATTTTGGAATAATTTATAGAAATTGTAGAATTTATAGAATAATACCATATATAGAATATAGAAATTGTAAAATTTATATAATAATACCATATATAAAATTTATAGAATAATATATTGATTTAACCAATCATTTATAGAATTTATTGAATATTTTATAGATATTATAAAATAATTTATACAATTTATGGAATAATTTATAAAATGATTAATAGAATTTATAGATTTCTCATAATATTTATAAAATTTATAGAATAATTTATAGAATTTACGGAACAATTTATAGAATTATAGAATAATTTATAGAATTTACAGAACAATTTATAGAATTTACAGAATAATTTATAAAATTTATAATATTTATAGAATTTATAGAATAATTTTTAGAATTTAAAGAAAAATTTATAGAATTTATAGAATCATTTATGGAATTTATAATATAATTTATAGAATTTATAGAATAATTTTTAAAATTTATTGAATAATCTATAGAATTTACGGAATAATTTATAGAATTTATTGAATAATTTATAGAATTTATAGTATAATTTATAAAATTTATAGAATAATTAATAGAATTTATAGAATAATTTATAGAATTTATAGAATAATTTATAGAGTTTATTGAATAATTTATGGAATTCATAGAATAATTTATAGAATTTATAGTATAATTTATAAAATTTATAGAATAATTCATAGAATTTATAGAATAATTTATGAAATTCATAGAATAATTTATAGAATTTATAGAATCATTTATGGAATTTATAATATAATTTATAGAATAATTTATAGAATAATTTATAGAATAATTTTTAGAATTTATTGAATAATCTATAGAATTTACAGAATAATTTATAGAATTTATTGAATAATTTATAAAATTTATAGTATAATTTATAAAATTTATAGTATAATTTATAAAATTTATAGAATAATTTATAGAATTTATAGAATAATTAATAGAATTTATAGAATAATTTATAGAATCATTTATAGAGTTCATTGAATAATTTATGGAATTCATAGAATAATTTATAGAATTTATAGTATAATTTATAAAATTTATAGAATAATTTATAGAATTATAGAATAATTTTAGAATTTACAGAACAATTTATAAAATTTACAGAATAATTTATAGAATTTACAGAATAATTTATAAAATTTATAGTAAAATTTATAGAATAATTTATAGAATTATAGAATAATTTATTGAATTTACAGAACAATTTATAGAATTTATAATATTTATAGAATTTATAGAATTTTTAGAATAATTTATAGAATATTTTTTATAATTTAAAGAGAAATTTATAGAATTTATAGAATAATTTGTGGAATTTATATTATAATTTATAGAATTTATAAAATAATTTATTGAATTTACAGAATAATTAATAGAATTCGTAGAATAATTTAAAGAATTTATAGAATAATTTGTAGAATTTATTGAATAATTTATAGAATTTATAATATAATTTACAAAATTTATGGAATAATGTATAGAATAATTTTTAGAATTTATAGAATAATATATAGAATTTACACAATAATTTATAGAATTTATAAAATTTATAGAATTGATAGAATAATTTATGGAATTTATAATATAATTTATAGAATTTATACAATTTAAATTTGTAGATTTTATAGAATGATTTGTAGAATTTATAAAAATTATAAAATATATAGAACTTATACAACTTACGGAACCTTTATAACTTATAGAACATACAGAACTAGATTTAATTATATTCTATTTAATAAAACTAAGTTGTTTTTAAAATCAACCATGAATGACATTTAAAATATTTAATACCTATTAGCAAGTTATTCAGCCCACGCATATTTACATTTTATTATCTAAATTAATTAAATAAATAGATTAGTGTTATGCAATTGACATATCTTGCACAACTTGAATTTGTGAGAGTAAATTGTAATTTTACGCCTATCCATTCATCTAAAACGATATTTATTGCTTATAAAGTTACACACAAGCAATTCATTGTGAATTCACACAACCTGTGTTTATTTATTTATGTTAATTAAGGATAGTTATAATTAAATAACGTTAATTAATTAGTTTGATTGGAAAGTCGTTAATTAAAAGGCAGTTTTTATTATTATTATTATTATTAGTATTCAACATTGAAAAAGGTGTATAAATAGAAATATTGTTGTTCAATAGTTGCTTTCTGATAATTAAAATTAATTAAACTATTAAATCCAGACACAAGGATGTAAATTAAGATTAGTAAATAAATCTTGGCAAATTATTACGATTGTAATTGCTGAAGGTGAATTTCTCAATCAAGATCTAAAATACCGGCTTCGTTTAGAACATGCAACCTTTTAGCAGACCTGTAAATTTCAAATGTTAATGGGCACAAAGAATCGTTTAATTCCGCATAAATGGTAAAGGCGACCAGTATAAAATTCCCACCGTTTCTGGTGTTTGTATTAAGTTGCAGAACAACGCGGGAATAAATATGTTTCTGTAATTTCTAAAGGAATTGTTGGCTCGTGTTACCTAAGTGCTTAGCCACCTGAATTGAATACTGATTTTGTATGAATGACATCATTTACTATTAGTATAAATAAAGTGTGATGCAAGTTTGAGTTATTGTTTTGATAAACAGTAATTTTGCCATTCTGGGTCATTACCAGTTTGGATCAAATGTATCAAAACATTTTGTTGTGGTGTTAAAGGTCAAAATGGTCGTTTAGTTGATGGTTTTAAAGATGTTTCTGGAGGAAATTTGTTAGTAAAATGAACCACACATTTTACAGATGTAGGATGATAAAATATACAGTAAATATTTGATGTTAACACCTAAATACAGATAAATTTTATAGTTGGGATAGTTATTGTCAATATATTTAAAACAAACTACAAACTTAAATAGTAATATGTGATTTATTTTCATTAAATCTTACCAAATATTCATGTTGAAAGGAAGTTCTGATATTACAACATGTATAATAAAGTTATTTTATGTTCGAGACTATTTTTGGAGCCCTCTAATGTCTCAGAATCAGCATCAAGCCATGCCAAACCATTATCAAAATGTAAAATCTTTCAAATTTGTTCTCCAACTTCCAACCACCGAAACTTTTCCCATATTCCTTCGTCTTTAAAACATGAGACAAGCCAACGAAGCCGGAGACTTTTTCTCTCTCACCGTCGAGCTAAGTGTCCCGAAAATATAATTTCCATGTGAAATTAAGTCCGACGTTCCACGTACCCATTCTCTTTGTGCCGCTGTCGCAATTTGCCATGCAAAGAAGGGATTTTCCAGTTCCATTGGCCTCATGAGCTGCATTCTCGAAGCACTGTCAGTCAGTCGGTCCGTTCAGGTGGTTGTTAAGTATGTACACGTACCAGTTCACTTTATCTGATTCGCCCCCAGTTATGTATTACTTAGTCTTCTCCTTTGTTTCACGCAAACAGTCCCAACGTGATGTAAATGAAAATTCGCGAGAGCTGGTTATGTTGGGCTTGGAATTATGAGTGGCTGTTGATGCCGAGTGGCTTCGAGGGCCCCAAGAGTGCTTTAAATTACACACCACAATGAATTTTATTGGATTTAATAACAAATTTGTGTACATATCTTTAAAAAACAACAACAGTAATATAAAACAATGATGAGACGTTGTAAGAAATGTTTTGGAAGTCCTTTGAACCATCAAGACAATGGTTTAATTAATTCAAAACATCCTAGTAATAAGTCATAATTGAAATTCCTGAATATTTTACCCCTTGTGAGTGGTGTAAACGAAAACAACCTTGTCTGGACCACCTGATAGACACACAAAGCCCCTTTCCACAAATCCCATTCAAAATTAATCTAACAATTGGCCCCCAAACTTAATTAACTCGACGCACAGACAAGCGGGACACAGCATCAACTTATCTATCAATCCGGGATGATCGATAAATGGGAGATACCAGTGTCGAACCGAACACAACTGATTATGCATGCGTCCTTGCGACACACTCTGTAGTTTTGCCTGTCGCTTTTATTGCCGTTGAGGTAGTCTTGTTGCGCACAGTACGGAACAGCACGGAACAGTACCTCCGGTACTGTCTGTCAACGCGGTACGGATCGTACTCGCGGCCGCACTCGGTACGGTTGTTCGGTGTTTACTTTTGGATTTGCGGTGTGATGTGTGTGGTGTTGGAAGTTTTTGATTGTTTTGAGTGTTTTTGGTAATTGTGATGATTTACGGGTTGTTGACCACCTATGAATAAATCTGTAGATGCTTGTGTTAAATATATTCAAGTAGAGCATGTATGTTTGTTTGTATATTATATCACAATGTTGGTTTATGATAAGGAAGCATTTTAATGGAAATGGCTCTTTAAGGTAAATCGTCGTTCCATACAAAATTAGAACAAAAAATCATTTTAATAATTAATTAATTTCTATAAAATTACTTTTTCTTATGTAAAAAATTATGTGGATTAAACTATATATAATAACCATATTTTCAATATATATTATTACATTATTAAGTTATAATTTTGATGAATAATTGCTGTAATGAAATTTTTGAAATTAAATAAAATAAAAAAGGAATAATCTGGATCTAATTTGTTTTGTTATTTATGTTTTCAACAAATCTAATATTAATTTGTTTTCCCTACTATTTGATTATTTCAGAATTATTTAATTGTTTTAAATCTTTACTTAAATTATAAATGAATTAACACTTAGTAAAAACTATATTTATAGAAATTTTTAAACATACATAATATTGAAAATAATAAGCAAATATTTAAGGAATTTTAAAAATCTAAATACATAAAAAGAAAGAATTATTTACCATTAATTAAAATTGTTGGATTGTTATTTATTTGTTTACAAGTCTGATTTTTCTTTATATCTAACAAACAACTAAAGTCTCATTTGTACATATGTTAACAAATTAGTATAGTATGAAATTATAAACAATTAATAATTACTATAAAATAAAGTAAATATTTGAGATAATTTTTAAAATCCAACCAAAAAAATATCCTAGTTTAAAACAAAAGATCTATATTTAAAATCCATTATTATATGAAAATAGTTTTAGATATATAATATACAAATATTGAATATTTCATATTTTTTTCAAACTAAATAGATTTACAAAAAAGTAAAAATCTGTGAATATAATGACTGTTGAGATTAATATGGGAAAAACTTAGGTTTGTCCAGATTTGCAACAGATTAGGAAAATATTAAGTAGCATATGTAATAAGTAAAAATTTAATCTATACTTTTTGTCCACCACTGTACGTATATTTAAGGTGTTTCTAAAATATTCGGTCAAAAGTTGAGAACTGATAGAACATGTTCAGATATGAAGAAAATCTAAATAATTTTTTTTTCTAAAATTTCTCCTGAAGAAAATACAGCCCCTCAAATTTGAATTTCAAATTTTTTTTTTTCTTTTATTTTCTCATATTTCCGTAACTTTTTGTCCAATCATGTTCAAATTTGGTGTGTGTTATCCTAAAATCCATTCAGTATAAAAATATTATTCATAATGATGCAGTAGTCTAGATTTTAGGGGATCTCGTCTTCTTGCCGCCCCATTTTCCACACCACTGAATATTTTTTAAAAGTATTAAACTTTTTATATTGTTTGTACAATGTGTAAGAAAAAGGTGCTCTTGTTTAATTTTGATTAACTCAGCCGTTTTTTAGATATTTCAGTTTTAATGATTGAAGAAAATTAATGTAAACATTAGAAATGAAATATATCGAAAACGGCTGTCTTAATCAAAATTACTCAAGAGTACTTATTTCTTCCAAATTCTACAAAGAATATAAAAATATCAATAGTTTTAAAAAATATACAGTGGCGTAAAAATTAAGACGAGAAGAAAAAAGAAAATCCCCCCCAGAATCTACGCCACTGTAACAATATAAAAAAATATAATGACTATTGTGATTAATGTTTCAGTAAATTAGATTTGTCCAGATTTGCAACAGATTAGGAAAATATTAAGTAACATTTGTAACAAGTGAATAAATAATCCACACTTTTTGTCCACCACTGTATGTATATTTCAAGTCTTTCTAAAACATGTGGTCAAAAGTTGAGAGCTGTTAGAATACATTTAAATATGAAGAAAATCTAAATAAATTTTTTTTCTAAAGTTTTTCCTGAAGAAAATACAGCCCCTCAAATTTAAATTTCAACAATTATTTTTTTTTCTTATATTTCCGTAACTTTTGTTCCAATCGAGTTCAAATTTGGTCTATATTATCCTAAAATACATGCCTACAATTCAGTATAAAAAACTTTATTATTAATGATTCAGTGGCGTAGATTATAGGGGTTCCCCCCCTTCTTGCCGCCCTATTTTCTGCACCACTGAATATTTTTTATAACTATTAAGCTTTTTACATTTTTGGTACAATTTTGAAGAAAAATGTGCTCTTGGGTAATTTTGATTTCTTAATATATTTCAGTTATATTGTTTGAAGAAAATTAAATAAGCATTAAAAATGAAATATGTCGAAAATGGTTGCCTTAATCAAAATTACTCAAGTGCACCTTTTTTTCCAAGTTATACAAAGAATATAAAAAACTTAACAGTTTTAAAAAATATTCAGTGGTGTAAAAGAAGGGCGAGAAAGGAAAAGAATACCTTCCGGAATCTACGCCACTGTAACACTATGAAAAAAGATTATAACACTGCAAATAAGGCAATATTTTCTTCATTATTGGACGTGTGGTCCCAAATTTTGACCACCCATTTTATCAATACCTTGTATATTATATAAATTAAATAAAATTAAATTGTATATTTATATAATCATATAAAATATAATAATTAATATTTAATAATTATGATAAAATTTAAATATTTTATATAACAATACATTACTTTAAATAAAGACAGGAAAATTATAAACAAAATACTTAGAAAAAAATAAATTTGAAAAATATTTTTCCAAAATGTTACAATATAAATATTTGTCTTTCATTAATTGATAAAACAAAATGTATGTACATAAAGATAATATATGAAAATGTATGTTTTTAAATAAATACATTTTGGTATTTTGGTTGAGTGAAGTTGAAATTCAAATAATATTTATTAATAATATATTTTTAAAAAATTTTGTTATCAATTTTTTATCAATATTATACATTTATATTTTTAGAAAATGACTTGAGTAGAAAGTTAAATCAATATGTAATTAAAAATTTTTTGACACTAATTGAATAACAATTACAAATAAAAAATGTGATCAAATAACACACGTTAGTAACTATATGCTAATAAGACTTTATTTATCCTTGACACTAATGGTATTGTATTAATTAATATCTAATTGAAAATATAAATATCATAAGATATCGTGTATTAAATGACCTTTTTTACACAAGCAAAAAACGGTAACTACATGAACTATTAAGCAAATTTCTATAACGGTCCCCCATTTCCACAACTACAATTTCATGAATGGCCATTCAGGTAGTTTGTCATCGTGATTTTCAACAAGAGACCATTTTCCCACGTGCACTTGCGGAAACTGACGGCCGAGTGCATTGTGTCCCCAAAACCGTTTACGATGGGCTTTTACGTCAAAGGAACCTGCGAGTGCACGCCAAGTGGCAATTTATTTCCACCCCCCAGAAAATCATCGGTACTTTTGTACAATATTATCTGCCGAACAGATTTCGTTTGGGTTTTTAAAGTGAAATGCCTTAAGCTTTGTTCGAAGGTCGACGTTGTAACGTGGTGTATCAGTGAAGTAACACAAATTCCAATTCGAATACATATTTATGTGTTTGCTCAAGGAAGTATCACCTTTAGTTCACCGTGTGACGTTTCGATGGAACACAATATGGCTTATCTAAATTTACTCGCTATCTATTGATTTAGATCCATTTATTGCGGCCACAAATAGTTAACATTAAGTTCTTTGTAAACAAACAACTATGGATTTTAGATTGAAATTCGTCACCAGTAAATTAAACAGATAGTTTGAATAAATCGAAAGCAATAACCTTTAATTAAAAACACAACTTATGATTTGACATCAACTAGTTTATCGTAAATTTTAATAAAATAGACCATATTA
This sequence comes from Aethina tumida, assembly GCF_024364675.1. Taxonomy (NCBI): domain Eukaryota; kingdom Metazoa; phylum Arthropoda; class Insecta; order Coleoptera; family Nitidulidae; genus Aethina; species Aethina tumida. The sequence continues at coordinate 3,999,441 of NC_065438.1, forward strand.
ATAGTCTGAAGCCTTGAACACCAATAATTTTAACAACAATATAAATAATGGTGCACATCATGTTTATTTTTACCTGTGTCTAATCAATAGTCCGTTGGTTGGTTGGTTAGTTGGTTACATTTCTACTATGGCAAATTACGTTTTGCTTTGAACTTCCATTTTAGCCGGGTGCTGTGTTGACAGTGCCGGGATACAATTACCACAACTATAAATAAAACGTTGCGAAACACGTTCATATGTTAACATTTGAAGCACACGTTGGTTGTTATATCCATGATGAACTTGCAAGAAATTATGTCCGTTATTGCGGAATTTTACGGGACTCTTCATCGAATTCACTCTAAGGCAATAATTACAAAAAGATTTTTATTGCGGAAAGTTATTAAACCTCCGTGACGACAAAATGACAAAGGTAATGTGAAAAAATGCGAAATTAAATTTATTTTAATTATTTTTGAACGGCATTTTCAATTTGTAAGCAGCTGTTTTGATTTGGAATTTAAAAAATATAAAACAACACACCATTTATTTGTTCTTTCAATAAATCTATTATTGATAATAATTACACTTCGTTAATATTTGAGTTTTAAGTCAATAGTTAATGTCTAAATAAACTGTTTTAATAGAATACATTTGTAAAAAACTATACCAGATAAAAACTCCATTTCTAGACATTTTTAAAATAAATTAATACATTATGAGATAATAAAAATAATAAGGAAATTTTTAAGATATCATACAAAACTATTTAATAATATATAAAATAAATTATTATATTATGAAATAATAAATAATTAATAATTACAATGAAAATAATAAGTAAATATTTAAGAAGTTTTTAAAATTCCAAAAAATATTTTATTAATATTTATCTTTTAATACAAAATCTAACTTTTAATATTTTTATTTCAGAAGCAGAGATGTTTTATCGTATTTAAGAGAGTTTTAAATCTTTTTCTGATTTTTCTTTGAATTTAACAAATATTTTTGGTGTCTAAATTGACTATGTACACAGTTTATATGTTACATGTTACAAAAACTAGAAAAATCAGTACAAAAAAACTATTTTATAGGTATTTGAACTGTTTAATAATATTTAAAATAAATTATTATATTATGAAATTATAATCAATTAGTAATTACAATGAAAATAATAAGTAAATATTTAAGAAATATTTAAAATTCCAAAAAATATTTTATTAATATTTATCTTTTAATACAAAATCTAACTTTTATTCATTTTTATTTCAGAAGTAGAGATGTTTTATCGTATTTAAGAGAGTTTTAAATCTTTTCTGATTTTTCTTTGAATTTAACAAATATTTTTGGTGTCTAAATTGACTATGTACACAGTTATATGTTACATGTTACAAAAACTAGAAAAATCGGTACAAAAAAAACTATTTTATAGGTATTTAAACTGTTTAATAATATTTAAAATAAATTATTATATTATGAAATTATAATCAATTAGTAATTACAATGAAAATAATAAGTAAATATTTAAGAAATATTTAAAATTCCAAAAAATATTTTTATTAATATTTATCTTTTAATATAAAATCTAACTTTTATTAATTTTTATTTCAGAAGTAGAGATGTTTTATCGTATTTAAGAGAGTTTTAAATCTTTTTTTGATTTTTCTTTGAATGTAACGAATATTTTTGGTGTCTAAATTCACTGTTTACACAGTTTATATGTTATATGTTAAAAAAAACTATCAAATTCAATATGAAAAAACTATTTTATAGATATTTAAACTGCTTAATAATATTTAAAATAAATTATTATATTATGTAATTATAAACAATTAATAATTACAATGAAAATAATAAGTAAATATATATAAATTTTTAAAAATAATATAAATTTTTAAAAAATCCAAAATATTTTATTAAAATTGATGTTTTAATACAAAATCTAACTATTATATATTTTTATTTCAGAAGTAGAAATGTTTAGACTTATTTAGGAGTATTTTAATTTTTCTTTGTATCTAACAAATAATTTTGGTGTCTGAATTGACTGTTTACATAGTTTACATGGTAAAAAATTTAGAAGATTCAGTACTAGATTCAATACCTATTTTATAAGTACTTAAACTTACTTAAACTGTTTAATATTTAAATATTATATTTTATATTTAAAATACATTAATATATTATTAAATTGTAAATAATTAATAATTTCAATAAAAATAATGTGGAATTATTTAAGAAATTATTAAAAATTTCAAAATATTTGATTAAAATTGGAGTCTTAAGACCAAAGTTAACGATTATTTATTTTTATTTAAAAAAACAGAAATGTTTTATTCTTATTTAATAGTATTTAAAATCTTTTTTTCATTTTTCTCTGTATCTGACTAATATTTTTTATGTCTAAATTGACTATTTACAATGGATTAAATACACAAATATTATTTGACTATAATCAAAGGGAAAAAGTTTATCTAAGAACATGATTATCTACACAAAGTTTCAGGAAAATAAATATATATATACGTCAATGAATTACCATATTAGGTATGTTTCATAGAAATTCACAAATATTTTTACACATTTTATTTATTATATTTTTATATCACTTTCTTGAGAATTAAATTATTTTAATATAATATTCAAATATAATTAAATTAATCTTATTTTTTTAATTAATTGATTAACTTAACTTATTGATATCACATTAAAATATCTTACTTTTCAGTTAATTGTTATTAATATATAATTAAAAAACCCAAATAACAAAATCCATTCGACTTGAAATTTAAAATATTCATTTATTACTAAATAACTGACAAAATTATTAATTACAAAGTTCACGTCGCTTTCACTAGATCCAAATCGAAATTGCTCCATTCCTGAAACACCGCCGCCGTGACATTTATTACAAAATCATCCGTGAACTTCTCCGGGGTTATTAAAGCAGCTCGAAACTTTCCCAAAGAGCATGAATACCATCGTTTCAACGGCGTTTGTTCAAATAACATCCAACAGTGCTTCTTCATCGTCACAAAAACGTTTAAACTCTTTGCTCCATATTTACCAAAACCGACGTTTGTGTCGGCCAAACATTTGACATGGAAGGAAGCAATAACGATGCAAAATCAATTCGTGGCGGTAATGAGACTTTCGTTGGGACTTCGTTCATAGTTTAACCGTGTATGTGTTTCTGGGTAACCTGAAACGTACTCTCGAACAAAATTTAATCTGTTTGCTTCATGTAAATTTGAACAGATAGTGTAACGGGAATTCGATAACAAAAACATATGCTTTTTTATCGAAGTTTGCTTTCGTCATTGTTTTATATTTACATTGGATATTTTCCCTCATATCGATTCCTTCAAATAGGTCGAGTTTTGATTTGGCTCAGTCAATTTTATAATTTTTTTTGTTTCCTAATGAATAATATTACACAAAATTCTTTTATAAAGGTCTGAAGGAGAAAGAACATTTTAAATTTATTTATTGTTACCTATTTAATTTTATTATTTACCATTTATGAAAAAATTAATTATAATAAAATTACTTATAATTTATTTTTCCCTTAAAACTATGTTAATTAAAATGTATTGTGTATTACATTTTTTACTGTAAACATATTTAAACAATTTAATAAAATATATATTATTATACATTACAAAACAATTAAAATATAATATATGGGTTGTCTGATATATCTTATCTTGATTTTGTTTATAAAAAATAAACATTTTTTGTACTTTTAAATAACTTTTAATAAATAAATTCCTCATTAAATTTAAATTCTCATCAAGAGCAACTTAATGAAAGCTCCTTAAAGCCCAAATGACCAACTTATCAATTTAATCTGACTCTGGAAAACAATAGTTAATTCCTTTCGTGAAGTTATTTGCAGTGAAGTGAGTAGAATCGATTTGTTTGTGGGTGGTCAACCTGTTTCAATACCATTGGAGTCTTACATAAATATTCATCAGAGCAATCCTTTGTAAACAATTTTTCAACGACCTTTGTAATAATTCATGAACAAATTAATTTTGCACAATAAGCCAGTTTAACAAAATTATCTCTAACATTATATTTACATTAATTGACTCAGAGATGTATGGGAGTGTTACTTTTCCTCTTCTAGGTAATGTGTGTGACAGTGAATCATGGGGAAAAGCTCGAGCAAACCAAAGAAGAGGCACAGCATTTATAGTAAGTTTATTTGTTAACGAAAATAGGCAACATTAATTAAATAAATCAATGTGTTTGTTCTAATTATCATCAATTTAAATATGCTTTGGATTTCAACAAACTAATCACGTTTAATAGTTTAATTGTGTGCAGTATAATTTGAGACTGCTTGCGTCATAAGAATATTAAAAACGAAAGTCCACATGTTAACCAACAATTGGATTTTATTGTGTTTATTAATGTTATTTCGTCTGTTAATTATGCAAATTTTTGTATTAAAAAATAAGCCTGATTAAAGCATATCTAAAAGATAAAATTGATAAAAAGTGACTGAGGAATTTTTATGCTACTTCACATTAAATATATGACTCTACAATTCGCCAAAAATTATAAATGGAATACCATACGAATCAGCAAATAATCAGTAGTTAAATAAAGTAACGTTATCGAAAGTATGTGTACACTATCACTTAGTTTTTAATGGAACATTTGAGACGTAAGTATAATGCCACTGCTAAAATGGATAGGAGGTTAATAGACGTCGCTGCCTCAAGTAAAAAGTCTTAACAATTTTAACATTTCCAGGCTTGCAGTTCAACAGATTCGGTTCCTTACCTCTGCGAGGCAAGAACAAGAAGGACAATGTCTTCGAACCGAAACGCACGAAGCACAAGGACATCAACGTGTGGCTCAAGGACCTGGAGTTGGAGCAGTACAAGCCCAACTTCGATAAGTTCCAGGGCGTCGAGGACCTGCTCGAGTTCTCCGAGTCGGACATCAAAAACTTGGGGGTGAAGAACTCGTCGCACCGGGCCAGGATCATTAGCAGTCTGACTTGTCTCAGAGCTAAGTACCATGGTGAGCTAATTGTACTATTACGTTAACTATTGGTGCTGATGGTTTATGGTTTTATGTAGAGAACTTCAAGAGGGCCCCGGTCAGGCATAGTGTGGCGGTGGACAGCGGGAACAAGATCAAAAGGGACAGCGATTTCTTGTAAGTACTGACCTAAATTTAGTACGTGGTGGTGGCGAATAAATCTCACTCTTGGGCCTAACTGGCCGCAGGCAATTAAGTGTTTAATTAAAAGGAGTGAGCCCGTAAATTTAGGTGTCCAGTTTCCTGAAATCATTCCTCATAAATAACCAGTTGAAGGGATTAAATCCATGCAAAATTGCTACAACTGTTTTTAATATAGTTCTGGGGATTAGTTTGTTTACTTGCATTATGGCAAGATAACAAGTTTTAGTGTTTTATCAAAGTGCAAAGAAACTATTAAGTATTTTATAAAACTTGAAGTTACTATCAATGTATTAAAAAAGGAGGAAAAGTTAGAAATTTATGTGAGAACCACAAAAGTGTAAATCGAAAAACACCATCTGAATCTGCAATTGATTGATGCAAATCGACGAACACGTCCATCCCAGTTTAATTACAGGCAATAAACTCGAACAGCTTTCTGATAATCTAACGATCCAATGAATCTTAATAAACGACATTAAGTCAGAATATTCGCGACCACGTTAAGTAGCCCATTGAAATAAATCGGCCTCTAATGAATACGACCTTATGTTCGGCCGTATGTGTTAATCGTTAATCACTTCTCGTCCCGATTGGAATTTATAGGCCAGCCCATGCTAATGAGTCTGTGCGATTTTTATTTTGTGGGTAATGTACAGGATTTGCATTTTAAAGAGGATAATTTGATTGGAGATGAATATTTCAATCAATTTCTTGTTGGTTTGTTTGTGCAGCAATTATTTGCCACTTTAAAGATTCATGATGATATTATATTGCTTTAGAAATAGATTGATATACCCACTAAAATAGAAAATGGAAATCTCCAGAGGTCCAATATTTTTAGAAATATTGTGTGTGTATAGTCACATAAAGACAAAGAGTGAAGAGATTTTGAAGATTCTGTGTCTAGTTTTTTGCTGATAGTCCTAATTCTTCCATCCAATTCAAATGTAGATAGTACGAAGACTTCCAAATTTAAGGCATCTAAGTAAATGTAATAAAGAGCAAATTATTGGTTTAAAGGAAGAAGGAGGAACCTTCGTTTCTGTGAACATTCTTCATCAAGTACAGATGATGTGGAAAGAGCTATACGATTTTTATTTTGAAGACAACATACAGGATTTGCATTTTAAAGAGTATAATTTGATTGGAGATGAATATTTCAACCAATTTCTTGTTGGTTTGTTAATATTGCAATTATTTTTCACTTTAAAGATGCATAAAGATATTATTTTTGTTTAGGAATAGATGTATATACTTACTAAAATAGAAAATAGAACACATAGTTCCAGTAATCATTTTTTTAGAAAATTTGGTGTGTACAGTCATATAAAAACAAAGAGTAATAAGATTTTGAAGATTCTGTGTTTAGTTTTTTGCTGATAGTCCTAATTCTTCCATCCAATTCAAATGTAGATAGTACGAAGACTTCCAAATTTAAGGCATCTAAGTAAATGTAATAAAGAGCAAATTATTGGTTTAAAGGAAGAAGGAGGAACCTTCGTTTCTGTGAACATTCTTCATCAAGTACAGATGATGTGAAAAGAGCTGTACGATCTTTATTTTGAAGACAACATACAGGATTTGCATTTTAAAGAGTATAATTTGATTGGAGATGAATATTTCAACCAATTTCTTGTTGGTTTGTTAATATTGCAATTATTTTTCACTTTAAAGATGCATAAAGATATTATTTTTGTTTAGGAATAGATGTATATACTTACTAAAATAGAAAATAGAACACATAGTTCCAGTAATCATTTTTTTAGAAAATTTGGTGTGTACAGTCATATAAAAACAAAGAGTAATAAGATTTTGAAGATTCTGTGTTTAGTTTTTTGCTGATAGTCCTAATTCTTCCATCCAATTCAAATGTAGATAGTACGAAGACTTCCAAATTTAAGGCATCTAAGTAAATGTAATAAAGAGCAAATTATTGGTTTAAAGGAAGAAGGAGGAACCTTCGTTTCTGTGAACATTCTTCATCAAGTACAGATGATGTGGAAAGAGCTGTACGATCTTTATTTTGAAGACAACATACAGGATTTGCATTTTAAAGAGTATAATTCGATTGGAGATGAATATTTCAACAATTTCTTGTTGGTTTGTTAATATTGCAATTATTTGTCACTTTAAAGATGTATGAAGATATTATTTTTGTTTAGGAATAGATGTATATACTTACTAAAATAGAAAATAGAACACATAGTTCCAATAATCATTTTTTTAGAAAATTTGGTGTGTACAGTCATATAAAAACAAAGAGTAATAAGATTTTGAAGATTCTGTGTTTAGTTTTTTGCTGATAATCCTAATTCTTCCATCCAATTCAAATGTAGATAGTACGAAGACTTCCAAAGTTAAAGCATCTAAGCAAATGTAATAAAGAGCAAATTATTGGTTTAAAAGAAGAAAGAGGAACCTTAGTTTCTGTGAACTTTCTTCATCAAGTACAGATGATGTGGAAAGAGCTGTACTATCTTTATTTTGAAGGCAACATAGAGGATTGTATTTTAAACAGTATAATTTAATTGGATATGAATATTTCAACCAATTTCTTGTTGGTTTGTTTATATAGCAATTATTTGTCACTTTAAAGATGCATAAAGATATTATTTTTGTTTAGGAATAGATGTATATACTTACTAAAATAGAAAATAGAACACATAGTTCCAGTAATCATTTTTTTAGAAAATTTGCTATGTACAGTCATATAAAAACAAAGAGTGATGAGATTTTGAAGATTCATTGTCTAGTTTTTTGGTGATAGTCCTAATTCTTCCATCCAATTCAAATGTAGAGAGTACGAAGACTTCCAAATTTAAGGCATCTAAGTAAATGTAAAAAAGAGCAAATTATTGGTTTAAAAGAAGAAGGAGGAACCTTCGTTTCTGTGAATATTCTTCATCAAGTACAGATGATGTGGAAAGAGCTGTACCATTTTTATTTTGAGGACAACATACAGGATTTGCATTTTAAAGAGTATAATTTGATTGGAGATGAATATTTCAACCAATTTCTTGTTGGTTTGTTAATATTGCAATTATTTGTCACTTTAAAGATGCATAAAGATATTATTTTTGTTTAGGAATAGATATATATACTTACTAAAATAGAAAATAGAACACATAGTTCCAGTAATCATTTTTTTAGAAAATTTGGTGTGTATAGTCATATAAAAACAAAGAGTGAAGAGATTTTGAAAGTTATGTGTCTAGTTTTTTGCTGATAGTCCTAATTCTTCCATCCAATTCAAATGTAGTTAGTATGAAGACTTCCAAATTTAAGGCATCTAAGTGAGCGTAACAGGCAAATTATTCGTTTAAAAGAAGAAGGAGGAACCTTCATTTTGTATTCTAACTCATCTAATCACTCACCCTCTTTGTACACCAAAAATCATCTAACCACTGGATATAGGTGTTCTATTTTCTATTTAAAAAGGAGATGAAGAACATGAAAAAAAAAGATTTAAGTTAATGAAACACAAATATCATAAATTAATTTCAAGAGTAAATTTATTACTCATCTTAATTATAAATAGGAAATGTTGTCATAAACATTTTAAACATTCAGATATTCCTTGCGGACTCATTAAGGACGCACCCATTCATTTTCTATTAAAAATATTAACAAAGAAAATTGTTGCAATAAATCAACTTTGTCAGACTGTTCATGCCCTACAAATTGCAGGTTGGGGAGCATTCAAAATGTGTGCGTGTTATTAAAGAAGTCCTAATTATAGAATACAAGGACTAATTTATGCTACAGTTGTAACCACGTATTGCTGTAAACCTTATCAAGTCTCATTAATGAAAATAGTGACTGCAATCTAACTGATAATGCACAACATACGAGTTAGATAGTAAGTAACGTTTGTAACTTAGGCAAGTCGAATGTGGAAAATTAATAACTCAAATGCACTTGTCCCACTAGCTGGAGTCTGCCTTTGACGCCTCTAACTCGAAACTTACTAGACTCGACTCCTGATTGTGATTACCTGCACTAGAAACCTGTACAGTGCAAATTTAATGACGTCTAAGAGTGTCTTCAGCATTGGCTTTGTTTGCCGAACGTCATGCACCATTTTATGCACAAAGTCGGCGAATCGTTAAATATGGCAACCGATGCAACTTGTTTTCTTAGTTTTTGCAATTTAAAGCGTCCTCGAAGGGGATAATCCCCGTCGCTACGAGTGGCATTTCATTAAATGGAAATGACAGAAATAAACTGGAATTTGAAGGAGTCCCAGACGAAATGTATTCCGTCGTCAAACGCATTAAGTCCGGGCTTTGCTTTTGTGGGTGAGTGATCAGTTAGAAGTTGGATGGGGCTAACCAACCGGGGGATACGTATCTTTATTCAAATTTTCTTCGCATGTATTAATTATACATGGCTGAAGTGATTTGTCTATTTGTACAAATTCCTTACTTGTTATTTCTTCATCTCCTTCTCAACAGGTCTAAAGAAGATTATTTTATTTCCTTCGATTATGTGGTATAAAAAATGGCTGGAGGCAGCTAATCCATCAGAAGAAGCAATTTTATCTTTGTTAATTAATCATCCACGGCTGAAGTAACTCATAACATCACTTCATCAATAATATAAAGAGTATGACGCCAGGAAATCCTCAATAAGAGTGAGTGACTTCTTCACATCCTTCTCTCTAGGTAATTAAAAGGCAGTATAGGCTAAAAAAAAGGAAACCTACACCACGCACAACGTAACAGGCCGCTTGGCTAATCCAACATTTGATTAACTGGCACAGAGAAGCGGATAACAAGCTCGGCGGCGTCTGCAGATGAACAATGTGTCGGCGTTAATTTGTGGCCACCTCGATGAACGTCGCCGGCCTCCGGGATCAAACAGACGAGCAAAAACACGTGCTCCATCATCCACGTGTCAGTCGCACTGGCAAATTTCACTTTGATACTAGTCCGACAAGTTGTGGGTTACTTCCACTATAGGTTAGGGTTGACGTGACTGTCTGAAATGTCGTTGTTTTTATTGTTGTTGATGTGTCGTATTATTTGGGGCCAGTTGAGTGAGCCCTATCATTGCAGGGAAAGGAACAGGTTGATTGGGAGTGACAAGGCGGACGCCTATGAGTGTGCGGATGTTACTGCCGGAGGCACCATGATCTTGGCTTGTCATTATTGTAACGAAGAGGACGATAATGCTCCAAAAAACTGGTACAAGTCCAAAGAGTTGGGTGAGCTACAAGGACATGAAGTCGAGTATGACATGCACAATGAAGAAAAGGATAACAGGATATTACTGACAAGTGATCACAACTTGGTGATATACAACTTTTCTTCTAACGATACAGGTCTGTACTACTGTAAAAGCTTTGCTTCCACCGGCACCAATGACACCTTCACCTTCTTGGTGGATATGGTCATTGTTCCAAACGCATCAGACAACTACCAAACCGGAAATTTGTCCGAATGGAAGGATTACCATGACAAGTACGTGCACCCAGTTAATGATAAGCTGAAGCAATCAGACGAAATTAAGTACTTAAAGGAAAGTATGAACTTGTCCTTGGAAGTAATCAACCACTGGGGGCCATGGGGTGAGTGTGACTCCTGTGGGGAAGGAAAACGGAAGCGGATGGCCTACTGCCGAGTGAAAGTTGTTAATAAAATGAAAACTTTAAGGGGCAAAATCAAGAAAGAACAGACAAAACTGGAGAAATTCCTAATGAATGCGGACGAAATAAGTTGTGGGTCTAAGACGTTGAACGATTACTTTCCTGACATCAGCTTGGCCACCAAAATTGTTCCTTACTTTGTGCAGGAGGATAAATGTGAAGCGGTTTGTGGCCCAGACAAATACAAGCAGTATCTCATAGGGAAGTCACCCCTTTTCAAGCACAGGAAAACTTACATTATAGCGGAAGGCTCCCATTTAATCCTAGTTTGTCCTGAGTCCTCTATAGATAGTAAAATTACTTGGAACAAGGAGGGCAGTGAACTACCATCAGGGACTAAAACTGATCACATGATAGTTGATGCCTTTAATAGTGTGTACATTATAGATGCAACCAAAAATGAGGAGGGGAATTACACTTGCATCGTTAATAAAATGCGGATGCTCAAAGTCAAAGTGTTTGTACTGAAAAAGTCCTTCGTGTTGTCGGCCAAGTTTGGCCGATATTTGATTTACTTTGGTTTTATTTTGTCCTTAACTTTGTCTTGCTTTTGCGCCGGGATGGTGATTTCTTTCACCAGAAGGGGCAACTTCTTGACGTATGAGCAGCTGAAGGAAGACGAGGAGAAGGGAATCCAGCATAAATTTTTATTTTAAACGTCCTTCTTCAATATAAATTGGACCATCGGAGGGAATAGACGTGGGCCTTCGCTACAAAAGGACTAATTTCTAAAACGATGACCGATGGAGGCTGAATTCCGGATGTGTGCTTTGTTCGTGGGGTGATACGCACGTGGGAGTGAATCGAATACCCGTCGGGGAATCTGCCGATACGGAACGACACCGCAAGAGAAATCGGGCAATAACTGAGGGTTTGGATGCCACATCGCACCCGGTTCCTTCCACAGAAAGCTGCCTTATGGGGTCCTCTGGAGTGCTGTTTATTTCAAAGGGGGGGAGGACGGTTTATTTCTATTTAAGTAGCTGCTACAAAGGAAGGTTGATTGGCTTTGGACCAATCAACATATGATTAACTAACTTGAACGTCTCAACCCTTAGAGACACAAAACTGTTTAAAATCGATCGATGAATTTACGAGCTCACTTTACCGAGTTGTCTGAGGAGACGTTCGATGCAGGTGCCGTGAATCACCTTCGACGATATGCGGAGTGACACACAAACTGTTGCTGTATCACGACATCCGCACTCCAATTATGCAAATAGCCTCTTCGACGCCGTAAAAGATTTTTTACCGCTCCATTCCCCGAGATTTATGAGTTTAATTTACCCAAAATAAAAACCCTTTAAAGCCTTCGTTTGTAGTTTGTTGGTTTCGACGACAAAGTCGATGGTGGCTCATCATATTTCTGTGTCCGAATAAAAGCAATCAAATTTGGCCAGAGGCTGAGCCGGTTCAGCATGCACGACCGCATCGAGGCAATATGCCGACTCTTCTCCAACACTTTTTGCTTTTTTCCCCCATAAACTATTCGGAATATTTCCACATCCACCTCCGAGGAGCCTTGCGAAGATTAAAAATACCCGGGACGAGTGCCGCAGACGTCTGGCAATTACGTTTCGCCGTTCATTATACGAAATTCAATTACGGACCTTTTTTTCTCACACATTGACAAATTTACGGCATTGATACAAATATGATGGTTGGGTATGGGTAAGTAGCATTTTGCAATCATCATTAGGGTACGGCAAAACGGTGATTAAAGAGAGATTACCACGGTATCAAAGTGGGACCTTGCAGCAGGTGTGATTTGTTGCTATTTCTAACAAAACCATTAATTTTCTGCTCATATGATTAATGGCGGTTTCTTATCGCATGTTCTCGCTTTGTGTGCATTTAAATAAATTATGTGGGCATCTGCGAGATTAAAACTGTACAATTCGCTGAAATGGAAGGCATTTTATTCTGGAATGTATCGCTAGATAAACGGGGACATAATTAATGCCTTCCTTGTCTAATAAGTTAAACAATAACATATTTCATTAATCTTTAAATTGGTATTCTTTTCCGTGTTTCTCATGTATGTAAGTATTGTTTCTGGATTGAATGAGCTGTGGGACAATGAGTTGTACCAGGCAGGAAGTCCAACAATAGCCTTAAGATAATGTCGGACCTATCTCAATATTTAAATGGACACAAACGATACAACGGTTATTAGTCAGACAAACAACGGACTCTTTTGACATACTAAAAAGTCTACAAATGAACCACATTCATTGGCGTACGTCTTCTGGGTGCTAAATTAAAAATGCTTCAAGGGGTTCATTATTCAAAACGTCGCGAATTAAATTAGACTCCCGGGGGAGGGTTTCAGCTGTTTGTGGCACGAGGGGATTAGCTATTTGTCATATAGTGTGTGATGAATAATTTCAGACAAGTTAAATTTACTTATTAATGGTTGGATGAACGGAACGTGGTTTGAAGGCAACAAAAGAATTTTGTCCAATTAATGGAGGCAGATCAGAAAAACCTGCCACGTTTCGCAGTCAAAGACACGATACAAATAACTCAATAACACAAGAGCACTTGACATCTGTTATCGATTTGTCACGCCGCTTGACGTGTGATTTATGTCCAATGCACCGTGTCTCTTTTGCAAACCGACCTGCGTCCCATTGTTACCAATCGACCACTGCAATTAGTCTCAAGTAACCGTTTTTTACCAATGAGGGCTCAAATGTTGAAGCCTCTTGTTGGCTCTTCAACAATTTATTTTAATATTGAAGTTAGGACTTCAGAATTGGAAGTCGATGTTTTGTTTTGTTTTTGGGCTTTGGCCCAGGTCATGTTAAAAACATTGGCTACAACCAGGCCCGCACCCCCAGCCGTCTCCCCCCAAGCACCCACCACTCGATTCACGCCGTTCCCACCCCTCGCCGCGCCGTAATGAGGGATTACAGCCCCGAAAAAAAAATTAATTCATTCTTTCCATCCCCGGTACACACATACTCACAACCCGGCGTGTGTACGTTTGTGGTTGGCAGTGCGTCGGCGCCCCGTGCCGAATCAATATTACAGGGGTTGCACGGAGCTAGTGGGGGTGTGTCGACGTAAAAAGCAGCGACGTCTCGCTGACCAAAGGCGCACGAAATCGAGTCGCCCCAATAGCACTGCCGCAGCCGCCTCGTCGGCCGTCCTCGATGTCTTGTTATTAAAAAACGAAAAAATAACACACACACACACACAATGCGGTCGAGATCGAGATGATGCGGCGATCACAGTGTGCCGGGTGTTAGTGACGGTCGCCGGTCGGTCTCCAGTCTCGGTTGAGCCGGAGGAACTTGTGCCCACCCCCGTGGTGGTGGCGTCTTTCTCGTGGTTTTGTGCGGTTTGTTTTTCGCGGACTCAAGCCTCGGATTTTTGGTGGTTGGCGTGGTGGCGTGCTGTTGGTTTTTTTGGCGAGGATGGTGGACGACGTGGCCGACGGTGAGGACGATTGTCTTTTGACGGCGAATTGAATTTGCGAGTACTACGGTTGTATGTAGTATACTATGCCCATTGAGCTGGTGTCGCGTTAAAAGACCACGAAACTTCATTCATAACGTTATGTGCAGTTATGTGCACTTATTGTCATTTGTTCCCCAAACAGGTGACGTCTATTCACTCGTATCGCGACATCAGCAGGAGCATTTCCCTCTTCGTTCTCTCCTCCTTTGTCACTGACCCATAGCTTTTTATCTAACCGTTAAATTCTACTAGATTTATTGCTCAACAATGTGAGCACCCTAAGGGACCATTGACGAAACAAATTAATAAATATTCAGTATTCAAATTCAATGGTAATGCCTATTTTTTGTTGACCTGCGTAATACATAATCAATGGCGATTCGCCGCCAAAATAGATTTCTTATCCTAGTGTGTGTTTGGCAACTGCTCCCATTCTCAGGGAATCCCTCAGTGATTATTGCACATTTGATCTTTATCAGGCCGACGAAATTCGGGGCTGGTTTTCGCCCCTTATCAGCAGGACGCACGCTGTGCAAACTTTAGTCACGCCGGAAAGTTAGGAAATTGAATTTTACATATGAAATTGACGTTTTGGTAACGACATTGAAGGGTTTTGAAACGGACATTTAAAGTAAATCAAATAATTAGATACATGGCTCAAAATCAGTATAATAAACAATAAAATTATTAAGGTGCCACATAAAAGATTCAATCCCACTTAAAGTAATCTCACTTTACCACACTTAAGGCGTACAAGATAACACTCGATCTGTTGACAGCCTTATCTCCGACGATTTTCAGCAAGTCTTCGAACGTTAAAATTAATTTGGAGTGGGTACATCAGGTCGATGAAACTTCCAACATAGTTGTGCCCGCATGCAGTCTAATTAAGTCACCACGACTAATTATAGACTTGCATGCAATAATCTCTAATTTATGGTGTAGCGTTCGGAGCAATACCACGAATGGATCAATTGAAGGTTGTATATTAAAGTGGGACTGTACTATTTCACACATTCACTTAAAACAGAGACAATGTGGAGAATTTTGGAAGATTTCTTTGTGTAGGTCCCCCATTTTTCTTCAGTATTTATTATTATAAAGTTGTCTTGGACGTTACATGAGCCACGTGCCTTACAAAAACAAACCACACGTCCCAACAAAAGCCATGAGTCACTGTAAAAAGGCATGTTTTGAGCGTGGACGAAGGGTCGGTATGATGCATAAACGATGGAGGCAATTACCACTGGTGAAGTCCGAATTAATTACAGCTGATGAGTTTTGAGGACGGAGGGGCTGACGTTGGACACAGTTATGCAATTGTCAGATTGATTTTATTGAGAATTTATTATAATTGTCAGAATGTACTGAAACAGATTAAGTGCAACCAATTATCGAAGTGGAAATCGTGAATTATTTATATTTAAATCATGCTGAAGTGCATGTGAAAGCAAAATAGTGTTCGTTGGACGAAGTTTCGTAGTTCACACTGACTTTACTCGTTGCAACAATATCCTAGACAATGGGAGGAGTAAAAAGCAGAATACTGTTGTATATTTTATTAGGTTGAGTGTCTACATCGAATTTACATTAATCCAATCGACTGAAGGAAATGAGTCACACTTAGGAATCCTGATTTGTATAAAAAATAAATGTATTAGAAAGAATTATTGAGAATATATTTTATCGAGCGTGACAAAAAACTACCCCCTCTCAGCTCTGTCATCCCTCTCAGATGAAATATTTGGTGCACCATAAACAACGGGGTGTCTTATTTGTGACTCATTTCCATTACGTCATGCTGGATCAGCGTGTGTTTATAGAATATCACATAAAAAGTGTGAAATATTGGTTTGCTTTGTCTTCGTTTCTACTTTCGAAATAAATTTAAATTCATGGAACAGTTTGAGCCAACATTGTTTGTTTATTGCAGGACGGAACTGAGGACAGCGAGTGATGTTAACCAGAGCAAGAGTCTGAGCAACTTAAGAATGGTGAGTTTTTATTTTCAATAATCATCCAATCAAAGTCTTTTTAATATTGGTCAGTTTATCATTGGTCACAATTAATTTATACAATCCGTTTTAACTTTTCCAATATTGGTCCATGCTTTAAATTTTGCTGAAAACTGCGATTCATTGAAATTTCGATTAAAGAATGTCTTCTGGTTTGATTTGACTTGAATCAGTTCAACATTGAGGGGTTAATTCCTAAATATACTTCATATATTCAAAAGACTGTACAACTGTTTTGCCCTTAAACTACTTCCAGAATATATTAGAGAAATCTATGGTTTAGATTACCACAAAAGAGTTATGGTATCTTAAAACTGAAAAAGAAGTCAACCTCAATTTTGAACTCATCTTCAAAAATGTTAAAATAACATGACTGAGAAGTTAAACAAATTTATTAAATCACTATGACAATAATAGTATTAAATTCGCCGTATAAATAAATATTTTCCTAAATAACTCGCAAACAAAGTTCCAAAAACTCCTCCAAAAGCCCACCATCTCCAATACGCCGACCAGTATAAAATGAGCATGAGTTTCATTGGATTAACTACTGAACCACTTGACATCCTCTAAAAATATAAAGTTAATACAACACATAAATTGATAATTAAACAAATACAAACACAAGTAAAATTGAACACTAAAAATATTAGTGCAAAACATAGAGCTGGTAAAAATCTGGATTTTCCATCAAACTGGGATGACCACAATTTACACAGAAACAAAACAAAAATGAACGTTATGAACAATCCTGTAATGAATACCTGGAACGTTGATTAACTTGTTATCGGTCAGTCAAATATAGGAAAGTAACTTACAACGAGTGGTTCAAAAATTGAGGGTACGTTGGTCATGTATTCATTTTCTACTTGTTCCCTGATGTTCGTATCCAACTAAAATTATTAGTTATAGATACTAAATAAGAAATCTAAAACATCTTACTATTGTCATCCCCCAACCAGCAGTAGCCCCAACAATTTGGGCAAGTAAACCAACGCAAAATATTATTTCAGCTTCACTATTCTTATAATTGTGCACGTAATATGCAAGGCTAATCAAAGGGTTCAAATGTAATCCAATTCTGCTGTAGGGAGTCTAAAAAGTTACTCATGTGGGTGGTAAAAAAATTGCTAAAGATGGGACTTACCCAAATATACAACAGGATTACAGCAGGAATTACAATTTGATTTTCAAATATTGGATTTGAACTTTCAACTGAGGACACACCAGTCAAAATCATGGTGCCAATAAGTTCTTGGATAAGAATGGCAAGTCCTGTTTGAGTTTGGTTTAGATTGTTGAAATTCAGCACTAAAATTTACACCAGTTAATATATTGTGCACCAATTTATTGTCCAATATTGTGACCTCCGGTTTATTGGTCTGTGTCCAAAAGAAGTCCATAAATTGTACATACTTACTATTGTAACTCAATTCACTACTGACATCACTGGTGGTCTGGGATGGCTCATGTGTATGTTGTAATAATCTGGGAATTAAGCTGTTATAAATTCGTTTAAACAATAAACTGGCCAAAAAACTAGCAACAAATCCACACAACAACCAATACATCCAATATGGTGACCAGTAAGATATTGGTATAAGTTTCATTGGATTAACTATTTCATCGGTTAAAAGATGCTAAAATAATCTTATTCTGTTTTGTGTTCAGATAAACTCTTTAAAACTTACCGAAACTACACTGTGTAGAAAATACAAGATTCCAAAAATCAACACTTTAAATGTGTTATTACTTTCTGTGGACTTCCAAATAGTGCAAGCGAATAAAATGAAGAAAAATGTTAGTAAACATCCGTAAATTGAAGCTAACTGAAATTTATTCATAGTTAATGATGAATTTTTTAAAAATATGTACTTACTAAGAAATCATCAGACATTGTATACATACAGTTTACTTCTATACTGTGTCTGGTGTTATTTCTGGGCAACTGTAATATAAAATGGTAGAAAGGAATGTTAATTTATATAAATTAAATGTACCATTACTATTCCCCAACCTACGAATGATCCCATAATTTGTGCCGATATAACTGGTATTAATTGTACCACCCATTTCACTTTTGGCTTTAGAAATTTGTATATTTTCATGAGAAATTTGAGAAATTTGTTCCTTTTATTTTCTTCGTTTACTATTGTGTCTTGTTTGTAATCTAAGATCCGACGTGCCACGGTCACCAGGGGGTGGAAATCAGCTGCAGATATTGATCCAAACACCTGTCCACTTATTAATTTAATTGAAGGCCCAATTTTAGGATATACTTACCATCATATTCAATATCAGTACCGTGGCATAAAATATGTGATGGTAAATTATTGGTATTTTGTCATTTTCACACAACAGTGTGGTGGTGTATGACAAAAATGCCGTTCCGAATAACTCACCCAACCATGATGGAATGTAATTATCCGTCGGCGTAAGTCCCACAACTTAAATTTTCAACAATTTCATTTTGAAACTCGTAGGAAATCGTAGATATTTACCTGTGTGTGACGACATTATTTAAATCTATTTATTAATTTATTACACCGTACACTCCGAATTGAGAATTAAAAACTATTGAGACAATCAGAAATAGTAACTCTTTATCTAGAGATAAGTAACGCATCTTTTATTGACATTTTTATTACTTACTACTATTTGCCAGATAATGACTTTTGAAGTGTGTTGTCAAATTACGAAACAAATAAATTAAAACTAGTTTTACATATTTATTTATCAATTTTGTGGTTGGTTTTTCAGGAAAACAAATCTATAGCATACTGCTGACACAATAGCTCCAATTAAGGGACCACATATATACACCTATAAATGTTTGTAATTAGTATTATAGTATGTAAATGTTTATTACGTGGACTTACCCAAATGTCCTCGGCATGTTCATCAGTAACTATTACGTATATGGTAACAGCTCTGACGGGATTCATGCAACTACTCGAAATATTTAGCTGAAATTATAACCGACATTAGATGGCTATAAATATATTATTATTTTGGTCATTACCCCAATTAAACTCAATACAGTAACTACGAGGCCAAGAGTCAAGGGGGCGTTATTTTTCATTTTTTCATTTTTAGGATCCCATATAACACAATAAGCCATTACTATTATAAATGATAATATAATTTCTATAGAAAACGCCTAGAAGTGAAAAAAAATGTTGTATGAGTTACATGAAATTAAGTTTATAATTTTTTTACCTGCCATTCGTAGAACAATGAATTAACTTTAGATAGACACATTGTAAACTCAGTATCAATATGTAATTGGTCCGTTTCAAGAATCTGAAATTGTTAAAATTTTAAATTTATTACGAATTTTAGTTTTAGATTTTTACCCGTAAAAGTAGGTGGCCAAATATACCACCAAGAATTTGGGCAACAATATAAAAAAGACCTTCCAAGAGGCGCATTCTCCCAAGTATAAGTGAAGCTGTGGTCACCACTGGATTAACATGAGCCTCAGAGAACGGTCCGAATATCTAAAATTAATACAACAAACGTCTAAAGTAATATTTTAATAATCTTAATACGTACATGTGTAACAGCCATAACACATAGTCCTCTGGTAATTCCAACCTGAAGAAATTCATTTTGTGTGTTTCCCAAACATGTCATGAAAGTCAGTAATAACGTACCCAAAAATTCACTCAGATATTTAATTCTTAATTGTGAGTAATCTGGTTTGTCATCAATTACGTACCTCTCTGTAAATCACAAGAAATACTTGTAGTAAAACCATAGCAATTGCTCTTACCTGTAGTACGTACTGTCTCCCTCTGGTACTGAATCTGTGGTGCCAATACTTGTTGTTGTCGTTGCTCAAATTGAGGAACTGGTCCTTGTGCTTGACGATATTGTTGTTGTTCAACTGAATATGGTTGTCTGTTGTAAGCATTTTGGCTAGGTGTTGAAAAACTTGATTGTCGATAATCCATTTTGCTACACTATTGTCTGTCAACTAACGAAGATTATGGAGTGAAACTGTAATTGGACTTTAGTACTAGATAAAGGGGAAAATCGAAAAAAGTTTCACGTAATATCTAACAATTATCTGATTAAGTGAAGTGTTTATATCACATTTATTAATTAATTAATAAAAATATGTAACAATTATTCGTAGTATTTTGTATAACAACAATTAAACACTACAAAGACAAAAGACTAAATTTTATAGAAGCTCAAAATATTCAAGAAAAAATAAATCATATTCTTCTAACGACTTTATATCTTGTAATAAGGTAAAAAATATTGAGTAAAATGTGAAAAATGAAAGTATTATAAATGATAAAAGCTTTTATTTATGTCTTAAGTAAAATATATTTATAAAAAACTGTGCCCAGAACGCCTCCAATCAGTGGACCGAATATGTAAATCTGCAAATTAAACCATGACAACAAAAATAATCTTAAAGCATTAAAAATTTACCCAAAAGGATGTCCAATTGTTATTCCAAATGGCAGGACCAAAACTCCTTGCCGGATTCATGCTGGCACCTGTGTAACTGTTCTGTAAAGTAATTCTTGTTATTATTGAAAAAAGGCATCCAATCAAAAACTTACACCCACTAAATTCAATATAACAACAGTCAATCCGATCCGAAGGGACACTGAGTCAGAAATGTGCTTGTTCTTTGGGTCCCAAGTGGCACAGTTTGCCAACATCAGAACGAACGTTAATACCACTTCCACACCGAAACCCTGTAATAATATTTGTCAATAATTTGTAATGTGTGAGTTACTCATAAGTAAACAACTCATAGGAAAAATTAAATAACTATTGATTTGGTGATTCAATGTTTAAATTATCAATTTGTCTTTTTGTGTACCTGCCATTCGTCGATCAAATTACTTGGAAGATTCATGCAGTGGTCGTTTTCATCATAATACAACTTAGGAGTTAGGACCTAAAATACTAATAATTTAGAAAATAGTTTAAAATAGGGGCAACAAGGAATACCATCAAAATGCCATAACCAGCAATGGAACCTAAAATTTGTGCCACTATGTAGACCAACATGTCCATGACACTACATTTACCAAACATCCAATAAGCCAAACTAACAACAGGGTTGACAAGAGCCCCAGAAATCGGGCCGAGGATCTAAAAACAAAATTGGATGGTGAACTAGTCTTCTAATCTTTTAAAATGTATTACGTGTATTATAGCCATCACCACCAGACCGGCGTTAAAGCATAATTGGATGTAAGTCAGTTCTGACTTCAAGGTGCACCCCATGCACGTTAGAAGAATCAGGAAAAGGGTGCCACTAAACTCACTCAGGAATAAAACGGTTCGGGGCGGTGGCAAAGTTTCATTTTCTTCTTCCTTGGACTCTGGAATAAAATCATTATTATTTTATAATATGAAAAAGCTGCCAAGAATTTAATTTTGAATATTTGTCAACCTTCAAAATTACGTAAAACTACTACTATTTAATGGTATCCCATTAACATCACTTATTTGTATAAATTAAGTAATATTTACATAGATATTCCTTATTTATTATAATTAAATACAAATCAAACAAAGAATATTTGTAACAATCTGAGTAATAAATTATTTCTAGATTACCTATTACTATAAATGGGTCAGTCTGAACTTTCTCCATACTTAGTAACTCTTTCAACATTAACAACTCAAACTATTTTGAAACCAGACTAAATTTAATTTTATTTCTGTTTTGCTAAAGTTTGTTTTACTTAAATGTGTTAATATTTGTCGAGGATTTTCTGTGTTTAATCGTGGGATAATTACATCTGTAATGCCATGGCTTTTAATCCTGCTCACGTTAATAAATTAATAAATGAGTTCTAATTAAATTTGACCTATCGTGTGAAACAAAATTAAGGATAAGGATAAGTGAATTAAAATTGTTAAAAATGATATTCTACTGTTCTAACTGTTAACCCAAATTCTACAGTCCTTATTTTAATAAATAATGAAATCATTTTATTCACCTGTGGTAAAAATAGTTGGGACACAATTTTTGTTATTGTACTCTCTTGATTGCACATACACGTTTTGGTCCCCAAAATCAAATTGCGACATTATTGTCACAAAGTCTTGTTAACTACTGACTGACATGTGAATTTTTACTAATTTATTGCCTAAATATTTTATGCTATTAGCTATTAATCGTAAAGTGTCAGTTTTTTCCTAACAATAATTTAATCAACCCTTGCAATAAATCAATCAACTTATCTACGTTCAAACAAACCAATCTAAAAATAAGCAGATATTCTAATAAAATTTACTAAAAGAAAGTACTCACTGTGTTTTAAGTCAATTGAGTAGTCCATCTTCTTTTGTTGGTGAATGTTAACAATCTAAAGACTAGTAGTACTACAATACAGTGGTTAAAACAAAATATATACATGCGCAATTATGTGCGTGGGTTTACGCTAAGATGATTATTCACAAAAGTAAATATAAATAAACGACTTAAGAATAAGTGCATTTTACCGGTTATCTTGATTTAAGTCTTTAACTTTAAGGACATTGATTCTTCTAAATTGAATATTTTATTCTAGTTTTATAAGTAGAGTATTATGTTATAGAAATGTACCAACAAAATATTAATAAATGAACAATTAAAGTTGAGCCATTGGAGTTTTCCAATGCAAACACTGACTGATGGAACATGTCCAATCAAGAGCCTCTCCTGCATACACAGTTGACGATTGCGGGGCATTGTCGTAGCAGGATTTTCTCCGTTGTTTGGGGGGCTTAATTCCGGATCGCCGGATCCCATTCATCATTCCTCCGGGGATTTATCGCAGTGCAAGCAACGGTTCCCCCCCGAATTGCCTGCGAGTCCTCGAGTTCGCGGCAGTTGGCGCCGAAACAAGAGCAAACCGACGGGAAATTATTTACTGCACTTATCTAAACAATTCAGACTAGACGGCAGTAAAGTCTTTGGCCGGGCAAAAGTGAAAATAGGTGTTGGGGATTTTTCAATGGTGCACTTGAAGGAGTTTTGAGGTGTTAACGAATCTAGTGATTAATAAATAAACTTTATACTTGTTATAATTTGTTGACAAATTATCAATATCATGTGTAAATCGGAATATGCCAAATTTTGAAAATGATTTATAAGTATTAAATGCGTGCATTGTATCTGACTTAGCATTAGATAAGTTCCATTTCAAAAAATAATCTGATGCGATAAAAAACTACTTGTTTTCTATCTCAAATTGAATTAATTTAAATGTGAGAAATTATATAATTTTAATTTTTTTTAGGAACCAACAGCAGACCCCACCATGAACTCTGCGGAGCTGAAGAAGGCCCTCGAATGGGAGCTGTCGCTGGACAGCCGGGACCTGCGCTCCCACGCCTGGTACCACGGCGCCATCCCCCGACCCCGTGCCGAGGAGATCGTGCGCGAAGAGGGCGGCTTCCTGGTGCGCGACTGCACCTCCCAGCCGGGCAACTACGTGCTGACCTGCAGGACCAAGTCGCACGCCCTCCACTTCGTCATCCACAAGATCATCCTGCAGCCGGACACCGTGTACGAACGGGTCCAGTTCCAGTTCGAGGACGAGCCCTTCGACACGGTGCCCGATCTCATTACGTTTTACGTCGGATCGGGCAAACCCATAACGATGGCGTCGCAGGCCAAGATCCAGATACCGAAGAACAGGATGTATCCGTTGTCGTTCTACGCGTCCAAGTATCCGACGCCGTTGCCGCAGAGCAGGCTCAACTCGCCGGCGACGACGCCCTCGGGTACCATGCAGTACAGGCACAGCCCCCTGCAGCCCTACAAGCCCTCCGCGTCGCCCACCAGGCCCTCCAGAGATGCACCTCCCAGGCTACCCTCAAAAAAACAAAGGTACTTTTTATTCCAATTATTTAGATAATATTTAAAAACTAATAAACATTATTTAAGTAAGAGGAAATAAGAATCTTAAGTGGTACTTAATAATTTATGTTCTAAATGAATGCCTCCAATAATTGGAATAAAGTAAATAAAGTCAATACGAGCTTCTATTAACTTTATCGACTCGTAATTTTTCTGAACGAGAAGGTAATTAAATCGGGGTGGGATTTGGAACGATAAAAGTCACCATTACGCCTCACTGATACGCCCTAATCGATTAGTTTCAGTCATTATCTAGTTTCAAAGCTATTGTTTTCACTCAGTAACTTCTAACAAATAGCACCATTTTATTGAATAAGTCTATTCATATTTTAGTTTATAAAAACGATGAGCTTGGTTTGCATTAGTAATCAATCATTTAAGAAAGTAATATTTCTTTTAAATTCGATGTCTCAGATAAGAATATTGTCTTCATTATTGGTCTGCGGTAATATTGAAATATGTATTTTCATAATAATCAATACGCTCCGATAAAGCTCCGTTACATTTATTATTATACTCATCATTTATCTGATAAATTCAGTATTTCAATCTATGCAGGTCCTTTTAACTTATTTTGTTTATTATTATGTATATGACAGGATAAATCTTTATTATCTGCTTAGTGGATTTTCTTCCTTCCCTTTTAAAATTCAAAAATGTTGATTTCAGGTCTCAGTCTCTGACGCCTTCGGAAGTGAACAGGGTGTCGCAGGAAAAATGCAACAGCGCCGACGGCGTCATCCAATCGCCCCTGATGACCAGATCGGCGGGTGCCGACGCCATCGGCGCCTCCCTCAAGTTCTCCACGCACTCGTTGCCTCGCACCACCCACAACAAACTATCCCTCTCGACCAGTTCCAGCACCTTGGGCAGGAACTGCCGACTGACCAGCGACCCAACCCTCTCACCGTGCGCAGAAAGAAGATACTTCGGCGACCAAGATTCCGGACTGTCCGAGTCGCCACCCCCAAAACCCTCAAGGCTTCCCATGTTGGTACGTATTACAACAACTAATCACAAATTATTGTCAAACAAATTTGGGAAAAAAAGGACAAAAATTCAGGCGTAGAAAACCTAATATTTCGTGCTGAAGGCAACGTCGACGGGAGAGTGAGTGACGATTCAATTGATTAGGGGATTTCACACATTACTGGCGTCGCATTCAATTTATTTACGGCGTTTTATTTCCTCCGGACTCACTGCCAATCCAATAACCTGACCGATTCTATCCACGGCAATGCGCTTATACATTTACGGACGTGGAAGAAATAAAATCAATTTGTAACTTGATAAAATACTACTTGATGTACTTCTAAATTCTATTGGAATTTCCTAGATACGTTTCACTCTTGATATTGTTTTATTTATGATACACTAGTGAACAACATGAATTATGATATTTTCAGGTGAGGACGGAGTCGAAGGACTCAGACATGACGGACGGAGGCGGAAGACACACAAGCCTGGACGGCAGCGGTAGCGGCGTCTTTCTCCCTACTCACGGCAGCCTCCAACGGATCACCTCTTATCACGCTTCCGGCTCCGACTCCGGCAACGGTTCCGGCGACTCGGCACTCAGTTCACAGACCGGGGACACCGCAGACATCGGTCCAAAGAGTTCCGGTAACTAACCCACATTATCTAAGCCAATAAAATTAACTAGCGTTTAATGAAGTGCCTTAAAGTTCAATGTAATTGTTACAGGTGTGATAATAAAAAATCCTCGCTACAACATGAGTACATCCGAGTCTTCCACAACCTTGAAGAACTTCCAGTTCGACTACATGGAAGCCGAGAGCCGGTTAATGGATTTGTATCCGTCCGATGCGTTGTTGTTGCCGTCACGTTTCGACTTGGACAACTTCCAGACGTTGCTCCTGCCCGTAAACGAGAACAAACCGCTGGATGCGCAGGCTTTAAGGCGGATCAAGATGACGCTGAAGGAGTCCGGGTCGAGGATTCTGGCTAATCACTTAACTCGAACGGACCTAGATCTGATCTTCTCGAAGGAGGAGTTTAACTGGGGGCCTCAGATCACAACTAAAACGTGCAATGGTATTGATCTTTGTTGTCTGCCTCACGGACATCAATTTAGGATTGATTTAATTGAAAGGTAAATAAATTGATTTGTGTGAGGATGTTTTGGTAACGTCGGTTGTTTCCTTAGGACAATTTGTCTGAAGCTTCTGGTAGCTATAACGATCCTGACATGTACAGACACGACTGAAAGAACGGAAACGCTCAATAAATGGATTGAAATAGCCATCGACACGAAGACTGCACTAGGAAATTTATTTGGATTCTGTGGGATCATGCTAGGATTATGTACACCTCAGGTATGTTATTAAAGTTCATCGCCAGAATGGTTCCATTTTTAACTATGTGTATGTTTTATTTAGATAGAGGCTTTAGAAACGACATGGCACATGCTGAGGCAAAAATACACCGATTCTGCCTTTAACTTCGAAGCGAAGCTGCGACCGACACTGAAGAACATGAACAGTTGCTCAAATCCCCAAGCACCGAACACCACGATACCACACTTGCTGCCATTAATTTTACTACTAGAACGTAATCTGAGCGACTTTTTGAACCCAGGCGACCAGTCATTGCTGGCGCAGTCTTGTTTGGGTCCTTGGGAAACAAACACGCAGGACTTCGGACTGACCACGCTGTTGCTTCATATGCAATCGGCGAGGAAGTACATGAGCTCCAGCCCCAACTACCAGAGGAATGCGGAAATTGTTTTGGGGGAGGCCAGGATGGATGAACTAACGTTGGATATATTCAAAACGGAGTTCCAACTTAAGTTTTTATGGGGTAGTAGGGGTGCGTACGCTCCTTCTGTCGAAAGGCACTCAAAATTTGACCAAGTTCTTAACATAATGGCTCAGAAGTATACTTTGAAAGAAGAGACCGAAGTGTAACGATTTTTTACTAAACAAACTTCAATATTGTGATCACATGTATATACTACCTACTTTTATAATTTGTACATTATAATTATAATAAAATTAAATCACGACAAATTTAATATAGTTGTGTGGCGTATTCTAGTTTCATTTTGTAAATATGCGAACGCTAGTGGATTTTCACAACTCTTTGAGGTCCTATTAATTTTTTACATATCAAAATCAAAACAAGTTTATTTTGAGATTTTTGAGAGAACAACCAAAATTAACCTCTTTACAACACCAAGACGTTTGGTTATATTTAGAATCGTGTAAAAAATAAGCTTTAAAACAATTGTAATTAGTAGTTCTTAGAATTTTATAAAAAGGGTGCTCATTTACAAGGACGTTAAATAGACTTTATGGTCTAATCAAATCAAAACTATGCATTTTGTTTCGAATGAACTGCTGCACATTCTTTTGGTCTCGATTTCCTCTCACATAATAAACAACGATGTAACAACCTACAGAAGCCAAGACTGAAATTGTGTTCGATTAATCATGCCTAAACCGACAGTTCAGATTAACCATCAACAGGATGTGTAGCAGGGCAATATTTTTGACAATACAATAACGAAGACTGCCTGTTAACGTTGCTTTTTAATATTGTACCACTGAACCAGACGAAAAACCAGAGATTGATGTGTCAACACCACTGATAAAGTGGTGTCTATATTGAGCAGCTGGCCTATTGTTTTAACAAGAAAACATACAGGGAAATTTAATCTTATAATATAACATCATTATTAGATACTTAATTGTTTAGGAAATTAGCTGGTAATGCTGATGTAGTTCCTAAGAAAGAGTAAAACTTAGCAGCTTCTTGATATTGAAATTTTGCGCTCAATTTTCCGTGTAATTATGTGCAATAATCGGAGTTTTGTTTAAAAGATAATGAATTCGGTTCCATTATGGAGACTGAATAAATTTTTGGCGAGTATACAATATTGTAGGATTTGCTTCTTATCCAACTGAATTCATTATTTCAGGAGAACGTTCATTTCGACTATTTATTGTGATGTTGATTGTACATTAAATGTAAGAAAAATATCTATTGAAGTATTTAAACATGTAATTATACAGAATGTAGTAGATTTTATTAATTTATCAACGGGTCTATTCACTGTCAGTTATTTGTAGAAAAATTATTAACGAAAAATATGTATAGTAGAATTTATGTAACTCACAGTGTTGAAATTCATATATCATAAAAGAAATAAATCATAACAAATCTACATTTTTTTATTTATTTTTTTGTATCTAATTAATTTTGAAATATTTCATATTTTCTAAAATTGCTTCAAAATTGTTTGATGAAAAATTACTTTTCCTTAAATACATTATTAAAAAGTAGGAATTGTCATTGAGATCAAGGGAAGCAAATTTTAATATTAACAATTATTTTTATTGATCATATAACAAAATATTTTTAAAATATACATCAGCTTTTAGCCTTCAATAACTCTTCTTTTACATGTTGTGGAATTTTAATCCTTTTCCTTTTCTTTTTGTTTATCTCAGGTTGACTTTCCTTCTTTTGTATAGGATTAGTGGGCTTTTTACTTTTCTTTTTACAAGATAATGGATTAGCACCTTTCTTTTTCTTTTTCCTCCTTGGCCTGTCGTCATCAGCTAAACCTGTTTCCTGCTTTAATTTCTCTATAGCCTTCTTCTCTGATTCACCTATTCCTGACAATTTATCCAAGGAGTACTTGACTGAGGCATCAGAAGGTTGTTCCAGTGTAGGAGTCTTTATATGTAAATATAACAGGGGTACACCAGGTATTAATCTGACTTGAGTCTGTAAATCTCTGTCTTGGGTACAGACAATGTAATGATTTTCATTTCTGTTGTCAAGCATTGAGTGAATACATTTAGATCCTGACACTGGTTTCCCCTCATGGCCGCACTTGTGTACAGCATATTTCTTTAGAATTAACAGAGCACCATGCAACTTTGGGCCTAAATTCTCCATTTCTATTATGCAACATTGTGTTGTCAATAGTTTAATTTCACCATGTAAATATCTGGGTATGTTATCTGCTATATTGATTTTATTCTGAAAAAGTTGTACTGTAGAATAATTTAGTTGATATTATGGTACTTACGTTTAGGGCTGCAAAACAAAATGTCCCGTCCACAAGTAATTGATATGGTTGTCTGAATCCAAAATTGTTTATGAAGAAACTCAGATTTTTGTTTACTTTTTTGTATCTCTTTATTTTCATTTTAAAAATTCAAATAACAATATAACCTATAAAAGGCCACGCAAATAAGTTTGGTTATATTGACTAGTAGTTTCAATTTACGAGCACAGAGGGAGTGATATAGTCTGTCCATTTTAAAAATCGTATATAGTGTGGGCGTTGAAACAATTGCCACTACTAAATTAATGCACTTGTTACATAAACAAGATGTACGAAAACAATCATCACAAATCGAAATTATAATTTAAAGCTATAAAATATGTCTCAAGTCGAAGAAAGAGCAAGCCAGCTAAAAAACGAAGCGCAAAAGAAGCTGTCGTCACGCGGCATCTTGCAGTTCTTATTCGGTTCAAGTAGAACTGAGCAGGCCATAGACTGCTTCCAACGCGCCGGAAATTTATATAAAATGTCCAAAAATTGGAGAGAGGCCACCGGCGTTTTTAACGAAGCGGCGCATTTGAGTTTAAAGAGGGGCTACGAATTTGAAGCTGCTAATGGATACATTAATGCCGCCAAATGCTGCAAACAATATGATGTAACTGAAGCTATTGGAATCATGCTTAGGTAAGATCATGAAGGAAAAAGAAATTAATGTTCAAAAATATATGTCAACTTTACTTAACTGTCTCAAGAATGACATGAAGTTTTCCTTCAAAAGACTTAATACAATCTATTCTAAGTAAAAGAATTATTCAAGTTTCTATATTCGTTATCGTTGATCATTAATTTTTCTAGGGCTATTGATATATTCGTGGGAATGGGAAAATTTATGGTGGCAGCAAGGCACCATCAAACCATCGCTGAACTATACGAAAATGAGCAAATGAACGTGCCAAAAGCTCTGGAACACTACGAAATAGCGTCCGAATATTATAAAATGGACGACAACTTCGCATCGGCAAAGGCGTGCTTAATAAAAGTGGCCGATCACAGTTCATTGAAGGAGAACTACAAAAAGGCCTCCGAAATTTTCAAACAAATCGCAGACTATGAGTTATCCTGTGCAATATTGAAGTTGAGTGCCAAAGATCATTTTTTCAAATCAATTTTGTGTAAATTTTGCATGGATGAGAATGGACCCAGATTGATAGAACAAGTTAAAAACTTCGCCAGTCGATGTCCGTTATTCGAAGGGGGTAAAGAACATCAACTTATTTTAACAATCAGCGATTGTATAAATGAATTTGATGTGGCCAAATTTGAAGAAGCAGTTAAAAACTTTGATACGACGACGAGACTTTCTACTTGGCATGTCACTATGCTGCTCAGGATTAAACGGGGAATCATCGAAGAGTTGGATCTACGCTAAAATTGTTAAAAATATCTATATCTCAATTTGTTTCCTTAATAAATATCTTTATTATTTAGATCACATTATTCTAAGCCACTATTCTTTCTCAGGGAATCTAAATAAATTAAAAATAAAATAATCAAATATACGGTAGTTTGAAACAGCTTTCCTCCTGGCATGAGACTATATTGCACAGAATTAAAAATTTTAGCATCAAGATTTGTTAAAAAATAATAAACGAATTGTTAACTATGTAAGCTGCTTATCCACAGAAATGTGCATTACATAAACTGTCCCCCATTAATTGTTTCATTAAAATATCCAAACATTTTAAAACAAATTGAGGACTGTTTTAGGAATTATGGTTCAGTAAAACAATGACAATTTTTCCACCAATAAAATGTATTAACTTAATGGAATAATACAAAAATAAGAAACACTCACACCAAGTCTGACAAAGATAAATAAAATCATTAAACATATAAGAATCTCACACATTCTTTCAGCAAGTCAGTCAGTTAATATACTAAAACAAAAAACACAAAAAATTAGGCAAATGTATAATACATTCAAGAAAACTAATAACATATATAAGACTTTTTGTTCTTTGAAGTATAAAATGATGTTCATAAATCATGTTTCGTTGTACTATTCAGTGAAGAGACCACATTTCGACGACATGAACTACTTCCGAACTGTTGCGTGAGAATCCATGTCAAAAATCAGAATTATTTCTAAAAAATAAAATAAAAACATTCTCCATTGTTTTATACAACAATTTTTGTGCATATGTCTGAAGTACAATAATTTGTAAATTATTGAAAAAACCAGCGTAATTTAAAACTTGTTTATTAATAAACAATCTAAAACATTTGAACATGTCCAGACATAATTTGAAAGTTTTATCATAGTTTAAAACACGCCATTCGTATACGATAAACAGAATTACCCACAGCGCAAAAACAGGTCTCCATCTATAATAAAAAATTACTTCAACCTTTCATACACAGTCACACAAGCATCCTCTCCACACACCACCCCTTACTAAGGATTGGGTTGCGGCGCATAATTCCCATAACCGCCATACTGAGCTTGAGGTGGCGGAGGCGGGCCTTGTCCGGCTGGCGGAGGTCTGGCGTACTGCCCGGGATACTGTTGATATCCGGCTCCTTGGGGCGGATACCCACCTTGGGGTGGATACCCGTAGCCAGCTGGCGGCGGCCCGTTCGGAGGATAGCCTTGATTAGGCGGTGATGCGTAACCGCCGGCGCCCGGATTCGCCGGGGGCTGTCCTCCGCCACCAGCGTACGGTGGCTGTTGGTAGGGCGGTTGTTGAGGCGGCGGTGGTTGTTGGGCGCCGGTTGTGGGGGGAGCTGACGTTACTGCGGGAGAGGGGGAATTAGTGGGGGGTGCGGAGAAGGGCGGCGACTGGGCGTTTTGCGGCGCATAGTTCTGCGGTGGCGCAGAGACCGGGGGATTTTGGTAAGGGGCTCCAGACTGAGGTTGGCTTGAAGCCGGAGGTGGGGCGTAACCTCCTTGTGGTGGTGGATAGCCTGCAAAAGATTTATTTTTATATGTCACATTGTATGCTTTTATTTTGCCTTGCTTATACCTTGTTGTGGTGGATAATTCTGAGGAGGAGCATTACCAGGAGGATAAGGTGCACCATTGGGTGGGCCGCCATACTGCCCTGGTTGGCCTTGTGGCGACTGACCTGGGGGGGGATACGGTCCAGATCCAGGTTGAGGAGTGCCACCACTAGGCGGTGGCGTCGGATATCCCCCTGGATTTTGATAGTTATTATGAGCAGTCGTTGCCGGTGGCTGACCATAATTTGCCTGTGTATTTGGTGGGTAACCCGGTGGCTTTAAATAGATAAACATTATAAAACCTTCCTTATATCATTCTCTAAAACAAAAATTAACACTTCTCCTAATTACCTGATTAGGTGGCGGATACTGTCCTTGTCCAGGTGGGTACTGCCCTTGTTGTGGTGGATATTGCCCAGGATATTGGCCAGGGCCCTGGGGGTAACCCCGTTGAGGCGGATATTGATGTGGCCCACCCGGCATTCCGGGTCGTTGTTGCACACCCTGAGGTGGTTGGCGGTTCCACCCACCCTGAGGGCCACCCGGCCCACCTGGCGGTTGTTGTTGGGGTACTTGTTGTGGAGGCGGGTGCCCGCCGAAACTGTTCATTATCGGGGGACCCCCCATTTCGGGGCCGCCAGGTGGGGGCTGACCATGGTTTGGTGGGGGACCTTGTGGTGCCTGTATCATCTGTTAAAATGCTCAATAATGAAGAAAGGGATAGCAAAAGCAATTGATATTAGTTTATTTAAAAATCATATAAAATTAAGCAGGATTTAATTATGTTATGACTTAAATAAAATACTTAACTTCAAGAAGATAATTTTAAAATGAAAATATTAAGTACATTTCATGCACATTTAATAAAAAAATATATATTTGGAATGTTACAGGCTTTATATATGACTAATGTACATCGATCAGTTCATTTATCCAAACATAAACACAAATAAAACATATAATTAAATAAAAAATATGTAATATTAGTGTACGTTGATTATTTACTGTTTACAAACAATAAAAATTGGTGACTCCCTGAGAAAAACAAGGCAATTTCATATCACATATCTAACTCTAAATATAGGGCAAGCTTCTAAGATCATGCATGGGGTCCCTTGAACTTACTGGCAACAGAGACTGCACATTTTGTGCCGAGTCTGCGACTGTGGCCAAAAACACCAGGTTCTTGTGCAACGTCGCCTGGATCTGCATCACCTCCTGGATCTTGCCCTTAGCTTGAAACTCCTGTATGGTTTGGATCAGGTGACCGTTTTCGTCCAGCATCTTTTGGATCTGCTGAGACGTGAGTGGCTGGCGTTGTTGGACGCCTGCACGAGGCGCGAACGCTGCCGACATTGTCGCTACACTGTTAACAATATTCCAACCGGGCAAAGAATTAGCACATATTACGGTGAACTTCTCACAATTTCCACAATGTAACTAACCACTTTGTTCTGTGTCGTTTTTTTCGCGGTGTTACTTCTGCAGTTGTGACGCAATGAATGTCACTAGATTTGTCACTAAATCTTTCAAACAATTTTGTTCGAGCACTAAAAATAAAACTAATCACAGAAAATATATTTGAAACGACATTATCATTGGTTAATTAGTGACTGTTTGGCTAGGTTGCTTGTATATAAATAATCATGCAATATTTAAAACAATGTTGGTGACACTTATTCAGGGCGGACGAATGTACGTGGGTTAATTGAAATGTACAATTAATAATATTTTATTAAATTTATTTTGTATTTTTACTGTTCCTATTATTTTTTACTTAAATATATTCTATTTACTTTTATTAATATATTATATTGTCGAAGAAATATTTATATACAAACGGTATTAAAAATATTAAACTGTCACTTACCCCTCGTATGCAAATATTTAATGAACAAAAGTAGAACTCCTTATTTTGGCAACAGTGGCTGTCAATGTGACAGCTTCGAAACATTCCACATTAATGTATACACTATTAATTTAAAATTAAATCCCCGTCAACTGTAGCACGAGAATGAGGATTGCTGTGGCAGACGAGTCACTGCTAAATTACTTGTCGAACATTGCCCGACAGGCGAAATTCAGCGTCGGACTGATTTTGGGCCAGGTAAATATAACCTAAAACCCAAACATATGTTGCCCTAACAAACGACATTCCAGCAATGCCAGGGCAAAGATTACGTTATTCACTTTGCCAAGACTCCCCCACTGTCGAGCGGTACTTCTGAAGAACCGGCAAAAGTTTTAAAATGCGTGACAGATGTTAATGAGAGCTGGGTCGGGGATCATGCCCGGATTGCTACTAGAATGATGCCCGGCGGTATGTACGTCCTGGGGATGTTTGTGGTGTCACAGGACGACTTGATAAGTCCGTTGCATCCGAAAATTAAGGCTTCCCTGGTTCAAATTCATAAACATTTAGAATCAAACAAGTATTTGTACGGTAACTTTTCTTCGGAGAAATTGGTGCTGAATTTTAATTGTAATACTAATAAGTATATTTGTAAGAGTTACGATGTAAGTAGCACTAATTTAGCAACAGCAGATATCAAGTTTGTCTCACAGAATTGGAGATGGATGCAGTTTGATTGTTTCTATCTTCTGGATTATATTTATAATATTATACCAAAGGAGCTTGAGTCTCCATTGAAAGAACATGTTGATGTAAGTACTTCCTTGTTTTATTTATCACAATCCAATTATTTGACTACTATTTTTTAAAAACAAAGACCATACAGAAAAATTAATCATATTGTGGTCATTTTTAGGTAATATTGGATGCAATCTATGATATTTTGTCTAACGCGGCATATTTATACGACGGTTTACAAAAACACGATACCGACGCTGTTGACACAATACACAAGAAAATGCCTAAATCATCTAGGTCCCACAAATCGAGCAAAGAAGAGCAAGATATCAAACCAATTGCAGTGTCAATTTATCAAAATTGCGTAAGAAAATAATTTCACTAGTAAGATAATTGTATTAAATACTTTATTTAGAATTCTGGGGCACCAACTTACAATGTGATGGAATCTGGTGGACAAATTAATGTTTTGGGACATGTGGCAACAAAACTGTGGCTTCATCCAAAGCTGCCCATTTCTGAAGCAAGAAAATCGATCATACACGATATTATGAGGAGTTTATCTGCCAGATTAGAGATGCACTGGGATTCACTAACTGAAGAGGAACATGCTGAAGGTGTGTGTCTGTTAATACATAGTTAACAAATGATTCTAGTGTGTTTATTTCAGATATTAACAGTATTCACGAACCTCCTAGACGAGTCATTGTGGCTCACCCGAAAAATGACGTGATGCTCTCTGATTATATATTCCCTGGTGAGGGTCCTGAGGACGCCAAAACAACGCTCGAAGAAATGTTGGACATTAAAATCAAGGACAATTCCGATATTACTGATATTGAAGGACAAGCAGAAACTACACAATATCTGACTGATAATTTAGAGACAGAAAGTGAGGAGTCATTGCCTAAAATACCAGAATCCAACTATTTTATGTATATCATTGGACTGTCAGTTGCTCTTTTAGTACTGATAATATCAATGTTTGTCCATTTTTATAATAATAGTTATTTAAATTGAGGTATTTTTTTAAGCATTGTTTTATATTATATATCAGATATATTCATACAACTGGCTTTTATATTTGTTAAAAATAAATTTTTGGAAAGGTTATCTGCATTATTTATTTATTTCCTACAGACAAAAACCCACTTTTACTTAATTAATTTTATTATAGGATAATAATAGGCATAAACTGCAGTTTATTTTAAATATAGATGTTTAGATACATCCCATATATTCAGGTCCTTTAAAACTGGAATGGATTTATCCACAGTTACAGCTTCATTTTTAATGTACTGCTCTTTGTAACACCTACTTATTATTTTACAACTGCACTCTCCATTTGTGTTAGATACATTTCTTGCCAAGTGTTTCCCATTAGCCTTTCTCAAGGAACCTACTTCATCAGTTATTGTCCTCATATCATCAATATGGGGAGTCATTATTAAACCAATACTTGGGTAAATGAAAAAAGCAAAAATTGTGAGTACTGTTAACAAAAATATTGGCACTGTGATTGCCCAATGTCTTTTAGGCAAGAAATCGATTCCGAACGCCGGGAAATACTTCTCAGGCACAACAGCCCAAATCACATACAAGATAAAGAACAATTTGAAACTTAAGTAGAGAACAAATCCATAAACTGCTCTACTAGGTGTTGGTGCTGGTGTATGTTCAGGCATTCTTAGTAATGGTCGTACGTTTCACTTACTGGCGGTCCAAAGCTT
This sequence comes from Aethina tumida, assembly GCF_024364675.1. Classification (NCBI taxonomy): domain Eukaryota; kingdom Metazoa; phylum Arthropoda; class Insecta; order Coleoptera; family Nitidulidae; genus Aethina; species Aethina tumida. The sequence continues at coordinate 4,035,992 of NC_065438.1, forward strand.
TCAATGGTTTCTACCATCAAAATAATTTTGTCTAAGAATCCGTTTGATGAGATTCTCAATTGTCTGGCTGAAGGAGCCTCAAAGTGTCTAAAAATACAATACAATTACTGAGACATACTTTCAGAGATTTAAATATATTACGCGTGTAGAACGTTGTCTTTGACTTCCAAAGTTCTAACGACACCGCTTCGTTTTGGTTCTTTGTCAACACGTAGGACTTCGTGGGCTATTCTAGCAACGTTGCTATTAGGAAATGGCACCTCGAGGTTTCTAAATGCTATTAAGGCTACACACAAATTATTTTCATGGCAATGGTGACATTTTAAAAGGATACAAGTTTACCCGTGCATCTTCCATGTTATTGATAAGATTAGGTTAGACAAAAAAGTAAGGTTAACTTACAGAGTACCATTTATTTATTATTATTTACAAGAAATAGACATTATTTATGCAATTATATTTCATCTAATAATTAGTAATATTTTCATTTTACCAATAAATAAATATAAACAAAGATTTTTAATTGTTTTGAAAGTTTTTAAAATTACCAATGGTCATAAATAAATTACGTTAACAGATTTCTTTAATTTTACATAGAAGATTTTAACAGTTGTTAATAGATGGCACCACGTTGCTAGTAACCAAATTTAAATATAATAATTAAATCAACTATTTTAAATATTCAAACACTTTTTTTACTTGAACTCCGAACTAAATTTTTGATGTAACCTTGACTAATATAAATTAACTTGTTAACGTCAAAAAATTCTGCGACCACTAATTGGTCTGAAGGTGTGGATCCGTTATGATGACGTGATCAGCATTTTGTTGCACAATCTGTCTGGGTCTCGTTGCATACGGTGCAATAATAGAAAGTACGACCGACAAAAAGCCTTGCAAGGAACACTAAACTTCGCATTGAACCGTCACGTCGCCTTTGAATCAGTACCAAAGCGGTACCCACTTTGATATACATATTTCGAGTGGGTTTTATTAGTTTTTTTAGTACCGTGGGACTGAAAACAAACTGATCTCAGTCGAGATATGTAATTATAATTAAATAAAAAATACACAAGTTACTAATAAGTTAATTGTACAGTTTTGATTAGTCAAATCAATTTTATTCAATTAACTCATTGAATTAAGAACCAATTTCTAAATTATCTTATTAGACAAAGAAGACAGTAAAAAGATATATTGAAGTTTGAATAAAACTTAACACCAGCACTAAAAATATTAAATATGGTACAAAATAAATAAATAAGATGCCCTATTTTTGATTGTAATAAAAGTACCAGATATTTGATAGTGAGACCGATGCTTTAAGAAGAGTCAACGGACCTTAATCGTGGCTGGATTTGAATATGCTGGCCAGGGTCAAAGCACCCATCCACCAACTTTCACTTAAGTACCCTCCAATTAATTAAATTCCTTTTATCGGGTCATCTATTATTTATTTATACAAAAAACACTTCTGAATGAGTGACCTAGACTCTGGGACTACCCACTAATATTTTAAATGGGGAATTTTATAATTAATAGTTACATGGCTTTTATACCTTTGATTACTTCTTGAAAGAATTTCTTCAATACGTTAATAATAATATTAAATTGTTAATATTAATTGATATAAATGTATTTTAAATTAGTATTTAAGGTATTCATTAAGGGAATATTTCATTCCTGCGAATTTTAGGTGTTTCATTGAAGTCCCATCCCCCCATCCAAAGCTATTCATCACCCCAAAAACAAACACCCGCATCAACCAAGACAGTAAACCCGAAACGTAAAACCACCCCAAGCAAAACTCATGCAATCCACGAACAAGTGAAACAGAAATATCTATCGAAACGTGGGCGGAGCCCCCGCGCTCCTGCAACCGAACGCCAAGTGCAGGCGAAGCATAGGACGCGTCCCTTCCGAGTTCGACACCCAAGCAAGGCACTTAAACGGTAACTGGGTCGATAGGTCGAAGACCGCGGAGCCGGTGTGCAGCGAACGACACGTGTAAACGATGGTGTTGACTAGGACCCTGCGGCCGCAGGACGGGTCCTCCATTCATTCGGTCCGAACCGGATCCCATCTTCTTTCGAAGCGTCTGATTTATATGTGGTGCTTCACTTTTACTATTAGTTGAGGCGTTGGTCTTAGATCTGGGTAAGATATGTGTGCACAGACGTCTGTCTGAAGTCAGCAAACGAGTAGTACCAATCTGGGTTTGGTACAACTTTAAATTACACGTGTAATAATACTTGGCATCAATTTATTAGTTGTTATTTACTTCATCTGTGAAAAAGAAAAAGTTATGAATTGATATGTACAAATGCTGGAGGTACTACCTTTATCTATCTGTGAAAATAATTATATGAATAAACTCCTATTTGTGTTGGGTTAAGGCCGTATCATTAGAGGGCATCAAACCCACGGTGACTTAATCCAATCCGCATGAACCCGGCCCCAAACTCACCGGCCACATCGTCTTGGTACCCGGGCGGACGTCGACACCGTAGAAAAAAATTCGACTCCGCGCAGTGTTGTAGTAGGTTTTACTTTCTTCCGTGCGTTGCGATGCACGCCGGTCTGGCTTAAAAAACCGTTGACCCCGGCCGCGGCAACCGAAATAAATTGAGCCCATCGGTCCTTCTGGTGGGCACGATGCCGATGTCGAAACGGGTTCAACGACTCGACTGTGTGTGTGCATGTACTTTTTTCATTATTCCATGTTGATGCACCGGCCGCATTTTAAGCAGCGACGGAATAAAAATGAAAAAAACTTCGCGCCGTTGCGGCCAGAAGAGAAACTCGGCGTTGGGGCCGGCCAAATTCCGAGGTGGCTGTTGACTGACGTGCATTTCGGAGATGAGTTTGTACACTTTTTAAATAGGTGTAAATGCACTCTCTAATGTGTAACAGACATCCAAAAACATATGAAAAATGTGAGGCATCCAACAGGTCAAAGAACTACTAAAACTTATTAATAAGATTATAATTTTTCTGAGACCTACTTACAACTTTATCTTATATTTCCTATATTAGAAAATATTGAAAAATCATTTCCATATGTTCGATAAGAGGGATGAATCAAACAAATAAAAGAACATATTGGATTATTGACCATATTGTGGGCCATAAAGAGTGCGCTAACCTTCCTAAATATTGCGTTCTTTGGCTGTTAACACCGCTCCCCAAAATCGTTACTATGACAACAAGAGTGTTGCGTGAACGCATCACGCAGTCAGATTTGTCAACGGAGATTGATGATTATGGATCTCTTCCACATCGTGATGATGTTTCCATTGAAATTTAGCATATCAGAATAAAGGAGGTTAGTTTTCCTGCTGTTCGAACATGTGTTCGTAACCCCTTTGAGACTGGAGATACAATGACACACTCCTGGTAGAAAGGATCACTTGACACAGCCTTGTTAGCGTACAGTGGTTCATTATTCATGCGGCTGGGTCATCGTAATCGAGTATGACACGTAGGGCAAGTGAAACGAAAAGTTTCAAGCGTTGTTCTTTGCTTTGTATTGATGGTAATCAAATAGGGAAATGTTGGAATGGGTTGGGGATGTTTTGAAGGTATAAACTACCTCCTAAATATGGAAATTTTGTGGAAGGGTGGAACACAATTTTAATTTATGGGAGAGCCAAGAAGAAGAACCTAAAATAAATTGAATTACAAGAGAATTTTGGACATTTTTGATTGGGATCCCAGTAAACATATTTATTCATGTTGTAACTCTTTATTTCAATCCTGTATCAATAACTTTTCTTACTGATTCAATTATATTGAAGGTGAATTTTATAATTAATAGTTACATGGCTTTTATACCTATGTTGGGATAGATTGGGAAAGTTTTGATGGTATCAACTACCTCCTAAATATGGAAATTATGTGGAAGGGTAGAATACAATTTTAATTTATGGAAGAACCAAGAAGAAGAACCTAAAATAAATTTAATTACAAGAGAATTTTGGATCTATTTTCATTGGGATTCCAGTAAACGTATTTATTTGTGTTGTAACTCTTTATTTCAATCATGTATCAATAACTTTTCTTACTGATTCAATTATATTGAAGGTGAATTTTATAATTAATAGTTACATGGCTTTTATACCTATGTTGGGATAGATTGGGAAAGTTTTGATGGTATCAACTACCTCCTAAATATGGAAATTATGTGGAAGGGTAGAATACAAATTGTAATTTATGGAAGAGCCAAGAAGAAGAACTTAAAATAAATTTAATTACAAGAGAATTTTGGATCTATTTTCATTGGGATTCCAGTAAACGTATTTATTTGTGTTGTAACTCTTTATTTCAATCATGTATCAATAACTTTTCTTACTGATTCAATTATATTGAAGGTGAATTTTATAATTAATGGTTACATGGCTTTTATATCTATGTTGGGATGGATTGGGAAAGTGTTGATGGGATCAACTACCTCCTAAATATGGAAATTATGTGGAAGAGTAGAATACAATTTTAATTTATGGAAGAGCCAAGAAGAAGAAATTGAAATAAATTGAATTAAAAGAGAATTTTGGTCCTATTTTCATTGGGATTCCAGCAACAGTAACTCTTTGTTTCACTTCAGTATCAATAACATATTTTACTGATTCAATTATATTAAATTTATTAAAATCATGCCAGCAATAAGTTGGGTGATAGCCCGTTTTCCGGCCACGGTTTCCTAGATTAGGCCCGTGCGTTGTGCCGGCACGGGATGCATCCGAAACTAGGGTAAGCACCGAGTGTTTACGGCCATGCGGCCACGTGGCCTCCTCCACGTGCTCCAACGCTCGAGTCATTGAACTCTGTTCCCGTCCAAAAAATTTTCGGAGGGTCCTGCCTTCTCTCTGCACCTCCCGTTCCTCCAGATCACGATCAATACTTCTGTGCTGCTTTGTTATGACTGATAGCAGCGGCATTCACGGAATTGTGCGTGAAGGTGTTTTAATGCGATTAGGCGCATTCGGTTGTTTTGATTTTAGGTGTTAATACGTTAATTCAACTCAACTTCGGTTCGGAAACCATTGGTTGGAGCACCTTAAAGTCCTTTGTTGGCTTATTTGGACACTCATAGTGTGTACATTTTAAATTAAAGCAAATACAAGAACTAGTACCACAGGTTTATTGAGTTTTTGTAAAAATATTGTACTTCTATAATCTGTGGTTGTTGAGACTTCAGTATTTAATTACATTTTAGTCAATTCAGTAAATTCCCTCAGTTTTCCATGAATATAAACAATAAAATAGAAGCATAGTATCATATTATTTTAGACCTTTCATATTACTTTTCCGCTTATAAAAAGCATCACGTACAAGCCGTTTATCCACAGTGACGTTTTCCCATAACATCCAGCAATTACCCATGAAAAAGTCAGATCTTCCGGCATTTAGCGAGGGTGCGAAAGCTTTGCGCCGCACCATTCCGTTCCCCCCTTATCCAGCCGTAAATCTAGGCAAGCAGCAGGACGGCTTGGAACGCAGCCGGGAACGATCTCCGGTCAACGATCTAAGAATGTGTTTTCGGGTGTTGCACAACCGTGTCGTTTGCGCCCAGCGGGTCCACTCCAAATATGCTTGTGAACAATTTTAGAAGTGCGCAACGCACATTGCCCTCCGCTGCAATGTCGCAGGAGGGCGAACATACCTCGGTCACGTATTCCTGCCGATACAAATATTGATCTGTTGTCCTAGATTAGGTTTTGATTAGGGTTTGTTTGTTTGGGTGTTGTTGCCACAGATAAATACACAACATTGAAAATATTTTTATGATCTATTTTTGGTCTGTCAGTCAATTGGAAGAGTAAACAATCAAACTTGTCTTCAAGAAGAGTCGATAAAGTGGAAGAAACAATTTGCTAGATTTACTAGATCATTTATTAAATTTTAGCAGGAACGCATCGTTGAATTTACCCAATTCAATGGGGGTTAGCAGGAATGTCCATCGTTCAAGTCTCGCCAATTCGGTACGGCGCAACTCCTGCGAATCGAACGCGAGTGTGCGCCGACTGTTCTCCTGCTACAGTTGGGTGGGACAATGCGAATGCCGTTCGGTTTCGCAGGATGGTTAGACGCGAATATTAATGATGTTTTTAATAAATTCGCGATTGTTGAGGGGCGTCACGTAATTGGGATAAATATAGATTGTGCGTATGTTGTGTTAGATAAAGGTTGGGGAGCATAAATAGATGTTTCCTTTCACCGACAATTGGTTTTTTACTTTCGATTAATTGCCAATAAAAATTTTATTGCCTTTGGTGTTTATAAATAAGTTAAATAACAGAAAAAAATGTTTTGATGAAGGTATTATATAATGAATGACAAATTATCTGTTACTTTGTATTAAAGCCATTAAATAAGTGATACTTTTCTAAATTATTAAGATTGAAGCAATATAAATTAATAAAACAAAGATTAAGGAAGTATTGAAGGTATCAACTGCCTCCTAAATATGGAAATTATGTGGAAGACTAGAATACAATTTTAATTTATGGAAGAACCAAGAAGAAGGACCTATAATAAATTGAATTACAAGAGAACTTTGGATCTTTTTTCATTGGGATCCCAGTAAACATATTTATTCATGTTGTAACTCTTTATTTCAATCCTGTATCAATAACTTTTCTTACTTATTCAATTATATTAAAGGTGAATTTTATAATTATTAGTTACATGGCTTTCATACCTATATTGGGATGGATTGGGGAAGTTTTGATGGGATCAACTACCACCTAAATATGGAAATTATGTGGAAGACTAGAATACAATTTTAATTTATGGAAGAGCCAAGAAGAAGGACCTATAATAAATTGAATTACAAGAGAATTTTGGATCTTTTTTCATTGGGATCCCAGTAAACATATTTATTCATGTTGTAACTCTTTATTTCAATCCTGTATCAATAACTTTTCTTACTTATTCAATTATATTAAAGGTGAATTTTATAATTATTAGTTACATGGCTTTTATACCTATGTTGGGATGGATTGAGGAAGTTTTGATGGGATCAACTACCACCTAAATATGGAAATTATGTGGAAGACTAGAATACAATTTTAATTTATGGAAGAACCAAGAAGAAGGTCCTATAATAAATTGAATTACAAGAGAACTTTGGATCTTTTTTCATTGGGATCCCAGTAAACATATTTATTCATGTTGTAACTTTTTATTTCAATCCTGTATCAATAACTTTTCTTACTTATTCAATTATATTAAAGGTGAATTTTATAATTATTAGTTACATGGATTTTTTACCTATGTTGGGATGGATTGGGGAAGTTTTGATGGGATCAACTACCACCTAAATATGGAAATTATGTGGAAGACTAGAATACAATTTTAATTTATGGAAGAACCAAGAAGAAGGACCTATAATAAATTGAATTACAAGAGAACTTTGGATCTTTTTTCATTGGGATCCCAGTAAACATATTTATTCATGTTGTAACTCTTTATTTCAATCCTGTATCAATACCTTTTCTTACTTATTCAATTATATTAAAGGTGAATTTTATGATTACTGGTTACATGACTTTTGTACCTATGTTGGGATGGATTGGGTAAGTTTTGAAGGTATCAACTGCCTCCTAAATATGGAAATTATGTGGAAGGGTAGAATACAATTTTAATTTATGGAAGAGCCAAGAAAAAGGACCTATAATAAATTGAATTACAAGAGAATTTTGGACCTTTTTCATTGGGATCCCAGTAAATATATTTATTCATGTTGCAACTCTTTATTATAACCCTGTATCAATAACATTTTTACTGATTCAATTACATTAAAGTTGTTAACGTTGATATTTAATACATAATATACATTTTGTGTAATAATTTCCTTAATAATAGTGACCCAAGGCTTGACATAAAAATAGAAATAGATGGATAAGTTGTTCCAACTGCACAATATTGCAACTGAAACAGATTTTCATCGTTAGTCAGTTCGTCTAAAAATAATTTTACTTTCTTGTATCCACTTTAGATGCAACTCAGTTACAACATCGAAATTTATTTCTTAAGTTTTCTGTTGACAACTTATCTCGTGAACAAATAAGTCACGTTTGTTATGCTTCCTCACTGTTACCACATAAACTGTTTATTGAACGGTATTACTCTAACGACAGTGTATTTTTTTTATTTTTAGAAAATCTGTTTCTGTAAGAAAACGCAATAACATTTAAGAGGCATTTAAGCAATCAAAAAACTTAAATTTCGAATGATTTATTGTAAAAAAAAATATATATAAATTGCCAAAATAATTTAGAATTTCTACTGCGTTGTTTTATTTTTAAACAATAAATCTTTAGTAATAGTTTTGTTAACAAAGACAAATACGTTGTTACGTCTCATTACCGTTCCCACATCCTCCATTTATTGAAAGATGTTACACTAATGACAGTTTAATTTTTCTATTTTTAGAAAATCTATTTCTTGAGAAAACATAGAAAAATTAGTAACTAAAGACTTAACAACCTCTAAACTAGAGTGAAAATTGTAATTGTCAAAAAATACGGTAATATGTATTAAATTTTAAAAAGATTTTTAAATAAATTGCCAAAAGTACGACTAAATTTTAAAAATATAGAATTAATATTAAGCATTTTTAAACTTTTACATAAATTTTTAATAAAATAATGTACGTAGATTTCTTGAATTAAAGAAAATATAAATAAAATGTTTGTTTATTGAAAGATTCAAATTTTATGGAGACAAAAGAAGAATATTTTAGCAACAGTAACCAAATATTTAAAATTTCATCAGTTTAATCAGTAAATAATTAAGTGTGGTTTTAATGAAGTAAAACAAAGGTAAATATTTCACTTATTTATTTTTTTATGTTATACTAATGACAGTTTAATTTTCTATCTTTAGAAAATCTATTTCTTTGAGAAAACATAAAAAATAGTAACTATAGACTTAACAACCTCTAAACTAGAGTGAAGATTGTAAAATTTAAAAAAATATGGTAATATATATTAAATTTTAAAAAGATTTGAAATAAATTGCCAAAAGTACAACAAAATTTTAAAAATATAGAATTTATATTAAGCATTTTTAAACTTTTACATGATTTTTTAATAAAATAATGTACGAAGATTTTTTGAATTAAAGAAAATATAAATAAAATGTTTGTTTATTGAAAGATTCAAATTTTATGGAGACAAAGCCTTTGAAAGGAGAATATTTAAGCAACAGTGATCAAATTTCATCAGTTTAATCAGTAAATAATTAAGTGTAGTTTTATTGAAGTAAAATAAAGATAAATATCTCACTTACTTATTTTTTTATGTTACACTGATGACAGTTTAATTTTCTATCTTTAGAAAATCTGTTTCTTCGAGGAAACACTTAAAAAAATGATGATGAAATACTTAAAAACGTCTTAACTAAAGTGATCTAAAATTTTACAAACTATATTCTAAATTTAAAAGGATTTAAAGTAAATCGTCAAAAGTACAGACAATTAAAATAATTTAAACAACATTTACAATAAATAACATTGATTTGCTTCATATAAATTTTTATTAGTTTATCGAGTAAATTTAAACATATAAAATTGTTAGAAAACCTAATTGTTTAGGAAAAAAGTTTACTATGAGTAAAGACATAAATATTAATGGGTGTCCGACTCAGACAAATCATCTTAATTGTCGAAAACACAAAGTAACATGTAAATTTAATAGTTCCAAAGCTCATTGTTAAACTTTTATTCAGTTTCCCAAGTAAACTCACAGACAATTGTCTGGTTGAAGTAAAGCCAAGTTGCCTATAAACCAGCGGAAGAGCTTCCTGTCACAATAACGTGATAATTGACCCACGTGCCACAACTAGATATCCCGACGAATCTGGTTGTCGAATCCGGAAAACGTACACATGCATAACGAGCTTGTTTTTGCCAGTAGCAGTTATATTTAGTGTTGTGCCGCTAAATCTGGCCGCACATTTATTTACGGGCTTAACCCATATTTCAATGAGCAGTGCGGAGACCATTATGCTTATTGGTCCGACAATTTTCCCTTCCATTTGTCCATTCATGAATCCGCATGAATCATCCTGAAGGACCGGAGTAAAACGGCGACACGTGTAAGTAATTTGCATCGGCCGTGGGACGGTTTTTGATTTCTGATTTAATCCCACGTTCAGGTGGTTTTTTTCTCGTTAATTGTTGCTGTTTGGATTCCGATACGGTTTGCGTCACCGCTGGAGACCTGGACCTGGATGGTGATTCATTATCCTTCTTTCATTTCACCCGTATGGTATTTGTGGCGGACGTAATTGATTGGCTAAATATAGTTTTACCAAAATAAACGAAAACTTAAGTTGTAGTTAATTGGAGTACCACGAGAGTAGTGGAGCTTGTAACAACTGGAGAGCGTAATAAACATAATTTATTAGTTTAAGTTACAAACTGTCAACAGATAACATAAGAAATTAATTAACATTGTACGTTCTCGATTTTATGGCGGCGTCACTACTGAAGTACAGGGGCGTTAAATTATTTTTAAACGAAGATTGATGGGCAAAATATGTTTGACTTTTAAAATTAAGGAAGACACTTCTTGTGTGAGTTTCAGCTCAATCAATAAATAATTATTGACTACAAAAAATGAATGACAAAACAATTTAAAATATGTCAGCCAAGAATTATACCTATTGGTATCAATAAGTCATCTTTTAGAACTTGAAGCTTTTCCCAAGTTGGAGCTTTTCTATATTCGATTATCAAAATTTATTACTAGCATATTAGCAGGACTAAATCCTGATATGAAAGCATAATAATCTTTTTGTGAACAGATATTTTAAGAGATTAATTGACGAAGTCACAAATTTTGAAATGACTCAACCACAGAGTCGTAAAAATATTTTTAAACAGTGTACAAAAATACATTTTACTGTTAGTTATTGATTAATTCTTGTATTTCCTATATTCCTTTGAAACTTCATTTGGTAAATTGGCACAATTATTTTAATAAATTACTTATTAATAATGAATACTTCCTCAATCCCAAAGCACAATGCCAAAATATGTTTGACTTTTAAAATTAAGAGTGACACTTTTTGTATGAGTTTCAGCTCAATCAATAAATAATTATTAGCTAAAAAATGCTTAACATATCAATTTTAAAGATGTCATCCAAGATTACTTCTATTGATTTTAATAAATCATCTTTTAAATGAAATTTATAGTTTGAATCTTTTCTCAAATTGGAGCTTTACTATATTCGATTAATAAAATTTATTACTGACTCATTAGCAGGACTAAATCCTGATATGAAAGCATAATAAATTTAAATTTTTTGTATAGGAGACAACTTGTCAACAGATATTTTAAAAGATTAATTGACAAAGTCACAAATTTTGAAACGACTCAACCACAGAGTCGTAAAAATATTTTTAAACAGTGTACAAAAATACATTTTACTGTTAGTTATTGATTAATTCTTGTATTTCCCATATTCCTTTGAAACTTCATTTGGTAAATTGGTACAATTATTTTAATAAATGACTTATTAATAATGAATACTTCCTTAATTCCAAAGCATAATACCAAAATATGTTTGACCTTTAAAATTAAGAGTGACACTTTTTGTATGAGTTTCAGCTCAATTAATAAATAATTATTAGCTAAAAAATGTTTGACAAATCAATTTTATAGATGTTACTCAAGTTTAATCCTATTGGTTTTAATAAATCATATTTTAATGAAATTTAGAGCTTGAAGCTTTTATCAAATTGGAGCTTTTCTATAATCGATTAATAAAATTTATTACTGACTCATTATCAGGACTAAATCTTGATATGAAAACATAATAAATTTAATATTTTTGTGTAGGAGACAATTTGTCAACAGATATTTTAAGAGATTAATTGTACAAAGTCACAAATTTTGAAACGATTCAACCACAGAGTTATAGAAATATTTTTAAACAGAGTACACAAATACATTTTATTATAAGCTATTGATTAATTCTTCTATTTCCCATTTTCCTTTGAAACTTCATTTGGTAAATTGGTTCAATTATTTTAATAAATGACTTATTAATAATTAATAATGAATACTTCCTCAAATCCAAAGCACAATGCCAAAATAAGTTTGTCTTTTAAAATTAAGAATGACACATTTTGTATAAGTTTTAGCTCAATCAATCAATAATTATTTGCTAAAAAATGCATGACAAATCTATTTTAAGGGTGTCACCCAAGATTACTCCTTTTGATTTTAATAAATAATCTTTTAAATGAAATTTAGAACATGAAGCTTTTCTCAAAATGAAGCTTTTCTATATTCTATTATCAGGCTCATTAGCAGGACTAAATCCTGATGTAAAAGTATAATAAATTTAAAATTTTTGTGTAGGAGACAACTTGTCAACAAACATTTTAAGAGATTAATTGACAAAGTCACAAATTTTGAAACGACTCAACCACACAATCGTAGAAATATTTTTGGACAATGTACAAAAATACTTTTTACTGTTAGCTATTGATTAATTCTTATATTTTCCATTTTCCCTTCGTTAAATTGGTACAATTATTTTAATAAATGACTTATTAATAATAAATACTTCCTCAAATCCAAAGCACAATGCCAAAATATCATTGGCTGGTAATTTTGACTTCCAATTAGTGGTTTAGGAGTATTATTTTGGCCACGTGAAATTTTACCAAATACTCATATTAATCAGTACAATTAGGAACATCTGTCATTTTAGTAACAATGACTAAAGTATTAGGTTCAAATCGCCCTCACTCAACCAATTACCTATTATTATGTTTGTAGCTGACAACTGTTGATATTTTTGGTAAAATAAAAAGTAAGTTGTCGAACAAAATTGATTGACTGATTAACATACCAAATTAAAATGTTATTCTAACATTTGAATACAATTGAATACATTAGTTATGACATTAAAATATTAATTCAAGCTAAAAACTTACAAGATGTCAGTATTTTTTTGTTTTTAGCAGGATTTATGATTTTATTAGGCTCTGAAAAAAGTAATTTACATTTTTTACTTCATTATTTATAAGTGTACATTTTTATAGTTTGTATTAATTGAAAGCTTTTATATGTTCTTTGTAACTGTGACATTTATAGTCGATAGAAAGACCACAGGTCTGATTAGAGACTTAAGGGAAGCTCTAAAATATTAAATGGGAAAATTTACCTACAACCATCTGGTGTGTTTATTAATTATTTTGGTCATTGTGTAATAAAAGGCTTAATTCTGAAGAAGAAGCTAAAACTGAGGTTGATGTTTCCTTCAGATTCAAGAACAACAAATTTTTGTCTCGTGGAATGAATTTGCTTGTAGAACATTGGCAAAAACTTGTTGTGTTTCTATAAACTTTAAGCTTTTACTTTACTTGATGATAAATCCATGGTCATCATTAAGTTTCAATTGTTGAGCCTGAAGACTGAAATTGTTAAATTTTCTAACCACAAGTGAAGAAGAGTTATGTGACCATTGTTCCCAGAGACAAAAGAAAGCCAAAATGAACGACCGGCCCTAAAACCATCGCGACGGACGCTTCAAGGAAAGAGAAACCGCGTCGGACTTTCTAAAATACTCGTTTTCGTGTAATTGCCCGGGCCACACTAGCTGGCCAGGCCAATAACACTTGGCCCAGAACTGACCTAGTAATGAAATCTCATTCTAATCCACTATCTTTCAAACTGGGGGTGTTACGTAGTTACGACGCATTATAGAATTGGAACTACTGTTTAATTTAAATGTGAAACCACCTGTTCAGCTACGAAAAACGAGGGGCGCACTCATTCGAGTAGGGATTAAAAAGGGGTAGCGCCACTTTTTCCGAAAACGTTCCGAATCAATAACGACCCCTCTTCATTTTCCCCGAAAAACAACCAGGAAACCCGTAACATTAACGGTGCCCGTACAATAACTCATTTTTTTATTGAAGGACATTTTTGCGAGGTTTAATTTAAATTATTGTCCGGCTGAATGCCGTTCATCAGATGGACCCCTCGACCAATCAAAACCTTCATTTCCATCGATAAATTAAAACGGATTTAAATGACAATAGGAGAGGTGTTCGTCGATGACATTCGGACAGCTTTTTTCCACTACTGACCACTATTATATACCCCCATGGTATTTGCATATAAATACGACACACATGGCAACTTTTTCAATTAGGTGACCTTATTAGTGTTTTTTGTAAGGACGACAAAATAAACAAAGTGGCAAAGGATTAGTAGGCAGTGCGTGACAGCGAGTAATTCTTGAGTTTTGCCCCAATTAGAGTGTGGGTGATATCAAATGATGAAAAAATTTGCTGCACTAACGCAACCCTAAATTATTTTCTTTTAATTTCATTTTAGATAGTTATTCTGCTCAAATACAAAATTTATAGTAAACAATATTACGTATTTTTATTTTTTTATACTATTACAATGCAATAAAATTTTGAAATGTTTATGTATTATTTTAATTGAATATTTATATTACAATGAGTCCTATTTTTTTAATATATAATGTATATTTTATTTTTTTGTATTATGAAATTTGTAAAAATAAAAAAAATATATTGTCAATATTTAACAAGATATATTTTTGTTAATTAATTTTTTATTTAAAATAATATAATTAATTTATAAATTTATGATTTAGTTAATTAATTTTTGTCTTCTTCAATATTTTTAACAACTTTCTTTAAAGAACTTTCGTATAAAGAATATTTTTTAAGCTGTTCATCAAATATTTTAAACAGTTTCTCATTTATTTAAAAAACTTAAAGACAATTTATTTTAAAGATTATGTCAAAAATCAAATAATAAACATACTTTTTTAAATATATTCTAATTTGTATTGAATTTTGAAATATATATGTATTATTTATTTTATTTATTATAGATACCATATGTAAATTGTATAATATATTATTCCTAATTTTTATATATTTTATATTTTCAATTTTATTTAATTTTTGTATCCTAATATTTTATTGAATTTTAAAATATTAATCTATTATTTTAATTGAATATTTATTCAATTTATTGATTAAAAATATATGTGTTTTATATTATTAATTTATTTTTTTTTTTGTATCCCATAATTGATAAAAATCAAAAAATTATTATAAAAATTTCACTACATATATTTCTTAAATTAATAAATTAATTTATAAATTTATGTACATTAATTTTTAAATTATATATTCCTTTTATTTAAAATAAATTTTACCAATTGATTAATTTAGTTAATTAATTCTTTAATATATTTTTTATAGAAGTAGATTTCAACATCTAAAATTTTGTATAAAAAATATTTTTTAATCTATTCGTCAATTATTTTAAACAGTTTCTTACATATTTAAAAGAATTAAACAATTTATTTTAAAGATTATGTCAAAAATTAAATAACAATTAATTTTTTTATATTTTCTATTTTGTATTAAATTTTGAAATATGTATGTATTATTTATTTTATTTATTATGTACACCATATTCGAAATATATTGAAAATATATTATTCCTATTTTATATTTTCAATTTTATTTACATTTTGTGTTCCAATATTTTATTAAATTTTAAAATATTAATCTTTTCTTGTTTATTATCTACACCATATTTAAATTATATTGAAAATATATTATTGAATGAATTAAACCCATTTATAAAAAATATGTGTGTTAAATATTATTAATTTATTATTTTTTTTTAAATTCCATAATTGGTAAAGATAAAAAAATTGGCAAAATTTGACTACACATATTTTTTTATTTTTATTAATTTATAAATTTATACACATTATTTTTTAAATTATATATTCTTATTTTATAAATATTATTTAAAATAAATTTTATCAATCGGTTGTTTTAGTTAATTAAATATAGTTTTCTTCAATATATTTTTTATAGAAGTAGATTTTAACAACTGAAATTTTGTATAAATAAATAATTTTTTAAGCTGTTCATCAAATATTTTAAAGAGTTTCTCACTTATTTAAAAAATTTAGACACTTTATTTTAAAGATTATGTCAGAAATTTTATTTTATCTGTATATTTGTATTAAATTTTAAAATATGTACGTACTTATTATTAATTAATTATAATTTGTACACCATATTCAAAATTTATATTTAATATTTTCAATGTTATTTTATTTTTGTATTTTACAATATATATTAAATTTTGAAATGTTTATGTATTATTTTAATATTATATTTATATTTTTATAGAATTTGCATTGAATTAATTGTATTTTTTACATATATGTGTTATAAATTATCAATTTTAATTTTTTGGATTTCTTAATTTACAAAGTTAAAAAAATGTCCAAATTTGACTATATACATTTATATTTATTAATTTTTCTTTTAAAATAAAATAATTATTATTATTTATTTAAAGAATTTAAAGAAATTATTCTAAACATTGTCAAAAATCACATAATAAATTTTATTTTTTAATATTTATAATTTATTAAATATTAAAATATGTATTTTTTTTCTATTTAATTTTGTTTTTCACTATTTATATTAAATTTTGGAATGTTCATGTATTATTTTAATTGAATAATTTTATTTTTTATAGAATTTGCATTGAATTAATCTTATTCTTTTTTTAAATATGTGTGTTATATATTTTTAATTTTTAAATTAATTATTATTTAACATTTTTTAATGATATTTTTTACTTTTTTATTCATTTAAAGAATTTAAAGAAGTTATTTTAAAGTTTATGTCAGAAATCACATAATAAATTTTATTTTTTTATATTTATAATTTGAATTCAATTTTAAAATACGTATCTATTATTTATTTAATTTAATATGTACATCATACATAATGAAAATATATTGTTCCTAATTCTTATTTATTTAATATTTTCAATTTTATTTTCATATTTTACTATTTATATTAAATTTTGAAATGTTTATGTATTATTTTAATTGAATATTTATATTTTTGTATAGAATTTTCATTGAATTAATCTTATTTTTTAAATATGTGTCAATTTCAATTTTAATTTTACGCTTTCTGTAATTTGTAAAGTTTGTAAAAAATGGTCAAAATTTAAGTATATACATTTATATTTATTAATTTTTCATTTACAATAAAATAATTAATTTTTAAATTAATTATTATTTAACATTAAACACTTTTGAATTGTAATTTCCAGAGTCTCATTCATTTAAAGAATTTAAAGGATTCAATTAAATATTTATATTTGTTATAGAATAAATCCTATTTTTTTAAAAATATGTGTTGTGTATATTTATTTTAATTTTTTGCATTCCATAATTTGTAAAGTTAAAAAAATATTCAATATATATTGTCTTATTTTATAAATTTTATTTAAGAAAAATTTTACTAATTAATTAATTTAATTAAATTTAGTTTTCTACAATATATTTTTTAAAGTAGTAAATTTTAAAAACAGAAATTTGATATAGAAAATATATTTTTAAAACGTTTATTTTAAAAATTATGTCAGAAAATTATTAAAAATATAAAAATATAATAATAAAATTCTTTCTTATTTTTACTAACACATTATTATCAAATATATAACGATATTTTTATATAAACAAATATATTATGAAATTAATTTCACTTTTAATATAAAAACACAATACATGTCAAGCATAATAAAGCAGGATTTAGGATAAAATATCCTCAAATATGATGGTTTTTAATGAAAATCAATCCCATCCAACATAATCCAACGCATAGCGCCCCCAATCACGCGTGTGTTGGGTGCGCAGAGCGGGGTCCGCGGCCCCGAATCGATGCCGGCCGCCGAAAATGTAGGAAACGGGGGAAAACGAAAAACCGTTCGCATAGTGCGTGGCGGTGCGTGCACGCAGGCGTCGCCGCTCGCATTTTCGGGGGAGTGCGACCGAATTTCGGGCACTGCCCGTCCTAGGGGAACCGGGGGTTCAACAACCTCGGCCCGATCGCACAGAACCGTATCCAAATATCTGGTGATAAGGCGGAGGTTTATCTGCTGATAAACGGGTACATAACAACAATTTCGGAGAGTGTCCTTTCATATGTTAGTTGTTTTGGGTGGCGAGATTTGTTAACGCAATGTTATGTAAACAATTGTTACATCAAACGTTGGATCGGAATTTAAATTAATTACCCTTAATATCGTCACTGGTTGTCTTATTTTAGTTTCACATTATCTTCAAATAATCATAATTAAAACTATTTTTACTTCAAATATTAAAAATAATAATTATAAGTCATATAAAATGAAATAATTGAACAATTATGAAACTTATAAATATTACAGACTTAAATTGTATGTAATAATGTTTCAAAGATTGATCAATCATTTAATAAAAAACAAAATATAATCTAAAAATATGCCTTAAACACAAGTTAAATACTAAATAATTAAAATAATTAATTAATGCATCAATTACTTCGTGGTATAAATAGTTTGGAACTTTACCACTAAAATTACGTAACCCAACATATAATTTAAAAGCACAATTTAATAATAATGACATGTTACAAAGTATAACATTTGTTTATTTATTTATTCAGGTATGCAAATCAATCGGAAATAAGAAAAAGTTGCCCAAGATTTATGAAATAGTTAATAGGAAATCCTTTATTTTTTAAAGTATAGTTGTTGTATAATAAAGGTATAAATAATTTTCTTAAAATTAACATTTTTGAATGCTTATTAAGTATTTAAACTATTGACAAAGAATAAATAAATGTGAACGTACATATTTAATCTTTGCTATTGATTAACTCTGTGTAATATATATTTTTTTATGAAAAATTGAAAAAATGTATTAAATATTTAAATTTTGAACTTAATTTTGTTGATATTACTTGTAAATAATTGGTTAATAAGTATTCTAAGCTTTAAATTAGTAAAACTAAAAGATATAAATAATAAATAGTTAAATTTTGATGCTTTTAAATATTTATATTGACCTATTCTTTCAAATTGCTTAACCTAATCTAAAACAACTTAAATATTTTTTTGAAAAACATGATAATAATTAAATAATTAATTCTTAATTAAATATATGTATATAAGATTTCTTAAATTTAAATTTTTAATAATATAATTTTCTAAACATTAATGCCAATTCGATAAAATTAATTAAAATTTTTAAGAATTGTGAGAAACAAAAACAAATAATAAACGAAAATTATAAAATATGTATTTAATATTTGTAAATGTGGTTAAGAATTTTTTGTACAACTTTTCTAAATTAAATATTTACTTACTTGTGTATTTCTAGATATAAATATAACAGCAATTAATTTTAAAATTACTTAAACTAACAGATATAGGGATTAAATGGTTATATTTATATTTATGTATTTGAAAATACTGATTTATTTATTCAAATTAATTAATCAATGCTAGCTTAACCTAATGTAATCTTACTTAACCTATAATTATATATTTTATAAATATTTTGCTGTATTAGGACTGTAATTAACTTTGAAATTCAATATTTTTCTAATATAATCTGACTAAGCAACCCAAACTATTTATTTTGAAAAGAAATTAAAATATATATTTCTTATTTTCATATTTTATAAATATTCTGTAACATTGGTTCCATACTTTTCTTTAAGGATTATTTTTTATATTTTTCATTAAATTTATATTTTCATTAAATAGAAGTTAAGTTATTTCATAAAATTACTGAATATACATTTTTATTATATCAATTTAATAATTAATTCTGGAAATATATATTAAATAGAAAGTTTTTAATATCTTATTTATTATTATTTTTAATATTTTTTTGTGTTTTTATCTTTAAGAATTTTTCATTAATTTATATTTTTATTGAATAAAAGTTAAATTATTTGATAAAATTAATCGACATGTTATTAAAAATTTCTTAATTAAATTAATTAAATAATAAACTTAGGAAATATTTAACATATTTTACAATTTTTTTTTTGTATTCTTATCTTTAAGGATTAAATAATTTTTATATTTTTTATTAAATTTATATTTTTATTGAATAAAAGTTAAGTTATTTAATAAAATCAATAGATATACGTTTTTGTCATTACAAATTTCATAATTAAACCAATTGAATAATATATAAATCTTGGAAATATGTATTAAATGTAAGCTTTTAAAATATTTTTTTATTTATCATTATTTTTACTATTTTTTTGTTTTGTTTTTAATTTTTAAGGATTAAATATCATATATATTTTTCATTAAATTTACGTTTTTATTGAATAAAAGTTAAGATATTTGCAAAAATTAATGGATATACGTTTTTGACATTAGAAATTTCATAATTAAATCAAGTAAATATTATATAAATTTTGGAAATATTTATTAAAATGTAACTTTTAAAAATATATTTTATTTATTATTATTTTTACTATTTTTTGCATTTTTATCTTTAAGGATTAAATATTTTTTACATTTTTCATTAAATTTATCTTTTCATTTTTCGTTAAGTTATTTGATTTAGAAATATGTATTAAATTGTCTATTTTTGAAATATTTTTATATATTACTATTTTTTGTGTTTTTATCTTTAAGGATTAAATATTTTTTATATTTTTCATTAAATTTAGGTTTTTATTGAATAAAACTTGAGTTATTTGATAAAATTAATGGATATACGTTTCTAACATTACAAATTTCATAATTAAACCAATTATATAATATATAAATTTTGGAAATATGTATTAAATTGTAAGTTTTTAAAATATTTTTTTATTTATTATTATTTTATATCCTAAGTATTAAATATTTTTTTATATTTTTCATTAAATTTATGTTTTTATTGAATAAAAGTTAAATTATGTGAAAAAATTAATGAATATACGTTTTTGATATTAGAAATTTCATAATTAAATTAACTATAATATACAAATTTTGAAAATATTTATTAAATTGTAATTTTTTAAAATATTTTTCTATTTATTATTTTTACTACTTTTTTGTATTTTTATCTTTAAGAATTAAATATTTTTTATATTATTTATTAAATTTATGTGTTTATTGAATAAAAGTTAAGTTATTTAATAAAATGGATATACGTTTTTAACATTACAAATTTCATGATTAATTAATTTCATTAAATAATATATAAATTTTGGAAATATGTATTAAATTGTAAGTTTATTTTTTTTTATATTTTCATTTAATTTATATTTTTAATAAATATTAATTTATTCGATAAAATTAATGAAATTGAACCATTTAAATAATAATTTTGGAAATGCATATTAATTTTTGACAATAAATATAGTAATAAATAATTTTAAAATTAGTTAAAGTAATAGATGATTATTAAATGGTTATACCATATTGATCTTTTAAAAAGTTAACCAATTAATAATCTTTTCATGTTCTATAAATATTTTTTAACATTAGAACTGAAATTAACTTTAAAATTCAGTATTTTTGCTAAACCAAATGAATTAAGTAACCCAAATTATTATATTCTTAAAAAAATAAAAAATATTTTTTTATTTTAATTTTTTATAATTATTCTATAACATTAGAACTATAATTATATTTAGATAGATAATATTTTTTGATATTTTCAATAAATAAATTATATATAATTCGATAAAATTAATGGATATACTTTTTTATCAACACAAATTCATAATTGACCTAATTAAATAATATATGGTATTAAATTTAATTAAATATATTTATTTGTTATTAGGTTTATACTGTTTTTTATATTTGTATAAAAACAAATTCAAGTCTGTTCTTTAATTAAATTATTCAAATAATTATGTAACCGATAACCATTATATTATTACCAAATAAATAATAACTTTTCTGTTTACTCATAACAAAGTAGATAACTGCATCCACGTGCCGTGCAAATTCCCCGCAATCAACAAACGCGAAACGCGCACTTAGCAGAAATAAAAAAAAAAAACGAAAGGAAAACTGGTTTCCGAAGCCGTCCCTGGCCGCGGCCACTGTCAGCACGTGGAGCGGACTTTCCGCCCTGCATTGCCCTACAAAGCACAAAGCGCAGTTGCCCGCTCGTCGTCCCTTACCCTACCCCTACGTCGGTGCCGGCGTCCCTTCCCAAAATCGAGAGTGATCCGGGAGCGGAACAAAAACGATAATCCCGGGGTTCATTCTGAGGCGGCTAATTAATTAGCTTTTGCGGTATAATCCTTAATTAGTCGCAGGAACGTTGTTTATTTATAAAAGGTACGGAGACGTTGCTGCAGCGGGGCGGGGGTAATTTACGGGGGCGCAATTGAATTAATTATCACTTCCGTTCAAATAGTAAATAAACGTAATGAATAAACAATGCGAGACTTCCAAAAACAGTCGATATTTGTTCGGCGCAATTCGTTGCGGCGCTGCAGGAGGATTTCACTCTCGTTCCTGCGCCGGCGAGGCCGATTTATTCGGTCTTTAAGGAGACGGCGGACCCATAAGCCCGGTTTATTGGCTTTAAGCCGGTGCCATGGTTGGTAGGGCCATTATGGTCGTCCTGATGGCCATTCATGAATTTGGAGTGTGAGAAAGCGAGCCGCAGGAGCAGGATTATGGTCGTCGAGGGTTGGATCGATAAGGGACAGGTGTTTAGAATGGGTTACGGGTACAAAGGACGTTCAAATACCGGAGGAACGGCTTCGGATTTATAATGCCTACCAGAGATTACTTATGTAACAGATATGTGTCATCGGTTCTGTGGGAATTTTGCAGGATTAAGCTTTGGGTTGCTGAGAAGGACACATCATATTTAAATAGATGGCGAAGTAGAAATAACCAGAGTAAATCTGATAAAGTAAATAATAAAAAATAAGTATTTTATAAGTGACATTTATTGACTCTCTTTGGGAAGAGTATAAATGTGATTTATTGTGTTTTATAGGAAATAAAGAAAAAATGTTTTATAACATGATAATATATTTTTATGGAATGAACTAATAAATTGATAGTTAATAAATTAGTTCTTGATGTGTTTTTAGTTACTTGTTGTCAGTTATCAATTACCATCATCAATTAATCAATATATTTTATTAAATTGACATGTGTAAGGTGAATATTACAGAAAAAGGAAAAATAATTTAATTATGTAATGGTTGTCATATTAAAGTAAATTACTTTGTGTTATAATTAATTAGATGCCAACAAGTAATTTAAATAAGTTTACTGTATTTCACCACATGTTTGTACTTTGCTTTCTATTGTCTAATGTATTTTTTTACATTTAAGTTCTTATTTTATAATAAATATACATAATTTTAAATATAACTGATTATATAATACAAATAAAAATTAAATTTACATTTAAAATTAGTTGTTTTGTTGTAATTTTTTAAATTAACTTAATTCAACGTAACCTAACCTAACCTAACCTAAATCTACCCAACCTAACCTAAGTTAGTCTAACTGAACCTAACCATTTTTTAATTAATTTTAATTACTTTGAATTATAATATACTCTTTTGTTTATAACTGAATGTTAATAAGAATAATATAAATAATTTTGATATTATTTTTATATTTTTAAGTAAATTCAACATACCTAAACCTAACCTAAGACAAATTTTATAAATAAATTAATTTAATAAAAACATAAATTTGTTGTTTTGGTTTTAATTTTTTAATTTAATTCAACCTAACCTAATTTGACGTAAATCTACCCCATCCTAACCTAAGTCAATATGACACAACCTAACCATTTTTTAATCAAAATAAATCATAATATATTTTATTTGTTTATAATTGAATGTTAATAAAAATAATATTAATAGTTTTTGTTTATATTAACCTAACCTAACTTAACTCAACTTAACTCAACCTAATCTAAGTCAACTTAATCTAACTCATTGTTGGAATTTTTTTAAAAAAAATAATTAAATAAAAATATAAATTCGCTGTTTTTATTTAATTTTTTAACTTGTTAACTTAATTCAACCTAATCCAATTTAACCTAAATGTACGAAACCTAATTTTTATCTTCTTAACTATAAAACCTAACTTAACTTAACCTGAAGTTATCCAACCTATCCTAAGTTAATCTAACTCAATCTAACCATTTTTAATCAATGTGAATTATAATATAATTTTTTTGTTTATAATTGAATGTTAATAAGAATAAAACAAACAGTTTTGTTGTTGTTTTTATATTTTTAACTTAATTCAACTTAACCAAATCTAATCTGAGTCAACTTAATCTAACTCATTATAGGAAATTTTAACCATTTTTTTATCAAGTTAAATCATAATATACTTTATTTATAATTGAATGTTCATAAACATAATATTATTAGTTTTGTTATTATTTTTTTATTTTTAAATTAACCCATTTTAACCCATACTAATATAACTCATTATAGGATTTTTTTAAAGAAATCATGTTAAACAAAACATTTTAGATTTTTCTCTACTTTTTTGGTAAACTTAAATATTTTAACATGCATTATGTCGAATCGAATACCAAATAATGATGAAGAGAGAAAGTAATTGTCAATGTGGTATAAATTAGGTCATTTGTTGAATAAATATCCAAACCAAAGTTTGTAATTTGAAATTGCTTCCAAAATGTGTCGTGAACTTAATTCCACCTAACCTAACTTAACTTAAATCTAGTCAATTTAACCTAACCTAATTTAATTCAACCTAACCATTTTTTTAATTATTTTAAATTATAATATACATTTTATATATTATAAAAATATTATATTATTTTTATATTTTTAACTTAACCCAACCTAATTCAAGTGAACTTAATCTGACTCATCATAAGAGTTTGTTAAAGGGATAATTTTTGATTATTTCCTACTTACACTTAAGTATTCTAAAATGCATCAAATAATGATGAAAAGACAAAGCAATTGTCATTGTGGTATAAATTAGGCCATTCATTAAATAAATGTCAAAGCTAAAAATTGTAATTTGAAATTGCCTTCAAACTGAATTGTTAATAAAAATCATTGTCAAAGCTCGTCAGAATCAACATCACATAGAAACTTGTTTGTATCTATCTCATAACCTAGACAAAGAAGTGGATTTCCCCAAAAAAGATTATCGTAAAGTTGTAATTCAATTAAAATATCTCTTGTATAATCTTACGTTCACAATTTCAGTTTTCAATTTCAGATAAAACCTGAAACATTTGACCTAATTACACCAACATCCAAAGACAAATGGAATTTGTCGAAATGATGATTGGTCATTGTCCTGTGTCCATCTCTTCCGATGCACTGGGTGTATGATTGCATAGTTAGGGCATTGCCCTAACTTAAACTTTACGAAGTGTACGTTTCTTCTAACCGGAACACAAAAGAAATTCGAGAGATCACAGGTACAATGACTTGAAGACCTTATTTTTTTCGGTCAACCGCCTCGCTCAACCGAAAATCCACGTAGTAATAAACCACTATCCCTGATCTACTACTTTCATTTATTTCTGTTGCTGCAACGGACGTGGGGTGGCCTTGACTCCTTAGTCACTTCGTGGGAAGAGTGTGGTTTGATCTTAAGGCTTTTGAGTTGTGGATGTGTATAATTTACAAAGTAAATTGGAAATTTTGGCTGTTTTTTGATCAAATTAGACGAACCAGGGTCACTAGGATATTGGAAAAAAGATGAAAGGATTTTTGTTCTTGAGTACCACCATTAACTTTCCTGAGCTGAATTCTTTGTATTCAACTTCTGAAGTTTTATATAAAGATATTCATTATTTACTCTACTTAAAATGTAGTCAATAATGTTTGGTTTACTCTTCTTTCCTCAGAGGTTTTATCCATACTTCTCAGTCAATCTCAAACGATTGAATCGCATGCCTGGAGACCCCCTCCATCCGATAATTTACTTACCCCCGAATGATTTATCATTGTTTACCATGTAAAAAATCGAAACCAGATCACGTTTCTCCAGCCATCAGTGTGGAGTGCCATAAAGCAATCCGCAATCTAATTTCGGGCACCCCGCTAACGACGCTCATTCCCACCCCCGACGCATCTTCCCGTCGATTTCCCTCAAAAACGCCTCGCCCAAGACGCGATTTCTTCGGGCTGCATTTTCGGGGGAGGGTGACCGAATAAACGCAACGCATGGGCCGCAGGTTCGTCGACCCCGTCAGGCTATTGACTTCTTCGGGCAAGTGACTTTTTCGGGAGGAGGGCCTTTATGTTCATTGTGTGTCATTTACAAATCCATCACGGACTACGGACCTATTGATTTTGAGATGGTGTCGACGGACGAGATCGTTCAGAAATTCTCCGTTGCTCATATCCTGTTGTGGTAATTGATTGGAGATATTGGAAGAATGATGTGGTTTTAAGAGAGGTTAAGGAACTGATGTTTAAGACATTACATTGGTACATACATAACAAATTTTACTCGTAAAGGGCCAAAGAAATTGAATTATATAAAATAGAATCAACAATAGTGACAAGAAGCAGATGAGTTAATTAGTTAATTTTATATAATTGGCCTCAAACATTATTAATCTTTACAATAACTGGGAAAATGGGCAATATTAATAAAAATTTGAACATGCTTTTACTTTTGTACCTTTAAGACACCTTTGAAGAGATTGAGAAATTGAGAAATATAACAAAAGCTTTTACTGCACTCGATCCAATTTTTTCATATTTTGATATTAGAGCAAAATTTATGTATTTTATTATCATTTTTTGTTTGTAAATCTTTCAGAAAAAATCAGTAATTCGTAAAATTTAATCATCTTTCAACAATACTGAACTGAAGAAAAAAGAAGCAGAAAAGTTAATTAGTTAATTTTCTATAATAAGCCTTAAACATTATTGATCTTTACAATAACGTGGAATAATGGGCAATATTAATAAAAATACAAAAATAGTTTTACTTATGTACCTTTAAGACACCTTTGAAGAGACATAAATTGAGAAATATAACAAAAGCTTTTACTGCATTTGATTCAATTTTTTCATATTTTGATATTAGAACAAAATTTATATATTTTATTGTCATTTTTTGTTTGTAAATCTTTCAGAAAAAATCAATAATTCGAAATATCTAATCATCTTTCAAAAATATTGTTCTGAAGAGTCAAGAAGCAGAAAAGTTAATTAGTTAATTCTCTATAATAAGCCTCAAACATTATTGATCTTTACAATAACTTGGAATAATGGGCAATATTAATAAAAATACAAAAATACTTTTACTTATGTATCTTTAATACACCTTTAAAGACACATAAATTGAAAAATATAACAAAAGCTTTTACTGCACTTGATTCAATTTTTTCATATTTTGATATTAGAGCAAAATTTATATATTTTATTGATATTTTTTGTTTGTAAATCACTCATAAAAAATCAATAACTCGCAAAATCTAATCATCTTTCAACAATATTGATCTGAAGAGACAAGAATCAAAAAGGTTAATTAGTTAATTCTCTATAATTAACCTCAAACATTATTGATCTTTACAATAACTTGGAATAATGGGCAATATTAATAAAAATACAAAAATACTTTTACTTATGTACCTTTAAGACCTTTGAAGAGACATAAATTGAGAAATATAACAAAAGCTATTACTGCACTTGATCCAATTTTTTCATATTTTGATATTAGAGCAAAATTTATGAATTTTATTATCATTTTTTGTTTGTAAATCTTTCAGAAAAAATCAATAAACCGAAAAATCTAATCATATTTCAACAATATTGATCTGAAGAGACAAGAAGCAGAAAAGTTAATTAGTTAATTCTCTATAATTAGCCTCAAACATTATTGATCTTGGCAATAACTGGAATAATGGGTAATATCAATAAAATTACAAAAATACTTTTACTTATATACCTTTGATGTACCCTGAAGGAGACATAAAGTGAGAGAAAGTGAAAATATAACAAAAGCTTTTAGTACACTTCATCCAATTTCTTCATATTTTTATGTTAAAGGGGCAAAATTTATATATTTTATTATCATTTTTTGTCTGCAAAGCTATCTGAAAAATTCAGTAAACCGGAAAATTTAATCATCTTAGTGAAAATAAATATTTAACATTTTGTTGAGGAACGAAACAAAAAACTAAGAAAACTTTAGTACAAACGTCGATACCAACAGTAAAACACGTAACCCTTGATGGAATTACGGGATCTGAATTCCCTAGAAAACCTCCCCTGGGACCAAATTCCATTTTGACTCCATGTTTAAATTATCAGCCCTCACATGCCCATGCAAAACTACATCGTTATCTTTGATCCGTTTTGTATTAATAGAAACCGACAACTGCGCCAAAAACTGTAAATTTCGTCGACCTTAAACGTTGTCAGAATTGTAACACAATTATATTAAATCTCGCCTTGCAAATAATAACACCATCTAATCCTAGCATTGACCTAGAATCGTGCCTGAGCAAGAGTCTATTTCTAGAAGCCTTCCGCGACAACCACCGAAACCGTCTAATAATAATTGTGCGAAAACAAAAAAATCTACATATCAGCATTGTTTATTTTCCTTGACCTAAATAATAATTCCTTATCTAATTTATTTTGTGGACGAATCCGCAATCGGTTGCCAAATGACCGGAGTAATTTTAGCGGAGATCTAAATAATAACATTGTGTACCCACAAAGTACTTTATAAGGTCATAAGGATTTTTAATTTTGGCCAAGTTTTTCGCAGATATTGCAAAAGCATTTAAATTGGCTCGATGTTTACCACCACTGGAATTCGCATGTACGGTTTAAAGGTGCAGAAAATGTTTATTGTTTCGTAATATTTGCGTGGTGTATCTAATTTTGTAACTCATCGAATGATCAATTTGCACAATAACAAACCAATGTTAATGGCAGGATTTTCTTAATAACTTGTAACATTGTGGCAATGAATTTCGAACACACAAAGTAAACATTATTATTTGACATTTATGAAACTGCTTAATTATAGTCAAATCTATTTATGAAAGTTTTTCGTAATGTAAACATCTTCATAATTCCCCAATTATAAAATAAATACATGTTAAGAACTAAAATTACTAATGAACTTTGCAATTGTTTACAGTCAAAGGTTCTACAAGTATTATATGAAGTCAAAGAATAAAAACAAATTTTATATATTACATCTATAAAGTTTACTATGTTCTGGAGGTTCATCATCTTTACTTATCATTATTTTAAGCGAAATATAGAATATTTTGATTACATTTAATTAGAGGTGAGTGTTTCCTGCTTAACTTAAGTAATGATTACTCACAATTGAACTGAACTAAATTTAAACTCATCATCTTTACTTATCACATAAGTGAATGACGAGGAAGAAGCTCACTCTAAATCCCTTTCAAGAACTGATTGAAAATTGCTTCTGTTCTTCTTGATACTATTTCAAACACTCAGTTGTTTATGTGTATGATTAAAACATAATTAACATTCAAATTGTACTAATTTCTATATTTTTCCATCTATGTAGACAAGTTTACTTTGGAAGACAATGTGACTGATTACTCACAATTGAACTGAACTAAATTTAAACTCATCATCTTTACTTATCACATAAGTGAATGACGAGGGAGAAGTTCATTCTAAATCCCTTCCAATGACACATTGAAAGTTGCTTCTGTTCTTGTTGATACTATTTCAAACACTCAGTAGTTTATGTGTATGATTAAAACACAACCAACATTGAAATTGTACTAATTTCTATATTTTTTCCATCTACGTAGACAAGTTTACTCCGGAAGACAATGTAATTGATTGCTCACAATTGTAATGAACTAAAATAAACTCATCATCTTTACTTATCACATAAGTGAATGACGAGGAAGAAGCTCACTCTAAATCCCTTCCAAGAACTCATTGAAAATTGCTTCTTGATACTATTTCAAAAACTTAATAGTTTATGTGTATGATTAAAACACAATCAACACTCAAATTGTACTAATTTCTATATTTTTTCTATATACGTAGACAAGTTTACTCAGGAAGACAATGTAACTGATTGCTCACAATTGAACTGAACTAAATTTAAACTCATCTTCTTTACTTATCACGTAAGTGAATGGCGAGGAAGAAGTTCACTCTAAAACCCTTCCAAGAACTCATTGAAAATAGCTTCTGTTCTTCTTGATACTATTTCAAACTCTCAGTAGTTTATGTGTATGATTAAAACACAATGAACATTCAAATTGTACTAATTTCTATATTTTTTCCATCTACGTAGACAAGTTTACTCCGGAAGACAATGTAATTGATTGCTCACAATTGTAATGAACTAAATTAAACTCATCATCTTTACTTATCACATAAGTGAATGACGAGGAAGAAGCTCACTCTAAATCCCTTCCAAGAACTCATTGAAAATTGCTTCTTGATACTATTTCAAACACTCAGTAGTTTATGTGTATGATTAAAACACAATCAACACTCAAATTGTACTAATTTCTATATTTTTTCTATATACGTAGACAAGTTTACTCAGGAAGACAATGTAACTGATTGCTCACAATTGAACTGAACTAAATTTAAACTAATCTTCTTTACTTATCACGTAAGTGAATGGCGAGGAAGAAGTTCACTCTAAAACCCTTCCAAGAACTCATTGAAAATAGCTTCTGTTCTTCTTGATACTATTTCAAACTCTCAGTAGTTTATGTGTATGATTAAAACACAATGAACATTCAAATTGTACTAATTTCTATATTTTTTCCATCTACGTAGACAAGTTTACTCCGGAAGACAATGTAATTGATTGCTCACAATTGTAATGAACTAAATTAAACTCATCATCTTTACTTATCACATAAGTGAATGACGAGGAAGAAGCTCACTCTAAATCCCTTCCAAGAACTCATTGAAAATTGCTTCTTGATACTATTTCAAACACTCAGTAGTTTATGTGTATGATTAAAACACAATCAACACTCAAATTGTACTAATTTCTATATTTTTTCTATATACGTAGACAAGTTTACTCAGGAAGACAATGTAACTGATTGCTCACAATTGAACTGAACTAAATTTAAACTAATCTTCTTTACTTATCACGTAAGTGAATGGCGAGGAAGAAGTTCACTCTAAAACCCTTCCAAGAACTCATTGAAAATAGCTTCTGTTCTTCTTGATACTATTTCAAACTCTCAGTAGTTTATGTGTATGATTAAAACACAATGAACATTCAAATTGTACTAATTTCTATATTTTTTCCATCTACGTAGACAAGTTTACTCCGGAAGACAATGTAATTGATTGCTCACAATTGTAATGAACTAAATTAAACTCATCATCTTTACTTATCACATAAGTGAATGACGAGGAAGAAGCTCACTCTAAATCCCTTCCAAGAACTCATTGAAAATTGCTTCTTGATACTATTTCAAACACTCAGTAGTTTATGTGTATGATTAAAACACAATCAACACTCAAATTGTACTAATTTCTATATTTTTTCTATATACGTAGACAAGTTTACTCAGGAAGACAATGTAACTGATTGCTCACAATTGAACTGAACTAAATTTAAACTAATCTTCTTTACTTATCACGTAAGTGAATGGCGAGGAAGAAGTTCACTCTAAAACCCTTCCAAGAACTCATTGAAAATAGCTTCTGTTCTTCTTGATACTATTTCAAACTCTCAGTAGTTTATGTGTATGATTAAAACACAATGAACATTCAAATTGTACTAATTTCTATATTTTTTCCATCTACGTAGACAAGTTTACTCCGGAAGACAATGTAATTGATTGCTCACAATTGTAATGAACTAAATTAAACTCATCATCTTTACTTATCACATAAGTGAATGACGAGGAAGAAGCTCACTCTAAATCCCTTCCAAGAACTCATTGAAAATTGCTTCTTGATACTATTTCAAACACTCAGTAGTTTATGTGTATGATTAAAACACAATCAACACTCAAATTGTACTAATTTCTATATTTTTTCCATCTACGTAGACAAGTTTAATCAGGAAGACAATGTAACTGATTGCTCACAATTGAAGTGAACTAAATTTAAACTCATCATCTTTACTTGTCACATAAGTGAATGACGAGGAAGAAGCTCATTCTAAATCCCTTCCAAGGACTCATTGAAAATTGCTTCTGTTCTTCTTGATACTATTTCAAACACTCAGTTGTTTATGTGTATGAATAAAACACAATCAACATTCAAATTGTACTAATTTCTATATTTTTTCCATCTACGTAGACAAGTTTGCTCAGGAAGACAATGTAACTGATTGCTCACAATTGAACTGAACTAAATTTAAACTCATCTTCTTTACTTGTCACATAAGTGAATGACGAGGAAGAAGCTTATTCTAAATCCCTTACAAGGACTCATTGAAAGTTGCTTCTGTTCTTCTTGATACTATTTCAAACACTCAGTTGTTTATGTGTCTGAATAAAACACAATCAACATTCAAATTGTACTAATTTCTATCGTTTTGCCATCTACGTAAACAAGTTTACTGTGGAAGACAATGTAACTGATTACTCACAATTGAACTAAACTAAATTTAAACTCATCATCTTTACTTATCACATAAGTGAATGACGAGGGAGAAGTTCATTCTAAATCCCTTCCAAGGACTCATTGAAAGTTGCTTCTGTTCTTCTTGATACTATTTCAAACACTCAGTTGTTTATGTGTATGAATAAAACACAATCAACATTCAAATTGTACTAATTTCTATATTTTTTCCATCTACGTAGACAAGTTTACTCAGGAAGACAATGTAACTGATTGCTCACAATTGAACTGAACTAAATTTAAACTCATCTTCTTTACTTATCACGTAAGTGAATAGCGAGAAAGAAGTTCACTCTAAATCCCTTCCAAGAACTCATTGAAAATAGCTTCTGTTCTTCTTGATACTATTTCAAACACTCAGTAGTTTATGTGTATGATTAAAACACAATGAACATTCAAATTGTACTAATTTCTGTATTTTTTCATCTATCTAGACAAGTTTACTCTGGAAGACAATGTAACTGATTGCTCACAATTGAACTGAACTAAATTTACACTCATCTTCTTTACTTATTACATAAGGGCATGCGAGGACGAAGTTCAATCTAAATTTCTTCCAAAAACTCATTGAAAATTGAACTAAAATAAATTTAAACTAATTATATTTGCTTATCACACACGTGAAAAGCCAGGAAAAGTTTCAAACCCATTTTGGTTTTAAGTCTATTTCAAGAATGCACAGAAAATTGTTTCCATATTTCCTGATACTATTTTTAAAACACTCGATAGTTACGTTACGTATGATTAGTACGCAAACAAACTTCAAATTAAACTAAAAATAAACAGGAAAATGCCGATTGTCAATTAACAGAACATTTTAGTGAGTAAACACGCCGATGAATGTCACCTGCGAATTGCAGGATGCAATAAATCCAAACTTCAAGGCTCAATCAGAACGACAGCAAAAAAATAATAATAAAAATAGTCGCCCGTCCAATATCCATAAAATTCGTGGCACGTGTAACAATTTCGTTCCTATCAGCTCATTTATTTGTATCTATCTACGAGTTCGAGTCGGCCAGTTGCCAATTCGGATCCTTGAATGGCATTAATTCGTTACCAGCGCAAATAAACTAGACACGTGTATTTTTTTCGCAAGGACAACATTGCAAATTAAGATTAGTGGAAACATTGCTTTTGAATTAGTTTTTGAGTCAGGGCTGGACTCGTTGCACTAAATTAAACATGGACAACATCTGTCTCGATGCATTTTTTTTTTCTGTCTTGGAGATAATTATACTAATTATAATTTTATCTTGCTGCAATTAATAAAATGGTAATTATTTTTTTATAAAACCTTTAATCATGCTTTCTATTTTTAAAAATAATTTGTAGTATTAATATATATTTTTCTAATTTTAAACAAGAAAATAAAATAATAAAGTAAAATATATGTATAAATATTAACTGCAATAATTTTATATATTTGAATAATTTTTAGAATTAATTAAATTTTTATTAAATATACTAAAAACAATTATTTTAACATTTTAGCAATCTTATTAGTAGAAATAAATTGTAAATCAAAAAGATAAATTAATACGAAAAGATTAATAATTTTTATTTATCCTCATGATTTATAAAATGTGTCAAAGTACATCGTAAGGTACGTACAGATTAAAGATAAAACCGATTTTAATAAAAAACTAAATCTGATTTTTGGATTAAAATTTATATATATTTTAACGATAAATTCGAATTTTTTAATAAAAATATGTAATTTTATTTTAAATATATAACTAATTATGTTTTTTTTTTTTTAATTTTATTATAGCAGTTATTAATTGTTATAAATTATGCCTATTAATAGAAAATACATTTTATGAAATTTATTTAAAACATTAAAATCTATTTTAGATTTTTAATTCAATATTTATATTATATATACATATCATTTATTTGTTATATTTATATTTATTTTTATAATTTTTGTAATTTTTTAATTTTTTATAATAGTAATGACAATTTTTGTAATTTTAATGATAATTTTTATATTTTTTATAATAATTTTTATAATACTTTTTATAATAATTATTTTATTATATTATTTTTATATTTTTTATAAATTTAATAATAATTTTATAATATTTTTTATAATTTTTATAACAATTTGTTTAATAATTTTTATAATAATTTTATTATGTTATTTTTATAAATTTTATAATAATTTTTATATTTTTTAAAATAATTTTTATAATTTTTATAATAATTTTAATAATTTTTATATTTTTAATAATTTTTATAATTGATATACTATTTATAATTTTAATAACAATTTTTATAAATTTCATAATTTTTATAATTTTTACAATTTTTATAATTTTTATAGTTTTTATAATTTTTATAGTTTTTATGATTTTTATAATTTTTATAATTGTTTATAATTTTTATAATTTTTGTAACTTTTATAATAATGTTTATAATTTTTATATTTTTTATATTTATCTCTATAATACTTTTTATATATTGAATAATATTTTTATAATATTTTTTATAAAAATTTGTTTAATAATTTTTATAATGTTTATAATAATTTTTATAATTTCTATAATTTTTATAATTATTATAAATTTTATAGTAATTTTTACAATTTTTATAATTTGTATAATTTTTATAAATTATATGATAATTTTTATAATTTTAATAACCATTTTTGTAATTTTAATGATAATTTTTATAAATTGAATAATATTTTTATAATGTTTATAATAATTTTTATAATTTCTATAATTTTTATAAATTTTATAATTTATTAATTTTTATACTACTTTTTATAATTTTTATAATAATTTTATTGTATTATTTTTATAAATTTAATAATAATTTTTATATTTTTTATAATTTTAATAATAATTTTTATAATGTTTATAAGAAATTTTATAAATTATAATTTATAAATCTATAATTAATATTT
Source organism: Aethina tumida (assembly GCF_024364675.1). NCBI lineage: Eukaryota > Metazoa > Arthropoda > Insecta > Coleoptera > Nitidulidae > Aethina > Aethina tumida. The sequence continues at coordinate 4,071,366 of NC_065438.1, forward strand.
TTAACAAATTGTTAAAATAAATACATAGTTTTTAATATACTTCTTCAATTTTATTTCCATATTTTTGATTATATTTGTTTATATAATTCTATAAATTCAATATTTATTTTTAATTTTTATTTCTATTCAATATATAATTATATATTAAAAATTTAGAGACATATATTTTCAATACAATATTTAACTTTTGTCATTAAATTCTAGTTTTACTTTTTTACAATATTTTTTTTAATTATAAGAAAATAATTAGGACTTTTTATTTCATTTTTAGTTTGTTTATATAACTATGTATTTGCACATTTAAATATTTGTTTGATTATCATTAAAGGTTTTGACAACTTCAAAGAAATATATTATTTATAACAATTAATCTCCAATCCGTACTGTTAATTTCAATTAAAACGAAAAAGAAATGAACACAAAACATAATTCAGCAGCACAAAGCCAAGAGCAAAACAAAACAAAGGCCCGCCGAACAAAAATAAACCACCGAATAAAAAAAGCATCGACCCCTATGGCGAAGTGAACCCGCCGCCGTTCGGGTGCTTGGCTATTTTCGCCCGAGAAAGGGAAAGTTGGCCGGCGACGTTGCGAGGCTGCGCCGCGCGCATAGTGTCAGGGTCCACCTTGACCAATCTCAACCTAAGTCGAGTGCGGCTGGTTTAGGCGTCCCGTCCCCTGCCCCGCGCCTCGCCTCGCCCGCAGCGCCAAAAACTCTCGACGGGGCCCGTTCTCGTTTCATTTCTGCGAACGGCCCGGCTCCGCCGTCCGCCGGGTTGGGGTGGTGGCCGTGCGGCGGCCCGTCGGGTCCTCCGGTTGTTGTTACATCTTTCGCGGCCGCTGCGTTTTTGGTGGGTCTTTGCGTGAGTTTACGCAATTCGGCTGTGCTGCGGTCTGGTAAAGCTGTGCCGACAGACGGAGACGGTGCAATTTAAATTCGAATGACTCACGGCGATTTGTAACCAGAAATATTAATGTAACTAATGAAAACGATTAAAAAAAATTGAAGGTTATAGACGTTATGCATATATTTAAATTAAATTAGAACCATTAAAAAAAAATTATATAAAAATAGGAATTTTATAAATAGTTTATATAAATAATTCAATGAATTTAAGTATGTTATAAATATAAAAACAATATTTTTAGCAAATTTATGCTTATTTATTTTAAAATAATTATATAAGCATTATTAACACTCCTAAAAAGACAATTCTCTCATTTTTTACTAAATTAAAAAATGTAAAAAGCTAATTTAATTTAATAATTATAAACTAAAATTTTGTTAAAATAAGATAATATATTAAAAATATTTCAAAATTCATCATTAGCTATAAACATTTTAAAATTGACAAACACGATTTTTTTTAAATATTTCAAAATGTCAAACTACTAAAGAAATAAAACATTACTTCTAAGTCTACTTAACTTGAGTAAACCCAACTTAACCTTGATTCTATTTTGTTTTTTAAACTTTTTAATTAATTATTATATTTTTATTTACAATTTTTTTACCCTTTCTTATAAAATATTTTGTTCTTTAAACTTAAATAACTTTCGTTCTTTAAACCTAAAATAAGTTAACCTAACCTAATTTGACTTCAACCTAACTCAACTTTGGGGTGTACTTGAAATTTAGGGTTACGGGAAACATAATTTTTATTTTCATTTTTTCTTCTTATTAAGTAGTTAACATAATAATTATCTTCATAAATTTAGCCCTAATTTAATCTATTTAACATAAACAATATTTTGGTACCCATTTTATATTTACCTATTATTTTAAACAAATTTTTTCTGATACTTGTAGATCAAAAGACTTCAATAAATATATGTAGTATATATTTATAAAAATTTCAAAAAATATATCTTGTGGTAAAACTAAGTAATTACATAAAATTTAATAAAAAAGTGTTAATAATATATTTAAATTTTATTTATTTTAATAGTTAAGAAAATATTGATGTTGTCTTGGACTTGAGTAATTACTGTACTAACCACATGTGATTATTCAAGATTACATTTTTGGACTTAGTCCACTTCAATTAATTAACTACCAAACTCATTATATAAGAATTATTATAAATATACTCGTATCAAATTGTATTTTGTTACTATTTTACGATAAAATAAAATTATGCACAAAAAAACTTAAAACTTATTTTAAATTAGGACATATAAAGTTTGATAAGAAAGGAAAAAAAGTGTGAAAAATAAAATAAACATCAATTTATCAAATTTTTATATTAATGAATAAACACACAACAAATTTTAATGTATTAAAATGTTCTGATAACCCATCAACTTTCCTAATTGAGCGTACCATAACCTTACCTTATTATTTATAACTTTAAGCATAAACTTATGGTTTGTTATCCTGTTTACATAACGAGTTATGTGATAAGATTAAGATTGAAAAATACGTTTCTAGGAAACTCTAAATTTATACTTGTACCTTTTGTACTTGCTTAGATAGTTTATATATCGAATGTGTTAAATAAAATATAACATTGAAATATATATATTTAGAAATCACATATATATATATATATATATATCATAAATCAATTAAAAAAGTATAAGTAAATATATTCAACTTTCTGAACTGAATTCTTTTTTTTTTTTCATTAAATATTTTATTTTCATTATATTGAACTAATTATTGAGTTTCAAAATTAATAAAAAATTATAAAAATTATAAAAGGGTTATTTTAAAAAATATCTATATTACTCCATGAATTAATAAATAAATGTTGACCAAATTTCTATCATTCATTTAAACTTTATTTAATTAATTAAAAATTAATAAAAAAATATTATTAATAAATATTAATTAAATATATAAATATTAGAATATTATTGATAATAAATATCAATAATTGTATGAATTTGAAATAAATCTAAATATATTAAAAATAAAAAATAAAAACATTCTATTATAATTTATTTTATATTTTTAAAATATCTTTTTTTATATCTCCAAAAAAAACCATAGAAAATGAACAATAAAACAATAAAATTAAAAATATTTAAAAATATATAAATAAACTATCATAAAAAATATTAAATAGATTTTAAAGAATAAATTTTGAAGAAATTCATGTTTATAATGTTATTGTAATTCATATTTTTATTATATTTTTTATTATTATTAATATTCTTTCATATTTTATTATGAAATTATATTTTGTTTATGTAATTAATGAACTAAAAATGTAAAAAATTATAAAAGTATAAAATCTCTTGTACACTTTGGTTACTTAAAAAATTAGTTATTGATCAAATTTCAGTTTCAATATATTTTTACTGTGTTTATCTAATTATTGAATTAATTTGATGAATTTGAAATACTTCCAAATTTTCTTTAGTTTTGAAAAAATATATTTGGTAAGTAAATTATAAACCTTAAATAAAAAATAAATTACATATCATAAAAAATATGAAAGAGGAAATTAAAAAGTGTCAATAATTGATAAGAAAAGTTAATTTACTCTATTTTAATTATGTAAAAAATTAAATATTGACTAAATTCCTTTTCTATTATAATGTGTGTTTATATTTTCAAAATTTCTTTTTCTGTGACTCAAAAAATTCATAGGAAACAGATAATAAAAACATATTACTATAAATATTTAAAAATAGATAAATAAACTGAAATGCAGAGTGGTGTCACGAATTTTTATAATATTTCCAAAATTGTTCCAGAAATGTTCAATAAATAAGTAATAAACATATAATAATAAATATATAAATAAATAAATTAGAAACAAAAGAAATATGAAAGAGGATCTTAAAATAGATTAATAACTGTACAAGTTTGAAAAAAACTGGTAGTAAAAAATTTAGCATATGAAAAATTACATATTGTCCAAATTCATTTGCTATTATTGTCTAATTATCAACTTATTCACACGATTCTTATATTTTTAAACACATTTTAGTCTTTCTTGGGGTTTTTTGATGTTTAAAATTTGTTTTATTTTGTTTTTTTATTGATTATTATAAAAATGAAGGTTTATATATCGTTATTTATGTATAATATATAATGCTTATTATAATAGCTTCACTTTGACTAATTTAATATTTATAGATCAATTTCACAGATGACTCCGTTTTACGTCCTGCCTCACAATGCATTCAAAACGTGTGTGTCACTGTGTCCGCAAAACTGTTCCACAACCCGGGGACGATTTTTTTGTCCCGAACCCTCTCCTCAACCCCCCACGTCCCGGGACCATCGAATCCCGGCCGCCCCCCGGATTTACCCGGACTGCCCCCCCGGACCCCGCCGCACCCCCGTCGCGCGTCCGCACGGGCAACCCGTGTGGCGGGGCGCCCTTTCGCCAAAACGCACGGCCGAACCGCCGGAGTCCGTTCGTAGGTCGCGGACGACCTTGGTCCGATGCCGCGGAGGCGCGTGACCGCGGCGTTTCGTTCGCGACACGTGGACGCGAGGTCGTTGCCCAAAACGATTGTGCCGGACCGCCGCCGCTCTGCCGTATGGCCGCGAGTGCGGCTTTTTCGCCGCGTTTCGCGGACCCGAGAGCTTCGCCACGCCAAAAGGTCCTAGCCCGGCACGGATGCCGCGAGTGTTTGTGGGTCTGTTTTGTTATTTTGTTTTTTTCGCCACGACGTGTTTGCGACATTGTTTTTTATTCCTTTAATGGGCGGCTTTGTACTCGTTTGTCTGTGGAAACGGAATTTTTTATCGTGACTCGGTTATATTATGTTTGTCGTTGGCTGGTCGACGATTTCGCAGAGCTGTACCCCGATTATTTGTGCAACATTTGTATTTGCATACGCGATACATAAAGTTTAATTTTAAACACAATAAAACAATGAAACAAAAAAAGAAAATTAATTATAAAGGAGGGGAAAATATGTTATGATATATATAATGTTTGAAGTCATTTGATTAATAAATTAATCAGTTTTAGAATAAATAGAAAAAATATTTAAATTTTTACCTATTTTACCTAAGGAAACTCAACTTAATATTTAATTGCAATATGTTCAATATAAACAAAGAAATAAAACATTTAATACAAAACAAACTTTGAAACCAAAATAATCTAACCTAATCTCACTTAACCTACTACCTTAATCTAACCCAAAATAATCGTAGAAAGTAAAATATATTTATAAATAAATTTATAATGAAATTAATATTTATATTTTATTATAATATATATTTTTATTTTTTTTTAATTTATTAGTTCTTGTGCAACTAAAGTAATTTAACCTAATCTCACTTAACCTAAACCTAACCTAGCTTATAATTAGTCTAACCCAACATAACAAAAGAAAACAGAATTTATTCAACAATAAGTTTATAAGGAATTTCATACTTATAATTTTATTATATTAAAATATATTTTTCGTTTTACTTATTATTGTTGTTACTATTACTATTAGTATTAATATTATCGTTATTATTATTATTATTTTATATTTAATTATAAAATTATATTTTCATTTCATTTATCTAATTAATGATCTAAACCCACAAAAGTATAAACAAAGTTCTTGTGCAACTAAATTAATGTAACCTAATCTCACTTAACCTAAACCTAACCTAGTTTATAATTAATCTAACCCAACATAACCAAAGAAAACAGAATTTATTCAACAATAAGTTAATAGGAAAATTCATATTTATAATTTTATTATATTAAAATATATTTTTCGTTATTCTCGTACTTATTATTGTTGTTTCTATTACTTTTTCTATTAATATTATTCTATATTTTATTATAAAAAATTATCGTTATTATTATTATTTTATGTTTAATTATAAAATTATATTTTCATTTCATTTATCTAATTAATAATCTAAACCCAAAAAAATATAAATAAAATTCTTGTGCAACTAAAGTAATTTAACCTAATCTCACTTAACCCAAACCTAACCTAACTTACAATTAATCTAACCCAACTTAACCAAAGGAAATAACATTCATTCAATGTGTAATAAAATTCATACTTTTATTATAATAATTTTTTTTTATTTTACTTATTATTGTTATTAGTATTACTATTAGTATTAATATTATTAATACTTTATTAAAAAATTATGTTTTTTTGTTTTGGTTATGTAATTAATGATCTAAAAATTTAAAAGTTATAAATAAATTTTGTGGAACTAAAGTAACATAACCTAATCTCATTTAACCTAAACCTAACCCGAATGTTTATAATTTTATTGTAATAATGTACATTTTTTTATTTATGTTTATATTAAGATTAAAAAAGAATAAAGTATAAATCATAAAAAATATGAAACAGGATCTTAAAAGGTGTCAATAACTAACAAAAAATGTTAATTTACTCTATTTTAATTATGTAAAAAATTAAATATTGACTAAATTCCTTTTCTATTAGTAGTTAACATAATTATTGTGACTACAAAGTTGAATAATGAAATATTTAAACAATTTAAAACGGAAATTAAATCCTTCTATTCTCTATTTTTTATAATAATGTAAAGAGACTTTATTGTACCTTAACCTTGAATAAACCAAAATTGGTTTAACCAAACCTAACACATATAATAAATAATTATTATTTAAAATTCGTAATTAATTATAAAATAAGATACTTAATTATTGTATTTGTTTGATTTTTTTCATTATCAATGATTAAATATTGTCATTAAAATTAAATTAATGATTAAATATTGTCATTAAAAATTTCTCCTTTATTATTCACCTTTATTTCCATTTTAATGAATGAGAACTTGATAATCTCGTTTTGTTCTTGGTGACTTGCAGTTCCCAAAAATTTGTCATTTAAACAAATGTAAGATAAATAAAGTATGGTTCTGTTTTTGGATTTACATTTCAACTAATTAACAACAGAATTTATTATATATTGTAATAATTACTGCAAATATTTTTGTAATAAATAATTAAATAATTGAATCCAAAGCAAAATAATTAATTGATATTTACTCTACATTTACCTATTCTCATTGTGGTAGCTCCAGGAAGAAATTGTTGATGTTTTAACCACATTAAAGCATAGATAAAATCAATAAGACAAATGGTATTATGTTATTTCATCAATTTCTTAGAATCTTTTGAACAAGTTTTTTGACTTTTATCTTATTTGTTCGTTATTTAAAACGAAAACCTTTGTTAAATATAACATTATACCCAATTCTTGGTAATATTTCTGATCATGACTCAAAGTTTATTAATTGATTTTTATGGTTTTTAAAGACAACAATTATTCTTGGATTTCTCGATGCAAAACACGAATATCAATCGAAATGTGTTGACATTTCGCATTGACAAACACACACTGGTCATCATAAATATCGTGACCTCAAAGTGATATGTAATTTTTGACTTTAAAATGCAAATCACAATAAAAAAAACGTCGAATTAAACGAAATTAGAACGCGACCATAGAAGTCGACGAAAAGCCCGACAAGATAATTACATTGTTTACGAAATGGGCGAAATTATAAACAAATTATTAGGTCACTTATAATTTGTTTTGGACGGGCGCTTTGTTTTGCAGAAGTTGGCACGAATTGGAAAAGGTCAAGAGTTTCACAGATCTCAAAATCGGTCTATTTACAAAACGTAGGTAAACACCTTTTGTAACTGTTTTGAAAATTTTTATGCATTAGGAAATAGGCCGCTAATGTTGAAATAAATTATGAATAACGACTGAAATTTTAACGTTTAAGTTGTCAACAATATTGAAAACTATAAATAAATTGGAAAAATATACATATTGATTTAATAATTAATTATTTTTAGAACAAATAACCTATATAAATATATAATATCTTTATCAAATACATATCAATTTTAAAATATTCTTAACCTAACCTAATTTAATTGAACCAAACCTTACGTAACCTAAGCAACCTACCTTAATGTTGTGTTGTATATAAAATTAGTGGTTATAATAATGGAAAATATAATTACTGTATTTGTTTGTATTGTTATAACATAATTATTGTGATTAAAGTAATTAAAACTAAAACAATTAAAAAAAAAAAAATTAAATATATATTTTATAATCAAACAATTTTCCACTTGTTTAATATATTATTTATTGTTATTAAATATGGTTTTATAAAAACAAAAAAAAAAATCAAAATAACCCATAAATTTTAATTTAACCTGATGTATTCTGATATAACTCAAACCTAACCTAATTTAACCAAACCAAATTTAACCAAATCTAAGTAAACTTAACTTACTTTGGTTGTATTTAAATTTTATGGTTATAATAATCAGAAATACTATTTTTGTTTGATTTTTATTGATATTAAAGCAGTTAATATATATTAATTATTGTGAAATAAACAAAAAAATAAAATAAAAATTAAATATGTAACTTTTATAATCCAATAATTTACTATTTGTTTAATATATTATTTATTATGAATTAAATATAGGTTTATAAAAATAACCCACAAATTTTAATTTAACCTTATGTAACCCAACATAACCTAAACCTAACCCAATTTAACCTAACCACATTTAACCCATTTTCATTGTATTTAATTTTAATGGTTAAAATAATGGGTATTATTATTTTTGTTTGCTTTTTTGATATTAAAGTTATTAATACAATTATTGTGAAATAAAAAAACTGAAACAGAAATTAAATATGTAACTTTTATAATCCAATAATTGACTATTTGTTTAATATATTATTTATAATGGCTTTATATAACCTAAATTTAACCCAATTTAACAAAACCAAATCGAATTAAACTTAACTTACTTTGGTTGTATTTAAATTTTGTGGTTATTGGGAAATACTGTTTTTGTTTGTTTTTTTCTTGATATTCATCTATTCTAACTTAACCTAACCTAACTTAATTTAACCAAAACATATCTTACGTAATATTATTTATTATTATTTAAATATGGCTTTTATCAAAATAACCCACAAATTTTAATTTAACTTAGTATAACCTCATGTGACTTAAACCTAACCTAATTTAACCAAACCAAACTTTAACAAACTTGACAAACTTAACTTACTTTGATTGTATTTAAATTTTGTGGTTAATGTATTGGGAAATACTGTTTTTGTTTATCTAATCTACCCTAACCTAATTTAACCAAACCAAATCTTACATAATTTAAACAAACTTATTTTATTTTCATTGTATATAATTTTTGTGGTTAGAATAATGGGTAAACCTGTTTTTGTTTGCTGTTTTCTTGATATTAAAACAGTATAATTATTGTAAAACAAAAATTAAATATGTAACTTTTATAATCTAATAATTCTATTCAAATCTATTTGTTTAATATATTATTTATTATGACTTAACCCATACATTTTAATTCAACCAAATGTAACCTGATATAACCTAAACCTAACCTAATTTATCGAAACAAAATCTTACATAATTTAAGTAAATTTGACTTCCTTTATAATGGTTAATTCAATTTTTGTTTCCTTCTTTATATTAAAGTAATTATTATAATCATTGTTAAATAGAAATAATTGAAACAAAAATTATATATAATATAATTATTATGATATACCTCACTTACAACTTACTGTTTGTTTAATATATTATTTATTATAACAAAAATGGCTTTATTAAAAACACACAAATTTTAATTTAACCTAATCTAATCGATATAACCTGAACCTAGCCTAATTTAACCAAACTAAACCTGGTTCAATCCAAATAATTTTGACTCAGTGATTTATAATAATAGGAAACATAATTATTACATTTGTTTCAATAAACAACACTTAAAAACATTATCAATTTACTTAAATTTGTCTAATAAGTGTCTAATCATGTTTAATTTGCAATAAATTTTAACTCCGTAATAATTTGACCTAAATAAATAGCACTGATAGATTTTAATCGAAGATTAATTGATCACAGAAACTTCTCAAAATGCATTGTGATAAACTAACCAATTAACCAGTTTGAGTCTATTAAATAATTTAAATGTTTTTATTGTGTTTAGAATCTGTAATTTCCTGTTTCCTAAAATCAAAATATCAAATGATTTTAATTGATGCATTATTTAATATTTCCTGTGTTTGGAAAATTTTTGTTTTAATATTAATATTAATTTGCATTTACATATTTATATCAGTTTACCATATTCAATAGGTAGTTCCTGTTTATTTGATTGCTTCGGGTATCAATATCATTATCAATTAGTTTATTGACACTGCCTGAATATTTTGGTGTGTTTATTGATGCATACAAAAGTTTCCCCTCAAGATATGGATGTGTGTTTTAAAAAACTGATTTCGTATCATTGTTTAGCAATCAAAAAATATATTTTTAATCATATTGAAATGTTATTGATCAATATCAACATACATTTTGTGCGTGGCGGACACGAAAATATTATTTAAACCGCCTCGTGCCACTCCGAACGTTTATCGAACGAGGATATTAAATAAACAAAACGAAATACGCAAAACAAGCGGAATCGCCTTGCCTTAGGTAGGAAACTGCGAGGAAAACACGTCAAAAAAAAAAAAAAACGACTCGTGTAGAACTCGGGAGGAAAACAATGAGGCGCAGATAAAATTAATCGAAAGCAATTAAAATTGGCGCGGACCGATTGGACGGACGTGGAAAAAACAAAGTGATATAGAACATGTATACACACGGTCCGTTAGAAATCTTGACCCAGGCCACGCGCGAATTTCTGTCCGCCTTGACATTTATCGGGCCACGGTGCCAGATAAATATTTATGCGGATCGGAATCGTCGGGGAAAATAGTCCCGGACTGTTTGAATTGTGTGGGGAATGAAAAAAATTGACTGATAAACGCTGGTTATCAGTTGGCGCGTGTGCTGCGTTGCCATTCTTCTAAGTACTCGGTACTTGTGGGGAATAAGGAGATGGAGGCTTACACGGATACACGTGTGAGCTGGAAATGGACTTTTCTCTAGTAAAACTCTTCGTAGAAGAAGAAAATGTCCATGGATTTTTTTAGTTGCTCACCGTTTTTGAAATATAAGCTAATATATTCTCTTCATGCTAATTGGAGTACCGTACTTACATGAAAGCACATATTGGTCTATAGAAACGGTACTTTTTATGGGAATTTACTCTGGAAAGGCAGACGAACATTTTAGACCATTATAAAAGGCCATAACTGTAGAAGTTCGATGGTTATGAGTATTTTTTTTTCATATTTTCTTCATTTAATGGTGTAAAGGCTTTATTTACGAATATTTTGAGCCTCCAACCGTACAGTTGTGTGTTTATACATAGAGTATTTGTGGGGAATAAGGAGGTGGAGGCTTACACGAACACACGTGTGATCTGAAAATAGACTTTTCTCTAGTAAAACTCTTCGTAGAAGAAGAAAATGTCCATGGATTTTTTTAGTTGCTCACCGTTTTTGAAATATAAGCTAATATATTCTCTTCATGCTAATTGGAGTACCGTACTTACATGAAAGCACATATTGGTCTATAGAAACGGTACTTTTTATGGGAATTTACTCTGGAAAGGCAGACGAACATTTTAGACCATTATAAAAGGCCATAACTGTAGAAGTTCGATGGTTATGAGTATTTTTTTTTCATATTTTCTTCATTTAATGGTGTAAAGGCTTTATTTACGAATATTTTGAGCCTCCAACCGTACAGTTGTGTGTTTATACATAGAGTACTTGTGGGGAATAAGGAGGTGGAGGCTTACACGAACACACGTGTGATCTGAAAATAGACTTTTTTCTAGTAAAACTCTTCGTAGAAGAAGAAAATGTCCATGGATTTTTTTAGTTGCTCACCGTTTTTGAAATATAAGCTATATATTCTCTTCATGCTAATTGGAGTACCGTACTTACATGGAAGCACATATTGGTCTATAGAAACGGTACTTTTTATGGGAATTTACTCTGGAAAGGCAGACGAACATTTTAGACCATTATAAAAGGCCATAACTGTAGAAGTTCGATGGTTATGAGTATTTTTTTTTCATATTTTCTTCATTTAATGGTGTAAAGGCTTTATTTACGAATATTTTGAGCCTCCAACCGTACAGTTGTGTGTTTATACATAGAGTATTTGTGGGGAATAAGGAGGTGGAGGCTTACACGAACACACGTGTGATCTGAAAATAGACTTTTTTCTAGTAAAACTCTTCGTAGAAGAAGAAAATGTCCATGGATTTTTTTAGTTGCTCACCGTTTTTGAAATATAAGCTATATATTCTCTTCATGCTAATTGGAGTACCGTACTTACATGGAAGCACATATTGGTCTATAGAAACGGTACTTTTTATGGGAATTTACTCTGGAAAGGCAGACGAACATTTTAGACCATTATAAAAGGCCATAACTGTAGAAGTTCGATGGTTATGAGTATTTTTTTTCATATTTTCTTCATTTAATGGTGTAAAGGCTTTATTTACGAATATTTTGAGCCTCCAACCGTACAGTTGTGTGTTTATACATAGAGTACTTGTGGGGAATAAGGAGGTGGAGGCTTACACGAACACACGTGTGATCTGAAAATAGACTTTTTTCTAGTAAAACTCTTCGTAGAAGAAGAAAATGTCCATGGATTTTTTTAGTTGCTCCCCGTTTTTGAAATATAAGCTAATATATCCTCTTCATGCTAATTTGAGTACCGTACTTACATGGAAGCACATATTGAACTATAGAAATGGTACTTTTTATAGGAATTTACTGTGGAAAGGCAGACGAACATTTTAGACAATTATAAAAGGTCATAACTGTTGAAGTTCGATGGTTATGAGTATTTTGTTTCCTTATTTTCTTCATTTGATTGTGTAAAGGCTTATACGAGGAGGAGGTGGAGGCTTATACGAATACACGTGTGAGCTGAAAATAGACTTTTTTCTAGTAAAACTCTTCGTAGAAGAAGAAAATGTCCATGGATTTTTTTAGTTGATAACCGTTTTTGAAATATAACCTAAAGTATGCTCTTCATGCTAATTGGAGTACCTTACTTACATGGAAGCACATATCGGTCTATAGAAACGGTACTTTTTATGGGAATTTACTCTGGAAAGGCAGACGAACATTTTAGACCATTATAAAAGGTGATAACTGTAGAATATCGATGGTTATGAGTAATTTTTTCCATATTTTCTTCACTTTATTGTGTAAAGGGTTAATTTACGAATATTTTGACCCTCCAACCATACAGTTGTGTGTTTATACAGAGAGAAATGTGTACTACATTTTCTATGAGCTTTCAAAATAGTTGAAACAAAAAATTAAGACGAAATTGACTTATATAAAATAAATATGATATGCCATGTTCCTCTGTTTCTAATATAAAAAATACATGTAACAAATATCACAACATATCTTAACTAGAAGAAGCTCATGAATCCATCAACCAAACCACAATTTCTTTTTATAAATACATTAATTATACCATATGTTTTACATCTGCCAACCCTGATTAGGTCTAAAATAGTTAATTGAAGTTTTTTATGCTGTTAAGTTTAATTGCGAAAGGTACAATTCAATGCAAATGGCGCAATAAAGTCGTAAAATACTCAGGGAAGGATCAAACAAAGTTTATTTACTGTATATTAAGTTATTCCTCCCCAAGTAATTTTGTTAATGAACAGGTCTGAACGGCAGAAAATAAAATGTAGACTACTGATGAATTGTGGTATTTTAGAATTCGCTCTAAATTTAGTTGGTGAATGGTTGAGTCAAATGAAATTTGGAGGAATTTCGCGTATTTCCGACGGAAGGTGGTTTGTTTGCTAACTTGAATTGTTTGTTAAAGATATATTTATGCAATTAGAATGGGTGGTTGACGAAAATTGTATTTAAAGATAAATTTGTCAACCAGTGAGTTGAATATCTTTATTTGTTTATTATAATTCTTTGAAAAAAATTGACGTAATTCATGGAACTATCTCAAATCTTCTTACGTCAACTTTGTCAAGATAATTTAATTAATTGAATGAACGAATCGCTGAGTTTGAGGGACGATTTTCAAGCTTTTTACTCTTGAGGATTATTCCTTAGATTCGTTTGAACGGTTCGACGAACTTGTAAAATCATTTTCTGGTGACTTCACTGCATTATTTCTCTGACTAGACCAGTTGAATCGATCGATATCTTGGTTAGATATTCGGCTGAAGCTTTCAAAAAGAAAATACAGATCATAGCAGTCCTTAATATTTAGATTTATATATAATTATATATTAAAAAATGTTTGTGGTGTTTTAAAGTTAGCCCACATAGCACATAGCACATGGAGGCATATATTAGCCTGTAAATGAAATATTTGTGAGGGGAATGAATGAATGCTGATTTCTATTTAGAAAATGTATGGCATATGTGATGGGTAGTTATTTGGGGTCACAAAAATGTCTTTCATAATGAGATGATTTAAAACAGATTAGATTTTACCATAATAGTTTTCAGATTTTATTTTATTTTAATAAAACAGTTTAAGTAAAATTTTCTGTGTAATTGATAAATTTAACCTTTTTTTTTAATTATTTCAAATTTTGGAACAAAAATCATAGAAATGCATATTGGTCTCTAAAAGAAATATGTATTTCAGAAAAGAAAAGAGAATTTTTTATATTTTTTATATTAGAAATCGATGGCAAATCAGATTTTATTTAAACATCTCAATTTCACCTTTTTATTTTAGAGAAGAAATAGGTGTACAGAAGTAATTCAATAGATCTATATGATGATTGAACATTTGAGTGAACCTTTCCAAAAGAAAATACATTTCTAAGATGCTCATAATATTTAGATTTTCCATAGTGTTTTCAGCAGAATGTACAATAGAAGCCAAAAATGTTAATGGTGTTTTAAAACTGACCCACTTACCATTTTTAAAAGGGTTTACTAACTTTTTAATGGTGTTAAATTCATAAAATTAATAAAATCTTTCAAAAAAATTAGTATATATGTGATATTTATATAAAAATAAAACAGAATTCATGATATTTATCGAGTTATTAAGTTTGAAATGTTTTATCAAGATATTACTAGTAGTTAAGTTTATAAATTTATTAAAAATTTTCAAAATATGATATATATATATATGTCGTGATATTTACATAAAACTAAATATCTGAGTTTCGTGATATCTCTTGATTTATCATTTTTAAAAGGGTTTACTGACTTTTTAATAGTTGTTAAGTTTATAAAATTACTAATAACTTTCAAAAAAATTAGAATATATGTGATATTTAATAAAAATACATCAGAATTCGTGATATCTATTGGGTTATCAAGTTTGAAGACGTTTACCAAGATATTACTTGTTGTTAAGTTTATAAAATTACTAAGAACTTTCGAAATATGATATATGTCGTGATATTTATATAAAACTAAATATTTAATTGTTGTTAAGTCTACAAAATTAATAAGACTTTGCTCATGGAAATTTCATTAATTTTAAATTATTAATATTGTACTATTGGAATATGTTAGAAAAAATATCAGTATTCGAGATATATGTCAAATTACCAACTTTAAAGGGATTTACCAACTTTTTAATACCTCAGTTCTTCGTGTTATTTATTCAGATGAAATATTTTTCACATTTCCAATTAATAAATAAATAATATAATAAAAGAGTATTAAGATGTAACTGATATTTTGATATTTACAATAGAAATTACTACATTCAAAAACATGTTAATCCATTTAACACTTAATTAAATTCAGTAAACCAAAAGATGTTTGTGCATTCCGCTTATGAAGTGGTGTCTTAATCATAGATAGGTCAGTTCTATTTATTTCGGAACGCACATCTGTTCCAGACGCGTCGTACCCCACGAAAATCCGTACCGCACCGTCCGCCCGAAAGAAAACCGCGTACGCGTCGGCCGAACCGCGACTCCGGAGCGCCTTGGTCGCGAAAACCGCCGGACCAGACCGTCCGCCGCGCCTCCGGCACCGGAGCGAGCGGCAACGCGGCCGCGACCGTCGCGAAAAAATAAAAATATCGCGGGCGTCGCGCGCCAAACGAAACGCCGCAGTCGTTCGCCTCCACGTGCCCGTGAACACGAGCAAGACTTTGCGGCTCGTCCGCGGTGGCGTGGCGGGGCGCGGGAGCGACGGCGGTCGGGCGCGTTCGGCCGCCGGTCGGCCCGACGAGGATGTAGGAGGTAAACACATTTTAGTTTGATTTTGGTTCAACCGAAGTGTGGTACCCAATTTAAAACACTGGGAGACGCACAACTCCATTTACAACCAGACGGTTATTGTTGATCTGAACAAGTGGCCGAGACGCAGTGGTGACACAGCTCCGTTGGATTTCGTTCAAGTCCCCGAGGGATTTTTGTGCATTTTATGGGAATCCGATTTTGCATGACAGCGCTTTAAACCAGTGAGGCAGGTAAGGAACAAATACACACTGCATAATACAAATTTTTGATCCTATTGGAGTCTAACCAAACTCCAATTGGAAAAATTTATCTAGGTCACGTCCCTTTTTATACATTTTTAAATTGTAAATACCAATTAATTCACTAAAGGGTGAAGTTTACATGTGTGATTAATTTTTAATGGAAAATAAATGTTGTCCATTAATAGAAGCCCTCTCAATCTCAGGTAGAAAATCGCATTTAATTGGAATTTTAAAATAAAACGAATGTCAAATAAGACTAGCTTTAGGGTGGTTAGAAATTGGTGCGGCGTTGCCAAGTCACCTTAAAGGTTAATGTGCGAAAGCTTTTTGTCATAAAAATTATTTTTGATGCTTTCTCAAGTTTCTATTGGACCTAAATTTGAAAATTAACCAGTGACACTTGAGGAAGAGTTACAAAAATTATTTATACTAAGTGTTTAAGGCAATTACAGGTATTAAATATTTGAAAATTAGACACTTTTTCAAAATTAATTTTAAAAATTTTTATTCCATACTAAAACATTAATAAAAAAAAATTAATAAAAAATCTAGTTTTTAAATTATTATTTTTGTAATTTTTCTAATATTATATATTTTTTTATAATTATTTGCATTTTAAAAGTAATATTAAAATTCAACATAAAAAATTATAAATTAAGTAATTTTTTTATTAAGTTTTTTAGTAAAACTGAGCTTATTTAATCATATTAAAAAATATAAAAAAAGTAAAATGTTTTAATATAAAATTTTAAAAAGAAAAAAAATGTGATTTTTTCTTTATCAACTTGAAAACTAATTGTAATTAAAAAGGTATCACAAAATTACAATTTTCTTTTAATCTTAAATAGTTATTATATGCACAAAAAATGTTGTTATTGGTGCCATATTCCAATAATGATTCGCGAAAGCGCAAAAGAAGCGACGTCCGGCGAAGAACCCGGCGGTTGTTGTCGCCGCACGACGCCGCAGCCGGAGAAGCGACGCCACGTGGCAACGCCGCCGGAGCGGTACAAGGGGAGAACACGACCTATACGTCTCGGAGAGTTGTCGAGGTCAGCGATCTTTATAAAAAAGCGGCCGGAGTAAACACGTGGCGGCGAATGACTGTGGCCGGCACGCTCGTGTCGTCCGCAACGCGAACCGCCTATTCGGCGGTCGGACGCGCCTTCGAAATGCGACAGTCACTCGCCTCGCGGCTGCAACGCGGCTCGTGTGGCGTTTGGAAAACAACGGATCAAGTATATATAAATAGATGGAGCGTTCATGTCGTAAACAATTGAATGGTGGCATAACTAGATCCGTCGCTGCTCGTTATCTCGGTCAGATGTCAATCGATGTCGTTGTTTATTTTCCACACAATTACTATCGTTAATTGTTATTATTATTATTACCGGCGTGCGAGCTATGACCTAGGCGAACCCCGCACCCAATCCCCACAAGCCCAGCTTCGAAGCTCCAAACTGTAGTACTCAAAAAAACCGTATCGTGGGAGGGATAAGAGGACGTTGACTCCGCAACGAAAATTCGGGTCCTGGGGTCAAGCACCGACCCAGTAAGTCCCATCCCGAAAATTGTGCGTGAAGGGAAGGCCCCCCCGCCCCATTTCACGCTACGCACTGGGCGGAGCCTAGGCCCTCCGTCACCAACGCAACGCGTTTCACTTGTCTTCTTGCATTGTTGCACCCGTGGGTCCGAAGCACGCACAATTCAGTGCCTTCCCGGACTTCGAACAAGACTGACTTCCAGAACTGACTCAACTTAGCTTAGGCCCTTCTCGGCGCTATGGCGGCGCAGAAAGACAACAAGAGTTTGACACAGTCGCAGGAGAGCTACATCAAGAATTTGCTCATCAAGTGCAAGAGTGAACAGAAAAATGGTGCGTAACAATTCTCCCCCAAGTGGTGCTAAGTGCTTCCGGTGCAGTGCTCAACGTGTTAGACCACAAAAAAAAAAAATGAATTTTTTTTTATTTTTTCGATTTTTTTAATTTTTTTTTTTTTATTTTTGACGAATCCATTATTTAAATATTTCGTGTCGATAGTTGTTTAAAACATTGAAATTGAGTGGGCCAACTACAATGGACAATACTTCAAAAACTGTTTGGTGACGAATTTTTTTTAAAGTGTACAATTTTTTTCCAGACGAAAGTTGGCAAATGCCAGAAATGGTCGGATACTACAGCGAGCAAGCCCTCCCGATATCGCCAGTCCACCCCTCGACCACCGACGAGGCAGTGCTGTCCGTGAAAAAAGTGGTCTGCAGTCCTGATCTCCCGATCGCCGAGTTCCCCGGCAAACAGGACCAAAGCATCCAGTGTCCGATCTGCCACAAGATGTACACATCAAAGGCGGCCTACCAGGCCCACCAGCGCACCCACACGAAGGAAACCGAGGATCCTTACCGATGCAACATTTGCTCCAAGACGTTCGCGGTGCCAGCCAGGCTGACCCGCCACTACAGGACTCACACCGGCGAGAAGCCCTTCAGGTGTGAGTTTTGTAACAAGAGCTTCAGCGTCAAGGAGAACTTGAGTGTGCACAGAAGGATCCACACCAAGGAGAGGCCCTACAAGTGTGAGGTAAGTTCACTGGTCTTTATATCAAAACACTCCAGTAACTTCCAGTTTTACCTGAAACATATATAATTTAATATGTTTTGTTTTGTTCCAGGTGTGTTCCAGAGCATTTGAGCACTCTGGCAAGCTCCACAGGCACATGCGCATACACACAGGAGAGCGTCCTCATAAATGCGCCGTGTGCTCCAAAACGTTCATCCAATCAGGCCAGCTGGTGATCCACATGAGGACTCACACAGGAGAAAAGCCCTACGTGTGCACCGTGTGCCAGAAAGGATTCACCTGCAGCAAACAACTGAAGGTGCATTCCAGAACGCACACAGGTGAAAAGCCCTACTCCTGCGAGATCTGTGGCAAATCCTTCGGCTACAACCACGTCTTGAAGCTCCACCAGGTGGCCCATTACGGCGAGAAAGTTTACAAATGTACGATTTGCAACGACACGTTCAATTCCAAGAAAAGCATGGAGGCTCACATCAAGAGCCACTCAGAAAACGCCCCCCCACAAGCACCGACGCCTCCTTCGTCGGCCCCATCCAGCGAATCATCCTGTTCCAGCACCAGCGACAAGGAAAACACCATGAAAGATCTCCCGACCATGATCCAAGAGCCCACTCCGATAAGCTACGACTCGGACATCGTGTACTACCGTTACGTGCGCGACCAACCCCAGTACACTCCCCACAACTACTCGGCAGGTGTTGAATTGCTGGCGGCGGCCGCCACGGCCACGGAACGCGCCGACTTCCGCAACACCTCGGACGTCGTCTTCAACCTGATCTCCAAGAACCCGCAGGAAGTGGTCGCGGCCGCCCTCCGCAACCCATCGTACTTCTCCAACCCCACCGTGCAGTACAACACTCCGCTGAACGCCGGAGACGACATCAGACGGCGGGTGGAGGCGGCCCTGGCGGTGGAGGAGAACCACTCCGAGGAGGAGCCGATCATGACGCCCCCGCACTCGAACCCGGTGTCGCCGGCCCCCTCGATCTCGCCACCTGTCTCGCCCGATCCCGAGCTGAGCCTTCCGCCCAGGAAACGCTCGAAGATGATCCTGAAGAGCATGGAGGCGAGCATAGATCTGTCGCCGGTGAGGTACAGCTCGGTCATACAGTACGCGAGGGCGTCCTAATGACCGGCTGATCGTGGAACGACCGTACTAATTAGGCTTATTGGATGATTCTTGTTATGTTGTTTTTGCACGTGTCAAGGAACGACCTAAGGCAAACTAAACAACGTCCGCGAGTTTTGAGTTTGTTTTGGGGCCGTTCGCGTTATGTTCAGTTGCAAGTCGTACGAATTGAAATTATGATTTCGTTTAATTTTTAATTTTCTTTCTGTGATAAGACTGTTAAACCAACGCATTACCTCAGGCAGTGCCTACAGGGTTTAGGCCCGTTGCAATATTAAGTCGCATGTTAGCATTCGATATGTGACATCTCATTAAATTTTTGTAAGTTAAACGTATTTTAGTATTTTCGTCGGGGCGCCCGATTTAATCGCTCTGCTATACTAGACGAGATGTTGTAAGTCGTGATTTATAATTGTTTTTTCTAATTGTTATGTTTTTTATCATGTAAAAGTGTACTGTATTTCTAAGTCTGAACCATGCGGTCTAAGACCAATGGTATTAAATTATTATGTATTCCTTATTCAGTGTAGTGTATCAGTAACTAAAGTAATGAAAACTAAATAAATATGTATATTAACTTAACATTTTGTTTTAATTCATCCCCACTAAACAAAAAAGAATAAAATAATTTGTACTTACCAAATAAAAAATGCATTTTTCCATCCACAAAAAAGAAACGTGAATCGATAGCGACAGTTATTGAATCGAATAATCGTTAATCACTTTCCATTGACGGATCTCTAGGCTAACATAAATAGCGATGCACTTTTAAAAATACAAAATTAGGCCAGTGGGCACATGCACGTTATTACAGGTTAACGCCAGCAGAGGACGTCACCGAACGCCATTAAGATTTTCATAAATAGAAACCTGTAATAAATGTCAATCTATTTTAATTTGTCTATAGAGGGCTATGTACAATTGTCGAAGTGAGGTTATGAGAGAAATCTACAACAATTTGTATGCTTCCTCCAAGTTTTCTGTTGAATCTTCAAGTAATTTAGGTTTTAGTGTTTAGATGACAAATGAAAGTAAGTAGGAATAGGTAAAATATTAAGTATTAAATTTATTCATCTTGTAAATTTAAAAAATATGTAGATTTTGGATACTACTATAAC
Organism: Aethina tumida; assembly: GCF_024364675.1. Taxonomy (NCBI): domain Eukaryota; kingdom Metazoa; phylum Arthropoda; class Insecta; order Coleoptera; family Nitidulidae; genus Aethina; species Aethina tumida. The sequence continues at coordinate 4,092,530 of NC_065438.1, forward strand.
TAAATTTACTTTTGTTGCTTCATGGGTATGACTAATATTTCTGATTTTGTTATTTATTTGTTACAGTAATAAAGTATTGTGAAATAATTAATATTTATTATGGTAAAGTTGCAGAATCGGTCACTCTAAGGAATATTTGTAGCGCATGCGTCAACTGGATTTGAAATCGTCTGTTTCGGAGATTTTAGACAGCATAGTTGCCAGATTTCATTTTTAACGAAATATGTAGAGAAATGATTTTTAGAAAAATATATATGTAATTTATTATGTTTTTCATGTATGACTTATATTATTTATGTGGTTGAATTCGAAAAGAGATAAAATTCGGCAAATCACTTTATTAATTAGTATATTCATTTTTTATTTACTCTATATTTCTTTGGTAGTTTAACTATCTAATTAAAAGTTCTTTATTAAATAATTAGGTAAATTTACAACATTAATATAAAATTAACAAAAAAGATATATTTATGTATTTTATAATAAAAAACAAAATCAATTAAAACAAAAAAATCTATTCCACTGGATATTGCTTCCTGATACAATTTAAAATGCTCATAAACATATTATGATTTTTAAATTTATTTCTCCATATGAATTCGTGAAGGTAAGATGGAAACAGATCTTCCGAGGAACAGTCATGGTCCTATATTAAGATTGTACAAAAAAAATAATAAATGCAGCACACAAATAATCTATAAAGTAAGATAACTTAAAATATGACTGCTAACAAATTAAAAATAATCTTACTAAAGGAATAAAAGTAAAATATTTTAAAAATGAGAAAGATCTATAAAGTAAAATATATTAAATGAGCATACAAATAAATTAAGAAAGTAATTAGCAGAAGAATAGGAATAATATATTGTTTTTAAAAACGCCATGAGAATATAATCTGTAAAGTATAATATTTTAATAACGAACAATAATCATCAAATTAGAAGAAATACTATACTTACCAAAAAAATAAAAAGTATAATACATACACAACAACACAACAATAATTCAACCATAAAAAATGATTCGAATATTTTGACCGTTGCAAACCGACAACACTGCACTTCAAAATGTTCAAGAAGCGCGAAATCAGCGCCTCACGACGCATGCGCTAGATAATGTTCCTTAGAGTGACCGATTCTGCAACTTTACCTTTATTATATTAGAATAAGAAACAAAAATAACTTTTTTGATGATGTTTTCACCTGTTTTTACTAAGAAAAACTGGGAGGACACTATTTGGATTCAAATTTTTAAGTCAAGATCAAAATAAATGTTTTTTGATGATATATTTTCCATTTTTCCTAAGAAAAATCGGAGAAAGATTACTTATATACAAAATTTTAATATCTAAAACAAAAAACAACTTTAAATATTTTTTACTGTATTTATTTACAATAAAATGATATTAATTCAGTAGAAGATACATTTTAAAATAAGAAACAAACATAACTGTTTCATGTTTTTACTAAGTGATATTGGGAAAGAAACATTTTCAATAAAAATCTTTATATAAAAAACAAAATAAACTAATTACCAATATTTATTTATCATTATCAATAATATGATAATATTTTTACTGTCTTTACTAATAATAAACTGAAATTAATTGAGTAAATTGAAAATTTTAAAATAAGGAATAAAAGTAACATTTTTTGATGTTTTTATTAAGAAAAAACTGTAAAAATCTATTTGGATACAAATTTTTTAAATTAAGAACAAAATAAACCATTTTTTATGATATATTTTCTTGTTTTTACTAAGAAAAAAGAGAAAAAAATTAATTAGATTCCAAATTTTAATATCAAGAACAAAAACAACTCTAAATGATGATGTTTTTTACTGGTTTTACCAAAAATATACAGAAATGAATTGCATAGAGTAATAGTTTTAAAATAAGGAAAAAATAATAATATTTTTGATGTTTTTCCTGTTTTTACTAAGAAAAATTGGAAAGAAACTATTTGGATTCAAAATTTTTAAATCAATAACAAAATAATTTTTAACGCACATTTTATTGTAAAGGTCAATCATCAAAGTGAGGTTATGATAGAAATCTGCAACAATATGTATACTTCCTCCAAGTTTTCTGTTATATTCTTTCAGTAACTCAGCTTTTAGTGTGTAGATGGCAGTGGATGGTAAGTAGAAATGAGCAGGTATTTGAGGACAATTGAGTAAAAAATTGAGTTTCAAATTTAATCATCATTTAAATTATAAAAAATATGGACTGGATACTATTATAAATAAATTTACTTTTATTGCTGCATAGGTACGATTAATTTTACTTTGCATCTTAAAAACTTTGGTTTTGTTACTTAATTATCATTTTTTAAAATAACAAAATCAGTAGTTTATATTAAGATTGAAGATGCTTTTGTCCATAACTAAATAAGTAGACATAACACGCCGTATAGCGGCCCTTAAGACATTATCCATGGCATAATTCAATATTTGTAATTAGTCCCGAACATTAATCCAAACAGACCCTGCTCCATCCAATTATGATAAACTGCCGTCGAACCGATAAACTTCACCACTCATTTATAAGGGAAGTTCGAAGGCCGACGTTGTAATCGAAATTCCGTAAATAATAACTATCGGGACAAACATCGGAGACCTATCAAAGCCAACAACATCCTCCCAGTCTCCTCGTCAGTGTCACCTGTTCCAAATGCCAACGGAGAAAAAGTCTATAGCCAATTTAGCCATTTACCCCCGTTCAATTACCAGAAATTGGCGACTGGGGAGGATTTCTTTTGGGTCGTTTCCGACGGTTTTTAAGGAAACGTTTAAATAGTTGTTTAACAAGATCGATAATATTATTGGCGTTTTGTTTGTGCATCACAGAAATTGGATTGGAAAACAACAATTCACTCACTCAAGTTATTAAAACAAACAACAAATATTGTCGGTTAAGTTTCATTTAATTCGTCCCCCATTTCTGCCCTATTGTGTCTTATGTCATTCCAAATCTGAAGCTGACAATAAAAACATGTCTGCAACAGACACATTTCCTGTTGCTCACAAAACGACACAACGATTAAATCCGAATGGATGTCATAAATCACGATCGTATGAAAAATCACTCCATCCAAATTACAGCATCCATCCCCGTGAGCATAATGAAGTCGTTAAGACACGGGGCTTGGCACCACATAGTCCTGACATTCGATTATGCGATAAGGTCTTTCGCGAGGATGGCACGTTATTGAACTAACGGTACATTTCATCGAGTTACGTCGTAATTTTAGACTTTAGAGTCAATTAAAAGTGAGCTGACGAACGATATCATAAATTGAAAATGCAAATTTCATTAAATTTTGTGACGAAATATTAAAGGGTGGTACAAGGAAAAATCACTAAGCCTTTTTTCGTAAGTTTTAAAGAAGTTAGAGGAAGTTATAGGGCACACAATATCTATTTCTCCCCTTCTGTCCCAAATCAAATCAGGTTCAATACAAGTAAGCCAACAATTTTAGAACATTTCTGGTCCCCTTCTCAAAGTAAATCAAATTCAGTGCAAGTAATCCAACAATTTCGAAGCAGGCAAGTTAATTACATTGAATAATTCGTCCATTTAGGCCCTTGTAGTGTGCAGGAAAGTATGAGTCCACGTCCACGGGCGACCTGCGTCAATTGGGGTTGACATCGCAAGCGGCCGCGATTTTTGACAGCCGCAGGTGCGGTCTGAAGTGGCGGTTTGTCATTGCCAGCTCGATCCTAATGACATCAATTAGCGTCCCCTCGAATCGGGCCGATGCCACTCGTTTTCGACGTGTAAAAGTTGATTTCGGGTCGAGTACGATTCCGTCCGTTATAAATATATAGTTTAACCTGATAATCTGATTTCGGGTGTAATTACGAGTTGGGAAATACGTTAATAAATTTTGCTGGGTCAGGATTTTCATTATCGCAAATAAAACCCCACGTTAGTCGGTTAGTGTTAGGTGTGTCAAAATATAATTAAGCAACAACCGAAAGTCCTTTGTGGCCCTTTCAGGTTGAAGTTAATTGGAATTAAATGCCCGGCGATTAAAACACAATAAATTGGACTACAAATTGGGTAAATCGAATGTGTGCACATCCATTTGTTTGGCACTTCGATCTTTGAAATATTCAGTTTCATGTGACGTTTCACTTTCCACGAACTTGTGCCCAGGATGATTTATCATTTATCTCGTGGGACGCAACCAAAAACATTCTGCCAATATTTGCATGTTTATGTATTTGTCAGTGCCCTTATTTCGTGTCAAGAGAAAAACCTAAATATTTATCTCGTTTAGGCTACGCGCAATGAATAAGATAAATGCATTGCAATCGATCTCTGGGTGTAAACGTCTTCAGAGACTCCTGCTTGTTTGATGTATGTAGGGCAAAAGCAGGCGAACTCTGCCATGCAATAAAATATGGAAAGTCACTTGAAACAATAGAAAATATGGGGGTTTCAAATAAAAAGGGACATTTCCAACATTTTTTCCCTCCTTCTACTCTCGTCACTGCATTTTATGTTATAAAAAGAAATGTCAGAAACTTTTGATAAATCATTCATTGAGACCGTATTGTCACAAGCAACGAAAAAATGATTAATTCCTACAGTATTCTCTGATATGTATAATTGGTTGAAACTGATAAACTTGGAGGAACAGTATCTAAACGGAGTCTTAATCTAAGAAAGTTTTTCATGACTTTATGGGAATTACTTAGTAAAAGGACAAATAACCAACAAAACTGTCTATTCATAAATTTATTAAAAATTTATTAAAGGATAGTTTTTTAGTCAATGTAAATGATATTCTGCTTCTTTATGATAACCTGAGGCCTCATGCCACATTATAGACTATCAAGAAACTTTAAAATATTAAATGGGTGGTTATAACAATAGAAAAATATGGAATTTAAAATCAAATAGGACATTTCCAACATTTTTTCCATCCTTCTACTCTTGTCACCGCATTTTATGCTATAAAAAAATGTCAAGAACTTTTGATAAATGATTCATTTAGATGGTATTGTCACAAGCAACGAAAAAATGGTTGATTACTGCAGTATTCCCTGATATGTATAATTGGTTGAAGTTGATAAATTTGAAGGAACAGTATTTAAAAGGAGTCTTAATCCAAGAAAGATTTTGATGATTTTATGGGGATTACTTAGTAAAAGGACAAATGACCAACAAAACTGTCTATTGTTTATAAAATGATCAAATTTATTAAAAATTTATTAAAGGAGAGTTTTTTTAGTCAATGTAAATGATATTCTGCTTATTTATGATAACCCAAGGCCTCATACTACATTATAGACTATCAAGAAACTTTAAAATATTAAATGGGAGGTTATAACAATAGAATAATATGGAATTTAAAATCAAATAGCATATTTCCAACATTTTTTCCATCCTTCTACTCTTGTCACTGTATTTTATGCTATAAAAAATATCAAGAACTTTTGATAAATGATTCATTTAGGTGGTATTGTCACAAGCAACGAAAAAATGGTTGATTACTGCAGTATTCCCTGATATGTATAATTGGTTGAAGTTGATAAATTTGAAGGAACAGTATTTAAAAGGAGTCTTAATCCAAGAAAGATTTTGATGATTTTATGGGGATTACTTAGTAAAAGGACAAATGACCAACAAAACTGTCTATTGTTTATAAAATGATCAAATTTATTAAAAATTTATTAAAGGAGAGTTTTTTTAGTCAATGTAAATGATATTCTGCTTATTTATGATAACCCAAGGCCTCATACTACATTATAGACTATCAAGAAACTTTAAAATATTAAATGGGAGGTTATAACAATAGAAAAATATGGAATTTAAAATCAAATAGCATATTTCCAACATTTTTTCCATCCTTCTACTCTTGTCACTGTATTTTATGCTATAAAAAATATCAAGAACTTTTGATAAATGATTCATTTAGGTGGTATTGTCACAAGCAACGAAAAAATGGTTGATTACTGCAGTATTCCCTGATATGTATAATTGGTTGAAGTTGATAAATTTGAAGGAACAGTATTTAAAAGGAGTCTTAATCCAAGAAAGATTTTGATGATTTTATGGGGATTACTTAGTAAAAGGACAAATGACCAACAAAACTGTCTATTGTTTATAAAATGATCAAATTTATTAAAAATTTATTAAAGGAGAGTTTTTTTAGTCAATGGAAATGATATTCTGCTTATTTATGATAACCCAAGGCCTCATACTACATTATAGACTATCAAGAAACTTTAAAATATTAAATGGGAGGTTATAACAATAGAATAATATGGAATTTAAAATCAAATGGGACATTTCCAACATTTTTTCCATACTTCCACTCTTGTCACCGCATATTATGCTATAAAAAATGTCAAGAACTTTTGATAAATGATTCACTTAGATGGTATTGTCACAAGCAATGAAAAAATGGTTGATTACTGCAGTATTCCCTGATATGTATAATTGGTTGAAGCTGATAAACGTGGAGGAACAGTACTTAAAAGGAGTTTTAATCTAAGAAAGATTTTGATGACTTTATGGGGATTACTTAGTAAAAGGACAAATGACCAAGAAAACTGTCTATTGTTTATAAAATGATCAAATTTATTAAAAATTTATTAAAGGAGAGTTTTTTTAGTCAATGTAAATGATATTCTGCTTCTTTATGATAACCCAAGGCCACATGCTACATTATAGACTATCAGGAAGCTTTAAAATATTAAATGGGAGGTTATAACAATAGAAAATTATGGAATTTAAAATCAAACTACTTATAGTCAACTAAACTGACTACTGTTCATAAATTAGACAAGTTCTTTAAAAATTTATTAAAGAAGAATTTCTTTAGTCTATATAAAGAATATTCTGCATCTTCATGACAACCTAAGGCCACACGTCTCATTGTAGACTCAAATGAACCTTCAAAATATTAAATGTGAAGTTATACCTCATCCAGAAACCTTCCTTCGTGACTATTATCCATTTTTATCACTGTTCAACTTTAAAGTAAAGTACTTTTTCCCGTATTTAATATTTAAGTAAACTAAAAACACATACACAAGTTACAGAGAAAATCTCATATAAAATTAATAAAAGTGTAATAAGAGCAAAAGTTTTGAAGGAGCTGCAACGAATTAAAACAATTTACCGTAAAAGACTTTTGTAACCTTGCAGACTTGTTATCACTGAAAATTTTTAATTATAATTTATGTACTTATAACTCGTGTGTGGCACAAAGTTGCCCAATAATAATTTTGTTGCAGCTGCAGGATTTCATCCTGCAAACAAACTCGACGAGCCAGATTAGCAGCACAAACGCCAACCATAAAAATATAACATCCACCCCCAAAAACGTCCCGTTTTATAATCGAGTTGCTGTGATGTGTTTTTTGATTTTCTTCCTGTTTGAAATTTCTCAGTTTCGCCGGGAAGTCGCAAATAATAAAAAATAAACAAAACAAAGAGTTGTTAGCAGAATTAATTCGGAATCAAAGTAAATATAAATTGAAACTTGAACCACTCGCCATTAAGGTATAAAACCCTCGTCATCCCTTAATCACTGCGAGGTACTTGAAAGACAAATATTAATTCGTGACTGAAATCTCCGTGTTCAAATTGGACTGTTTTTTTTTTTTTGTTGATTTATCCGTCGACAATAAAACGGGCACACTTTGCAATTTTGTCTCGTTTGAAAACTTAATTGATAAAAATGATTTATACGCGGCCACTGTGGCACGTTTGCATAATGTGCTCTCTCGGTGGAAAATAGGTAAACTGGGTACACATACCATGAATAAAATACACAGTTACATGTAATATTTCATATGCGAATCCCTTATAGATTCATAGTTAATTTACATATGTGTTAGACAAGTCAGTAAATTCAGTTTAGAATTATTTGTGCCGTACGCCGTTTGAATTTAAATAACTATCTATGCAGATGAATATGTGAATGTTGCATTTGGTACATTATTATTAATGGTAGTGGGATTTGGAGACTTTTATTTACTGGTAATTGTTAGTCTATCTGTATCCAAAGTTATTACTGTTGTTAAAAAAAATAATTAATTACTATTAAACAAATTAGAGTAAGTTGATTATATTAAAAGTAATTTAATTACTATTAGATCCATTTTTAATAGATACTATTTAAATTTTTTTAATTAATCAGTAAAGTAGCCTTTAAAATACTATAAAAAATGTGATTTTTGTGTTTAATAAATGTTTAAACATTGTGAATGCGCAAACAAATTGTATAATTACAACTACATCTAAAAGGCAGTTAATTTTATGTTTTCAAATATATTATCCTAATTCATTTGAATATTTTAATTAAGTTTTTTGCTGCGCATCCACCATTTTTACAACTGTTGTTAAAAATGGCGAATGCGCAACAAATCCAATAATTAGTTACTACTAAACAAATTCTAAGAATAAGTTAATTATATTAAAAGTAATTTATTTTATCCACTGTTATATTCATTTTTAACAGGTACTATTTAAATTTTTTTAATTAATCACTAAAGTAACCTTTAAAATAGTATAAAAAATATGATTTTGATGTTTAATAAATGTTTAAACATCGTGAATGCGTAAACAAATTGTATAATTACAACTACATCCAAAAGGCAATTAATTTTATGTTTTCAAATTCTTATCCTAATTCATTTGAATTTTTTAATTAAGTTTTTTGTTGCGCATTCACCATTTTTACAACTGTTGTTAAAAATGGCGAACGCGCAACAAATACAATAATTAGATACTATTAAACAATTTCTAAGAATAAGTTAATTAAATTAAAAGTAATTTATTTTATCCACTGTTAGATACATTTTTAACAGATACTATCTAAATTTTTTTAATTAATCAGTAAAGTAACCTTTGAAATACTATAAAAAATATGATTTTGATGTTTAATAAATGTTTAAACATCGTTAATCCACAAACAAATTGTATAATTAGAACTACATCTAAAGGGCAATTAATTTTATGTTTTCAAACATCTTATCCTAATTCATTTGAATATTTTAATTAAGTTTTTTGTGTCGCATCCACCATTTTTATAACTGTTGTTAAAAATGGCGAATGCGCAACAAATCTAATAATTAGTTATTATTAAACAAATTCTACGAATAAGTTAATTAGATTAAAAGTAATATATTTTATGCACTGTTAGATCCATTTTTAACAGGTACTATTTAATTTTTTTTAATTAATCAGTAAAGTAACCTTTAAAATACCATAAAAAATATGATTTTGATGTTTAATATATGTTTAAACATCGTGAATGCGCAAACAAATTGTATAATTACAACTACATCCAAAAGGCAATTAATTTTATGTTTTCAAATATCTTATCCTAATTCATTTGAATTTTTTAATTAAGTTTTTTGTTTCGCATCCACCATTTTTACAACTGTTGTTAAAAATGGCGAATGCGCACAAATCCAATAATTAATTACTTTTAAAGAAATTCTAAAAATAAGTTGATTATATTAAAAGTAATTTATTTTATCCACTGATTGATCCATTTTTTACAGGTACTATTTAATTTTTTTTTAATTAATCAGTAAAGTAACCTTTTAAATACCATAAAAAATATGATTTTGATGTTTAATAAATGTTTAAACATAGTGAATGCACAAACAAATTATATAATTACAACTACATCCAAATAAAGAAGTAAAATAGACCTTATTACAACAATGCCAAAAATATGTTTCTAAATAATATCGATACTGTATTTTTTCGACCTTTTGAAATGTATGGCATAGATTTAAAATTTTAATAACAAGGACAAAGACAAAGAAAATCAGTGTGCTGCTCTGAAAAATCAATTATCCAAATCAGATTGTTGTAATTTTGAATTTTTGATACGTTCAATGAAGCCTTTGGCCCCTATATCGGACACTGCTTTTAAAATTTTAATTAAGCCGAAAAGAGCACATCTACTGTTTGAACTTAATGGACTTTAAAGATAGGCCCGAAACAGTTTGGACGATAGTAAATTAAAGCTTAAAATCCTTTTTGATCCCGTCCATTGTCGGTCCGGCATTGTTCGTTTTACAACCTACGACATCCGCATACGAAATCTATCAATTATTATAAGTTTTATCGCACTTTAAGTGTTGTAAATCGTGTTACCGGAACAAGAGTTAAACAAGTATTTCAATTATCCAAACGCTTTGTTTGGCTAACGATCAACCCGTATCGCACGGAACGAATTTAGATAGTCTATTTAGTTTTCCATTTTTGGATCCATCAGCATTTCAATCTCGTACACGGTCCAATCGATGCCCATCGCAAAACTAACTTAACTCGATCTATCAACTGCACATTCGCTTAAAAAAAATCACAATTACAAAAAAAAAAAAACAATGGGGAACACGTCCGACTTTAATTTCACATTCTTCACGCACCGCGACTTCAAAAGGGCACGAAATGTAAGCGTGTTACGGACACGAAAAGGGAACAGGAACCTGCCGTTCGTTAAATAATGCACCTATCAAATTCCATGCACACACGTCTGACATTTAAGCCGGGAACGTAGGTCAGTGTCGCGGCTCCAATTCCGCCGATGTTAAACGTCTTATGTAAATGTCGCGGGGTCGTAAAGAAATATTACCCCCGGGATTTACGGGCGGTCTAATGCCGAATTTGTCCCGTTTTTACCCACCGCCAAATATTTACCGGGGCTCGTCTATCCTGTAATTTGGATTAAGGTCTTATTGTAAGAGTAATTGGGAAAAGTAGACGATAATCTTGTGCATTGTTTTATGGATTTTAAAATATGCATGTGCGGCTGAGGCAGTTTACTGTGCAGTTTTATTAACGGGGATAATCTGTATGATGCAGGGGCAAATAAATATGCAAATTTTAAAAAAGGCGAAATACGTTATTAATGAATATTTATTACTTAAATGCATATTAATTATGTTGATCAAAAAATAACAATATTGATCATAAATTTCAAAAGCGACGACAAAAATAAAATTGAATTCATCCTGGTTATAACTCTTTCAGATTTGTGTTAATTAAAATAGAAATAAATATTTTAAAAAGGTATTTTCGTGCTCAATAATAAAATTACGATTTTTATTCAATTTTTCTTAGTAAAATATGAAAAATATATGATCAAAAAAAGTTTATTTTGTTCTTGATTTAAAAAATCCAAATAATGTTCCTGATTTTTTTTAGCAAAACAGTTCAGGATCTAAGAAAAAACTCTATATAACTATAGAATTAAGAAATTTCTAAAAATTCGAAGCACATAAAGAATTTAGAAAAAAATTAACAATAAAAAAAAATCAAGAATTGAAACAATGTAAAGAGAATATCAAAAATTTGAATAGTCTAAAGAGGTTAAACAGTTCTCTTTTTATTGGTAATGAGAAAAGAAATTTCTAAATCTTCGAGGTACATAATTTAAAGAGTAAAATATAGTATATAAAATCTAAAATATGCTAAAAATCTGTATCATCTAACGACTCTAAAGAATCTAAGGCATTTCAAAGTTGAAGAATTTAAGTGTAAAATTAAAGAGAATTTCATAAATTTAAAGAATCTAAAGGAACTGAATTATTCTCATTTTATTTGTAATGATCAAAGAATCAGAAATTTTCAATAGTTTGAGGCATTTAAAGAGTAAAAAAATAGTATCTGTACCCTAAAATATGTTAAAAATTTGTAGAATCTAATAATTTTAAAGAATCTAAGGAATTTAAAAACTAAATAATTGAAGGATTTCAAAAAATTCAGGAATTGAAACTTGTAAAGAGTAAATTTAAAGAGAATCTCATAAATTTAAAGAATCTAAAGGAACTTCATTATTATCATTGTATTGGTAATGATCAAAGAATATTGTCTTTAGACTCTCAAAAATTTGATAGATTTATAACATTCTTTTGTTTCTATAAATTCTTTAAACAATCTAATGTATTTAGATTCTCAAAATTCGAGGAAAATTTTACATTCTACAGATTCTCTAAGAATTTAGTGCCTCTAAATCATTAAAATTGGGAAGATTTCTTACATTCTTTAAAATACATGAATTCCTTACATTCTTTTGATTTTAAAAATTCTCTAAACAATTTAATTTATTTAGAGTCTACACAAATTTTATGAGACATTTTATAATTTATACAATCTTTGAAATCCTTAAATTCTTTATCCTATACATTCTTTAAATTCTTTGAATTATTAAAATTTTTGTTTTATGTCATTTTTTAGATTTTTTATTATTTTATTGTCTAATTTAATTAACTTTGTTACATTCCTTAGTATCTCTAATTAAGTTCTACAGATTCTAATTTAATTTTGAACCTATATTTTTCAATAAATTTAATTTAAATTGCATCATTAATATGATTTCTAATTAAGTTCTACAGATTCTAGGTATTGTTAAAGTATTTTGTTTAAATATTCTAAATATGGCGTCTTTCCTACCCCTAAGGACACCCCCATCCAATATTGCCTAATTTTTTAAAGGACCTTAAAGGATTTATAGTTCCAATTATCCTTGATGAATCATCCACCCCCGCCAAACCGTCAAAATATTAAACTGCCGACCTACATGGCGCAGCAAAACTGTTTTGGACAATGGGGCAAAATTACGCTGAAGGAATTGTCCGTTGCCGTCACATCCGAAACATCTGTCCGGGACACATGCACGTGGCGGAGGCCCTCTTTGGAGATACCGCGGAATAGGAAACATGTTATTGCATTTGAATATATAATTTAAATGGGATATGCGGGCCTTTATGACATCAACGTAGCGAAATAGAAAATTCACAACATGTCGCTCCTTAATAAGCGGAAAATGTTTTAAGGTCCGCTATTTTCGTACGTACGATGTGGAAATCGTTGCTGAATGATCTTCGTGTTAATGCAAATATTTACGCTCCAACTTAAAAACTACTTTAGATTTATGATATTATTAAGCAATTCATTATTTAATTAAAACGGAATGTATATAATTAATTTTCTGTTAATAAATTATAGAAATAATAAACAGTTTATTTTTAGGGTTTTATATGCAGACAAATATGAATATTGTTTCCATTAATATTTCGGTCAATTAAAAATTGTATAACGCATTGGGAGTTTGGTTTATTATTTAATTTTTACTATGCAAATTAAAACTTTGTCAATTTACAAATATGATTAACAGTGTGGCGTTTTAATTGCGAATTGTAAATTCAGTTTAACTGCTTTGTTTTCAAATATTAAATGTTATTCTGTTATTATTTAATAATTTACTTTTAATTATATTGGTTTTGGAGTTTTGACTGTCATTCATAGTGAAACTATTTGCATTTTTTAGATATTCTTTGAATTTTTAAAATTTTAGATAGACATTTTGTATATATTTTTATATATATAATAGATATATTATATTATATATATATATATTATATTTATATATATATATATATAATAGATATAATTCTTTATTCTTTAGATACTGTAGTCTTTTATATTGTATATAGAGAATGTAAGGATTCCAAAAATTTCAATAATTCTTTTTTTTTTTTAAAGAATCTCATAAATTTTGAAAACAAAATCTGTAGAACTTAATTAGAGATACTAAATAATGTAACAAAGTTAATTAAATTAGACAATAAAATAATAAAAAATCTAAAAAATGACATAATCAAAAGAATTACAAAATTTTTCTAAAGGAAACCTGAAAAATCAGAAAGATTTAAAGAATGTATAGAATAAAAAATTTAAAGGTTTCAAAGATTGTATAAATTATAAAATGTCTCATGAAATTTGTAAAGACTCTAAATAAATTAAATTGTTTAGTGAATTTATAAAAACAAAAGAATGTAAGGAATTCATGCATTTTAAAAAATGTATGAAATCTTCCCAATTTTAATGATTTAGAGACATTAAATTCTTGGAGAATCTGTAGAATGTAAAAATTTCCTCGAATTTTGAGAATCTTAATTCATTAGATTGTTTAAAGAATTTATAGAAACAAAGGAATGTTAGAAATCTATAAAATTTTTGAGAATCTAAAGACAATAAACTATTTAGAAATTATATTAATGAAGCAATTTGAATTAAATTTATTGAAAAATATAGGTTCAAAATTAAATCTGTTAAACTTAATTGGAAATACTAAAGAATGTAACAAATTTAAAGAACAAACAAAAGAATTACAAATATTTTAAGAATTCCAAGATCTAAAGTATGCATCCAAGGAAACCTGAAAAATCTGGAAGATTTAAAGAGTGCATAGGATAAAGAATTTAAGGATTTCAAAGATTGTATAAATTATAAAATGTCTCATGAAATTTGTAAAGACTAAATAAATTAAATTGTGTAGAGAATTTATAAAAACAAAAGAATGTGAGGAATTCATGTATTTTAAAGAATGTAAGGAATCTCCCCAATTTTGAGGATTTAGAGACACTAAATTCTTTTGAGAATCTGTAGAATCAAAAGTATATATAGGATATAAAGAATTTAAGAAATTGACAGAATATAAAAAGAATTTAAAGGAACCAAATTATTCCCATTTTACTGATAATAAAAGAGCTCCCCAAAATTCAGTAACTTAAATAATTAAACAATTTTTAGAACTCGAAAAATTTAGAGAATCTAAGGATTTCAAAAATTTCAATAATACTTTTTTTTTTTAAAAGAATCTCATAAATTTTGAAAAACAAAGGAAACTTCATGAAAGAAGAGAATGTGATTTATTGACGTATAATAAAGGCTCCAAAGTAAAGTAATTTTTTTAAAATTTAAAAGATTGTATAAATTATGAAATGTCTCAAGAAATTTGTAGAGAGATTAGATTTGTAGAGGATTTAGAGACACTAAATTCTTTAGAGAATCTGTAGAATCAAAAGTATATATATGTTACAATATAAAGAATATATAATTGACATTTTTTAAAGAATGTAAAAAGTTCCTTGAATATAGAATCAAAGGAGTGTTAAAAATCTATCAAATTTTTGAGAATCTGAAGACACTAAACTATTTAGAGAATCTGTGGAATAGAAATTAAAATATTCAGTGTTAAAGCAGCAGGAATTTGCCGAATTCTACAAAGCAAATGATTCAAAACTAATAACTTTATTGGCAGTTTCCTTTTCAAGACTCCATTTGCTTTCTTAATTATCTCCAGTACCTCACTTATGCGCATTCGACACGGATATCATTTCCAGACGTATTATGCAGGGAGTCTCCGGCAGGAGTGATAAATGCAACGGCGTTCGGCGTTTTCATTTACATTTGAAATTCCGATTTAAAACGGTTGGCTGGCAACGTTACTCCCGTTTTTTTTTTCGTGCACATTTTAATATAAAAATGTTCGTTACGCCGTTCAGACTCTCCGTTCGCCTCCACAATGCTAATGCAGCACTGGAGATGGATATTATTTAATCCGGGATTTTAAACTACCATCCGAGAAGTTGCTCAAGTTTCATGCACACAAAGCGAACTAAAGCGGGAACTACATTAGCTATTTACACTATTTTAACTTAGATATTGTAATAAAAAAATATGGGACATGTTTCAAAGTTATCGAGTAGTTTTTTGCAGGACAATCAGGCGATACCATTCACAGGTTGGTGAACAGACGGCAGCGACTCATCCAGCCGTTATAATTGCACATTGTGCCTCCTTTTATACGGATTCCACCGTTTTTCGTCCGCCTCCGACAACCACTATTAATTCTAATCTGCACATGTTACGACCTGTTTCAATGAATACATAATATCGCGATCAACCGCACGGAATTACAGATTAAATTTGTTACAAAGCGTTGCCACTGAAGATAGTTCAAAATTCAGCTGCTTTGAGAATTGATAATTTATTTACCAAAGTATCCGATGGAACAATTTGGGAGGTACCAAATTATGCTATTAGATAACAAATTTGCCCCTTTGTCAAATGATAAACGATATCATAATAGAAATTAATGTAATAGCTTGAACAACCCCTTTTGAAATATGTGAATTTCATATATTTCTTACAAACTATACGTTCATTTGATTGTACAGATTCTCTAAATAATTTAACTTAATTAGATTATCAAAATTATAAAAACTTACATTCTTTAAAAACAGTGAAATGTTTACATTCTTTATTTCTTAAGATCCCTAAAATTGGAGAAACTTTAGTATACATGAATTCCTTACATTCTTTTTATTCTTTCAATTTCCTAAATAATTTAATTTATGTAGATTCTCAAAATTTGATAAGCTTTTTACAATCTCTTTTGATTCTTCTGATTCTCTAAATAATTTAATTTATGTAGATTCTAAAAGTTAGAGATCTTTAGACTCCCAAAGTTGGAGAGATTTTTCACATTATTTAAAATACATTAATTCTTTACATTTTCTTGATTCTACAGATTCTCTACATAATTTCATATAAGTAAATTTTCAAAATTAGAGGAAGTTTTTACATTCTTCAAAAAAATGTGAATTCTTTACATTCTTTAAGTCCTGTACATACTTTTGAATCCACAGATAAGAAATCATATTAATGATAATGATTAATATAAATTAAATTTATTGAAAAATATAGGTTAAAAATTAAAAATACAATGTAAAATCATGCAAAATTGTAATATAATATTTATATTCCTTAAATTATTAATAATTGTTGTTATTTTAGTTTTTGAGTATTTTCATATTTTACCCAAAAATGTAAAAAAGAAGTTAAAATTCCTAAATATTAAATAAATTAAAATTATATTAATATTTAGAATCTTGAAAATTTAGTTAATTATTAATTTTTTTTTTTTTTCAAAATTAAAAATACAAAGTAAAATACCGCAAAATTATAATATAATATTTATATTCCTTAAATTATTAATAACTTTTTTATTTTAGTTTTTGAGTATTTTCATATTTTACCCAAAAATTTAAAAAAAGTTAAAATTCCTAAATATTAAATAAATTAAAATTATATTAATATTTAGAATTATTTTATTATATATGTTTTATATTATAATTTTTATTAATAATTTATATTATTTATTTAATAAATCCAAATTAAATTAAAATTCAAGAAATAAAATGAATCTTGAAAATTTAGTTAATTATTATTTATTTATTTTTCAAAATTAAAAATACAATGTAAAATAAAATAATTCTAAATATTAAATAAATTAAAATTATATTAATATTTAGAATTATTTTATTATATATGTTTTATATTATAATTTTTATTAATAATTTATATTATTTATTTAATAAATCCAAATTAAATTAAAATTCAAGAAATAAAATGAATCTTGAAAATTTAGTTAATTATTATTTATTTATTTTTCAAAATACATTAATTCTTTACATTTTCTTGATTCTACAGATTCTCTACATAATTTCATATAAGTAAATTTTCAAAATTAGAGGAAGTTTTTACATTCTTCAAAAAAATGTGAATTCTTTACATTCTTTAAGTCCTGTACATACTTTTGAATCCACAGATAAGAAATCATATTAATGATAATGATTAATATAAATTAAATTTATTGAAAAATATAGGTTAAAAATTAAAAATACAATGTAAAATCATGCAAAATTATAATATAATATTTATATTCCTTAAATTATTAATAATTTTTTTTATTTTAGTTTTTGAGTATTTCCATATTTTAGACAAATATGTAAAATAGAAGTTAAAATTCCTAAATATTCAATAAATTAAAATTATATTAATATTTAGAATTATTTTATTATATATGTTTTATATTATAATTTTTATTAATAATTTATATTATTTATTTAATAAATCTAAATTAAATTAAAATTCAAAAAATAAAAAGAATCATGAAAATTTAGTTAATTATTAATTTTTTTTTTTCAAAATTAAAAATACAATATAAAATACTGCAAAATTATAATATAATATTTATATTCCTTAAATTATTAATAATTTTTTAATTTTAGTTTTTGAGTATTTTCATATTTTACCCAAAAATGTAAAAAAAAGAAGTTAAAATTCTTAAATATTAAATAAATTAAAATTATATTTATATTTAGAATTGTTTTATTGTATATGTTTTATATAATAATTTTTATTAATAATTTATATTATTTATTTAATAAATCTAAATCAAATTAAATTCAAAAAATAAAATAAATCTTGAAAATTTAGTTAATTATTGTTTTTTTTATGTATTCGAGAATTTAATTTTTCCTGCTGAAATTTTACTGTAAAAAATTTGATTAGTAACAACAATTTCTTTATTTTTTTTTAATTTACGAACCTTACCTTTTCGTAGACGTATATGTAAATTACATTTTTTTTATTTGACGACGTTAAATTTAATATTTTCCTGCCGAAATTTTACTGTAAAAAAAAACTTGATTAGAAACAAAAATATTAATATTTTCAACTTTTTTAAAATTCATTAAACGAAACCCTTCCGTAGACTTTAAATTTTACAACACATCTTTTTATTTGACGTCGTTTAATTTAGTTTTATTTAACTTTAAACCACTGAAAAAATTTTCAAGATTACGTACACGCTAAAGACGCATATTTTTATTATGGCACCACTTAATTAGTTCCCGAAACTCGAGTCAAGAAAACTTTTTAATCATTACGATTGCCCAGTTTTTAACTGGCGAAAAGCATTTTGTTACTTCTGTATTTCGGGGGTGGCCCCTCCTCGGGGCATTTATAATTTACTCTTTGTGAAACTCCTTTTCTCATCCTTCAATTCGTCCGAATCTCCCAAAACAACACGACGGTTAAGCCGGTTTAGTTCCTCGTTAAACTCCGTGCACAATCCCAAAACGGATTTTAAAACATACAGAGTCCGGACGCATTTATTTACCGTCCAAATATTATGTATACGTTGAGGAGTTACAACCCGGTCCTGTGTTCCTTATTCGAGATATTAAATTTCTGGTCCCGAAGAGAATTTCCTTTTTTAAAAAAGAACTTAATACCATCAAAGCCGGATACGTCGTTGCTTTCGGTCTTGAGGAAACATATTTCGCAAACAACTCCGGCAAGCTTATAAGGATGTAAGTTAATTAATTGTTCATAATGTTGTTGTATTATTGAAAAAACCTGTTAATTTTTACTACGTATCGTTAAATAAACAAAAAAGCCGGATTAATTCAATGATTAAAAAACCACACAACGTTAAAATTGGATTCGCCAGTTTGATAAACTAAATTATTGCAATATTGTCCGTAAACAATACTTCGTACGTACGGTTAAAATGTAATTTCGGACCGTTCAAATTTTCATGCATCCTCCAAATTGGGACAAAAATATCGGTTGCGCCGATTCCTGACACAAATGAACGACAAATTTATAAATTGAATGGGTTTTTTCCTTTGTGGTGCGTTTCAAAAAGTTTGTACGTACAAGTGGACAGTTTTGAAAGGCAAAGTTTTGTGTTTATCAAACGATTCCATGGATTTTTTTTTCAGTCCGTAGCTGTTTATTGTTTCGTGTTCACTTTCTGGTAATTTGACATGGCACAGGAAACAGCATGCTATAACGTGGTGAGATAAATGACAGAAAGTGGCGAACAAATAAATTATTTCTTTGTAACAAAACCGATTTTGAAATAGTTGAATTTTAATTATAAATATATAGAAATCAAAAAAATTAAAATAAGTTATTTTATTTAACGAATATTAACTAAAAATTTTATAGATAGATCAAAATATTGTTTTCTACATCTCCCTGTCAACTTAAACATTTTTTAAACACAATAAATAATTAATAAAATTTGATTAGGGCATTTTTATGTAAAAATAAGTCATCTTACAAAATGGGTGTTTTTGTCTATAACTTTTATTGTATAATTTAGTTAGTTTAGTTGATCAATAGAGATAATTCTATTAAATTTCTAAAATTCTGTCATAGACTGATTTATATGTAATATTTTCTGTGAAATTTTAATTTTCAAAGGATACTAAATTCTTTGGAGAACTTATTTCTTTCATAAAAATTTTCGTATGCACAGAGTTTTTTATTGTCTAACTTTTGAGCTATAATTTATTAAAATCAAGTTATAAATAAAAAAGTTACAGGAATATTTCCATTTTACATATATAAGAGCTTTTTTGAAAATAAAAATATGAAATTAATCTAGTAATAATTATTATAAGCTATAACATTCAATAATTATGAGATTTTTCTCAATAAAAGCTCCAATATTCGTTAATTATTCGATTAATTTTATGTTTTATTCTCAACGAAAGCTCACACATTTATTAATTGATCTTTATTTTCTTTCTAAAACTTTAGGATCAATTACATGTATTGAATAAATTTTCATTAATGAAATTAATATAATAATAATAAATATCTGTATTTACTTTATATTTTATTCTCATTAAAAGTTTAATATTCATTAATTATTAGCTTAATTTTATGTATTTTTCTTAATAAAAGTTTCAGTATTCGTTAATTATTAGATTAATTTTATGTTTTATTCTTAACGAAAGCTCATTTATTAATTGACCTTTATTTTCTTTCTAAAACTTTAGGATCAATTACACGTATGGGATGAATTTTCATTAATGAAATTAATATAATAATAATAAATATCTGTATTTACTTTATATGTTATTCTCATTAAAAGTTTAATATTCATTAATTATTAGCTTAATTTTACGTATTTTTCTTAATAAAAGCTTCAGTATTCGTTAATTATTAGATTAATTTAATGTTTTATTCTCAACGAAAGCTCATACATTTAATTGATTTTTATTTCTTTTCTAAAACTTTTCATTCTGTATTTACTTTATTTCTAACTCCAACTAAAAGCTCTAATATTCGTTAATTATTAGATAATTTTATGTTTTATTCTCAATAAAAACATTTTCTTTCTAAACGTTCAGGTTTGAATTCATTTCATTCATGAAATTAATGTAATAATAATAAATATATCTTTATTTATTTTAAATATAATTCACAATAAAAGCTCTAATATTCATTAATTATTAGCTTAATTAGATGTATTTTAATTCATAATAGTTCCAATATTCATTAATTATTAAATTAATTTTATATAACATTCATTAATTAATAGACTAATTTAGTGTTTCGTTCTCAATAAAAGTTGATCTTTATTTAGGATTAATTAGAACTATTGGAGGAATTTTCATTCATCCATCGAATTAACTCACTTCACCAACCCACTAATTATTGGACTAATACATATGATCAATTGAACCGTAGCTATTCGGCTGAAGACTCAATATGCAAATATTTGCCATTTGTCGCACATCCGAATCAATTCAGGAAGTGAATTTACTTCATTAATATTCAATAATTTGGGGGAGCTTGGCTAATACGTCTTTATTATAAATTAAATTAGGAGATTGACAGATGACCGCATCAAAGCAATCTTCTCAAATAATACCAATTTGCGATTAGTGGTGGAATTTAATTTGCGTATTAGGAACTATTTGTGGTCTCCTAATTTACTTCTTTTCTATCTGAACACATAAAATATTATACTAACTCTTTGTAATTTTATCCTTTTACATTTATTTCAGATAAATATACTTGGCTTTAGCTGGATACCTGTTGAATTTATGGCGTTGAAGAATGACAAGATTCTTAGTGGCAATGAAGGTGACCAATCGTCTACTGCCCATAATAGAGCAAGAACAAATAAGAGTAATATGTCAACTTTGTACCACCTTCCACATTAAATCCTCTTTGAATTATTGAGACCCAATTGAGTGGAGGAGTAGCCACCATGAAACATTACGTAACTACTTGGATGGCACACTTTTTATCTAGTCCAGCAAATAGTGTTTATTCAGAAGAATTACTTTTATAATAGTATGTCCTTCGCTGGATAACTGATGAAGTGCTGTCGCCGAAGAATGACAAGATCTTACTGGAAACAAAGATTATCTATCAACCTTTGTTGCTATTCATAAATGAGCAAGAACAAATAAGAGTATTATGTTAACTTTTTATTGCCTTCGATATTTGAGCCCTCTTTAAATAATTCTAAAGAAAATTGAGACCCAATTGAGTGGAGGAGTAGCCACCATGCAACATTTATTAACTAATTTGATTGTACTCTTTTTATCTAGTCCAGTAACTAGTGTTTATTCAGAAGAATTACTTTTAGAACAGTATGGCCTTCGCTGGATAACTGATGAAGTGCTGTCGCCGAAGAATGACAAGATCTTACTGGAAACAAAGATTATCTATCAACCTTTGTTGCTATTCATAAATGAGCAAGAACAAATAAGAGTATTATGTTAACTTTTTATTGCCTTCGATATTTGAGCCCTCTTTAAATAATTCTAAAGAAAATTGAGACCCAATTGAGTGGAGGAGTAGCCACCATGCAACATTTATTAACTAATTTGATTGTACTCTTTTTATCTAGTCCAGTAACTAGTGTTTATTCAGAAGAATTACTTTTAGAACAGTATGGCCTTCGCTGGATAACTGATGAAGTGCTAACGTCGAAGAATGACAAGATGTTACTGGAAACCAAGATTATCTATCAACCTTTGTTGCTATTCATAAAAGAGTAAGAATAAATAAGAGTAGAACGTTAACTTTTTATCACCTTCGATATTTGAGTCCTCTGTAAATGATTCTAAAGAAAATTGAGACCCAATTGAGTGAAGGAGTAGCTACCATGGAACATTTTTTAACTAATTTGATTGTACACTTTTTATCTAGTCCAGCAACTAGTACTTATTCAGAAGAATTACCTTTAGAACAATATGGCCTTCATTGGATAACTGATGAAGTGCTGTCGTCGAAGAATGACAAGATCTTACTGGAAACAAAGATTATCTATCAACCTTTGTTGCTATTTATAAAAGAGCAAGAACAAATAAGAGTAGAACGTTAACTTTTTATCACCTTCGATATTTGAGTCCTCTGTAAATGATTCTAAAGAAAATTGAGACCCAATTGAGTGAAGGAGTAGCCACCATGGAACATTTTTTAACTAATTCGATTGTACACTTTTTATCTAGTCCAGCAACTAGTACTTATTCAGAAGAATTACCTTTAGAACAATATGGCCTTCATTGGATAACTGATGAAGTGCTGTCGCCGAAGAATGACAAGATCTTACTGGAAACAAAGATTATCTATCAACCTTTGTTGCTATTCATAAAAGAGCAAGAACAAATAAGAGTAGTACGTTAACTTTTTATCATCTTCGATATTTGAGTCCTCTTTAAATAATTCTAAAGAAAATTGAGATCCAATTGAGTGGAGGAGTAACCACCATGAAACATTTCTTAACTAATTTGATTGTACTCTTTTTATCTAGTCCAGTAACTAGTGTTTATTCAGAAGAATTACTTTTAGAACAGTATGGCCTTCGCTGGATAACTGATGAAGTGCTAACGTCGAAGAATGACAAAATGTTACTGGAAACAAGGATTATCTATCAACCTTTGTTGCTATTCATAAATGAGCAAGAACAAATTAGAGTATTATGTTAACTTTTTATTACCTTCGATATTTGAGCCCTCTTTAAATAATTCTAAAGAAAATTGAGACCCAATTGAGTGGAGGAGTAGCCACCATGGAACATTTCTTAACTAATTTGATTGTACTCTTTTTATCTAGTCCAGTAACTAGTGTTTATTCAGAAGAATTACTTTTAGAACAGTATGGCCTTCACTGGATAACTGATGAAGTGCTGTCGTCGAAGAATGACAAGATGTTACTGGAAACAAAGATTATCTATCAACCTTTGTTGCTATTCATAAATGAGCAAGAATAAATAAGAGTATTATGTTAACTTTTTATTACCTTCGATATTTGAGCCCTCTTTAAATAATTCTAAAGAAAATTGAGACCCAATTGAGTGGAGGAGTAGCCACCATGGAACATTTCTTAACTAATTTGATTGTACTCCTTTTATCTAGTCCAGTAACTAGTGTTTATTCAGAAGAATTACTTTTAGAACAGTATGGCCTTCACTGGATAACTGATGAAGTGCTGTCGTCGAAGAATGACAAGATGTTACTGGAAACAAAGATTATCTATCAACCTTTGTTGCTATTCATAAATGAGCAAGAACAAATAAGAGTATTATGTTAACTTTTTATTACCTTCGATATTTGAGTCTTCTTTAAATAATTCTAAAGAAAATTGAGACCCAATTGAGTGGAGGAGTAGCCACCATGAAGCATTTTGTAACCAATTTTATTGTACACTTTTTATCTAGTTCAGCAGCTAGTGTTTATTCAGAAGAATTACTTTCAGAACTTTCACCACCTTTGCTGGATAGCTGACGTCGAAGAATGACAAATGGTAACCATAAAAAAGCAAGAATATGTCAACATTTTACCATTTTCAATGGTTAATAATTCTGAAAAAAATTAAGATCATTAAATATATTGTTGACCAATATGTTGGTAAAAGGCAAACCAAAAAAATATTACAATGTAAAGAATTAAAAGGATATACACATATTGAAATATTGAAACAGTAAAAGAGAAAAACCATTTAGAAATATGTATTATACATGTATTGGTATAAGTTAGGACATTGACAGCTGAGGCAGAGGTGGAATCTGATTTACGTATTAAGAACATTTTGTGGGGGATATAAGGGAATTCCTATTCTTTCTCGAATTCACACTTTGGTGATTTTGGCTGTTCTCCTACGTCCGCACACAGTTGATTTTCACGGCTGAGATATATTCGTTTTGTCAAAACCGTCCCATTCCAACCGTAAATATACGACACGATATGAGATGGTTTTTAATAGACAAAGGACGAGATAAAAACGTGGAAAAACACGTATTAAACAAATTTATTACGGACTTTAAACGTCCGAGATGCTTTATGGAATAGTTGCGTCGTGAAAAAACGAAAAACTTTTCGAATCGTTTGAAAAAAACAACTTGACGCAGATTTTTATCATGTTAACGACGACAGACTAGACAGAAAATTGAATCTGGAAAATATTATACACACTGATAATATTTCACAAGTCTCCGGTCTTCGTTTTAATCCCGTCCTCTTTGCAATGATCCGGGATAAAAATGCGCCGCGTCCGCTGGATACCTGTTGGAGTGGTTGGCGTCGAAGAATGACATTGGAATTTTGCGGGCGCCGGAGCGCTCCGTCAACAACGACGCCCGCCTCGACGGCTTATCGCCCGCTCAGTCTTTTCCGTGCGTCCGTCATCAGCGGATAGGATGCGACCGATGCGCAGCCCCGTCTCGGGATCGGGATTTTTCGAATATTAGGCGCGCGAGACGCCGATTTTACATCGAAATTCGTTTTTTTGGAAGTGCGTCCCACCAATCGTACGTGGGTGGTGTGATTTGTGTGGCCCTTGTGACTTGGCGAGTGTTGTTTTTCTGGCGGTGACTAATGTGAATTTTAAATATTGGTAAGTTTCAATTTTTTATGTATTTTATTAATTTACTAATAATAAAAAAATAAGGAAAAACTAATTAGAAGTCAACCTAAATTAAAATTTGTTTTCCACCATATGTAATCTATCTTTAGAAATAAAAATTGCACTGTTAAACATAAGCTTGGATTCCATTTGCACGTTTTAGTTTTTGACATGTTGAAATTAGCCGGACTGTTATTTGTATTATTCTGAACAATAATACATATTTCTGAACATATTAACAACTAACATATTTTTAGAGTTGTTTCGAAGTAAAAAATAAAATTTATATATTTTATTTTTCATTTTTAAATAAGTTGATTATTTATTTGAAATATCTCTTTTAATTTTCACTGTAAACAATGTTTGTAATTAAATATTTATTTGTGTATTTTAAATTATATTGTAAAAAATTAGAAAATAATGAAACCACAAAATTGAATTGAAAATAGAGGTGATGAAAATATATTGTATTACTTCACATATGCTTTAAATACTTTTAAAATTAACTATCAATAATTATAATTATTATAATTAGGCTAGAAAATTAATAAAAATTATTTTGAAATATTTTTAAAAATTTAAAACAAGAAAAATTAAGTTTTATAAATAAATTTACACATATTTATTTGAAAAAAATTATGTTATTATGCAGTATATTTAGAAATTTATTGATATTAATTACTTACTATATCAATTAAATAATCATATATGGTTTAAAATGGAGATAATTATAACGTTGTACGTTACACGATTGATTTTATTGTTAGTTATGGGAAATTCATTAATTTATTTTAGTAATTAATTTATACATACATATATAATATTTGTTGTAATAATTTATTATTTGAAGAATATTTTTGTAATTAATATGTTATTTAAATTATATAAAATTACAGTTTAAAATCAAAATTTGTTAATTCCATGTTTATATTATAGATAGATTTAAAACAATTATGAAATTTACTAATTTATTAAATATATTTATTTATTCATTTTATTAATTTAAAGTAATTTGTTAAATTTATGGTTGATTTTAAATACTTAATTAAATATTTATTGTTATATTTAAAATTAATACATTAAATTTTATCTTTAATTATTTTATTTGAAAATGTTTAATAATTAAATAATTTTATTTATTATTGTATTTATGTGAAATAATTTGTTCAATTTAAGGCTTATTTAAATATAGTTTTTTATATTAAATTAATTAAACATTTATGATCAAGTCTAGGAAATTAATTAAAAAAAATTAGTAAAAATGGAAGAAGATTTAATTTTATTTATTGAAATGGTCTTTAAAACATGTTTTTTATGTAATTATATTAATTAATTCAACATTTTTACAATAATTATTTATTTTAAATATTTTTATGTTAAACTAATTCAATATTTATGAAAAAAGTAAAAAATATAGTCTAGAAAGTTAATAAAAATCGAATATTTATGGAAGAAAATTTTATTTATTGAAATACTGCTTGAATAATCTTGAAATATATTTTTTTATAATTATATTAATTTATACTAATTTTTGACTGATTTTAAATATGATTAATTAAATAGTTCTGAAGAAAATGAAAAAATAAAGTCTAGAAAATTATTTAAAAAAAATATTAATGAAAAAAAATTAATTTTATTTATTGAAAATTAATTAATAATTAATTAATTTGAAATAATATATTAAATTTCTTAACGATTTTATTTATTTTACTTTAATTAAATATTTATGAACAAAGGGAAAACATAAAATTTAAAAATTTAAAAAAGAAACCGAATATTAATGGATGAAAATTGACCTTTATTTATAGAAATTCAGTTTGATAATCTTCAAAACATATATTTTTATATAATTATATTAATTAATTCAACATTTTTTATACTAATTATTAATTTCATTAAATTGAAGTAATGTGTTAAATTTTTGACTGATTTTAATTATTATTTATATTAAATTAATTAAATAATCCTGAAAAAAGTGAAAAAATAAAGTCGAGAAAATTAAGAAAAATCGAATATTGACGAGAGAAAAAAATAATTTATAGAATAAAAAAGTGTTAAATTTTTGACTGATTTCAAATATTTTTTATATT
This sequence comes from Aethina tumida, assembly GCF_024364675.1. Lineage (NCBI taxonomy): Eukaryota > Metazoa > Arthropoda > Insecta > Coleoptera > Nitidulidae > Aethina > Aethina tumida. The sequence continues at coordinate 4,119,953 of NC_065438.1, forward strand.
AAACTAATAGTGAAAATTTAAATTATTTGTTGAAATTCAGTTTGAATAATATTAAATAATTTTATTAATTATAATAATTATTTATTTCATTCACCTGAAATAAAATGTTAAATTTCTGAGTGATTTTAAATATTTTTTACATTAAATTAATTAAATGTTTCTGAATAAAATGAAAAATTAAAATCTAAAAAATTAATAAATACATAATAATCTTATTTAATTCAACATTTATTATTATAATAATTATTTATTTAATTAATTTGAAAGTGTGTTAAATTTCCGAGTAATTTAAATATTTTTATATTAAATTAATTAGATAGTTATGGATAGTGAAGTGAAAGAATAAAATCTAGAATATTAATAAAAATCGAATAATAATGGATAAAAATTGATTTTCATGTTAATTAATTAAATATTTAAGTATGTAAATATACATAGTGAAAAATCTTTAAAAATATGTTCAAATGTGACACTTACATAATTAAATACGAAAAAATAAGTAAAATAACATTGAATTATAACAATAATTATTCCAACATTACTTTTATGTAATAATAATAAATAAAATTATTTTATAATGTTTTTTATATTTCAGAAATTCAAATGAATGCTTAGTTCCCTGAAATTATAAAATTACACTGAAAATACAGGTGATGAATAAACATTGTATTATTTAACGTATCCGTTATAAATTTTTAAAGCAATTAATTTGATTTTCCACTAATTTCTGTAATTGATTATTTTACAGAATTTATGAAAAAAATATTGTTTATTCAGGAATTAAATAAGTTAAAAAATAAACGTGATAAAAATAATAATAAAAAAAAAACATATTGTAATAAATTTAAATCTAATAAACAAATTGAAAAATTATGAATTAGATGTTCCTTATTTTAAATATTTAATTAAGAATAACAATATTATGTAAATAATTAAGGCACATTTAAAATATTTATACTATTAATTAATTCAGAAGATGTAAGAAAAAAAAATACTTGTTTTATTTTGACGAAACACTCAATCAACATTTATACGTTAGGAAAACAGATTTTTAAACAGCATACCGCGTATCCGTAAAGATAATAAGGTTAATTCGTCTTAAACAGTTTACGATCTATAAATATTTAAGATCATTACTGGAACCGAAGGCCGCAGTTTATATTTATAATTTTTCAGCGGGGAAAACTACTACCTTCGTTAATTCTTTCAACAGACTTAATTAGCCAATATTTAAAAACTCGTAAACCGTTCAATTCGTTCGATAAACATTTATTTACGCCAATTATTTAGTGTAATTATGTCAAAATTGGCGTAATGTCTGTTGGGACTTATTTTAGTACATAATTTCGTCGGTCTGTGTTTCTGGATTAACTTCTTACATTGACAGTTCAAGAAACTTATATCTGTTCTCGATTGATTCTGATGATTACTTATTTACATTCAAGTTATGGATAACTGAATAACTTCTTGACTCTGTTAAATTTTGACGTTTTACGTAGGTCAAACAAATAATGGAATTAGAAACACATTAGCTTGACAAGTTGTTGTTATAAATCGATTAAAGCAAATTTTATTAAATTACTGGTCAATTATAAATATATAATTATTAGCATATTTTGTAAATTACGCATTTAATGTAATTTAACTTGAGGGTTTAGTAAACAAAGTAAATAGTTGGTAATATAATATAGTTACTGATATAGTTATACATAATGGATCTGTCAAGGTTGGTTCAATTAAAATACAAGTACACATATTAATAATTATTAATCTATAAATGTTATTGACTGTATAAATTATGCAAATACGTTCATGTGTCATCGTCTATTTACAGTGTAATACAATTAAATAACTCTTAGTGATATAATTTATATATTTTTGTTGATCCCTCAGGTAATAAATAAATAGAAAGTAAATAAAACTCACTTAACAAATTTTCCTCCACTTCAAATTATTGTTATATTAGTCTGAAATATATAATGTTTCAAAAAATTTTTAATAAAAATTACAAATTAAGTTTATTATTCAGCACAAAACAAATATTGAACACAATTTCATAAATATTGACACGCTAAACTAATAAAAAGTTATTGACAATTAAAACGTTACGCGTGTAAAAATCTAAACGTAATTTTATGGTTGGTTTGTAAAATCGACGACTAATTAAAATTAATTCTACAGTGCAACAACTGAACAGACAACATCCACTTAGTGCCGAATATTGTTGGCGTTTTAAATGCATTTGTACAAAGTGTGAAAAGTTTAAAAGGCAATTTATATCGTTGCAAAGTTTTACGAACACTTCGGAAGTTTTTCCGTCGGTTTATTAAAGCTCGAGTCGGTGGAGTTTCTGAACGGTTCAGTGTGAGATTATGAGAAAAATTACACCTTTGGATTTACGTTATCTTTGTCGTTTTATGGAGGAATTAAAAGTAATTTCGTAATATTTTGTGTTTTAATGGGGAATCTTGGAGAAAAATTAGGTCAAATAAAAAATTTATGGTACACAAATAACAATATAAAAATATATATTTTATATATTAAATGTTATATTTGAAGTTTCTTTTTATTTTTTGAAATATTCTGTCAAATTAAATAAAAATATTAAGGACTGATGAAAAAAAAAAAAAATAATGAAATATTTATTTGTTTTTTAAATTTTAAAAAGATAATAAATAAATATATTACAAATTTGTATTAAAAATTTGTGAAATTTTTAAAAAAAGTATGAAACATAAAAATAATTAATAATTTGGATTAAAAATGGAATTTTATTTTAATCATTATTTGGACAAAGTTGTGTTAAATATTTTTTATAATATAAAATTTGAATAATTATTAAATTATAAATAGAAAATTTATTAATTAATGTTTATTTTATTTCTTAAAACAACAAAAAAAAACTAATAATAAATAATATATTGAATTTAAATTAAAATAAAATTAATATACAATATTTAATTTAAATTAATTTAAAGAAAAAAAATTATATTCTAAAATAATAATAAGAAAACATATATGTAATTTAAATTAATTTAAATTAATATTTCATTTAAAATTGAAAAAACAATAAAAATTTTTATTTCAAATTAATTTAAATTAATAATTTAATTAATAAATATTTATTTAAAATTAAAAAAAAAAACAATAAAATATATAATTTAAATTAAAATAAAATTAATACATTTAATTTAAATTTTAAAATACAAGAAAATGTGTAATTTAAAAATAAAATTAATATATTTAATTTAAAATTGAAAGAATAATAAATTATTTAATTAATTAAAATAAAATTAATATATTTTATTTAAATTAAAAAAATTAATATACTTCATATAAAAAAATATATTTTAAATTAAATAGATTTAAAGAAATAATATATTTAATTTAAAATTTAAGAAAACAAACAATAAAATATATAATTAATTAAAAAATTAATATATTTATATTTAAATTTTTAAAAATAACAAAATATTTAATTTAATTTAAAATAAAATTAATAATTTAATGAATTTTTCAATTTATTTAAATCATTTAATTTAAAATTAAAATACTTAAAATAATCAAAAAAAAAAACATTAAAATATGAAATTTAAATAAAAAATAATAAAATATTTAATTTAAAATCAAATTAATATATTTAACGTAAAATTAAAAGAAAATAATAAAATAAAATATTTCATTTAAATAAAATTAATAATTTAATGAATTTTTCAATTTAAATTTATTTAAATCATTTAATTTAAAATCAAAAAAAAAAAAAAAAACATTAAAATATGAAATTTAAATAAAAAATAGTAAAATATCTAATTTAATTAAAAAAATAATGTGTTTAATTTAAAATTTGAAAAACAATAAAATATTTAATTTAAAATCAAATTAATATATTTACGTAAAATTAAAAAAAAAATAATAATAAAATAAAATATTTCATTTAAATGAAAAAGAAAATTATAATTATTTTCAATTTGGCAAATTTTTGAAAATATTTAATAAATACGACACTTAAAAAATAAATTTAAAGATTGTTTAAATAGATAAAATTAGTTTAATTAGTTTTAATTATAAATTATTAAAAAAGTAACTTAATAAAAAAAATTTCTGCAAAGTATGTAATAAATCTTATCCATAACTAAATATTTTGTAGAATGTATTGTAAAAACGCATTTTTATTGTTATTACTGACAATTAAATTTTTATGAGTTTAAATTTCCAACATGGTTATCCATAAAATTTGTACAAAATATCGTGGACAGTATACGCGAAATAAAACCCGATAAAATTGAAAAACTCAGTTTCCTCATGATTGGATTCGGGTACACTGTATGGACGACGTTTTCATTAAGTAAACTATTGCAAAAAAACTTCGGATAACTCACTCAGTGAAAGTTGAAATAAAACAAACGTTCAATTAAGTTTGAAATTTTAAAAAGTTTCGTGTCGTCTATAAAGTTTTCCGTCTGATTCGAAAGCTATTTTAATTTAAACGAATTGAGAAAGAGTTGCCATTTTTTTATATCGTAGAAAGTTTCTGGCCATCTGTGACCGTCGGACGTTTAATTAAGTTTCCCCTAATAAACCCTAATAATAGTTTAATATGATAACTATAAAGTGATGTAAGGTGTAAATATTGACGTACGACATGATTACATTTTACTGTCTGCTCAGTCACGAATCAGGATGTGATTGTGAAGTTTTCCGGTGGGATAACTATTTGAAAATATCAATTCCCAATCGATTATTGTCGGGGCAATAATATTGTAAGCAATGAAATATTTCGGTGCTGCTTCAAAGGTTATTTTTATAAATATTTTCTCATATTCCCCACCGATGCCATCCCCAATTTATTTATAAACCAATCCGTTTTATGTTTAAATTTCACAGATAATTTGTTTAGACTGTCCCACATATTTATTTTAAAACTGTTATTGATACGGTTTTATTTCGGTTACAAACGACATTATTAGTTTTGATTTGTAAATATTTCACGGTTATTATTACGGTGTGGCGGTGGATATTGTTATTAATGTGTACTGTAGGGATTATTAACACGTACTTGCAAATTACGGAAACAGATGTTCAAGATCCGATTAGGCATCCCCTTTTATGTGCATGTGATTTAATATTGATTTTCGTAAATTATCCCTGTTTGTGTGTACGTGTATGATTTATTGCCAGAAATGTTCTTGTTCAAGGTATAATTTGATAATTTTCATAATTGACTGTAATTTAGTTAGATTTGCACAACCATAGAAATTCACGAGGAATAATGGGGATTAATGATTTGTAGAAAATTTTGTAGGTCAAAATATATAAAAATAATTGACAATTATATAATAATATATATATTATTATATAATAATATATATATTATTTTTAATATTATATTAAAATTTTTTTATTAATTAATGGGTTAAAGAAACTTATCTATTAATTAATATAAAATGATATTAACAATTGCCAATATTATACACACAAAGTATTGAATGAAATTGAGCAAAGAGAAGCCTTAAAAAATAAGAAAAATATTTCTTATCTCTTTTGAGCTTAATTTAGTATCAAAATTTAGAATGAACAATATGTACTACTTAAAATAGACTATAATTGATTAATTTTTAGTTTTAGTTTAGAAGGTTAACTTAAAACTTATAATTATATAATTTTTTTGAGTAATTTAAGAAACTTGTCTATTAATTAATATAAAATAATAATATCAATTGTCAATAAATATACTTAATAACTCAAATAAAATTGAGAAATATTTCTTCATCGTTCATTCATGTTTTATTCCAATTTCATTAAACAAATATTAGTAATTTTTTATGAGGATTCTCCAATTAAAAGATTTTTTGTAAATATAATTAGAATTCAACTAAATGTGCAATTAAATAAAACAAATTTATACATTTAAAACAAAAAGATGTAGATGAATTTATATATTTTTTAATAAAATTATTAATAAAATGGCTGATTGCTGATTTTCCTTGCAATTTAATTATAAATTGTTACATTTAAATCCACCCACCATAAACGTGATTAAAATTGTATATGTACATATAAACGAATCAAATAAATATTTTATGCCTCACAGATATGTTTTGACAAAAATGCACATCGCTCAGCAATAAAACATTAATGTGATCAATGCCACTGAATGATTAATCCTTTTATGTTTGCCAATCGTATTTACAAAATACTAAATGCGAAATTATTCACAGACTTCAAATGCACTTCCAGTGTTTAAACGGATTTCATCAACACGGACCGTTATTTGTGTATTTCAGGATGCAATATCCTCAATAAACACATTATTAATCTTTTTATTGATTTTTAAGACAATAAACAAACCATTCAGCGAATCCATAAATATTTCCATTCCGAAATCAAAGAGTTAAGTGCTTTTTATGTTCAAGTCACTTTGGATCGAGTAAATGAAAAAAGCAACAATGGCTGAAGTATTGGTTTCAAAACTAATAACGGAGAAGCATTTTTTTCTTAGGCGCCCACAAAGAGTGTAATTTCGTAAAATTGCAATACGTACGTACCTCTATTGCGGGTTTAACACACAAAATGAAATTTTAATTGCCAGCTTTTATAGGCGTCCTTTAATGGAGATCCATCGTTCCGCGTTCCTGGCTATTTTTTAAACCTCGAAAGGATAACAGGTGCCCGTATAAATCATTTTAATGAGATGTAACACTGTGTCCGGTGAAAACCGCTATATTTCATTTTATTTTTGTTTTTTTGGCAGTTGGGATCTGACTGACGAGGGCGGATATTTTTGCGCTGCCTTTCCTCAGTCTCGTGAGGTATTTATTTAAAAAAAAAACATTGTAAATTGTGTAATTAATATTAATGACGGTAATATTTCTGTGTGTACCACCTAAATTTAATTTGCTGATGGGCCTTTTTTATGTGTATGAAGGTTTTCAATAGTTATATTAATTTTTATTAAAAATTTAATAATTAACACAAATTGGTTGAAGCATAAAATCCCTTATTATAAATAAAACAAAATTCAAGTTTTTAATATGTAAAAAAGTAAATTTATTCATGTAATCATAAAAAAAATACAACAGTGTTAAAAATTGAAGAGACTTTGTCCCTTTTAATAGAACGTAATTCCCATATGTGCACTATATGGGTATTTTAAAGTGAGGGTTAATTACAGGCTGGAACGTGAGAACGACAAATTACTTGAATTGTAACTTTTAGCTTGTAACTAAAATTGTATGTTTGTATTTGTGGATTAAAAGGAAACGTGTAATTTATATATTAAAATAAAAATAAAATAAAAATTCAATTAATGTAATTATGTTTTAACACTTTTATAACAATTAATTTGAACAATTAATAAGATTTTTACTAAGTTGCTTTACTTTAACTCTCAATAATTAATCAAAATTATTAGAAATTACATATTGTTATAATATATATATATATATATATATATATATATATATATATATATATATATATATATATAATTTAATATAATATAAACTGAAATATAATAATAACTTTTAAGCTTTTTATATATTTTGCACAATTTAGAAAAAAGAGTGGTTAATTAATTTTGATTTATGCAGTCGTTAATGAGATATTTCAATTAATATTTGATGAAAATTAAAATAAACTTAAACTAAAATATATCAAAAGTGGCTGTTTTAATTAAAATCAACTAAAGTAAACTAATTTGGTAAAAATCTTACTTAGTATTTAAATTAATTGTTAAAAACTGTTAAATATTTTAATGATTACCAAATTATAAATATTAAATATATTAAATAAATTGTAATTTAAATAATTGTAAATTAGAATAATCAAGAAAATATACAAAAATTATCAACATTATAAAAATATTGCATTAATTGATTCATAATATTAAAAGACAACTAACAATATATGGAATAACTTGTTTTTAAAATCTTGATTAATAATATTTAAATTATATAAAATCAAGAAATGTTAAATAATTAATCAAAATTATTAGAAATTACATATTGTTATAATGGTGTAGACTGGCATAGAAAACAGGGCGAGAAAAAGAGGGGAAATACCCCAGAATATACTACTACATAATAATTTGTAATTTGTAGTAATTTTAGATTAATTATTGAGAGTAAAAGTAAACTAATTTAGTAAAAATCTTACTTATTGTTCAAATTAATTATTAAAAACTGTTAAATATTTTAAAGAATACCAAATTATAAATATTTAATATATAAAGTAAATTCTAATATAAATTAGAATAATCAAGAAAATATACAAAAATTATCAGCATTATAAAAATATTTCATTAATTGATTGATAATATTAAAAGACAACTAACAATATATGGATTAACTTGTTTTTAAAATCTTGATTAATAATATTTAAATTATATAAAATCAAGAAATGTTAAATAATTAATCAAAATTATTAGAAATTACATATTGTTATAATGGTGTAGACTGAAGGGGATTCCCCTATTTTTCAAAACTTTTAAGCTTTTTATATTTTTTGCACAATTTAGAAAAAAAGTGGTTAATTAATTTTGATTTATACAGTCGTTAATGAGATATTTCAATTAATATTTGAAGAAAATTAAAATAAACTTAAACTCAAATATATCAAAAGTGGCTATTTTAATCCAAATCAATCAAAAGAATTTTTTTTATAAATTGTGTAATGAATATGAAAAGCTTAATAGTCTTAAAAAATATTTAGTGGCATAGAAAACAGGGCAAGAAAAAGAGGGGAATCCCCCAGAATATACTCCACCATAATAATTTGTAATTTGTAGTAATTTTAGATTAATTATTGAGAGTAAAATTAAACTAATTTAGTAAAAATCTTACTTATTGTTCAAATTAATTATTAAAAACTGTTAAATATTTTAAATAATAACAAATTATAAATATTTAATATATAAAGTAAATTCTAATATAAATTAGAATAATCAAGAAAATATACAAAAATTATCAACATTATAAAAATATTGCATTAATTGATTCATAATATTAAAAGATAACTAACAATATATGGATTAACTTGTTTTTAAAATCTTGATTAATAAAATTTAAATTATATAAAATCAAGAAATGTTAAATAATTAATCAAAATTATTAGAAATTACATATTGTTATAATGGTGTAGACTGAAGGGGATTCCCCTATTTTTCAAAACTTTTAAGCTTTTTATATTTTTTGCACAATTTAGAAAAAAAGTGGTTAATTAATTTTGATTTATACAGTCGTTAATGAGATATTTCAATTAATATTTGAAGAAAATTAAAATAAACTTAAACTGAAATATATCAAAAGTGACTGTTTTAATCAAAATCAATCAAAAGAATTTTTTTTATAAACATTATAAACGTTATAAAAATATTGGAATAATTTGTTTTTAAAATCTTGATTAATAATATTTAAATTATATAAAATCAAAAAATGTTAGAAAAAATTATAGAAAAAAAAACTGAAAAAAAGTGTTTTATCGTGCAAAGAATATGAATAGCTTTATAAAAATATTCAATGGTATTGGAAAAAGGGCGAGAAAAAGAGGGGAATCCCCGAAAATATACTCCACCATAATAATATGTAATTTGGGGTAATTTTTGATTAATTATTGAGAGTTACCTAGTAAATTGTTCAAATTAATTGTTTATTTAAATAATACCAAATTATGAATATTTAATATATAAAATAAATTATAATAATATAATATAAAATTAGTAATATAAATTTATATCAATACAAATTAAAATAATCAAGAAAAAATTGTATAAAAATATAATAATACTTTGAAAAAGTGTTGATAAATAAAAAAAATTAATAATAATAATAAAATAACGATAATTTAGATAACAATGAATTATTTTTTATACTGTGACGTTGAATTCAACATATAAATAAAGTGACGGAACTGTTTACTATACTTTTATCATTTCTTAATTGATGAATGACCCTCGAATGACTGAATGTTTGCAGTTGAAATTGATAAATGATCCGTTTGATTTGAATAAAAATCAATTGCATAATGAACCTTGCCCGTAAATAAACAGAACGTTGTGTTTTAGTTTGTTCTCAGCTTTGTTTCCTTTGTACAAACGTTTAATAAACACAAAAGATTCCCGCTTTGAAACGGAATATTTATCATCTTAAATAAATCGAAATTTGTCTGGTCTAATAATAAACGGTTCTCGAGCATTTACTTACTGGATACTAACTACACCAAATCCTTTGCGCAGATGGCTGTAGTGAGCACAGGTTGCCTGATTAATTTCTAATTAATTAATTTTATCGCAAATGTTACGCTTAAGTTGAAAGCACACGGAATATATTTTGTCTAACATGTAATTTAGTATATTTGGCAGCCAAAATCGTGTACCGTGCTTGTAAAATAAATATAAATTTCATAAATGCACAAAGTAAATTGAAATCCCAAGTTTGGAACTTTCACGAACTTTTGATAAATGTATAAGACTTTTATGAGTTATGGCAAATTTCAAATGTACAACATATTACACACGAAACTTTTCAAAATGATGTCAACCAAAAAAAACAGCATATTTCCTGAAACTATGTATATATGATTTGAAATACATATTATGTATAAAAGTTTTCGAAATGGTGTCAACCAAAAAAAATAACATATTTTCTGAAAAAAACATCAAATAATGTTAACGTTATGGATGTGAATTAAAGTGACATGTGTTCAGAGAGAAGGTCAGTTTCCAAAATATCCGCGATTATTAATGGGAAACTCAATAAATAAGTCATGATAAACCGTATTCATTTCGGGCTGTCCTATTAAAACGTCGAATTATTTATTAACACACCAAAATAAATCAGTCCTAATGGGTCAACTGCTTTAATAAATGAACAGGATTGATCAGAATCTTTTTATATACTAAAATGATTACATATAAAAATACTTTTTATTTAAAAAATCAAGGACTTAATTAATTGTTGACGAATTAAGCTAAATAGGCAGTAAAATGATGCACCGAATTTATTATTTTACACAACATAAATTTTAAATTTAGAATAAGTACCATAATTTTCACTGCAACATATTTCTCATTAAAAACTCTGCTCTGCTAATTAATAACGTTATAATTGAGTCTTTTAAAACAGATGCTGCAATTTGGGGCGCACGTTCCTAAACAATATAAATACTCTAATTAGTTGCATGTGTATGAAATTAAGTTATTACATAAAATTGTATTTCCTCATACAAATATCTAAATTTAAATGAATTAAATTTATTAAAATGGATGTTTTCCTAGTTTATTTTTAAAAATATATCCTTATTAATTAATATTTTAAGAGTTAATTAATTTCACAATTAATCTATTTTGGGATTACTTAACTTATATAATGTAATAATCTACATTGTATCCTTCAAAATAAATCTATTTTTTAAATAAAAGACAATTTAATAATTATAAAAGAATCACACCGTCTAATTCTTAATTAAGTCCAAATTTAATAATTAAATATACAGTGTTGGAAAGAAAGTATGGACCATTTTATTAATTAATATTCATAAAAACATACTAATAACTCAAATATTTCAATATTTTTTGACTTCTATCACTGCTTGGCGTCTTTTAGGCATTGAATCACCAGTTTCAGGACTTCTTCATAATAATTTATTAGAACAATGAATAAAATTTTGACTGGTTGATTTACTACAACTCTCTACTGCACACAATGAGTCGATAATTAATCTTTAATTACTTGGAATTGAGTTTCTTGAGACGTAACTCGCCTTCCCTTAATGTAGCTGAAATTTCGAAAGCTGAGCCACAATACGTCGTAGGTGTGTGTTTATTGAGAAACTTCAGCCCGTTCAACTAAACATTTAAACCCCTCATAATCACAAAGGCCCGTATATTTGAACGTATGTGACTTTACAAACGCACCCCGTTATGTTTACCGGAATTGCGCCCTGCAACTCGTTCCGGTACCATTTCAATTTGGTTACGTAAGAAGGTAACAAGGTTGCGGAGATTCCGAGTTAAATGTTCATGTTGCAGTTCCGGCGTAAGTTGTAAGATGGTATTGCCGTTAGGGGAATTCGGTTTGCATTTTGATGGGTGTTTTACTGGATATTAAACCGTCCGGGGTGACCTTATAAATTTTGTTGTGTGTAAGGTCCGGACATTGAACATGGGGGTCAATTTAACTCATTGTCGGCGGTAATGAAGCTTAAAATATTCAAGGTAGTTAATTTTGTGTTAAACATTATGTATTCGATAAAGTAATTTACATTAATTTATCGAATTTAATCATTAGCTAAATAATGGATGCAGTAGAACTTCTAATTTAACATTTTGAAGCTTCCTTTGGGTCTTTTTTGTTAAGTTTTCCATGAGTTTGATCAATTATTGAGCAGAGAACTATTAAATTAATCATTTGACTCTCAGTACGTAATAAATATATAAAATTTCAGTCACAATGCACAAAATTGATAAAAGGTAGTCTATTAAGAAAATTATAATAACTTTTATTATTAAAATTTATTATATATATATATATATATATATATATATATATATATATATATATATATATATAAATTATATAAATTATATAACAATTCTTCGTAAAACAATAACGACCCAAACTTCCTACCCAACTTTCTCACAAATTAATCTAATCAATTTTTCTGATTACCAGTTATAACAGCCCTCAAATCGGCCCACTTTGTATATTTTTTAGGCCTGAAATTTAACGTTGGGCGCCAATGCCTAATTTGAGTAATGTTTTTTCTGATTATATTGTTGTTATTGATATAAATGTTATAATTAATAAAATCCAATTTCATTTTGTTTTGTAGTTTTGTTTATTAAAAATATCAGTTATGATATTCCTCAAATCAGTCCACATTGTTCATGTTTTGGGGTCTGAAATTTAAAAAAATTATGAATTAAAAACGTGAATTTGAATTTTTTTAGTACATAATATATTTTAAAAATTGATAAAATGTAGTCTATTAAGAAAATTATAATAACTTTTATAATTAAAATTTATATTTTATATAAATTATATAACAATTCAGTCTTAGTAAAAGAGTAACAACCCAAACTTCTTACCCAACTTCCTAACGGATTATTGGAGACAATTAATCTAATCAATTTTTCTGATTGCCTGTTATGACAGTCCTCAAATCAGCCCACTTTGTACATTTTTTGAGGACTGAAATTTAACGTTGGGCGCCAATGCCCAATTTGAGTAATGTTTTTTCTGATTTTATTGTTGTTATTGTTAAAAAAATATTACAATTAATAAAATACAATTTCATTTTGTTTTACAGTTTTGTTTATTAAAAATACATTCATCAAATCAGCCCACATTGAACATTTTTTGAGGCCTGAAATTTAACGTTGGGCGCCAATGCTTAATTTAAGTAATTTTTTCTCTGATATTATTGTTGTTATCTATAAATATTACAATTAATAAAATTCAATTTTATTTTCTTTTATAGTTTCGTTTGTTAAAAGTTCTGACATCGCTCAAATCAGCCCACTTTGTTCATGTTTTGGGGTCTGAAATTTAACGTTGGGCGCCAATACGCAACTTGATACATAAGCTGATTGAAATTTTATGTCATAGATGGGACTGATAAACGACCTCTTTAAGTTCAATAACTACGTAAATAATGAGCTTTCCATGTGTTTTAAAACACATCAGTGAATATTGAATATTATTTGTTTAAAGTCCTTATCAAGACTTTTAATGAGCTTTAAAACTTTCTGAAGCTTTTATTAAAAACTGTATTCAGCATAACCTGTGTATATATTTTTTATATTAATATAAATTGATTTTAATGAGTAGATAGATAATAATAAACTCTATATCCATAAAGTTGTTGTATTTTTCCATCTTAAATGGACCACACTGTATTTTTATATTTATCCATGTGCCTGCTCTAACAATAAACTATTCTCTAGTGTTTACTTACTTAAAAATTACAAATAATTCAAATCCCCATTTTATACGTTTGGCTCAGGTTAATTATTTAACTTTATTTAATTTTAAACCAACAACTTGAAAACACATCTCCAAATACACTAAATTTATTTTATCTGGCTTCAAACTTTGTATATTCGAAAACGTTTTAAGTGAAAATCGTACGTAACGTGTTTTGCTTACGAAATATCATATTGCATAAATGTTTGTTGGCAAGTAATTTCGCATGTGGAGAATCATATAGTACGAAATGTGATCGCAAAGTATCCCAGTCGATATCAAAGTTTCCAACTTTTTTGGAAACTCGAGTTTTCGGGATAAATCTGGGCGAAGTTTTATGAGTTTTTGCAGGTTTAAAATATGCGATTGGTAAATAAACACACACTTTTAAGAAACAGGTCCAAATATAGTTTAAACATTCAGGAGCATTAAATGGCGACCTTTCCCAGTAGTTGAATTATTTGATCCAAACTGAAATTATGTGTTTACCATAAAAATCAAAACACACTAAAATTGAAAATTGAAGGTCATTTTCCAATGTATCCACGATAAATAACATAAAATTCAATAAATAAGTCATGATTAACTCATGCATTAATTTTGTTGTGTCAAACCTTTATAATATTTATTAAAGCGAATAAAAATAAATCAACACTAATGGGGTCATTGCTTTAATAAATAAAGCAAAATTCAATAAAACTATCAGAATCACGATAGAAAATTGTTTTCTACCAAACAATATAAATTATATTTTTTTTAAGTGTGCAGTAAACGATTGATATAAATAATTTTATATTACAGTAAATCATAATTATAAACGTCAGGAAATTTAATTAATTAAAGTTTGTTTTCAAACGTCAGGTTTATTTGAATTTAAGGTCACATTCAAAAGTGTACAGCTGTAATTTGTTGGTAATACCTTAAATTATAAATTCCAACCATTACTAATATTATACGTAGTTTAGTGTCTAATAAATTTCTAGTTATAAAACATAAAATACACTTTCAGTTTAAAGCATATAATTTATTTTTATTTATAATAAGTTTATGTATTTTATATCTAAATTGAAATGTTAAAATAAACAAGATTAATAAATATATCTGGGTTATTAACTCCGGAATATTAATTTGAAGTAACAAAAATTCTTTGATCAAATAATTTAAAGGCAAATAAACCATTGATAGATAAAACTAACAAGTAACTATTTTTATGTCATCCGTGCAATTATTTTTAGATGCACCATATGAATCATTTGATCACCGTTTCAGATGATGTATCGGTGTTTGCCTTAGCAAAGTTTTTCAATTTCTTCATTGATAAACGACTTTGCAATGAGTTTGCGTTGCAGCTGAGAATGACAAACGACCCCCTTGATCTGTATGAAAATTAATTCCTCTAGTAATAAGTTTTTTATTATGGTCATAAATAATTAATTAATAAATTAATTGTATGTGAATGCGTCGCGTGACGCAGCAAAGATTTTAACATTTAAATAGGCAATTATTCAAATGGTTCCCGAAAGTGTCGTAAATCTGCGTTCTAAATACTGTAACAACAAAATTTTAATTCGAGATACGGCGAACGATTCAAAGGAACCGACGAAAAAGTTTCATAAAGTCGCCGGAATTAAAATTTGCATGTGCACGCTTTTCTATTCTTCCCTTTACTTTCGAATAGGCAATCCGACCGTTTCATAGTAACACATGTGCTGGAAAATTAAATTTTGATTTAATAATAAGCAATTTTCTTCTGTGTACAAGACGTGTTTCATTGTACGGGTAATTTGAACAAATAAGGGGGTATTGTTGCTGTTAATTAATGAGTTATATATGTAAATGGAAGTTACACTGGTATATATAATAAAATTTCCTATGAAATACATTTCGGAATTGGAAGGAAAACAGGAGGATCTCAAGGGAAGGAACGTGATTTAGGAAAATACAAGTGGAACGGTTGTTGGCGTAAACGTAACAATATTATTCAATTAGGGTTTTATAAAAACAATTCCAGAAAATAAAATGTTTATCCCTGTTATTATTGCCAAAATAGGGTCTCAAAAAATAGTCATTGCTTAATTGCATACAAATGGTCTAATTTACTCACATTATTTCCTATATTTTTTTTTTAGTTTCTTATAATATTTAATCCTTTTTATTTGGATATCGATTAACACAGTATTTGTCTATTATTTTTGGGATTTTGGGATTCAAGAAATTTTATTTATTTAAATGTAAACAAATATATTAATAATAATATTTGAAATATCTAACTATATTTTTGTATAATTTTAGTCAATTTATACTAATATTTAAACACTTTTTCCATTAACTTTATTAGGATTTTGAGATACAAAAAGCATACACCAATAATTCTTGGGAAAATGGTCATTTATTAAATCATTATTATTGAAATACAAACCAACTGAATTATTTTTACTTGTAGTAAAGTTATGTTGTAAATTTTTAGTCAATTGTTGTAATATTTAATTATTTTTATTATAATATCGATTAACAAAGTATTTGCCTATTATTTTTGGGATTTTGGGATTCACCAATAATTCTTTGGAAAAAGAACCTTTAATAAATCATGATTATTTAAATACAAACCAGCTGAATTATTTATAATTGTAGTAATGTTATGTTGTGTTTTTATTATGATATCGATTAACAAAGCATTTACTTATTTTATTTTTGGGATTTTGGGATTCAAGAAATTTTATTTATTTAAATGTAAAAAAATTTAAATATTTGAAATATCTAACTATATTTTTGTATAATTTTAGTCAATTTATACTAATATTTATACTAATATTTAAGTTTATTAGGATTTTGGAAAACAAAAAGCATACACCAATAATTCTTGGGACAAAGGACATTTTAATAAATCATGATTATTTAAATACCAACTGAATTATTTTTAATTGTAGTAAAGTTATGTTGTAAATTTTTAATCAATTTCTTGTAATATTTAACCCTTTTTATTATAATATTGATTAACAAAGTATTTGCCTATTATTTTTGGGATTTTGGGATTCAAGAAATTTTAATTATCTAAATACAAACAAATTTAAATATTTGAAATATCTAACTAACTTTATTAGGATTTGAAAAACAAAAAGCATTCACCAATAATTCTTGGGAAAATGGATATTCAATAAATAATGTTTATTTAACTGCAAACCAACTGAATTGTTTATAATTGTAGTACAGTTATGTTATAAATTTTTAGCCAATTATTGTAATATGTAACCCTTTTTATTATAATACCGATTAACAAAATATTTCCCTATTATTTTTGGGATTTTGGGATTCAAGAATTTTTAATTATTTAAATGCAAACAAATTTAAATATTTGAAATGTCTAACTATATTTTTGTATAATTTTAATCAATTTATACTAATATTTAAACACATTTTTCTTTAACAGTATTAGGATTTTGAAAAACAAAAACCATACACCAATAATTCTTGGGAAAAAGGTCATTTAATAATTCATGATTACTGAAATACAAACCATCTGATTTATTTTTAATTGTTGATTTAATGTTGTACATTTTTAGTCAATTTCTTGAAATATTTAATCCTTTTTATTATAATATCAATTAACAAAGGATTTGTCTAATATTTTTGGGAAGTTGGGATTCAAGAAATTTTAATTATTTAAATGCAATTTTTACTCAACTTTATTATAATTTCTAACAGCAGAAAACATATGCCAATAATTCTTGGGAAAAAAGGATACTCAATAAATCATAATCATTTAAATGTAAACCGACTGGATTATTTTTAATTTTAAATTTTCAATCAATTTCTTGAAAAATTTAACATTTTTTATGTTATGTTGTTTAATAAAAAGTATTTGCCTATTAAACTTGGGAAGGTTTTAAATGTAGGAATATTATTTTAGTAAATTTCTTGAAATCAATCAAAAGAGATTGATTTTATTATCAAAATTATATTTTTATTTGTTTGGGAAAATGGGAATTTATTAAATTAAAACTATTTATTTAAATGTAGTCAATTTAATTTCAGATTTTGATTCATTAACATGTAACTAGGCTAAAAAATATTTACAAATTTTAAATTAATAATGTTTGTTATTTTAAGTTTGAGTGACAAATCTTTTTACCCCATTAAATTTATCCTTTAAACCAGTACAGGAAACATATTATTGTAGTAAATTTGAATTTCCAAACGAACAACAGTGCTAATCCGACCCAAGATTATCCTCGCACATACAAAATCAGTGTTTACGTCTTGGATTTATGTTAAAGTCTAGTTTATTTGGGCAACGGCATGTTTATTTGTTTTAAAAACCTCGCACTCCCTCCCCTAAAAAAAAAACCGAAAACGAAAACATTTCCCAGCACCCGGAAATACTTATCCAGCTTAATCCAGTTGCGGTTCCGCGACTTAAACCGGTCGTCAACAAAGCTCCGACAACAGTTTCCCTTTCTGTTTTACAATTATTAATGTACGTCTATTACGGACGGATTTATTTAATCCGCCGTATTGTTTTCACTTCGTCGCAAAAATTCAGAGATTAATTGTAAAAGTTTTTACTTGTGTTAGTTACCCAGAATCAATTAAGGGGAACTATGCTTTTAATTGGGAGTAGACATAATAGTAATGAAATACGTACGTTAATTAAGAGAATGTGTTCGACGGTCTAACAACCATAAAAGCCACTGATCTTTAATCAAACATCTATCTAATTGAGTGAAACGTACACGCATATAAAGCCAGACATAGTCTACGTCTTGTTACGATATTGACAAATCTCGCTAGCACGGTATGATTAGCTTTTACTGCTGTTTGTCAAACATAAAGCTTTCGGTAGTGTGGCTTTTAACCTACTAGTATAATCATAAGGGCTTTGTTTGGTTAACTTTTTCACTGGAACTACATAAATTATTGTACATTCTTTAAGTTTAAATATTAAATTGGGGATTAAAAAAAATCTTTACCTGTTTTTTGGTTGATCCTTTCAGTTGTGTGTTAAAAATGGAGGTTAATGAAGAGAATGTCGGGTATATTTTATAGTTTTTCTTTGTTAAACTGTAATAAAAGCATTAATAATATAGCACAAACTAAAGTTATTAAATTTTGTTAGCCCAAAGCCACATTTCCATGAAAATATGACATTGTTTGGGGTCAAATTAAATCGGGTGAAACTCAAACGATTCAATTAAAATTAATCGTATCGGATCCACCGACTTACCATTTACCCAAGACACCATTATCACGATTATATCAACGCCTCTCACTTGGACAAACACATAATGACGTGTAATTTCTGTGCCGACGAGCCAGATAATACCATAACCTCCGCAGAGTATGTCTTACGGCTAATGTTATGCTGTTAGTTGTGCAGTGGTCCATTAGGCAGCATCACAACGGGAATCGCCTTTGAACTTGACGCTCCGGTCCTTTGGGAGACGTCACACTTGATTACGTCTTGTTAATAACCTTTAACCACTTGTTATTTATATCTAAGTACTAATTTTATACTGTAATACTGAAGAAAGAATCAACAATCATTCTTTAGTTATGAAACTTGTCAATTTTTAACTCAGGAGCTTCGAAAGCTTCGAAATGCAGACATTTTCATACGTGTATTTGGATAAAATTGTATGAAATTTTACGTTGAATTCCGTTGACGTTATGGATTGTTTTGATCGTTGTCACACTTGGAGGTAAATTGAACGTGAAAAATTTAATAATCATAAAAGTTTTTTCCTCAGTTTTCTAGACGAAATCGATGTTAGACATCTTTTTTATTACAAACCCATTTTTTCACCCTTCCATCCTAAGTTTTGTGAAAAATATGATGTGCAGATTAACGGCGTAGATAATTAAAGGGTCAAGGCACATTTCCAGAGAGAAACGATGTGCAAACTTTAACAAAGGAAACGACCGAAAGGGAAAGTAGCAATAAATAAGGGCACACAACAAACACGGTCCAATTGACCTGCCTCTCCAGCCAGCCCCTAAAACACTAATAATAACCCTAATTAGTCTGACTTGTTTAACCAGTTATTAATCAATTTTTTCAAACCTACTTTCTTACCCCCGACACATCGAATCTATTAACGACAATGGCCATTTCGACGCGTCCTTTTTGGCTACAAAAGGACGATAGGGAGAATGGAGACACCCTTTCTTGAAAGGAAATTTGGAGGACTGCGGTGCACGCCCGAAAAACACCTGAATTGGCCCAATAAACGATGTCAGGGGAACCGTAATTTGGTTTATCATTTTTTGTGCGAAAACGTTTTGCTCACCTCGCCACGTTCATCCCCCCGAAAGCCTACACGAGAAATATTGTCGTTGTAAATTTAAATTTTCAAACAAGCAACGCCGATAATACCGACCAAGTTTATCTGGGGGATATAACTAATCTGTGTTTATTTATGTCGGGGGTCGAGCATACGTGGTTTCATTTTTGAGATATGAACAAGGTTTATTTATTTATTTAAAAAATATTCAAATTTTTCAAATCTGTAGAATTATATTTTATTATATACAAAAAATATTAAAGAAAAAATAATACAAATATATTTTTTTACATAATATTATATAAACTATTTTTATTTATTTACATATATATAATCCTTTTTAATATTTACTAAAATAAAAATATATTTTTTTTACATAATATTATATAAACTATTTTTATTTATTTACATATATATATATATATATATATATATATAATCCTTTTTAATATTTACTAAAATAAAAAGGTTACATTTTTTTTTAATATTATTGTTTCAGTTTACCTATTTTTTAAGATTTTCCCATTCTGTGTATAAATAAAAATGTCTTTTAAATCCGGTTTTTTAAAGAATATTTGGAAATATTATTAATTTAGTTTACTTATTTTTTAAGGTTTTCCCAATTTATCATTTAAAAATGTTAATTATTTCTTTTTTAATTATTTTTTATAAATTTTCTATTCAGTTTTTATGTTTTATAATTTTTATTGATTTCTAATAGATTTTACCAATGTTAAAAAATAATTTTAATATTTTCTTCTTTTTAAATTATTTCTTAATTTTAAATTATTAATTTAGTTTACCCATTTTTTAAGATTTTCCATTTTATCATTTAAAAAAATTCACACCTTAAGCTTCTTATTTTATGTAAATTTTCTTCTCTATTTTTATGTTTCATAATTTTTATTACTTTATAATTGAATAGATTTTACCAACGTATTATTAAAGTTTTCTTCTTTCCAAATTATTTTGGAATGTTATAGAATTATTATTTTCTGATAGATTTTAATAATGTTAAAAAAAATAAAATTTTAGTATTTTCTTATTTTTAAATTATTTCACAATGTGGTAAAATGTAAAACATTTTCTCAAAGATTCTAAATTATTATTGATTTAGTTTACTTATTTTTTAAGATTTTTCTATTCTATCTTAAAAAAATTTAAGACTTTAATAAATAGGAAAAAGAAGAACAAAAAATTTAACTTTTTATTTTTTGCAAATTTTCTTTTCTTTTTTTGTATTTTACAATTTTTAATATTTTGTGTTAGTTTTTACCAATGTTAAAAAAATAATTTCAATATTTTCTTTTTTTTTAAAAAAAAATATTTCTTAATTTTAATTTATTAATTTAGTTTAATGATTTCTTAAGATTTCTTAATTCTAACATCAAAAATTAGGGACTTTAATAAATGGGAAAAGGAAAAATTTAACTTCTTATTGTTTTATTTTTTATTTTTCTGTAAATTTACTCTTTTATTTTTAATTTTATAATGTTTATTATTTTATAATAGATTTTACCAATTTTAAAAAATAATTTTAATATTTTCTTCTTTTTAAATCATTTCTTAATTTTAATTTATTAAAATTATTATTAATTATTATTTATTATATAAGATTTCTCAATTCTAACATTTAAAAAATTTCAGACTTTAATAAATGGGAAAAAGAAAAATTTAATTTCTTATTGTTATTTATTAATTTGTTGTAAATTTACTTTTTTATTTTTATATTTTATAAATTTTATTATTTTATGAAAGATTTTACCAATTTTAAATAAATAATTTTAATATTTTCTTCTTTTTAAATTATTTCTTAATTTTAATTTATTAAAATTATTATTATTTATTACTTATTTTATAAGTTTTCCCAATTCTAATATTTAAAAAATTTCAGACTTTAATAAATGGGAAAAAGAAATATTTAACTTCTTATTGATTTTTATTTATTTTTTGTAAATTTACTTTTTTATTTTTATATTTTATAAATTTTATTATTTTATGATAGAGTTTACCAATTTTAAAAAGATAATTTTAATATTTTTTTCTTTTTAAATTATTTCTTAATTATATTTTATTAATTTAGTTTCTATCAATTAAGAAATTACATTTTTAAATTTTTTGTGAGAAGAATATTGTTTAGTTTATTAAGATTTTGATTAAAAAAAAAATATTAGCAATTATTAAAATGGGAAAAGAATTTCATGTTGTATTGTTCTTTGTCACTTTTTTTAATATAATTTTGTAAATTATTAATATAATTTTTAGTAATATTATTGCAGTTTAATTAATTGTATAATAATAATTTTATAATAATGCATAATGTAAAATTTATGAGAGTGCAAACTGTAATTATAATGCAAATTAAGCTACAAAATGTTGAAATTTTTGGTCGAAACATTTTCCGCTCAATCATTTTGTATTGTTAATATATATGGGCGCAAATAACATTAATAACCAAAACAAATAAACGTTAATTCATACGCTCAAATGATACCGCATTCAAATTTCAGTTACCACACTTCTGTGTACCTAATTATTTGCAAGTTTTGTTGTGAATAAATTGAGGGAATCACTTAAAAAACTAAATATGTTTGACTAAACAACGAATCATCAATAGCACAAATAACACGCGATATCAAATCATTAATAGTGTTTTGGTAATTACGAGATGCATTTGTAGTTATGTTAATTGAAAACAAACCACACAACCGAACTAAATAGGGCCGTGATAATGACGTGCCAAAGTAACGAGCACGGTTTAATTACTGATTTTGTCAATCAAAATTTACCCCGTGAAATGTGCCAAAATTTAATTTGCACCAAAAACCTTTTTTTTTATGTTACTACGGTAATTTTTAATTTCGTGCACGTATTCGAATCGATCAAACACTTTACCCACCTTGTTGACTTCAGCCGATTGGATTTATTGGCCTTTTTTGCATAAATCCGTTTTCAGCCGAATCCCCGAAGTTCTTTTATTAAATTAAACGGCCACTCACGGCCCGCCACTTTCAGTAGGAACTTATAATTGGGATGTCCTGGTGGAAGAACACTCTGAAGTTGCGGCGTTGGTCGAAAGTTCTTTTAGAAATTAATAACTTTTAGTTTCAATGATTTTACTTGTACTACACGGTTAAGTAAGAGTATTTATAAATTTTTATTAAACAAGCTAAAAATTGCATATTATACTTCAAGAAGTTGATGGACCACACCAATAATAATTGGTTATTATTAATATTTACTGAAAACTGGAAAAATAAGTGTATACACTCTCTGTACATTAATTTAAAAATAGGTTTTTATTTATAATAGTAAGAAAAAATTTTAAAAATATTGTTTTCCTAAAAGCTGAGACTAAACTTCATGTCTCAAAGTTAAGTTAAGTTCTGTAGATATTAGATGGGAATATTTACTGCTTCATTTGCGGTATAAAAACTTTCAAATAATCTTTTGCCCCGCATAAATATTTGCCGTTCATAAATCACACCCTTCCATAGTTTGAACTAGCAGTCCTCCAGCTAATCCCCAAAATAAATAATGTATCCCCTAAATCATATTTTGTCCTGAGATCAACCCTCTCTTTCGAAAACGGACACTCATTGTTACATCGGGCATACAATATAAATGTTATGTTAATGTTTATGGGAAAACTTCGGGCGTATCACTGCGCTAATATAGTTGGTTTTGCGGGCACTGAAATGTTATGATACACGCCTGAAAGTTTATACTCACCGCTTCTTATGTCGTGATACGGTTTCATTTGTGTCTGCCAAAGTATCTGGAACGGGGAATGCAAGAAAAGAGGGTAACACAACACCGGAGTGTTCATAAGTGTTCTTTTTCTTTCACTTGAACAATAGAACGGGGAATTATATTAAATAAAAATGCGACTGGAACGCGTTTTCGTTTGTTTTATGTGTCTTACTAAAAATAAACCGGTGATTGAACTAAAATAAATCAAGGCGAACTTTCGAAAAGGTCTCGCGGTTTTTGTTGTAGACGGCCGATCGATCAAGTTCGATTAGTTTATAAAACAATTGAGGCGCATTTTTAAAATGTTCGTTCAACTATTCAATCATGTTTTTTGTTGTCTGCGAATTGGATTGAAGGTTTTAGTCTAAATAAGGTTTTAATAGTCTGAATAAAATTTATAAAAATTTAATGTCTTCAATTTATACATAAATTTAACAGATTTTTGACAAATATTTCATATTTATTTAAGTTTTTTACAGTTTTTTCCTTTTTTCTACAGTTTTTAATCTATATAAAATTTTAATGAATTTAATGTCTTCAATTTAAATATAAATTTAATTCCTTTTTGACAAATATTTCATTAAAATAATAGTTTAATCAAGTTTTTCACAGATTTTTCCTCTTTTCTACAATTTTCTAATATAAATAAGATTTTAATAGTCTGAATAAAATTTACGAAAATTTAATGTCTTCAATTTAAACATAAATTTAACACCTTTTTGAAAAATATTCCATTAACATAATAATTTAATCAAGTTTTTAACAGATTTTTCCTCTTTTCTACAATTTTCTAATCTAAATAAAATTTTAATAGTCTGAATAAAATTTACGAAAATATAATGACAATTTAAACATAAATTTAACACATTTTTGAAAAATATTTCATAAAAATAATAATTTAATCAATTTTTTCACAGATTTTTCCTATTTTCGACAATTTTATAATCTAAATAAGATTTTAATAATTTGAATAAAATTTACGAAAATTTAATGCCTTCAATTTTAACATAAATTTAACACCTTTTTGAAAAATATTTCATTAAAATAATAATTTAATGAAGTTTTTAACAGATTTTTCCTCTTTTATGCAATTTTCTAATCTAAATAAGATATTTATAGTCTGAATATAATTTACGAAAATTTAATATCTTCAATTTAAACATAAATTTAACACCTTTTTGAAAAATATTCCATTAAAATAATAATTTAATCAAGTTTCATAAATTTTTCCTCTTTTCTACAATTTTCTAATCTAAATAAGATTTTAATGGTCAGAATAAAATTTAGGAAAATTAAATATCTTCAATTTAAACATAAATTTAACATATTTTAGAAAAAATAATCCATAGAAATAATAATTTAATCAAGTTTTTCACAAATTTTTCCTCTTTTCTACAATTTTATAATCTAAATAAGATTTTAATAGTCTGAATAAAAATTATGAAAATTTAATGTCTTTAATTTAAACATAAATTTAACACCTTTTTGAAAAATATTCCATTAAAATAATAATTTAATCAAGTTTTTCATAGATTTTTCGTCTTCTACAATTTTCTAATATAAACAAGATTTTAAATGTCTGAATCAAATTTAGGAAAATTAAATATCTTCAATTTAAACATAAAGTAAACATCTTTTTGAAAAAATAATCCAGTGAAATAATAATTTAATCAAGTTTTTCATAGATTTTTTCTCTTTTCTACAAATTTCTAATTTAAATAAGATTTTAATAGTCTGAATAAAATTTACGAAAATTTAATGTCTCCAATTTTAACATAAATTTAACACCTCTTTGAAAAATATTTCATTAAAATAATAATTTAATGAAGTTTTTCATAGATTTTTCGTCTTTTACAATTTTCTAATATAAACAAGATTTTAATTGTCTGAATCAAATTTAGGAAAATTAAATATCTTCAATTTAAACATAAAGTAAACATCTTTTAGAAAAAATAATCCATTGAAATAATAATTTAATCAAGTTTTTCACAAATTTTTCCTCTTTTCTACAATTTTCTAATTTAAATAAGATTTTAATAGTCTGAATAAAATTTACGAAAATTTAATGTCTCCAATTTTAACATAAATTTAACACCTTTTTGAAAAATATTTCATTAAAATAATAATTTAATCAAGTTTTTCACAGATTTTTCCTCTTTTCTGCAATTTTCTAATCTAAATTAGATTTTAATAGTCTGAATAAAATTTAGAAAAATTTAATGTCTTCAATTTGAACATAAATTTAACATATTTTTGATAAATATTTCATTAAAATTTTATAGTTTCCTCTGTTCAACAAACTTTACAATTATTAATAATTTTTATCATTTTTCTTTTAATTAAAATATGTGATGGCCTAAAAATGTGTTTATTTGAAGACGAACTATAATAATTAAGCTTGGAAGCTGGGCAAACTCTTTTAAAACAACTGTCTTGATTAAAATCGTAAAACCGAAACTATTAAAGAGCAACGAAAGCCAAAAGTCATACCACGAACATTTACGATAATTTCTTAGGTAGTTAGCAAAAACTGGGACAATTGAAACGAAAATGAGCTTTCCAAACACCCCTTTTATTCCAGAAAACACGAAAATCACAGATATTTCATTAAGTTTATTTTCATCAAACTTTATGATATTGAAGTAATTGACATAACTTCTTCAATGATAAAATCCTTCAGTAATTTCAGCAATGAAGTAAATTTGATGAACCGGCAAAAATCTGACTTGGGTGTGCCTCTTGGGGAACGTTATAATAATCCTCTTACTTAATTAACACCGTCTGATATTTATTTAAATAAAAAACAGTAAAATTGTGCTTGTTAAAATTAACAAGAGCGGAAAACTTCCCCCTAAATGCATTTTATTGATTTCGAATATTTTGTTGCGAGTGTTCCGAATAAATTTTGCATAAACCGGCAATAAAAACACATAAAATAAAACGGCGGACGATCCAAATCAAATTTTACGGCACCAAACAAATTTTTGTTCCAGGTAAAACTTCGGATGGCCACCGACCAATAAAAAAAAATGCTCTCGACGTTCCAGCAACAGGCAAAGAGTCAAGTTTGTCACAACACAACCCTAGAAACCTCCTGCAACCAGACCTCGGCCCTCAGTTTGACATGTCTCACCCTCAACCAGACCTTTTCCGACTTCTACTGCGAATACAGGCTGAACACCACCAGCGACTACTTTTGCCGCCACTGCGACGCCAACTCCACCACCAGCATCGTCGTCAGCTTCATATCGAGTGTCAGTGAGTTCGTACTCAGAACGTCCGACGTGAATTGCGGCTTCCTGAAACTGCTGAACCGGAGTGAGGGCATCACCTGGACCTGTTCCAATAGTGTCGAGGACCAAAGCCACTATGACTGGAGCTTTTTGTTCGTTGTGATTTTTATAATAGCCGGTGGTATTGGGAACATACTGGTGTGTTTGGCTGTGCTGTTGGACAGGCGGTTGCAGAACGTGACCAATTATTTTTTACTCTCGTTGGCCATTGCTGACCTGCTGGTCAGCCTCTTCGTCATGCCTCTAGGAGCCATACCTGGATTTTTAGGTAAGACCTAGTTATCTTGTTAGAGTCTTTGCCTATCTGACTATTATTATTGCCGTGCAGAACATGTTCAGCACCGTGTATTTATATAATCCAATTTTTCCAACTCGCATTCACTTCTATTGACACATGTCTTTAAATTCGAATCGGCGCCTTAATATTCGGAAGCCGATAAAGCTGCGCCTTCATCTCGACTCATGTCTTTATGTGCGACCTTCCCCCAGCTCACAAGCTGATCCAATAAAGATGTCCGAAAATAGAGCTCCAGAATAAATACTACGTGTTTATTTTTATATGGAAGTGCAGGCCGGAAGTCACGCGTGTTTGCGGCTCCGGACGGATTACCGCACGTGCCGTGTTATTAACAAATGTCCGGTAAATAATTAAGGGGGGCAGTGGGTGGTGGGTTTTGGCGGCTTACAGTTCCTGGACAGGGTGAATCAAATAAACAAATTCCGTTTGTGCATGTTACGTCACGTATCTACGGTCTACGGTGTTTGAGGAAGGCATTCCATAACTTAGGGGAGGCTGCTTTCAGCCCCGGAGAAGTATGTCAAGTTTTAGATAATCCGGTAAACACAGACAACGCAGGACGCCTTCAAACCTTCAAAGGGACGGCGGATGTCTATCCTGGATTAGGGAACTTTCTGGAGAGGGGGGGGGGGGACTTTTTGATAATTGTTTGTCCACAAAGTTGCCCACAAAGAATCTAAAATTGAATGAAATACCTTCTGTTGACTCAATTTTTTATTAAATTGTACATCAAAGCTTGGATTTTAGCTTAGGAATTTGCTCAGCTTATTATTAAGACAAGAATGAATAGTCTTGTCATTATGTCATCCTGGAAGTATTAAATTGTCACTAAATTAATTGTTTGCTTCAATAATAGATAAAGGTTTTAGTAATTTTGGGGTTATTGTCAGTCAAAGCAAAAATGCCAAATTAAAGTGACATAAATGCATTCGTCCAACAAAGCAGAAGACCTGGAACGATTTCCACAACATAATGTCTCATTTAAAATCATCATTTGATGGCTTTACCATGCCCAGAGTAGTCGTGGTGAACGAATCAGATCCTGTAAAGTATTCTTCCATTAAGATCAACAAATCCAACTATGACAACGATAATTCAAGGTTTGAACAGTTGGATCTTAATTCATCATCAAGGATGCTACCATGTACGAATAGACAATGGAATTGTGTCGAACAGGGCAGCTTCGTTCTGGAACCTGTGGACAATACATTCAAAACTAGAAATCTTTCTTCTGTAAGAACTGCTCCAAAAACCTTCCCAGGTAATTCCAGATCATTCATCTGTAATGAAAATAGTTGCCCAGGAAATAGTGTATTTCAAAATGAAATACCTTATGAACTGGGTAAGGGGCCTAATTTACCACAGAGATATTTTTCATCACTGAATAGAAAACAAAAACCCATCCTGAAAGCAAAGACGGACGTGTATGTAAGAAATAATTGCCCTCAGGTGTATCACAATACATATTCCAAGGAAATATCCAGTCAAACTGTTGGAAACATCTTCAATTTGATGCATATAACAACATCCAAGATAGAAAAAGAAGCTAGCCAACTGCTTAGACCAAAACAAAAGAAGTCACGTGACTCAGGTGATTTATTACCAAGAATAAAAAGGTCGTACCTAAGAAATCGTTCATCGTCATCCAAGGCGGAAAAAATGAAGACCCCAAGGCAAATTATTTGCCCCGAAATCCCC
This sequence comes from Aethina tumida, assembly GCF_024364675.1. Classification (NCBI taxonomy): domain Eukaryota; kingdom Metazoa; phylum Arthropoda; class Insecta; order Coleoptera; family Nitidulidae; genus Aethina; species Aethina tumida. The sequence goes on from NC_065438.1 coordinate 4,149,234, forward strand.
TGCGAATGTGACGATTTATTCCCTAAAGAACCCACAGAAAGGAAGGTAAAAACAAGGAGCAAAACTGTATCAAAAACCGGAAGGAAGACACGCACCAGAAACTCCAGGTCGGTGATTTGCGAAAAGAATAGTTGCCCCGAAAATCCCTGCAAACTGGATGATGCTGAAGTGGACATCACTCCTGCAGACAAAAGAAGCAAGGCAAGTCGTAGGTCTTCAGAAAAACCTAAGACAAAAATCAAACCGGCCTCTTTCAATTCGTTGGCATTCTCAGACTGTGAGGACAAACCGTCAAATACAGAAGTAAAAAAGAGGTCAGACTCAACAACAAGATCATCTAGGAAAAAACGTAGAGGCGACAAAGTTTTACGTTCACGCTCGTTGATTTGTGTGGAAAATGATTGTCCGGAAAATCCTTGTGAATGTGATAAAATTGAGGAGTACTCGAGGTCACCCAGAGTGTCAATTTGCTCCAGATCGATGCTGTGCCTACAAAGTAGTGACTGTAATGAGTTGGTTCCAAAGAGGTCAATTCATGTTTCACTCAGCTCAAAGACTAAAGTGTGTTCCAAGTGTAATTGCTGTCCTGAATCGTGCGAGTGTTGTGACTTGTTCCCCTCACAGCCCTCCATTGTTTCCCCCTTCAAAAGTAAGCCAACAACAGCAGAAGACTTGGAAGTGAAGTTCGCACCTTTCCCTTCGAGTAACTCGGAGCAAATTCACAAGAAAGACCTTCGAAGTGGTCAGTCAAGCCTTAACCTCACCAATTGTCGAGTTTTCATTTCCTGCACCGACGTGAGTTGTGCCAATACTTCCGAGAATGTGTGTATGTATGAAAATTGTCAGAACTCTGAAAGACCCACGATTAAATGCGTCACATGTTTATCCATGTATCATGCCGAGTGTGCCTTGTTGATTAAAAATTTAGTTGTCTTGAGCCAAAATGGCTATGTGGACTGTTGTTCCAGACGGGATTTGGAACGTAAAAGGAAGTGTCGAAATATTGACGATGACATGAAGGATTTAAAATACTTGCAGAGCTTTGTGTCGACGTCCATGCAAGGGTTTGATGATACCTGCAAAAAGCTGATAAACTCTGTAAAGGAAATTGATTTAGCTATTGAGGGTATGTGCAACCTTACTTTTCTCGAAGCTGAAAACACTTTCAGACAAATTACTGGCCAACCAGGGTGTAACAGACTTATTGGAGACCAACGTAATACTCCAAATAAAAGTATTAATGATGAACCAAAACCAACTGAACCGAAAAAAAAGTCCACCACCACCACCAATAGTAATGAAAAAAGAATACACAGGAAGCTAAGTCGGTTGAACTGACTAATAATTAAAAAATATATTATTGGCATTTTTGTAAAAATATTTTTAATAAAAATATTAATAAAATGACAGGACTTGAATATTGTTTATTGGTATTTTACGTCAATATAGATATAAAATGCCAAATTGAAGTGACATGAATGACTCGTTCCAAAAACATTGTTATATATGCAGACGTCCTCGCAAATTTGCACATCATGACTTTTTGCCCAAAGAATTTATTTTAGAAAATGGGTCCTGCATTAAATATTGGACAAAAAGCAATGAGGGCTCAGAAGAAGGTGAGTCAAGTGTAAAAGTGGTGGAACTAAAGCTTGATGAAAAATCTAAAAGGTGCAAACAATGGAGAGGGTTTAGTGATGTGGACCGAACTTTTGATTTTTTGCCTAAGGTGTTCATTTTGGAAAATGAGTCCTCTGGAAACTATTGGTGTGACTGTAATGAAACTCCTGTGAAAGATACGTGTAATGTAGAGCGGATAAAACTGAAACTTGATAAGAAATCTAAGGCCAAAGGGAAGAAGATTACCTCCAAAAGGGATTATTCTCAAGTGCAATGTTTGTGTGACGATTCATTAAGCAAACTGGAAAGTACCAGGAAGAAAATCAAAGAACAAACTGCAGATTCATACGACACATGTGCACAATCAATACTTAACATTACTAATTGCGATGTGTACTTCTCTTGTTCTGGTGAAGATCAACACTCTAGAGAGGCACAAAACTTGTGCATGTACCCAAATTGTCAACGAAGTGAAGACGAAGAAGTCAAAATTAAGTGCGTCATGTGTTTATCAACGTATCATTCGCAGTGTGCGTTGCGCATCAAAGACTTAATTGTGCTCAGCCCTAATGGCTACGTTGACTGTTGTTCTCAGCGAGGTTCCACAAAAAATGGTGAACATCCAAGATCCTTCCAATAGAAGAACCAGAACGAAGATAATTAAACAAGACTCAATAATATTGTGTATTTAATGGCATTTTTGTAATTTTACAGTAAAATATACTTTTTACTCTTAAACATTTAGTGGTTATGTCTTTGATTATTTTTGTACGTCAACAGAAATGAAAATGCCAAATTAAAGTGTCATGCATGACCCTTTTCAACACCACTGTAGTTTATGCAAGGGATCTTGTAAATTTGCACATGATGGCTTTTTTCCTAAAGTATTTGTTTTGCAAGATGGATCTAGCATTAAATACTGGACAAAAAGCAAGAAAGATGAACCTAGTGTACAACTGGTGGAAGTGACCGGACAATCTAAGTCCAAATTAAGTGAAGGGTTAGACCAAACCCATTGTGACTGTAGTGATCTATTAAAAATAGAACATAGTAAAGCGAATGGCACAAAGATAAGTAACAATGAGCAAATTTTGAGCAAAACTTTTATGTCTGGCCAATCAACCCTTAATCTCACCAATTGCAACGTTTATTTCTCTTGTTATAAAGATGATGAAGATGATCAAAACACACAAAACGTATGCATGTACAAAAATTGCCAACAAGTTGAAAATGAAGAAGTCACCATTAAGTGCGTTACCTGTTTATCAACTTACCACACACAGTGTGCTTTGTACATCAAAGACTTAGTTGTGCTAAGCCCTAAGGGTTACGTGGATTGTTGCTCTCAACGAAATTCCATAAAAACTGAACAACAAGTGACGCCAGAGTTGAAAACGTCTTCTGACAAATGTAATGTTACATGTAGGAGCTTAATTGAAACAGTCGATGAGATAAATTCTGCCATTAAAGTAATCAAGATGTTTGAATCACGTATCATGGCTAATACCACTCAAATAAAAGACGTCACAGACTTTCCAAATGAGTCACCTCGTGCCACTTCAAGTACTGGGTACATTACTTCTGACTTAAGTAGTAATAAGGTTGAAAGCTCAGCATTAAGTCCTGTAATTCTCGATGACGAAGAGGTCGAGATTTTACATGATCATGCAATAATAGTGAAAAAAAGGGAGAGGCAATCTAACACCAGCAAAAGTTGCGTAGAAGAATGTCCTAGTGACTGTTGTGACATGGTTAATAAAAAGGTGGATGAATGTTTAAGCAATTTTTGTATAGCTGATACTAAGACGATGAATTTTGGAAATGCTAAATCATCAAAGCACGTAATTCCTTCACACTTGCAGAAGAATAAAGATACTGGATCAAACGGTAATGGAAATACGAAAAGAGTTTCATTTGAAGTTTTTGATGAGCCTACGCTAATTCATACTAATAAAAACCACCACCACGGAGAAAAGTGTCCAGTCCACTGTTGTGTCTCTGATAATTCTGTAGAAGAAGAATGTTTAAACGATTCTTGTGAAACTGATAGAACAGCAAAAAGACATTTTGCAAATGCTCTTTCATCAAGGACTCTTGTTTCTCAACAACTGAAAAAGGAACAAGATGAAGAAATTTCTTTGAAGGATAAACAAACAGATGAGTCAGCCACTCAAGTAAATAATAAATATAATGGCATATCGCAAAATAAGTTAACCACTGGAAAAGTTCCATTGAAAAAAGAAGAACTGGAAGTGATAGAAGAACTGTCTGAAGAAAACGATAGGAAAATATCACGGACACCTAGATCAATCAGTCAAGTGATTGAAATGACTATTAATGAAAAACAAAAAGGGACTAAAACGGTAGAAAAATCATATGAAGAAAATGTTAAAGATGCTGATGACAGTACTAGGTTAAACAATAAAATGGGTACTGACTCAGATGTATTTAATGAAGAAGAGTTGGAATTAAATAATGTGGTACTAGAAAATAAAACTACTCTTGACCATGTGCCAGAAGAAGACCCAAAAGATGACTTTATTAAAACTAACACTGTGTCTAATAATAATGTTGATGAAAATCCACTTAATAAAGAAAATACTTTCGAGGGTGATGATGATGATGAAAGCCCATTCGATGAAGAGAAAACAGAAGCAAAAAATAAAAAGATTTGTTGTAAGACTCCAGTAGATAAAAGAACAAAGGAAATGGAAGAGGAAGCTGATAATAAAGATAATGTTGAACCAAGAACTATCAGCAACAAGAATCCAGTAAATGAAGAAAATACCATGGCAGTTAAGGAAGAATATGATGAGAATAATCATTTAAACAACGAATTGACTGATAATGAGGTTTCATCTATAGAAGAAGATGAATTGGCTAAAAAGGAAGTCATTGAAGACACGGATGAAGAAATTTATGATCACAATGGCAATCCTAATAAAGAAAATAATCAAAAAGACAAGAATAACAATAATAATAAAGGGGAGGATGAAAATATTGAAAAAAGAGCAGTTTTGGCCGAAAACACAACTGAAGAAGAAGAAATTTCGAAAAATGACGCAGATGAAGAAAATCTGTCAGAGACAAGACAAGGTATTGACAGTGAAGCTGAAAACACAGAAGTGAAAGAGGAATTATATGAAGATGTGGGTGAAGATAATACTTCATTAAACAAAGTTGAGACAGGATCAGTTGTCAAAAAGGAATTGTCTGAAGATTCGGGTGACGAGACTATTCCATTACAAACTGAACCATGTGACGAAAGGTGTCATGAAGGGGATGATGGAGAAGATTGTGAAGAGTGCCACAATAAGTGTCGTATTGTTAAGAGAGAAGTGACAGAAGACACTGAACACATTGATAAAGATACCTCTGTATTAAATAAAGGAGGTTTAGATACGATTGTGGAAGAGGACTCTGTTGAAGATAATACTCCTTCACGAGTTGAAAGTGACGAAGTGCCTAGAATGTATAAAGGAGGAGATACAAAAGATGTGAAAGAAGAAATGTGTCATGAAGGGGATGATTGTGAGACGTGTGTAAAAGAAACAGATGTGTGTCAAGACAATGATAAAATCAAAAAACATTGTAAATGTGGTAAGCGTAAATTAAAAAGAGAAAGCCCTGAAATACCTAAACCTTGTTGCTGTAAATGTGGAGATGATGACGCAGGAGAGACAAATGGAGACAACGGACAAAAAAGGAGTTGTTGTTTCTGTAAGTCAAAGTGTGAGTTGAAGGACGTCTGTGGGATTCAGTAATAATAAGAGTTATAATCATACTTAGATCCAGTAAAATAAACATTTTTATTTGGCATCCTTTATGTTTTTATGGTGTTTAAGACATTATTTTGAGTATAAGGATTTGTTAGATAACATACATCTCTCCATTTGAACTAAAAAAAACTTAAGCGTCCTAGGAGAAATATTATATTCATTTAATTTTTAGATAGGGATGATGTAGTAGACGGAATAAAGAAGTTTTTATACAAAGTTATGATACAAAGAGACAGTATAAAAAGTTGTCAGGAAAGTTACTTAAAGTTACTTGAGGCATGACAAATTGATTACAATTCTAAGAAGTTTTTGTTGTAATTTCGTGTCTGTTTTAAAAAGCTCCTCGAGACACGAATCGCCTGTTATATAATTTTTATAAATTAAACGCCGATAATATAAATTTCCGTTATAGCCAGCAATAAAACACTCCATGTTAGATTTCGTTTCTTTGTTTCACGTTAATTCGTTTTCCATTGTTCGCATCGCGAGTTTCCTTCTTCTAAAACGCTTATTGTGAAAATCCGTTTTTTTTTTTTTAATATCACTTCAATATTGTCGGGAAGATGTTATTGGAAGGCCTCCGCCAACATGATTGAAATTTATACGGATGTTGTCCTCCGTCCCCCAATCAAATAAAATCAGATTTTGTCCTCACTAAAAGGATTTAGTTTAACTTATGACGTAATTTCTTGAACTGGAGGCCATAATGCGAAGCGCCATTAATAACAAACTTGTCTGGTCTCCTGAAACACGCAGATGCACATTTCAGCTTTCCATTGTGTGGGAGAATGATGTGATAATAACAGAAATAGAAGTGTAAGTTTGTGAAAATGAAGGAAATATTTTTGGGGAGTATTTTTCCTTTTAATGTTAAAATGGTCGGAATATCAAAGTATGCGTTTTAAAAGATGTCGTGGAAATAATAAGCTGAATTGTAAAAGGAAAAAATGGAATATACACTTCCTATTATGTTATACAATTTACACCGCAAAAGGGATGTTATTTGATGGAATAAAGTGATCAAAGAACCTAAATTTAATATCCATTAAAATACACTTCAGGTTATTTTAATAAATAACTTGTTTTGTAAGACATTTGGTGTGGGATTAAATAACATCCTGTTAAATTGCTATTAGTTGAGCCAGTTTCAATTTTATTTCTCTAACACTTCAATTGACATTGAACGGACTACAGATTGATTTACAATGGTGTTTTCAGTTATGAAACATCTGGATTTGACAGATGAACCTATTATTAAACTGTTTTCAGTTGTATTTCATCAAATAATCCCTGTGCAACTGTTCATCCAGTCTGAAATTGAAATGCTTCGAGTTGCATTGTTCCATCCATCTTGCAGCATAGCCAATTGACTCCATGATAAATTCCAGCTCCTCGAGCAACAAAGAGTATCGTGACGTACGCGATGGCTCATTTTTTAAAAGCCCTCCCCATTTATAAGCAGTATTTAAGTTCGCATTACGCCCAAATGATTTTATCATCATCCTCGGCTTTATTTTGAAACTGTATTAGATAAGGGAGGATAAAATGTTGTACTTTACGTTTGTTCTTTCGCCGGTATTTATATAGATCATAAAAGAGAAGGTCACGAAACTCCATCGGCGCCACCTTATCCATTTCAATTTGATTACCTTTTTTTTATCCAACACTAAAGTGTGAGTACTGCTTTTTTATCTGATTTTCCATTATCCTCAGATTAGTTACGTTAATCCTGTCGTGTCCGCAAATGATGTGAAACTTGCTGCGGGTTTGTTTTTCTAATATCTAACATACTTTTGTCTGGTCCATCACGTGTGTGGGTGGCACAAATGGAAGAAACTTGTGCGTGTCTACTGGATGTAATACTTGCCAAGCACACTGAACTTACAACGCATTGTTTCCAGGATTTAATGAAAATATTATCCCATCTTCGTGTTGTTTATGTTTTATTTCAATCTTTAGATTTTGTGTATTGCCTCAAACTTTCTAGAGCAAAGTTCATCCATTGTTTTTTAGCTGTTAAATTAATTATTTTCTTATGAAGTTTGTTTATTCAAATTTAGCTTTTTACGTTGTGTTATAATATAACTCATAAATTCCATTACTATTTATGGTAACCAAGTTCAAGTTTCGAACAGTTATTTTGCCTCTCCTGTTTTAATTCAGTTCGTGTTTTGTTAATTCACCTTCCTATATTGTTTTCCTCCTCTCCTTTATTAATGTGACCCTTATTTCACAATTTCTTCATTATACCCTTCGTGACACTTGTCGTCACATTCAACTTGTGAAGGAAGATTATCCTCAATCGAGCCCTCTCCCACAATTGTATCTAAACCTCCTTTATTTAATACAGAAGTATCTTTATCAATGTCTTCTCTGTCTTCTGCCACTTCTCCCTTATCAATACGACACTTATTGTGGCACTCTTCACAATCTTCTCCATCATCTCATTCATGACACTTTTCGTCACATGGTTCAGTTTGTGTCGTCATCCGTATCTTCAGACAATTCCTTTTTCACAACTGATCCTGTCTCAACTTTGTTTAATGGAGTATTATCTTCACCCACATCTTCATATAATTCCTCTTTGACTTCTGTCTTTTCAGCTTCACTGTCAATATCTTGTCTTATCTCTGACAGATCTTCTTCATCTGCGTCATTTTTCGAAATTTCTTCTTCTTCAGTTGTGTTTTCGGCCAAAATTGCTCTTTTTTCAATATTTTTATTCTCCCCTTTATTATTAATGTTATTCTTATCTTTTTGATTATTTTCTTCATTAGGATTGCCATTGTGGTCATAAATTTCTTCATCCGTGTCTTCAATGACTTCCTTTTTAGCCAATTCATCTTCTTCTATAGATGAAACCTCATTATCAGTCAATTCGTTGTTTAAATGATTGTTCTCATCATATTCTTCCTTAACTGCCATGGTATTTTCTTCATTTACTGGATTCTTGTTGCTGATAGTTCTTGGTTCAACATTATCTTTATTATCAGCTTCCTCTTCCATTTCCTTTGTTCTTGTATTTACTGGAGTCTTACAACAAATCTTTTTATTTTTTGCTTCTGTTTTCTCTTCATCGAATGGTCTTTCATCATCACCATCATCCTCGAAAGTATTTTCTTTATTAAGTGGATTTTCTTCAACATTATTATTAGACACAGTGTTAGTTTTAATAAAGTCATCTTTTGGATCTTCTTCTAGCACATGATCAAGAATAGTTTTATTTTCTAGTACCACATTATTTAATTCTAACTCTTCTTCATTAAATACATCTGCGTCAGTACCCATTTTATTGTTTAACCTAGTAGTATCATCATATCATTTTAGTCTCTTTTTGTTTTTCATTAATAGTCATTTCAATAACTTGACCGATTGATCTAGGTGTCCGTGATATTTTCCTATCGTTTTCTTCAGACAGTTCTTCTATAACTTCCAGTTCTTCTTTTTTCAATGAAACTTTTCCAGTGGTTATTTTATTTTGTGATGTGCCATTATATTTATTATTTACTTGAGTGTCTGACTCATCTGTTTTTTTATCCTTCAAAGGAATTTCTTCATCTTTTTCCTTTTTCAGATGTGGAGAAACAAGTATTCTTGATGAAAGAGCCGTTGCAAAATGTCTTTTTCCTGTTCTATCAGTCACACAAGAATCGTTTAAACATTCTTCTTCTACAGAATTATCAGAGACACAACAGTGGACTGGGCACTTTTCTCCGTGGTGGTGGTTTTTATTAGTATGAATTAGCGTAGGCTCATCTAAAACATCAAATGAAATTCTTCGTATTTCCATTACCGTTTGATTCAGTATCTTTATTCTTCTTCAAGTGTGATGGAATTACGTGCTTTGATGATTTAGCATTTCCAAAATTCATCGTCTTAGTATCAACTATACAAAAATTGCTTAAACATTCATCCACCTTTTTATTAACCATGTCACAACAGTCACTAGGACATTCTTCTACGCAACTTTTGCTGGTGTTAGATTGCCTCTCCCTTTTTTTTCACTATTATTGCATGATCATGTAAAATCTCGACCTCTTCATCATCAAGAATTACAGGACATAATGCCGAGCTTTCAACCTTATTACTACTCATGTCAGAAGTAATGTACCCAGTATTTGAAGTGGCATGAGGTGACTCATTTGGAAAGTCTGTAACGTCTTTTATTTGAGTGGTATTAGCCATGATACGTGATTCAAACATCTTGATTACTTTAATAGCAGAATTTATCTCATCGTCTGTTTCAATTAAGCTCCTACATGTAACATTATACTTGTCAGAAGACGTTTTCAATTCTGGCGTCACTTTTTGTTCATTTTTTATGGAATTTCGTTGAGAGCAACAATCCACGTAACTATAAGGGCTTAGCACAACTAAATCTTTGATGTACAAAGTGCACTGTGATTGGTAAATTGATAAATACTTTTTTTTTAATTATTGTACGTTTTTAAGTTTTGTTAACCTCCACCATTCTTATTTTTCAGCCACTAAAACATAACTCATAAATTCCATTACCCCTTATTGTTTTTGTGTCACACCAAAAGTGTCCATGAACATGTTCAAGTTTCGAACAGTTACTCCAGGCAAATCCAATAAGTGAACGCACGTATTGCTCTGGTGAGAAAGATTGTTCCGGACAGTTTCAGTGCATTATTTTCCCGTTGCCACTGTTAAACTTTCAGGCGACAAAGTTTCCTCATTTGTCTTGCACTTGTAAATGTAATGTATCAAACTTTTTGCTCCCAGCGACATGTTTATGCATTTATCAAAGGCGGGGGAATGTAGGAAATGTGCACAATAAACTTTAATTAACCACTTTCACAGCCCAAAACCTTCAAATTGCATTTAAATGCGAAGACTTTTGTAGTTCAATCACATTAGCTTCGACTCCAAAAATAGCACAGCGGTGAATGCGAAGCGATGATAGAAACAATCTAATAATTGATTGCATTCGATTTGTACAAACCATAAAATTGCCGGATATAAAACTTGATCAGTAAAGGTTAAAGTGTGCCCCACGTTTTACGGAAACCGTTTACAGCCTGGAAAAGCGTGAAAAATGTTAAAAACTAACTAAAACATGAAGGAAATTAAATCGGAGACAATTCGCTGAAGCATAAATAAGCAATCAGACAAAAACAATTAGTCCCAAAAGGTCACCAGGCACTGACATTTACTTGTTTCTTAAAATGATTTAGGTCTCATTAATCGGGTTAAAAGTGCGCCCCCGGTCCGCCTTTTACATTGCGACGTTGCGAGGGTGGACCGCACTTTGGACTTTGATGTACCCCGAATGTCGGGGCTCAAAAATCCCTACGTACACACACACACTCATGGAGGGACACCGGGGAACGTAATCCGGGAACTCGATTAAATGTGAAAATTACCACTACACGTGCCCATCAATAATTTGACGGTCCGTGCGGTCGAAAACGTTGCCGGACAACGGCTATTTGGCACTATTCGTACGAATGCGACGCGTAATTAATTAATATAACAATGCATATTTGTAATTATTAGGCCATTCATTTTGTGGTAGCAATTGATCTTGTAATTGGTGCTGATTTAGTGCCGTATAAAACGTTAATGACGGTCTGTATTTTAGTGCTGAATTAATTATGTGAACCGTGTTCATGAGATCCGATTGTTAATTTTCACATTATTATATTCAAAATTTATAATTTATTTTGTTTATTTAAATAGTTAGTTAAAAAATATGAATGTATCAACGATAACATATATAATTTTTACAATAAATAATTATTTATTACTGTAAACGTCAAACATTTTGTAATTTATTTATAAATTTTAGTATAGTGAAATTTTTAAGAATTGTAAACATAATTCTCCATAAATTTCTACAATTGTTTTTTTCGTATATTATACATTTTTTCAACTTAAAATTGATTTATACACCTTGTTTATTTATAATAACAATATAATCACGTAATATTTAATTTAATTTTAATTATTTCATTGCATAATTTTCTAATAATTTATAATTTTCATTAACTAAAATCATTAATTTATATTATATATTTTAGATATTAATGGACAATATTTAAAACATTAAATATCTATTGTTGTTGAAAATTTTTATATTTTTTGTCACATAAAATTATCTACAAAACTAAAGAATTTTCTTTAGTTTTTATAGGTTTTAAGTTTTTGAAAATTTATATTTATTTATATATAAAATAATTTAAAAACTTAAGTAGTTATAATTTTATTAAAAAAATATTAATTTTTATTTTAATATTATGTATTATATAGATTTAAGAGACAATTTTTAATTTAAATTTTGAATTAATTAAAATATTTATTGAAAATTTATATAATTTTTGTCAAATTATTATATTTTTTTTATTATTATATATTTTAAACATTCATGGGACAATATTATAAAGAATTAAATATCTATTATTGTTGAAATTTTTTTTAATTTTTATCAAATAAATATATCTACAAAACTGAGGAATTTTCTTTAGTTTTTATAAATTTTAAATATTAATTTTTATTTTAATATAATATATTATATAGATTAAAGAGAAAATTTGTAATTTAAATTTAAATTTTGATTAAATTAAAATACTTATTTAGATTGGAAATTTATGTAATTTTAGTTAAATTATTATAATTATAATTATTATTATATATTTTAGATATTAATGGGATAATAAGAAATTAAATATCTATTATTGCTGAAAATTTTTATAATATTTATCGACAAACTAAAAAATTTTCTTTAGTTTTTATAGATTTTAATTTCTTAAAATTATATATTTATTTCTACTTAAAATTAAAATGAAAAGTCATAATTTTATTTAAAAAATTCTAATTTTTATTTTAGTATAATAGAGAAAAATTTCAATTAAAATATTTATTTAGATTGGAAATTTATATAATTTTTGTCAAATTATTATAATTATAATTATTTTTTATTATATGTTATTAATTATATTATTTATATTATAATAATAATTATATATTAATATTATTACATATATTTTAGATGTTAATGGAACAATATTAAGAAAAAATTAAATGTTTATTATTGTTTAAAATTTTTATAATTTTTATCACAAACACAAAATTTATCTACAAAACTAAAGAATTTTCTTTAGTTTTTAATTTTTCTTTAGGTTTTAATTTTTTTTTTTAAATATTTATTGGAAATTTATATAATTTATTATCTTTCTAATTAACTTACATTTTTTATCTCATAAACTATCTATCCAATTTTCTAAATCTATTATCTATTAATTAATTTTCAAATAATACATATTAATTAATTATATTTCTATAAAATATTTTTTCATTATTTGAAAATTATATATTATTATATTTTATATTAAATTAAAATATCTTTTTATATTCGAAAGATTTATAATTTTATTACTAAAAATACTTATTATTTTTTTATTAATTCTCACACATTCTCTCTAAAAAAATTATATTCATATTTCTAATAATTTAAAAATTTCAGAAATTTTATAAAAAAAATTATTCATTCGATATTAATTGATTAAAAAGACAATATTAAATTGAATTAAAACATTTATTCTTTCTTATTGGAAATTTATATTTTTCTGATTTATTCTTAATAATAACATAAAGTATATTTAAATATTCTTTAAATTTTGTAGATTTAAATTTTTAAAAAATATGTTTAAATTTATTTCTATAAAATATTTTTTCATAAGTTAAAAATTTAAGATTTCATTTAAATAAATTATTAATTTTATTTTAAATTATCTTATTTGAATTTTATAATTTTTCTCATAAAATTAAAGGAATATTTAAATTTTCTAACATTTTGTACATTTTAATTTTACATCATTTTTAATGCATATAATATAAAATTATATTAAATATAAAATTAATAACAGTATATTGTTTCTCCTGAAGAATAGATATTTTAAAAATGTTGTTCTACATATTCTAAAAGCATGTATGCAGTAATTTTCAATGTATAATATTAAAAAATATGTATAATTGTTACAAATAATTGCTTCTATATTTTATATTTAATATTATATACACTGTATTATATTATTAGCCGGAAATAATGTATCAAATATATTAACTAGTTCAAATCTAAAATTAAAAATGTACGTTAGATTAGTGTAAAACATTCTCACTAATAAAAATAAATCGATAGGTTCATGCACGTCAATTAAATTCCTAAGCGTCGAATCGCGTGCCAACAACTTTTCACAATTAAGAAAACACGTATTGAACATGTTTAAGCATAACAATACATCAAACATCACACGTCTGATCAATACACACCAAATCGCCACAATTGTAAATAACGGAACGTGATTTTCCGCCGACCACGTTAAATTTAAACAAAGGAGGCAATTTTAGGACGTCGGATTCAAATTAAAAATAAATTTGCCGAAATACAATTAGGGGGCGGATTTCTTTGCTAATTAAGTGGAGTGGACAAACAATTTCGGGAAGAAATGATAAAATGAAAATATTTACCTTTCGTTAGTAAAATAAACGGTTTTATTTATCCCGAAGCCATCAACCTGGAAAACATCAATTTCCTGAATTTACTGTTGTGTTTTTCATGCTCAAATTAAAATCATATTGACGTTTTATTGGTTTGTTATTAGTTTATTTATTTTCTCTTGAAATGTTTTTTTATAAATGTTTCGAATTAATTTTTGAGTGTTTTATTGAATTAATTTTCAATATATTTGAAGATTTTAATACTGAAAAATTAATTACAATTGAATTGTTAAGCAAACTTAACTCATTTCTTTAAAAACACTTTAAACAGAAATACTTGTGAGAGTGAGAAGTGGCTGAAACAAGGCCTGTTTGAGTTTTTAATTCAAAACTTTCGCTTGTATCGAGGAAGTATCTGATATCACGTTAATTTTAATTAAAAATCTTTTATCAGTTTTGTTTTGTTGCGACTCCGTCCAAACTGAAATTACATTCAAGGTGACAACTGTAGCCCGTCCCGTATTAAATTTACGTTGATTAAACCCCCGATTTGGGCCCGGTTTATTTTCAATACCCACTTTAATCCAGCCCCAACTTTGTATTTGCCGTGTGTAAAATTAAAAATGGTAATAAAAACGAGCAGCTCGTTTAATGAAGGGAAGAAGCCAATCGAGAAATTGCTTGAGAATTCTTAGCAACGCTGGCAAGATGAAAATAAAAAAAAAGTTGTCTCATTAACACGGTGCGTCTCATGTTTTTCGTACTTAAAATTAACTAAGCCGGATGGCTCTATTACTGTTGACGTAAATTAGCTTCGTGTCTAATGGCTTCTTGCGGCTTTCTAGTAAAATTAGGAGTCCAGGTCATATTTTATTTTTCGTACACTACGAATTCCAGATTTATTAGACCTTTTTTTTGTATTTGGAAATGGATTTATGAGAGGTTTAATTGATGTTTTGCAGTTTCTCGAGACCATCCATCATGGCTTTGTGAAACGGGGGCTATTCGAATGCAATTTACGGGAAAAGTTACTTCTACGTTTGTTTGTTATGGAAATTAATTCAATTGTAACTTTACTGTTTGCCCAAATATCCAGTTTCCAGATAAATTTTCAATGTTATCCACACCTTTTCGGAGAGGGAAACTAAAATATAAAATTTGGATTTATGAATCCTTAATCGATGTAAAATTTAAATTAAATTATTTACACTGCCCAAAAAATTTAACGCACCATATATTCACCTCTTGTATATTTATTTAAAAATAGGTTTTTATTTATAATTGTTATAAAAAATCTTAAAAAATATTGTTTTTCTAAAAAAATTAAAAATTAACAAAATTTGATGTGTTAAAAAATAAAAATTTGAACTTAATATGGGGTATTTTTACCTCTTCTACGAATGACAGCCTCTCATTTTCTGTTCATACACAAAATCTGGGTTTGAATTTGATTTTGGTCCAAATTCTCCCAAATTTCGAGTCCTCTAAGTTATTGGGACGGTTAAAATGATCCCTTAAACGTCTCCCAAGAGTGTCCCAGATATGTTCTATTGGGTTAAGGTCTGGACTGTGAGCTGGCCAGGCCATAGCATTAATCCCAACGTCAGCAAGATAATTTGGGACAATATGGGCTGTATGTGGTTGTACATTATCTTGCATTAGTAAAAAATTTGGACCTATAAAAGGGGCATATGGCACGACATGTTCTTCTAGAAGAACCAAAATGTAAGATCAGCATTAATTTATCACCACCAAGTCTGTAAGAAATGTCTCCCCACACTAAATAGGGCGGTATTTACGAAGTTATATGAGCATACTCACATTTTAAAAGTCATTTACGATGGTGTTTCACAGTTAATACAATGAATAATATATATACTTAAATAGAAATTCCCAAAATTATAGGTGGAATTGTATTTTTTTAGTTGTACATCTATAGATGATACATTTGTAACTGTATTTTTTTAAATTTTAAATCTGTAAAGGATAAAATTGAAATTTTTTAGAACTCCTTGTGTGTGGAATGGTCTCTGAAAACGTGTATAAATTTAAATTTGTCAATTTTCGTTTCATATTTTTATCTATCATCTCGACTCTATTTTCTAGAAACTGGTGCAGAACATGTACATTCTTTCAAAGTCCAACGTACACACGTCAAAGGTTCCCGTATTGAGGGAAACATTCATTCCTTTGTGTAAATTTAAAGCAAGTTTCAGTTGATAAATAGAAAGCAAATACATAGCACAGCATAAAGGAATAGCTGGAACTGAGATTTGTTTGTACAGTATGGAAAATTTAAAAATACACCCTTGACTTGCTCCAGACTTATCGAGACGTTATTCGTTCAATCGTTGGGAACGAATTTCCACTCATTGTTATGCCTCAATCTATTGGGAAGTTCGAATTAAGTACGGCATTGTTGGATTGGTTTCCTCTTCCTGTTATTTCCGTATTTGAGCCTGAACTTATTGCAATAACATCGTGCTTTAGGACAGACCGAAGGTGGATTAATTTTTTTGTACGTCTGCCGTCGTAAGATCAAAGTTAAGTGCGTAATGCCGGATTAATTTTAATTTTATGGGATTGAGTCCGACCCAAGGGGTTTTTAAAAAGGGCAACCTGGAGTGTTTCGCCCCGACAATAACCCCGAAGGAAATGAGACAAGTTCGGCAACTCGTCAGATGTTTGGGAAATTAATAGTAAAACTTTTTTTTTTTTTTTGGAGGGGAAGTTTTTATTAAATAATGCCGGTGCGCCATAATAAAATGTAAATCGTAGGTTAAGCAATAATAAAGCCACCGGGTAAAGAGATTTTATGGACTTGTGAATGGACAGGTCGGCAATAAAAATCGATCCGATTTACGATCGGGCATTAACTATGCAATGGGCGCCACATTCGGTAAACAAAACCGAATGTTAAAGATGAATCAAATCGGTTTATCGTCTATGTGAACAATTTTTAAATGACACATTAAAATTTTTAGCCAAACAAACCTACGTGATCTGTGTAACGTTGAACGATCAAATCCATTCCTGACAGATTCATAAAAAAATTTAATTTTTGGTTATTAGATAATAGACGTATACAGTGTGACTCGATTAACTATTTCATTAAAAGTATATAAAGAATTTAAAACTGAAATTTTGGTTCCAACATAGAAAATATGGCGAAAAAAAAGGAGAATCCCCCAAAATACCATATACACTATTGTATCATTAAGGAAAAAGATTATTACATTGTATGTACAGTGATGGAAAAAAGTATGGAATATTTATTTACTTGTTACAAATATTACTTAATGGTTTTTTTAATTTGTTCCTTAATCTGAACAAATCTAATTTATTGTAAGATCCATTCATTAATCAAAATCATCATTATATTCACAAGTTTTATTCACTTTTTTTAATACAAAAGGGGGAGAACCTTTTTATAATTTTGTCTATCTTGAGAGTGAGTAATATTTAAAGTTTTTACCACGTCTCTTGTTTAGGCATTTGCTTGTAAAATGTTAATTATTATTTTAAATAAAAGTTTGCTCTTCCTCTACACAATACTTTAGGTTGTGAAAGTTAATGGAAATGGGGAATAAAAAGGTAAAAATAATAATAAACGTAAATTGATACTGTCATAATTATTATATTCATAAAAAAAATAATTTTTTGATTATTAAATAATAAACGTATACAGTGTGACTCGATTAACTGTTTCATTAGAAGTACATAAAGAATTTAAAACTGAAATTTTGGTTCTGACGTAGAAAATATGGCGAAAAAAGGGGAATTCCTCCAAAATACCACATACACTATTGTATTATTAAGGAAAAAGGTTATTATATTGTATGTACAGTGATGGAAAAAAATATGGAATATTTATTTACTTGATACAAATATTACTTAATGTTTTCCTTAATTTGTTCCTTAATCTGAACAAATCTAATTTATTGCAAAATAGATTCATTAATCAAAATCATCATTATATTCACAAGTTTTATTCACTTTTTTTAGTACAAAAAGGGGTGAACCTTTTTATAATTTTGTCTATCTTGGGGGTGAGTAATATTTAAAGTTTTTACCACGTCTCTTGTTTAGGCATTTGCTTGTAAAATGTTAATTATTATTTTAATTAAAAGTTTACTTTTCCTCTACACAATACTTTATGTTACGAAAGTTGATGGAAATGGGGAATAAAAAGGTAAAAATAATAATAAACGTAAATCGATACTGACAGAATTATTATATTCATAAAAAAAAATAATTTTTTGATTATTAAATAATAAACGTATACAGTGTGACTCGATTAACTGTTTCATTAGAAGTACATAAAGAATTTAAAACTGAAATTTTGGTTTTGACGTAGAAAATATGGCGAAAAAAGGGGAATTTCCCCAAAATAACATGCACTATTGTATCATTAAGGAAAAAGATTATTACATTGTATGTACAGTGATGGAAAAAAGTATGGAATATTTATTTACTTGTTACAAATATTACTTAATGTTTTCCTTAATTTGTTTCTTAATCTGAACAAATATAATTTATTGTAAGATCGATTCATTAATCAAAATAATCATTATATTTACAAGTTTTATTCACTTTCTTTAGTACAAAAAGGGGTGAACCTTTTTATAATTTTGTCTATCTTGGGGGTGAGTAATATTTAAAGTTTTTACCACGTCTCTTGTTTAGGCATTTGCTTGTAAAATGTTAATTATTATTTTAATTAAAAGTTTACTTTTCCTCTACACAATACTTTAGGTTACGAAAGTTGATGGAAATGGGGAATAAAAAGGTAAAAATAATAATAAACGTAAATCGATACTGACAGAATTATTAACCCTAATTCGTCTGATGTTCGCCAAAAACATTTGTTTGGCTTTGTACCTCTTAATTTCCGGTATGAATTCAAAAGCTCCCTTGAAAGGAGTTAATTGGCTCCCTCTTTTTTATTCTAATTCCTCTACCACCACCACCACCACATCAATTAATTACAAAATGATAGATGTAGTTTGACCTCAACTAAAAATTATTGAATCAAATATTTATTCGAAAGATTTTCAATATATAATGCAGCCATAAATTACGATTACGACGAAAAAAATTGGCTCCTCTTCAGTTATTTCACTAGACTAAATAATTGAGTTGAATTGAAATCAGTCCGAGGGTTGAAACGGGTAAAAATTGGATGGGAAATCTTGGCGCCGATATCGAACAATTTAAATATCGGCGAAAGACTTATTAGCCCTCCAAACCGGATGCATTATGAATAAATTTGTCTCGATCCGGGCTGTGACAAAAGAATTAACGCCTAACGAATCAATTCCGATGTTTCTGATAATTAACTGAGTGCCTACGGGCCGATGGTTTTTTTTTCTGCGATTTTGAATGAAGCGTCGGCGTTTTGATTGGATTTTTTCTATCAAAATTCATGAGTGGAGCTAAGTGATAATTCGAACCGTTGCAACGGGCTGTTGGGATAATGAAGCGGCCTTCGGTGATGTTTGCAATTTATAAATTAAAAATTTTCCCCGTGTCTCCCACACGGAAGTTCTGTGTCGATTGTTTTATTTTCTCTGTGTGGTTAATTAATGTTGTGATTATTGTGCGGCTTAATTAGTTTCCAATTGATTCACCGTGATCCTGATTTGATTGTGTATGTATAACTCCAAGCTTCTGTTGAAGCAGTGATTATTTTGATTTAAATAGGTGAACCATTTGTTCATACTATTCCATATTCTTTCCATCATTATTCGTACTGTATTTAAATCATAATAATTTCTATTTAAATTACATCTTAAATAAAAAATAGACTGGTCACACAAATAACACACTTTCAACCTCTATATTATATTTCTTTATAATATATTATTTGTTTAAAGTATTAAAATTTTACTTTAAGTATGTCTAAACATGTATTACACATTAAATTTAATATTAATTGAATAATAATAGGATAATATTTAAAATTTTTAATAAAATTAGTGAAGTTAAAATTTTGGCGAATACTTCAGATGTTAATATTTTGTATTAATAACCTTTTGAAAGTGTAAAAAGATTAAATAATCTAATAATGTATTACATAAACACTTTTTTCAGCATAAGATAAACATGCATTACTTCAAAGTTATTTAACAAATTTTAAGAATAAGTTGATTATATTAAAAGTAATTTATTTTATCCACTATTATATCCATTTTCAACAGCAACCATTTAAATTTTTTTAATTAATCAGTAATGTAACCTTTAAAATACTATAAAAAATATGATTTTGATGTTTAATAAATGTTTAAACATCGTGAATCCTCAAACAAATTGTATAATTACAACTACATCCAAAAGGCAATTCATTTTATGTTTTCAAAGATCTTATCCTAATTCATTTGAATATTTTAATTAAGTTTTTCGTGTCGCATCCACCATTTTTACAACAGTTGTTAAAAATGGCGAATGCGCAACAAATCCAATAATTAGTTATTATTAAACAAATTCTAAGAATAAGATGATTATATTAAAAGTAATTTATTTTATTCATTGTTGGATCCATTTTTAATAGATACTATTTAAATTTTTTTAATTAATCAGTTAATTAACCTTTAAAATACTATAAAAAACATGTTTTTAATGTTTAATAAATGTTTAAACATCGTGAATCCTCAAACAAATTGTATAATTACAACTACATCCAAAAGGCAATTCATTTTATGTTTTCAAAGATCTTATTTTAATTTATTTGAATATTTTAATTAAGTTTTTTGTTGCGCATCCACCATTTTTACAACTGGTGTTAAAAATGGCGAATGCGCAACAAATCCAATATGTATTTGAACATTCTTTCAACAACATTCTTCTGTTCATTCAGTCGACGTCTGATTGTTCTACTACACATATTGATGTTATATAACCCAATTAATTCATCTATTATTTATTTAGACGACAAGAAAAGATGTCGTTTTCTGATTTATCCTGTTTGTCAATAAAATATGTTGTTTTTTTGGAGGACATTTTCTTATAGTATTGTCAATTGAGTATTCATATTTGTTAATAACTATTGTAAACCATTTTTCTGAACCATCAAAGTTTTTAGAGATTTCAGCAATATTTAAAACTTGATGTTTCATGTTAATTATTATATTTCCCTTCTCTGGAGAGCAACGTATCTTTCTTCACACTGAAAGTGAATTTTAAAATCTCTCATAAAATTAGTAAACTATTACCCTCTCAATATCAGTATAGTTATAATTTTGGCGAATGCTCAAGATTCTAATATTTGTTAATAAGTTTTGTAAACGAATGTTTCTTTATTCTCACTGAAAATGATTTTATTTAATAAAATAATAATGATTCTAAAATAAAAATAAATTCTAACTATTAAAAGTCTTGTTAAATACACACATAAAACGTATTTTGAATGTTCTATTTCTTTGGCCAACCATATCAGACTAATATATACATTTAAAGTAATATCTCCAACGTTTATAAAATGTGTAACAAAATAAAAAAAGTACAGAGCATTGAAATATATTTTTTCAACTGACTAGACAAAATTTGAATTAAATCCTTTTATGAAATATCTTACAAAGATATATACTGTACTTATTACATAATAATATATTTTTTAAATATTAATATAATAAATAAAAATAGTTAAAACCTGAACAAAATGATACGAAGCTTATAAACATTGTGTGTACATCCGGAGAGTATTGTTTAATTCCTTCATCACAGTAAATGTTCTTTAATTCACAATCCAGCACTCTGGATTAAAGTGCTATTAAATTTCTTTGTTGCCTGTTACATTTGAATTTTTAATTTCCGCCTTGCAACTGCAATCTTCTCGCTACTCTCCTGGTTTAATCCACCGGATTTACATTTGTGACAATATTTCCGATAGTTCACGTATATTTTATAGGTGAAAACGACTTTTTTAAGCGTAAAATTACCATTACCAATGGCCTACTATTACGTGTTAATCAATCTTTAAATGCTCTCCGTCCAATTTCATCAAGTTAAATTAATCAGCAGGAAATTATAAGCTTCAGGATCTCGTTAAATCATATCAAATTGGATTTATCCAACGGTTTATTACGGGCTTTTGTCGGATAATCACTGAAAATTACGCCCATCCTTTCTATGCCATTTCGAATTACATTCAAAAAGGTAGAATTGTGTTTAGTTAAAAAATTAATTAGAAACGTAAACGTTAACATTAATCAATTAATCAATTAATATATAATGAATTGCTTGAGTCAAATTTATTCATAATGGGGTAAACCCAGATTGGGCTAATAAGTTTTTTGTCTAAATTCCCCATCTGATCTGATTTTTTCAGGTTCGATTTTACCCCGGACACAATCCAATTATCGATAATGAACCAGGGAGGATTTTTTGAAATATACCGTGAAATTTCGTTTGGTTTAAAATGTACCCAATGAGTCGAACGATTTATTATTATGTTAATATTAGATAAAATTTACTATTAGATAACGTCAACCCAATTTTAGCCATTATTGTCGTTTACTTTTCCGCGTTGTAAAAGGACAATGGGAAAAGAAAATTGCGTTCGAGATCTGCTTAGAGGATTATCGATTCATCCACGATGCAATTTTCGTCATGTTATATTAATCAAGGGGATATAATAAACTTGCCGGGGATCTCGTTAAATCTTATAAAATTAGATCGTCCAGTTTATTATTATAGCAACTATTACATCAAGCCGTCAGATTTTTCTTGTCGCACCAAATTAACCGCAGCGTGGGGCAAATGACACCGAAGACGTTTTATTGTAGTATAATACGGGGGTAACAAATAGGCTATTTAGATGTAATGTTATGTATTGAAAATGTCCTCAACATCTGTGACACACTGATATATATATATATATATTTTTTTTTAAATCAAACAAAAATTCGGTCCGGTCATAAATTCTCTACGTGTGAACGAGATATG
Source organism: Aethina tumida (assembly GCF_024364675.1). NCBI lineage: Eukaryota > Metazoa > Arthropoda > Insecta > Coleoptera > Nitidulidae > Aethina > Aethina tumida. Next base: position 4,172,036 of record NC_065438.1, read on the forward strand.
ACTATTTGTGATGTCCTGTTCGTTCCCTTCTTTTTATTTGGGGAACATCTTTGATATTGTTTTTGTCGCAAATTTAAATTGGATATCAAACATGGGGAAGGACTCGATGTTATAACCTTGTCAAAATTATAAGATGTTCAGTCTCAGCATTATACAGTGTGACCCATTTAAATCCTCAATTTTGCCATTGAATGATGAATCAAACGATGGCACATATCTTTCATAATGTCATTTTTTTAACAACAGTTGTAAAAATGGCCGATTCGAAACAAAAAACTTGATTAAAATATTCAAATGAATTAGAATAAGATATTTGAAAACATAAAATTAATTGCCTTTTGGATGTAGTTGTAATTATACAATTTGTTTGGGCATTCACGATGTTTAAACATTTATTAAACATCAAAATCATATTTTTTATGGTATTTTAAAGGTTACTTTACTGATTAATTAAAAAAATTTAAAAAGTACCTGTTAAAAATGGATCTAACAGTGGATAAAATAAATTACTTTTAATATAATCAACTTAATCTTAGAATTTGTTTAATAGTAATAAATTATTGGATTGGTTGCGCATTCGCCATTTTTAACAACAGTTGTAAAAATGGTGGATGCGAAACAAAAAACCTAATTAAAATATTCAAATGAATTAGGATAAGATATTTGAAAACATAAAATTAATTGCCTTTTGGACGTAGTTGTAATTATACAATTTGTTTACGCATTCACGATGTTTAAACATTTATTAAATATCAAAATCATATTTTTTATAGTATTTTAAAGGTTACTTTACTGATTAATTAGAAAAATGTAAATAGTACCTGTTAAAAATGGATCTAACAGTGGATAAAATAAATTACTTTTAATATAATCAACTTAATCTTAGAATTTGTTTAATAGTAATAAATTATTGGATTGGTTGCGCATTCGCCATTTTTAACAACAGTTGTAAAAATGGCGGATGCGAAACAAAAAACTTAATTAAAATATTCAAATGAATTAGGAGAAGATATTTGAAAACATAAAATTAATTGCCCTTTGGATGTAGTTGTAATTATACAATTTGTTTGGGTATTCACGATGTTTAAACATTTATTAAACATTAAAATCATATTTTTTATGGTATTTTAAAGGTTACTTTACTGATTAATTAAAAAAATTTAAAAAGTATCTGTTAAAAATGAATCTAACAGTGGATAAAATAAATTACTTTTAATATAATCAACTTATTCTTAGAATTTGTTTAATAGTAACTAATTATTGGATTGGTTGCGCATTCGCCATTTTTAACAACAGTTGGAAAAATGGCGGATGCGAAACAAAAAACTTAATTAAAATATTCAAATGAAATAGGATAAGATATTTGAAAACATAAAATTAATTGCCTTTTGGATGTACTTGTAATTATACAATTTGTTTGGGCATTCACGATGTTTAAACATTTATTAAACATCAAAATCATATTTTTTATGGCATTTTACTGATTAATTAAAAAAATTAAATAGTATAAATAAATATTGATAATTAATTGACACATTATGTTTATACACATTTTTTTCTTTAAATTAATGAATAAATAATCAAAAATTAAATATATTTTAGTTGTAACCATACTGGATAGAATATTTCTAATACTGATCGCAGAGTTTTAATGTAATCAAAGTTTAAAATTTAATTTATTGGATATTAAACCAACATTAATAATTAATAATTTCCAATTAAATTTGGTTCGTTGCTAAATCACGACCTCGTATAAAGCGCCACATCGAAATTTCATTTTTGTACCCCCTAATTGATGTTTCAATTTTCCGACATTATGTTAAAACATGAATATTTTCCAAAATTGACAATCCGAACGTGACGGTTCCGGGCAAACAATAATTAAGCTTTGATATTTATGTGTAGCACAATTTTACAAACAACCAGAATTGCATTTTTTTTGCCGAAAAATTCAAATTACTATTTCGACGTTAAATCAAAGGCACAATAACTAATAGTTAAAGTTGATATTTTCGCAACGGAAACATTTTGATGGCGTTGTGTTGCAGTTCTATTAAATATTCCATCAAGTGTCTCAAATGAAGTTATTCGAAAATATGCGTCGCGTTGTTTTATTTTCAAAGAAATCTAATCTAAAATTCAATACCGCAGTGCAGTTTTATACGGAGTGTGTTTAAATTAAAACAACGTTTCTTCTGTTCTGTTAATCATAAAGAATTATTTAAGACTTTCGTCTGTAATTAAACAAGAGAGGCAACAAAGGCAACATAACTGTGTGAAATGTTAAAATAAACTTTGAGAGTACACAGTTTATACAGATTTTATAGAAATTTTTGAAATACATTTTTTTATTAGGACTATTTACTTCTTGTAAACTTCTTGTAGTCACAAGCTGTTATCTCAAAGTAAAAGTCACAAAAAAATGTTGAGCAGGATCCTGATTTGGTCTCCTAATATGGTTAATTTACTTCCAAGAAAGCACCTCAAAGCCACCATGAACATGGTGAAAGCTTGACTGAAATATTATTAAAAGCTTTAAGGACGAACAACTAAAAATAGTCTAATAATGTTTTAATTAATTAAGTGTAGTACTAAGGATTCAATTACAGTTAGAAATCCAGAGTCCACAAACGGATGTGGTAACTACACTTTGCAGGAACGAATTTAATATTAATTAATCGATCGCGTTTCGCAATTCGATAAGACCGTTACGACGAAGTGCATTCGAGAAACTAATTAAAGGCAAAGGACCATCGAACGTACTGCACTGTATCGGTTATTATTGGATTGAAAGGCGCGAACGTCACTGCGTGCAACTAGTTTGTTCCGCAGTCCTTCACATAGCAAAGACGTTAAGTAGTGGCAGGAGTGCTGGCGCTAGATGCTCTCAAAGCAACTGGTAATTGGTTTTCAATGAGTGTTATATCAGTTTAATGGTTGTTAGGAAATGCAATTGTAGTTAATCGTAAATCTTGGATTTCGTGCAATCGGTAACCGTTTTAATTTCCTGTAACGTGCAGCAGGAACCTAAATGTATCTATACAACATTAAGATTAATCCAGTCTAAATTTAACCCTTTAGTGGTAATCGATGGATTATTTGATGTATTAATGCAGTTTCCGGTTGAAGCTTGTTATGTAAATTAAAGTTTTAATAAATCAAATACCAATATCAATATCAAAATTATATAATATGCAAATGCCTGATTTATATTTTTGATATTAATAAATATGTAATTTATTTAGTTTTTATAATGTATGTATGTTTAGTTTTAAAGAAAATTAAATAATTATGTTTCAACTATAAATATTTATATATAATATAGACTAAATATTAATAACTGATCTTTCGTTCCAATTTTTGTAGGTATTTCAAAAAAGTTTTGGAAATACTGTCCTCGTATTTAAATAATTTAAAACATATAAAAAGTAAATTCTTTTTAAGAATTTTTGTATAAAAATATGTATTTTTTTAATAAAATCTTTTATTTATTTTATATTTTTTTAAAGTTAAGTTAAATAATTTAGTATTTTTAACTTTAAATTAAATATTTTATTATTTCATTAATTTTAAATTAAATATATATTTTTTAATTTAAATGAAATATTTTATAACTTTTAATTGTAAATTAAATGTATTAATTTTTTTTTAATTTAAATTAAATACTTTAATATTTTTAACTGTAAATTAAAAGTATTAATTTTTTGTTTAATTTAAATAAAACATTTTAATATTTATTTTACTTTTTTTATTATTATTATTCTATTTTATTTTAAATATATATTATAACTTAAATTAATTGTTATATCATTTTTTAATTGAAAAATAAATATATTATTTTTTTATTTATTTAAATTAAATATTTATGTTACATATTATATCATTATTATTTTTTTAAATTAAAAAATAATAATGATAAAATATGTATTAATTAATTTATTATCTTTTTTAATTTTAAAATAAATATTTTATTGTTTCTTTAATTTTACATTAAATATATATTTTTTAATTTAAATGAAATATTTTATAACTTTTAATTGTAAATTAAATGTTTTATTTTTTTTTTTAAATTTAAATTAAATATTTTAATATTTTTTAACTGTAAATTAAATGTATTAATTTTTTATTTAATTTAAATAAAATATTTTAATAATTAGTGTCAATTTATTTTTCATTTTTTATTATTATTATTATTTTATTTTATATTAAATATATATTTTTTTTAACATAAACTGTTTATTTTATTATTCTTTAATTGAAAATTAAATATATTAATTTTTTATTTATTTTAATTAAATATTTTATTATTTTTATAATTTTAAATAAAATATTTTGTTACTTTTTTTTAATTTAAATTCAATATTTTATTATTTTTTTTATTTAATTTTAATTTAAATATTTTACTTTTTTTCTTCTAAGTTTAATATTCCATTATTTTTTCTTTAAATTAGATGTTATTTTTCTAAAGTAAAGTAAATATTTTATTTATTTATAAAATTTAAAAGAAGTATTTTAAAGCTATTTTTATTTAAATTAAATATTTCATTTTTTGTAAATATTTTGTTTATTTATTTTTTTTAAATTTAATGTTGTCTAATTATTTTTATAAATTTAAATAAAATATTTTGTTAATTTTAAATTAAAAATTTTATTATGTTTTAATTTAAATTATTTATTTTATTAATTTTTTAACTTTAAATTTAATTTAATAATATATATATATATATATATATATATATATATATATATATAATTTAAATAATGTTTTGTTTAACTTAAGTTAACTTAAAAATACTAATAATAAGTAACAATTTTTTCTAATTGTTGAAATTTTTTTAACAAATAAAATATAATTATAACTTTTAATTAACTAATGGGTTTTTAATTAACCTTCAATTAGAATTCATTGTTGTGCGATATGTTACGAATATTTATTTTACTTATCAAATGAATGTTTTGTAAATTAAACAGAATTTAATATAATTTAAAATTACAATTCTGTTAATATTTCATAACAAAAGAAAATATTTATTTGAAATTACACTAAAAGAGTTTAAAAAATAATTTCTAATTAAGTTTATGAGCTTGAGTTAAAATACGAAACATTTGTGTAGTTGAAAAGTTGAATACTTTTCATAATGTTTAGTTCTCTTACTATAATAGAGATTGGTTGGAATTATTCCTTTATAATTAACCTGGAGTGTTTTAATTATAATTTTAAGCTTAAGAATTTATCTTCATAAAAGGCCATAAAACTTAAAAAAACTAATATAGGTTTATGAAAAAGTTAAAAATAATACAAAAGTAAAATTGTTATTAACATTGCACTTAATGAAATAAATTCTCCATATATATGAAATTTCAAACCATAGTTTAGTTGATGTTATAAACATAACGTTTGAAATTTAATTGAAAATCAAATTTAATGTGACCATAATATTTTATACCATCATAAATATTGAAACGTTGATTACAACTGGATTTTATTTGAATATTACCTTTATGTTAAAGCATCAATTAATTATAAAGTGCATATTAAGTTACTATTTGAAAGAAATTTTATATAAACCACACAGGACTTGTTAATTGGTTTGAAATAATTTAAATTTAATCACAAAGCTGGGCGCCATAAAGTATATAGATCTAAACTATGTAAACAAGAATTAATCAGTGTAATAGATCACTTTGAAAAAGTGGCAAGAGCAGACAATGTAAATTTGATGAATGCCCATTTCGTGGATGGCCTCAGCACAAATTTGTTAATTAATATACATCCAGGGGCTGGATATTGTAATCTTGTAAACACCTCAAGGTGAATTTGGCGTCTCCTATTAATAACACTAAAATTAGAACTAGATAAAGACTATCTAAAGTCTTGATAACGAAACAAATGTCTTGGGGCGGACGTCTAGTATCTGTGACATTTGATTTATACGGTTTGCTTGTAGAGGCAGCATTATCTGACCCTTTCAAACCTTAAGGCCTGTCTTCTCACCATTAATTTTATTTTGCCAGGTGCACAAACTATGGTGCAAATTTTTCGCCTCGTGAATATATTTGAATGAAATTAGCTTCGCCATTCCATCCCCTTTTTGAATAGCAACGAACAAATTGGACTGGGAACACTTCATTTTCTGCTAAACTCGTTCTGGCTAATTTCTAATATATCGTTTAATTTTATCAGTACCTACCGGCAATTTATCTGTCTGTTGCCTGACGTTGATTAATTCGGCCACATCTAATCTGGATATTTTCAATGAACGAGTATAATAGTATAATTTCAAGAGGACAAAACGTCTGCCACCGCGTAATTTTAATCCTCATAATGCCCCATTAATAATTCAAATATATTTCCAGTACGATTTTAAAGCGCCTACGATTGTTTTAACCTTCCGGATTACACAGAAATATAATATTAATTTGTTTACGGCCCGTTGCCGTTAACCCCCATTTATTTACATTAAGATTAATTAAATGAGTTGTGTTTACTAACAAGGAATGTACTTCCCCCATTTATTTATTCGGCCCCCGCGTCATTTATTCGAAATTAATTTTCCATACTTGGAGACAAAATTTCCCGGTATTTGGCTTTGAGATATTAATTATTTTGAGGGTTGGAAACGAATTTTGCGTGTTTGCAACTACTGTATATGCAAATAGTGTTCTATGAATAATTTTAAGCAAATTGCTGTGAGAGAAAGTAATGAAATTATATTTTATAAATTACGGCGATTTAATTTTGAGGTAAAGGTGTTAAATAAATTGTATACTTATCATATTTATGATATGATGAATTAAATGCTGTTAAATTGTTATTCATGTAAATATTGTTCAGTTTTTATAATACAAATATTTATTTAAGTATAATATAAAATTATAAAAATTTGTAAAAAGGAAATTTATTAAATTGTAATAAAATTAAATAAATATAATAATACTTTTGTCAAAATTACAAAGTTATTTTATTAATGTATCAAACAATTTTCAGTTTTTAACGATTTTTAAAATTGCATTTTAAATCACAGTTAAATTTTATGACATAAAAAAAATTTAGATTTTTTTAAACCTGTTATGTAATCTTTTATATTTAATTAAATTAGTACTTTTATAAGATGTTTGTGTTTCAAAGTTTATATTTCAGAAATAGTTTTTTGTCATATTTCTGTAACCTTTGGTCCATTTTAATATTTTTTAATTTTAAATTAAATATTTTATTTTTATTAATTTTAATTTAAATATTTTACTTTTTTTAACTTTATTATTTTATTTTTTATTTAAATTAAATGTATTATTATTATTTATTTTTAATTTTTAATTAAATATATTTATTTCATAAAGTAAATTTTCTTTATTTATTTAATTTAAAGTATTTTAATGTTTATATTACGTATTTTATTTTCATTATTTCTTTACATTTAAATTAAATATTTTACTATTTTTATTTAATTTTATGTTAAATATTGTTATTTAATTTTAAATTAAAAATTTTATTGTTTTTTTTTTTTAATCTAAAAGCAAAACATATTTTTTAATTTAAATTAAGTGTTTTATTATTTTTTTAATTTTAAATGAAATATTTTATTAATATTTTTATAAATTTTATATTAAATATTTTATTATAATTATATTTAAATTTTAAATTAAATATATATATTTTTAATTTAAATAAAACGTTTTATTTTTTTATCTTAAATTAAATGTTTATTTTTTTTTAATTAAATTAAAATTATTTATTTTTAATTAAATTTATTGTTATTATTCTTTTATTTTTAAATTAAATATATTAATTTTATAATGTAAATATTTTATTTATTTATTTAATTTATTTTATTTATTAATTAAGTATTTTAATGTTTCTAATTTATATTGTGTATTTTATTTTCATTGTTTTTTAAATGTTAAATATTGTTATATTTTTAAATTTTAAATTGAATATATATCTTTTTAATTTAAATAAAACGTTTAATTTTTTTTATCTTAAATTAAATGTTGAACTTTTTTTTTTAATTTAAATTAAATTAAAATCTTTGATTATAAATTTTAATTAATCTAATAAAAAGTATTAATTATTATTGTTATAATAAAAAATGTTTTATTTTCATTATTTTTTAAATTTAAATTAAATATTTTATTATAATTATAAAAAATGTCAGTTTAAAAAAGGAACCATCAAAACTCATATAATTTGGTCAACGTACTCTTGAGTGAACATTTTTTTTATTTTGAAAAAATTTGAAACATTTTACTTTAAAATATATTTAATCAACTTTATTCAACATTACAAAATTATATATTTAAATACAATTATTATAATGATTATAGATAATTTAAATAAAATATATTAATTTATTAAGACAAAAATATTACAACCTTCAAATTTAAAAGTTATTTTATTTGGTTATTAAATAAATAAGTAAAATGATATATATTTATTAATAATAAAAATATTCTTTGATTTAAATGTTTCACAATAAAAATTATGAGAGATGAATTATATATTTAATTTTCTATAAAACATGTTGAATATTTAGTTATTAGTTTACTACTAATATATAAAAGTTGAACATTCTTTTCCAAAACGACACACAAAAATAGGGAACGATGTGTGTACAAAGTAAAATGGCTTTGCTTTGTAGTCAGTTTTTTATTCAAATCACTGTCGGAGGCCATGCAAAAAAATGGTCGTGTTCAGCACAATGAGATGCTTTAAGGAACGCTGATGAAACAGAAACAAAAAACGTAACACAGGAATTGTTGTTTGAAATATGGCGGATGCGCAATGCCATTAATTTAATTTCCTTGCACGAAATTACCGGCTGATACAATACACAATATTAAATCTTTGTGTATCAATTGTTCCCTCAATAGCGGCATATTTGGTCGACAGGTACATATTGTCTGTTCCACGCTCCTCCTTTGTCTTATTCCACCCACATCCATCACTTTGGTTTAACAGCCGAAAAACGGGCAGACCTTCTGGTTTCCTTACCCCAATTCCGCCCCGACATATGCACACCACCTCGAGCCATTTGACAAAACCTACCAGGTAATCCGCCACTTTAAAAATCCAGTCCGGCCGACCATTCTTCCGATGGACCCCGATAATAAAGCCTTAATATCCGGACACCGGGAAACACGACGGGGCCTTGTATCCATTTAAAATAAAAACGCTATAAATAAAAATCGCCGGCCTTTGATCATATTATGAAAGCGGGCTTTAATCTTAAATTATGGAGCCCCGTCTCAATTTACGGAATATTCGGAACACGTTCCGTCTGACAAAAAAGTATTAAAAATATTGTATGGAAATATTGTAATTTAATTAATCTGTATACAAAGTGTTTCTAAAATATTCACAATAACGATTCAGTTGCAATAAATAGTTGAAGAAGCCGAAGAACTGTTCAATAAGTGCAGCAAACTTTTATCTTATGATAGAAAATCCTCTCATGGGAGACGAAGAAATTGATTTGGAAGAGAGGGTTATCTAAAAAAGATGGATATACAAATATCTGAAATGGATAGTTAGCTTGAAAGTTCAGACGATGATTCTCCAACTGAGGTCATTAAGGATGATGAGGATGACATATATAATAAGAAAAATAATCATTATTAAATAGATAGATTCAATAGGTTCAAAAGATTCAATAGATTCAACAGATTCAATATACTCAACAGAATCAATAGATTCAATAGATTCATTGATTCAATAGATTCAATAGATTCAATAGATTTAATAGATTCAATAGATTCAATAGATTCAATAGATTCAATAGATTCAATAGATTCAATAGATTCAATAGATTCAATAGATTCAATAGATTCAATAGATTCAATAGATTCAATAGATTCAATAGATGATTCAATAGATTCAATAGATTCAATAGATTCAATAGATTCAATAGATTCAATAGATTCAATAGATTCAATAGATTCAATAGATTCAATAGCTTCAATAGATTCAATAGATTCAATAGATTCAATAGATTCAATACATTCAATAGGTTCAAAAGATTCAACAGAATCAATAGATTCAATAGATTCAATAGATTCAATAGATTCAATAGATTCAATAGATTCAATAGATTCAATAGATTCAATAGATTCAATAGATTCAATAGATTCAATAGATTCAATAGATTCAATAGATTCAATAGATTCAATAGATTCAATAGATTCAATAGATTCAATAGATTCAATAGATTCAATAGATTCAATAGATTCAATAGATTCAATAGATTCAATAGATTCAATAGATTCAATAGATTCAATAGATTCAATAGATTCAGTAGATTCAATAGATTCAATAGATTCAATAGATTCAATAGATTCAATAGATTCAATAGATTCAATAGATTCAATAGATTCAATAGATTCAATAGATTCAATAGATGCAATAGATTCAATAGATTCAATAGATTCAATAGATGATTCAATAGATGATTCAATAGATTCAATAGATTCAATAGATTCAATAGATTCAATAGATTCAATAGATTCAATAGATTCAATAGATTCAATAGATTCAATAGATGATTCAATAGATGATTCAATAGATTCAATAGATTCAATAGATTCAATAGATTCAATAGATTCAATAGATTCAATAGATTCAATAGATTCAATAGATTCAATAGATTCAATACATTCAATAGGTTCAAAAGATTCAATAGATTCAACAGATTTATTATACTCAACAGAATCAATAGATTCAATAGATTCAATAGATTCAATAGATTCAATAGATTCAATAGATTCAATAGATTCAATAGATTCAATAGATTCAATAGATTCAATAGATTCAATAGATTCAATAGATTCAATAGATTCAATAGATTCAATAGATTCAATAGATTCAATAGATTCAATAGATTCAATAGATTCAATAGATTCAATAGATTCAATAGATTCAATAGATTCAATAGATTCAATAGATTCAATAGATTCAATAGATTCAATAGATTCAATAGATTCAATAGATTCAATAGATTCAATAGATTCAATAGATTCAATAGATTCAATAGATTCAATAGATGCAATAGATTCAATAGATTCAATAGATTCAATAGATTCAATAGATTCAATAAATTCAATAGATTAATCAATAATTAATTTGTTGTTATTGATAGAACTAATTGAGAAATTGCTTATGAATCCTCATATTTATAATAAAAGGAAATAATTCATTAATATTATATTAAAATGAAATACTTTTGCGAAAATTTTCATTTTCACTTAACCCCACTTAGTCCTAAAGCCCCAGAAACTTTGAGGTCAAACCGGGTGGGGCGACACTTCAATAAAGTGCGCTAATGAAATTCGCATCCACGACATACGTTTTAATCAAAACATATTTCGCATGCATTTCCGAAATTAATAATATGGTAAGAAATTAATTTTTTTAAAAACTATGCAAAACATCTGTCCTCGGGCACGCGGCACTTTTCATATGCGGATCGAAACTTTTTGCAGCCGTTCACATTTATGGTGTACATAAATGCGGAACGCTGAATAATACGGCCGTGTGTGTGTGTGTTTTTGTATGTATAAAAAACATGTACGTTTTTATTTTCGCATTCGTACAATGCAAACATCAAACAATGACCAACAGTTCAGTCAACAAGAAGGTTTCGAATATTCACAAAACAATACTACAATACAATATTATATTTATAAAAATATATGTATAAAATTTGTTAGTTATATTTCATTAATTTTTTATGTACAGTTTCGAAAACTGGAGTCTTTTACTGTCTCTGTCGTGCATGATGTCTCTTTCTGAATTCAGACGAGTCAAACACTTTTTAGTACGAATTATGTGTACTGCTTCAAGAAATTAACATACCACAAAAATAATAATTGATTATTATTTATATTTTCTGAACAATGGAAAAATAAACATATATACTTTTTATATATTTATTTATAATTGTTACAAAATATCTTCATATTCAATATATTCAATATATTGAATATATTGAATATATTAAATATATTGGATATATTGAATATATTGTATATATTCAATATATTCAATATATTCAATATATTCAATATATTCAATATATTCAATATATACAATATTTTCAATATATTCAATATATTCAATATATTCAATATATTCAATATATTCAATATATTCAATATATTCAATATATTCAATATATTCAATATATTCAATATATTCAATATATTCAATATATTCAATATATTCAATATATTCAATATATTCAATATATTCAATATATTCAATATATCCAATATATTTAATATATTCAATATATTCAATATATTCAATATATTCAATATATTCAATATATTCAATATATTCAATATATTCAATATATTCAATATATTCAATATATTCAATATATTCAATATATTCAATATATTCAATATATTCAATATATTCAATATATTCAGTATATTCAATATATTCAATATATTCAATATATTCAATATATTCAATATATTCAATATATTCAATATATTCAATATATTCAATATATTCAATATATTCAATATATTCAATATATTCAATATATTCAATATATTCAATATATTCAATATATTCAATATATTCAATATATTCAATATATTCATTATATTCAATATATTCAATATATTCAATATATTCAATATATTCAATATATTCAATATATTCAATATATTCAATATATTCAATATATTCAATATATTCAATATATTCAATATATTCAATATATTCAATATATTCAATATATTCACTCACATCTTCTGCTCATACTAAAAATCTGGGTTCAAATTTCATTTTGGTCCAAATTCTCATTCAAAATTTAGAGTAGAAGACGTTCCACATCCTCTAAGTTATTTGGACGGTTAGGATGGTCCTTTAAACGTCCCCCAAGAATGTCCCAGATATATTCTATTAGGTTAAGGTCTGGACTCCGAACTGGCCTGGCCACAGATTTAATCCCAACGTCAGCAAGATAATTTTGGACAACAGAGGTCCGTGCATTAATATAAAATTTGGGCCTATAAAAGGGACATATGGCACATGTTTTTCTAGAATGTCCAAAATGTAACTTTCAGCATTAAGGTTCTCATTATTGATTACCATCAAGTCTGTAGGTGTTAAAGAAATGCACAAAACCTTTTACAATCAAGACACAAAAAGAGTAGATTAGCAAAGTCACAAACAAAAGTAATTTAATCAAATCAACTAACCAAAAAACCAAAACCATTTTGATGGATAGACATCCGAAAAACAGATCCGTCTTGTTCGCATGATAAACGTCCACATAAATCATCGATCTGACGGCGAAGGTGAGAAGACAAACGCCATCGATAAACGTCGTCGGGCCCGACTTTTAATTTGTTACGATTAGAAAACATTTTTCTGCGCTGTCGATGCGCGACGTGATGTATGCGCTCCCGCAGAAATGCAGACCGGTCTGGATGCCGACGGGTGCCCGCTCCAATTTTCACTTTTTTTGTCTACGGCCCCGAAAAACATACATTATTTATTTTATTTTACAAGTCAAACTTCGGCGGGCCAGTTTCTCTTGTTTGCTCGGCGGCATTGTTCGCGAGCTTTTAGTCGCTTTTTTTTTTCGGACTCGTAGTATTCTCTGAGTGCGTTTTATTGTTAGTTTTCGTACGGGATTTGGAAGTTACGTTACGGTTTTGTCCAATTTTATATGAATGTATTAGCGTGTAGTGTTTACTCGTGTTGAGGAACGTGCAGCAAAGTTTAAATAGAATGATGATCAGTATACCATGAAAGGCTTTTTGTGTTTTTCAACGTGAAATATTTATCTCATTTAAAAATTTATGTAACCACTAACTCATTTAAAACTGAGATACAGCAATTATTGAGTACTTTTATAATAATTAAAGATACAATAGATTTAATTAATACATTCAACGGATTCAATAGATACAGTATAAACAATAGATTTACTGAATTTGACATTTTATTAGCGGCTTTATACATTTTATATATGTTAATGATAAATTTAATATTCAATTACAGATTTTAATTAAAATCTTTTACACTTAATTATATTGTTTTTTAAACAGATTTAATAGATTTTTTATATTTTGTTATACATTTTATAGAAGTCTGTATATTTGATTAACTTGATAAATTCGAAGAATATATTCAATGGGGTACTATAGATCCAATAGATCTAATATATACAGTAGATGCAATAGATAAAATATATCTAATAGATTCAACAGATTCAATATTTAAACTTAAACAACTGATTTACTGAACTTGACATTTTATTATTGGTTTAAAATATTTTATTACATTTTAAAGGAGATAATGATAATTTTAATATCCAATTACAGATTTTAATTAAAATCTTATGTACTCAATTATTTTTTTAAAACAAATTTGATAAATTGGAAAAATTTGAGATATTTAATATATTATATTTAATATATTTAGTGAGAATATATAAATATATTGAATATATTGAATATATTGAATGTATTGAATGTATTGAATGTATTGAATGTATTGAATGTATCGAATGTATTGAATATATTGAATATATTGAATATATTGAATGTATTGAATGTATTGAATGTATTGAATGTATTGAATGTATTGAATGTATTGAATGTATTGAATGTATTGAATGTATTGAATGTATTGAATGTATTGAATGTATTGAATGTATTGAATGTATTGAATGTATTGAATGTATTGAATGTATTGTATGTATTGAATGTATTGAATGTATTGAATGTATTGAATGTATTGAATGTATTGAATGTATTGAATGTATTGAATGTATTAAATGTATTGTATGTATTGAAAGTATTGAATGTATTGAATGTATTGAATGTATTGAATGTATTGAATGTATTGAATGTATTGAATGTATTGAATGTATTGAATATATTGAATATATTCTATATATTCTATATATTTAATATATTGAATATATTGAACATATTGAATATATTGAATGTATTGAATGTATTGAATGTATTGAATGTATTGAATGTATTGAATGTATTGAATGCATTGAATGTATTGAATGTATTGAATGTATTGTATGTATTGAATGTATTGATTATATTGAATGTATTGAATGTATTGAATGTATTGAATGTATTGAATGTATTGAATATATTGAATATATTGAATATATTGAATATATTCTATATATTGAATATATTGAATATATTGAATATATTGAATATATTGAATATATTGAATATATTGAATATATTGAATATATTGAATATATTGAATATATTGAATATATTGAATATATTGAATATATTGAATATATTGAATATATTGAATATATTGAATATATTGAATATATTGAATATATTGAATATATTGAATATATTGAATATATTGAATATATTGAATATATTGAATATATTGAATATATTGAATATATTGAATATATTGAATATATTGAATATGTTGAATATATTGAATATATTGAATATATTGAATATATTGAATATATTGAATATATTGAATATATTGAATATATTGAATATATTGAATATATTGAATATATTGAATATATTGAATATATTGAATATATTGAATATATTGAATATATTGAATATATTGAATATATTGAATATATTGAATATATTGAATATATTGAATATATTGAATATATTGAATATATTGAATATATTGAATATATTGAATATATTGAATATATTGAATATATTGAATATATTGAATATATTGAATATATTTAATATACTGAATATATTGAATATATTTAATATATTGAATGTATTGAATGTATTGAATGTATTGAATGTATTGAATGTATTTAATGTATTGAATGTATTGAATGTATTGAATGTATTGAATGTATTGAATATATTGAATGTATTGAATGTATTGAATGTATTGAATGTATTGAATGTATTGAATATATTGAATATATTCTATATATTGAATATATTGAATATATTGAATATATTGAATATATTGAATATATTCTATATATTCTATATATTGAATATATTGAATACATTCTATATATTATATAATACAGAATTCATAAAACTCGTAAAATGTTTAAAATCTACAATGTATAAAATAAGAAATTCATTAAAATTATATAACATATATAAGACCTATAATATTTGTGATCTGTAAAACCTATAAAATCTGAAATGTAATTTAAAAACTACTGATTTATTAGACATAAAATATGTTCATGTCTATGATATTTCTGTGACATTTATAAAGCTAAAAAATCAATAAATCTGTAAAATAAAGCATAAAATAGCAATTAGTTAAAAATAAAGCTGCTCAACGCTGTATGTATTTATTAGTGTCATTTGTATAATATTAGCATAAACAATGTTCCGTATAATCGAGATTAATTTGGCTGCGAATTTGACTTTCATATTACCGAATGCATAAATTTGTAATCGGTAATTGATCGCCCAAATACGACGTTAAAAAGAGCTTCTAATAAAATCAATCGTAAATATTAACTTGAATATATTGAATATATTGAATATATTGAATATATTGAATATATTGAATATATTGAATATATTGAATATATTGAATATATTGAATATATTGAATATATTGAATATATTGAATATATTGAATATATTGAATATATTTAATATACTGAATATATTGAATATATTTAATATATTGAATGTATTGAATGTATTGAATGTATTGAATGTATTGAATGTATTTAATGTATTGAATGTATTGAATGTATTGAATGTATTGAATGTATTGAATATATTGAATGTATTGAATGTATTGAATGTATTGAATGTATTGAATGTATTGAATATATTGAATATATTCTATATATTGAATATATTGAATATATTGAATATATTGAATATATTGAATATATTCTATATATTCTATATATTGAATATATTGAATACATTCTATATATTATATAATACAGAATTCATAAAACTCGTAAAATGTTTAAAATCTACAATGTATAAAATAAGAAATTCATTAAAATTATATAACATATATAAGACCTATAATATTTGTGATCTGTAAAACCTATAAAATCTGAAATGTAATTTAAAAACTACTGATTTATTAGACATAAAATATGTTCATGTCTATGATATTTCTGTGACATTTATAAAGCTAAAAAATCAATAAATCTGTAAAATAAAGCATAAAATAGCAATTAGTTAAAAATAAAGCTGCTCAACGCTGTATGTATTTATTAGTGTCATTTGTATAATATTAGCATAAACAATGTTCCGTATAATCGAGATTAATTTGGCTGCGAATTTGACTTTCATATTACCGAATGCATAAATTTGTAATCGGTAATTGATCGCCCAAATACGACGTTAAAAAGAGCTTCTAATAAAATCAATCGTAAATATTAACTAATGCAAACACATTTCGGGCCACCAGTATAACAAGTATATGTTTGCAAACCATTCGTTGGGGTAATGGTCAGGTGAATGTCACCTTAAGGGGCGCCAAGAGATATTGCAATTAGTCGCGGTCGTGGTGTCGCGTTTCCGGCCTTCATTATTAATTAATTTCAACACGTAACCCGGGCCCTTTTGCGGACACCCCCGCATCAAAGGTAACGCAATAGTGTGGCCGTGGAGTGCTTCCCCACTGCTGTATGTAATTGCAGTTTTAATTATGCTCACTGTAACCATTCGTAAGAGCATCTGCACGTGCGATATTTCGTGGGTAATTTGCATTTTCCGATGGTGAGGTCGAATTTCGTATCGCAAACCGCAGCAACAACTGTCCAACGTTTGGAAATTTTGCACTGCGTTCGCGTGTGGACTTTTCATTAAGCACTCGGGCCTAAATACCACAATGAATTGACGGTTTACCATACATTATGAATATTATCTTTGCAAGAATTGAGTTTAACATACATTATGGCTATTATCTTAGCCAGAATTGAGTTGAGAGCTAATTTATGATAGATAAGAGTGTGTATTCGAATATCCGCATTTAATAAATTTACTTTACACGATCCCAATGCACGTGGGGGATTTACTGAAGTCCAGATAAGCTGTGTGAAACTGAACGATTTACTTGCAATGAGCCAACAATAATCCTTTCAAGGTATCCTTTCAGTAGCACAAGTTAATGTCCCACAAGAATTATTTGTAAACTAATTGGATACATTGTGTTAATTTTAAAATATTTATTAGATTATCTCAATAGTTAATATTAAATTCACTCCATGTAAACATTAAATATTTGTGTGGTGTGACTTAATAAGTAATTTTCCATGTCTGATACATCAATATTAAATCAATGCAGAATAAAAGGGCTCATAACCAAGGATAACTTGATATCAACCACAACAAATAAAATTAATGTTAAAATCTCATTCCCAGTTAACGGCTTCAGTTACGAGTCAACAAAATATTTAATGGAAACGTAATTTATGACGGTCAACTTAATTTTAGTGTGATTTTATTTCCTCCTACAGAAAATAACTATATTTTTCTGTAGGTTTAATAAGATAAACATTGTACTTTTTAAAAATTAAAAATGAATCTTAGTACACAAATAAAATAATAATATATAAAATTTATTTGGAAAAGTTGTTTTATCTGTTGATTATATTGGATCAATCAATTGGAATATTAAATCTATTAAATATATTAAAATTTTTCAGTCTATAAACTCAATAATACAATATTCAATTAAGGTATTTCTAAAATGTGCTTAAAATTTAGTAACACGTAAAATAAGGAAGAAAATTTAAATATTTTTTTAGAAAGAAAATACACTCCTCAAATTTAAAAATTGTTTTTCGTAGTTTTGTAAATTTTGGTCCAATCAAGTGCTCTTGATTAATTTTGATTAACACAGTCGTTTTTGAGATATTTTAGGTTTAATGTTTAAAGAAAATTAAACTGAACAATTTATTACATCTATTGAATATGTTGAATGTATTTGGTACATTGATATATTTGATATATCGGATATATTGGATATATTCGATATATTGGATATAATGGATATATTTATTTGATATATTTGGTATATTTGGTATATTTGATATATTTAATATATTTGATATATTTGATATATTTGATATACTTGATATATTTGATATATTTGATATATTTGATATATTTGATATATTTGTTATATTTGATATACTTGATATATTTGATATATTTGATATATTTGATATATTTGATATACTTGATATATTTGATATATTTGATATATTTGATATATTTGATATATTTGATATATTTGATATATTTGATATATTTGATATATTTGATATATTTGATATATTTGATATATTTGATATATTTGATATACTTGATATATTTGATATATTTGATATATTTGATATATTTGATATATTTGATATATTTGATATATTTGATATATTTGATATATTTGATATATTTGATATATTTGATATATTTGATATATTTGGTATATTTGATATATTTGATATATTTGATATATTTGATATATTTGATATGTTTGATATCTTTGATATATTTGATATATTTGATATATTTGATATATTTGATATATTTGATATATTTGATATATTTGATATATTTGATATATTTGATATATTTGATATATTTGATATATTTGATATATTTGATATATTTGATATATTTGATATATTTGATATATTTGATATATTTGATATATTTGATATATTTGATATATTTGATATATTTGATATATTTGATATATTTGGTATATTTGATATATTTGATATATTTGATATATTTGATATGTTTGATATCTTTGATATATTTGATATATTTGATATATTTGATATATTTGATATATTTGATATATTTGATATATTTGATATATTTGATATATTTGATATATTTGATATATTTGATATATTTGATATATTTGATATATTTGATATATTTGATATATTTGATATATTTGATATATTTGATATATTTGATATATTTGATATATTTGATATATTTGTTATATTTGATATATTTGATTTATTTGATTTATTTGATTTATTTGATGTATTTGATGTATTTGATGTATTTATTTGATATATTTGATATAATAGATCTACAGGTTCTGTTGGTTCTATTGAACCTTAAATAAGGTTTTATGACTTCTGTATTATCGAATTTTATTGATTTTATGGGTTGCACATTTTATAGATTATATACATTAATTTTTATATACAAATATTATAGGTCTTATATATATGTACATATTTAATATTTATATCCCATTCAGATTTATATTTATATATGTATTACCTTTGAATAGTTCTAAGTATTTTGTTGATTTTACATTATTTGTGTAAAGCTGTTTAAAAACTATTATTACATTGTGAGTTTTAAAAATTGCACAGCTGCAATTGCTGTTTGAGAAGTTCTGAATGTTCGTTCGAATTGTAAGTACTAAAGCAATCGCAGATTTTCACTAACAGGCAAATCAAAACATTGTAGGAATGCACACATAGCAAAATCCTCTAAGACGTCTCTCTTGTTTGCCTAGTCGAATCGTCTTGGGAATAATCAGCATCAATTTATACACGTCCGGATTTATAGAAAATCAATCGGGAAAATTTATGCACGTGTAGCTGGCAGCGGCAATTCGCAGTAATTGTACGTAATGGAATTAGTTTCATGTAATTAACGTTATTCTATGGGCCTGAATGGAAGTTCGGAACGATATTGTGACTGCCATGGAAGTATCGTTCGCGTTTAGTAAACCATTTGGCTTTTATCGTATCCTCTTACGATCTACTCCCTTTTCAACTTTTCACTAATTTAAATCGAACTACCATAATGGAGTTTATTTAAACTGGTTTATTTTTTGTTGCAGGCAGTTGGCCCTTTGGCATAATTTGGTGTAACGTCTACGTCACATGCGATGTGTTGGCCTGCTCAGCTTCGATAATGCACATGTGTTTCATCAGCCTGGGACGATATTTGGGGATCAGGAACCCGTTGAAAACGAGGCACAGCACCACAACCAGAACAGTAGTACTTAGGATAGCACTAGTATGGCTCCTGTCCATGTTGGTGTCCAGTTCAATTACAGTATTAGGTATGATTATTCAATATTACTTCAGAATCTCACATTTTATGAGCTTAATTAAATCATTTCCTGCACAAAACAAATCGCCAAACTTTCCCCAAAACCGAAAACACCGCAAAATCAAGATTGCCACCTGTTAAAACTTCTTCCCACTCAGGCAGTCAATTAATTAACTTGTTGGACTTCGACTGTATGAACAGCGAGTCATAAAAAACGCCAAATAAAGACGCACGACTTTAATTAAAGACATAAATTAATGCCGGAGAAAAATGTCTTCGTCTTTATTAAAATTTATCGCTGGTTAAATTCGTTTTCACGTTTAAAAGAATTCATCTTTCTTTCTGATGTACTTGAAACGAATTTACACGATCCAAACGGATTTTTACAGATTCCGTTAACGATGCCTTAAATTAAATGAATTTAATTATTGTAACTCTTTCGACAATTCTTATTTTCGAAGTTTATTAATTAAGAATATTTCAATGATTTGGTATATTTAATAAATAAAACTCTCCAGACTCAATATATTTTATTAAAAATCTAATAAATTTTACAGATATTAATAAAATAATTATATTTTATTTTTCATCAATTAAATTTTAATGATTTTTAAAAGTGATATGTGTATTTTGTGATTACATTTAATAAATTCAGTAGATTCAGTAGATTCAATAGATTCAATAGATTCAATAGATTCAATAGATTCAATAGATTCAATAGATTCAATAGATTCAATAGATTCAATAGATTCAATAGATTCAATAGATTCAATAGATTCAATAGATTCAATAGATTCAATAGATTCAATAGATTCAATAGATTCAATAGATTCAATAGATTCAATAGATTCAATAGATTCAATAGATTCAATAGATTCAATAGATTCAATAGATTCAATACATTCAATAGATTCAATAGATTCAATAGATTCAATAGATTCAATAGATTCAATAGATTCAATAGATTCAATAGATTCAATAGATTCAATAGATTCAATAGATTCAATAGATTCAATAGATTCAATAGATTCAATAGATTCAATAGATTCAATAGATTCAATAGATTCAATAGATTCAATAGATTCAATAGATTCAATAGATTCAATAGATTCAATAGATTCAATAGATTCAATAAATTCAATAGATTCAATAGAATCAATAGATTCAATACATTCAATAGATTCAATAGATTCAATAGATTCAATAGATTCATTAGATATAATAGATTCAACTGATTCAATAGAATCAATAGATATAAGATTAATTAGAGTTTATCAAAACTTTATGACGTTAAAATTACTATTTTACAATATGTAGAATTCACATAAACATGAAATAAATATCTCGTTATTAATGAAAAATATTTGAATGAGTTGGTATATTTCATATATAATATTATTGAACCTACTGAGATTCAATATATTCAATAAACTTTCTTATATTTTATTAAAAATCTAATGAATTTTATAGATAATAATAACTAAACAATTATATTTTATTTTTGATCAATTATATTTAAATTCAACATATTTAATAGATTCAATAGATTTAGTAGATTCAATAGATTCAACAGATTTAATAGATTCAATAGATTCAATAGATTCAATAGATTCAATAGATTCAATAGATTCAATAGATTCAATAGATTCAATAGATTCAATAGATTCAATAGATTCAATAGATTCAATAGATTCAATAGATTCAATAGATTCAATAGATTCAATAGATTCAATAGATTCAATAGATTCAATAGATTCAATAGATTCAATAGATTCAATAGATTCAATAGATTCAATAGATTCAATAGATTCAATAGATTCAATAGATTCAATAGATTCAATAGATTCAATAGATTCAATAGATTCAATAGATTCAATAGATTCAATAAATTCAATAGATTCAATAGATTCAGTGGATTCAGTAGATTCAGTAGATTCAGTAGATTCAGTAGATTCAATAGATTCAATAGATTCAATAGATTCAATAGATTCAATAGATTCAATAGATTCAATAGATTCAATAGATTCAATACATTCAATAGATTCAATAGATTCAATAGATTCAATAGATTCAATAGATTCAATAGATTCAATAGATTCAATAGATTCAATAGATTCAATAGATTCAATAGATTGAATAGATTCAATAGATTCAATAGATTCAGTGGATTCAGTAGATTCACTAGATTCAATAGATTCAATAGATTCAATAGATTCAATAGATTCAATAAATTCAATAGATTCAATAGATTCAATAGATTCAATAGATTTAATATATTCAATTGATTCAACTGATTCAATAGAATCAACAGATACAAGATTAATTAGAGTTTATCTAAACTTTATGACGTTAAAATTACTATTTTACAATATGTAGAATTCACATAAACATGAAATAAATATCTCGTTCAAGTATTTGTTTAATTGGGGCAAAAACATGAGAAGTAAATCCAGTTTGGTTGCATTTATGCTAATTGTGCAGTGTTTCCTTTGTGGCATATTCTAAATGTGCCCGGTCAGTGGTTTACGGTCCCGCAAACACCCGTAGGTACGTGTTCGTGTGTACACACTCGTTCATCCGCAGACATATTGTTATAACACCGTCCCGGATGGAAACTATGTGGCGGCGGTTTTTGAACATAATCGTACGTACACAAGGAGTCGGAGTCGGGACTTAATTAAGCCGAACCGAAGGTGCGAGCGTATCAGTTTAAATCTAATTCCGGCGCACGATAAATTAGGATTCGGGGATGGGTGTGTTTTTTTATAATGTCGGGGTCGGTTACCCAACAATACACGGATACGGATGCGCGTTAAGATTTCTGGGTTAAATTGGGTTTCGACGTGGTAACCGTGCCGCGGGTTCGAATAATTTATGCCGAGGATCTTATCTTGGTTGTTGATGTTTTGGTTAACGCTCTGTGCATTCATATTTATGATAGGTGTATTTCCTTTTCATTTATTAAACTTATAGTTTATTACTTTTATCTGAAATTAGAAAATTATATGATATATAATATAAAATAACATTTAAATTATTAAATATATTGAAAAAACTTATTTTATAATTAATAAGAGAATTGGATACAAAACAATAGTTAAGTAAATAATTTTAATTTTAATTTAAACACATTTTTAGCTGTTTATCAATAATTTTTATTAAATTTTGAAACATACTTAATTACATAGTAATTATAATGGCAAATTCACCATATTTTAAAATTTAGTACTTTCTATAACACATTCACCATATTTTTAAATAATTAGTTTTTAATTATGTAATTAATAATACAAATTTCTTATAATTTATATTTTTTATTTAGTCTATGTTTATGTAACTAATATATATATTTTTTTTAAACAAGGCCATAATGCTTTAAAATAATAATTGATATGTCTAAATTATTATTACTATTATTAAAATTATTTTTATGAAATTATGTCTCTTATTTTTTTATATTTTATTATATATTATAAAAATTCAAATATATTAAACAAAACATATTTTACAGCTGATAATAGAAATGGATACAAAACAATAAATAAACAAATAATTGTAATTTTAAAAATATATTTTTGCTGAAATATTCATTTTTAATTGTTTACAAATATTTTTTATTAATTTTGGAATATACTTACTTAAATTGAGTAATTTTGCATTCACCATATTTTAAAATTTAGCCAACGTTTTTGAACAATCAATTTCGTATCAATTTTACTTAGTTTTTAATCATTTAGTTTATATTTATGTAACTATTATTTATTTTTATTAACAAAGCAATCATTTTAATTAAATCCTGCTTTAAAATAATAGTTGATATGTCTAAATTATTATTATTATTATTAATATTATTATTAAAATTATTTATGAAATTATGTCTCTTATTTTTTTATATTTTATTGGTTTACATTTCACAAATTTAAAAATATTGAAAATACCTATTTTACAATTGATAAGAAAAATGGATACAAAACAATAAAAGAGTAAATAATTGTACTTTAAACATTATATTTTTTAATGGATATTTTGATACATAACATATTTTTAAATAATTAATTTCATTATTTTTACTTAGTTTTTAAACATGTCTTTAATAATGTAAAATTCTTTTATTTTATATTTTTAATTTAGTCTATTTAATTATTTAAAATGATAATTGATATGTTTAAATAATTGCTATTAAAAGTATTTATTATTTTATTTTATTATATGTAATTAATTATTATTAAACATATTCTAAGAATAAGTTGATTATATCAGAAGTAATTTATTTTATCCACTGTTAGATCCATTTTTAACAGGTACTATTTAATTTTTTTTAATTAATCAGTAAAGTAACCTTTAAAATACTATAAAAAATATGATTTTGATGTTTAATAAATGTTTAAATATCGTGAATGCCCAAACAAATTGTACAATTACAACTGCATCAAAAAGGCAATTAATTTTATGTTTTCAAATATCTTATCCTAATTCATTTGAATATTTTAATTAAGTTTTTTGTTGTGCATCCACCATTTTTAGAACTGTTGTTAAAAATGGCGAATGCGCAATCAATCCAATTTCATTGTTTTTACTTAGTTTATAATAATGTAATTAAAAACTTACTTATATTTTTCGTTTAGTCTATCTGTATCTAATTATAATTTAATTGTTTTAATGTTTAAATTTTATTAAAAAATGTATTCCAAATTTATTATCATTTATTATTATTATTTAAATTTATTTATTATGCATTTTCTTTGATTTTATTATGTATTTTTTATATTTAAAATATTTAAATGTATTTAAAAAAGTGTTTTAAAATTTATTATTATCATAATAAGTCATTGTTTAGACAAATATTTACTTCGTCTTAAATCTTCGAATAAAGTCTCTTTCATATCTGCCAAATTTTAACGTTAAATAAGAAGTTAATTACGTGGTTTAATTGTCTTTTATTGATTTTTTACTAAAGTGACCAATAGTAAGATAATATTCGTATAAAATTCGGTTAAAAACATTAATTATTTTTTATTACATTTTTTATTAATATATCTTACACTTCTACAACATTCCTCAATTATTGACATAATTTGTAATTTTTGTAAATTTATATATTTATGGCAAAACACAAAATAACAAATTGCCGACAGATACTGTTTACGATTATCTGAAACAACCATTCTGAAATTATTACAAAGAATGGCTGAAAAACACAACGGCCATAGCGTCACGTACGGTTCCTCTCTTATCGTGCAATATTCCAATTGCTTACGCCCATTTTATAAGAGTAGGCATCCAAGATCCCACGCATTTGTCACCATTAAATCCTGTTTAGGCGCTCCTCTCCAAGGTCCCCCCCATATTTAACTCAACCGATAAGATACGTCTGAATTTTTCAGAATAAACTCATTTTTTCATATTCCCCGCATCATTAATCAGCGATAGAAATTTTAAATGAAGGTCCCTTTTTCCAGGCATAATCAACCACACAAACATAATGCCCGAGGAGGGCTCGTGCGTGATAAACAACCGGGCGTTCTTCGTCTTCGGCTCGCTGATAGCGTTCTACGTCCCGATGGTGATCATGGTGGTCACCTACGCGCTGACCGTCCAGCTGCTGCGCAAGAAGGCCCGATTCGCGGCCGAGCATCCGGAGAACGACCAGTTCCGGCGACTGGGCGGCCGGTTTGCGCAGAAGCACGACCGCACCCCCACCGCCATTTCTGCGCAGCAGCACACGCTCTGGAGGACGGCCGGCTCCGGCGAAAGGTAATTATTTACGTACCCGATTATAAATCAGTACAATAGACAAGAAAATAGTTTGGTCATGTATTTTTTTGTTGTTCGATGGGGGCCTATCTTTCCGGTGGCTGTCGATTGTTACGTCGGATGTCGCCCCATAATTTCTCGCCACTTGGACACGCCCTTCGAGCTTCAATAACTCAAGTCCAGTTTCTTTCACATTGTTTTTTCGCTTATCGTGCGTTAAATCGGACAAACTGATCATGGGGGTTGTACGTCCGAGGGGATTAAGTAACATCCACTAATTTCTGTGTTTCTGGCTCAACCTCTGTTTAATAAAACAATTGAGGTCTGAATAAAAAATGTTATAATATTGCTATACATGGAAAAGCAATTGTGAACTGAAAACAATCCGAATAAAACGGATTAATTGGTGCTTAAAACTGTATAAATAAAAAGTACAATTCATGTATTGTTTAGACATAGAAGTGTTTCCACACTGTTGAAAATAAATCGAACGATTTAATTTGCTGATATAGAATTTAATCATTTATGCTACATAATATTTTAAATTAAGTACATTATATTTCTGAATAAATTGTGTTTTAATAAATGTCAATATTTATTTATTTATTACCCTATATTATTGTACATAAAATTTAACTATCTAATTACATTATTGTTTATATTAAAATATACTAAAATATCAAAAAGCTTTTTAAACATTCACAGAAACAATATTTAACAAGACAAATCAATATTTAATAAACGCAGTAAAAATAACTCATCAGTTATATTAAATCATGTTTATTTTTCAAGTAAAAAATATTGAAATTTAATTTTGTATTTAATAATAAATAGAATTAAAGGGCAAAATGTTTACCCTTCAGATAAAATATTTTTCAAATAAATACGAACGAAATAAACTGATCAAATATATATATTCGTTTTCAATTCGAAACATTTGAGCCATGCCATGATTTTTGGCTATTCAATAATACAAACAAAATCCCCCCATATTTATGTAATAATTTGCATCTGTTCATCTTAAGCTTCGACGTAGAAGCCCCTCCACCTACACCGGCTTCAGTTATTATATTTCCCCTGCATTTGTGCAAATTTGAAGTATCTTATTTACTACCATATATAAAACGAGTCTTCTTTTTATACGTTTGCTCGTGCCATTGTCGATTTTGTCCCAAATATACATAATGAACGGGAAACTTGGAATGTTTGGGCCGCCGACGAATTGAATGATAAGAAAACATTGTTAAAAATAATTGTGAATTTTGAGCGAATGTAAACCTCAATAATACAGACAATTGTCGAATATATATTTGGGAATTTCAAATGTAGGTGCCCGAGAATATTTCAACAATGTGATATTTGATGAGGAACTTGAATTAATTTGAGTATTCCAAGATAGATTCTTATTTATTTATTTGATGATTAAAATTAAGGATATGTTTACCTAATTTAAAGTGAAAACTATCAATTTTTAAATCTTTATACTTTTGCTAATTTAAATAATTTTTTTTTCTAAAGTTTCCCCTGAAGGACATACAATCTTAAATTTAAATTTCAAAATTGTTTCTGTCCCATATTTCTGTAACCTTTGGTCTAATTATATTTAAATTTAGTATGTATAATCTTAAAATATATTACTACAATTCAATGTCATAATTTTTTTTATAAATGATATAAAGAATGTAAAAAGCTTAAAAGTTTTACAAAATATTTAGCGAATTTTCGAGATATTTCAAGTTTAATAGTCACTTTAATTTAATCTTCAAACATTAAATCTGAAATATCTCAAAAACGGCTGAGTTAATCAAAGTTAATAAAGAGGACCTTTTTCTTCTAAATTATACAAAGAATATAAAAAGTGTAATAGTTTTATAAAATATGTAGTTTCTTTTCGAGATATTTCAAGTTTAATAGTTACTTTTATTTAATCTTCAAATATTAAAACTGAAATATCTCAAAAACGACTGGGCTAATCAAAATTAATCAAAAGCACCTTTTTTCTAAATAATACAAAGAATGTAATAAGTATAAAAGTTTTATAAAATATTTGGAGGATTTTCGAGATATTTGAAGTTTAATGGTTACTTTAATTTAGTCGTCAAACATTAAATCTAAAATATCTCAAAAACGGCTGAGTTAATCAAAGTTAATAAAGAGGACCTTTTCCTTCTAAATTATTCAAAGAATATAAAAAGTTTAATAGTTTTATAAAATATTTAATGGCTTTTAGAGATATTTCAAGTTTAATGCTTACTTTCATTTAATCTTCAATCATATATTTTAAAAACGGGTTAATCAAAATTAATCAAGAGCACCTTTTTCTTCTAAATTATAAAAAGAGTATAAAAAGCATAATAGTTTTATAAAATATTTAGTGAATTTTCGAGATATTTCAAGTTTAATGGTTATTTTGATTTAATCTTTTAATATTCAAACTGAAATATCTCAAAAATGGCTGAGTTAATCAAAATTAATTAAGAGAACACTTTTTTTCTAAATTGTTCAAAGAAAACCTTAATAATTTAAAACTAGAACCACTAGAATCTACACCAATGTAACAATATGGAAAAATTTTATTACATTGAATTGTAGACATGTATTTTATGATAATACGTACCAAATTTAAACACAATTTGACCTAAAGTTACAACAATATGGATAGGAAGTAATTTTTAAAATTTAAATTCGAAGGGCTGTATCTTTTTCAACAGAAAAATATATTTATAGATAGATTTAGACTGCTCCCAAATTATGGCCACCCATTTTGGAAACACCTTGTATATATCATATTATATTAGATATTATTAGATTGTTTCTATATACTATTAATTAACTAATTTTTAATTAATAAAATTAATAATTCAATTAATTTTTATAAATATATAATATTCTTTTTAAATAAATATATTTACTAGATATTTTTATTATTTATCTTAAAAAATATAAAGTAATAATATTTAATATAACAATTCCGAAACAATATTAATTTTAATTGAGATTTATCTTAAAAATATTTCCAATAAATAAAAATATTTACATTTTTTCAATTTGATTATTAAATTTTTGGTTTACTTATTGATTTTCAACAATTTTTTAACAATTATGAATAAAAAACAGAGTAATTAACATAAAATCCTTATAAAATTATTTTTAATAAAATATTAATTTTGGGTGAATTTATTTCATTTTAAAAATATACATGAGTATCTCTAAATAAAGATCTTTTATTAATTAATTTTGTTAATTACTTCCTTTATTAAATTTTTATTCTTTAGTTATTTGTTTTGTTAAATGTGCATAAAACAAATGGATCTAAAATTATCCACAGTATATCAATTAAATTCAAATTATAATTGCTCATTATTCCCATATTGATTAAATTTATAATTGACATTCTATAAATAAATTGCATAAATATGAAGTAGTATTTATTTGAAATATGGTAATTAGCAGAATTTGTCCATCCAATTACTGGAGAATATTTTAAAAATAAGTTATAATATTTGATGGAGAAGGTTAAATTAATTAACTAACTGACTAAATTAACTTAAATATTAATTAATTAATATTCGTAATTAATAAATTGGTGTATTTTATGGGGCAAATAAAATTTAGGAAAAACAAAGCAGAAGGTTTGAAATCAAATTTAGTCAATTTGTATATTATATTTTATTTTTTTGAGTAATATAATAAACAGAAGATAAAATTTACAATATTTTTCCTCCCTCAAAACTGTAAGACCTAAATAAACATATTTTTCAGGCCCGCAAACAACATCAGGATAAGCGCCTCGCACACGCAGCTACCCTACGCGAACGGCGGCAGCGGTCCGAACACGGTATCCGGGGGCGGCAGGAGGGACCAAAGCACCCAAACGCCGGACAACATAGCCAGGGAGACGCGCAACTGCAAGTTGAGATCGCTGAAGCTGCAACTCAACAACACCACCACCAACCTGACGAATTTCAGGTAAAGTTTCCTGATTAAAATTCCGCCGCGTCAGTCACAATCCACAATGGCAATGGGAATTTCAATGGCCCAGACGTTATACATTTTGATCTTAAAATAATCTTATTAAAATGTGAAACACGCGTGCCGACGGGCCCGCGTTTAATTTGAATGTAATTTAAAGAACGGCTGGTAATAATTGAATTTTGTCTGGAGCCGCGATAATTATATTAAAGCGTGTCCTTTTGTTTAAATATATACGTTTCGGGCTCGTTTGCCAACTTTGTAATTGCTTCATTATTTACTGGTCCGGGGCGTGTGCACTTGCTTTGATTATGTAATAACCGTGGAATAAAAATTGCTTGCAGGCAATTAAAACCGAAATGGACTGTCTGACTCCATTCATCGCTTCCATGGTTATATTAATTCAGGCGTTCACTCCGCTACGTGAACTATCCAATTTTAAATTAACGGTTGATGTGCAATTATCTTTTTTTAATAAAAACATAAATTTTACTAATTTAAATTAGTTCTTGAGTGGCGTAACCCCTGAAACGTGAGTGCTTCTTTTAAAAGATATTTTGCACTGAATTTATTTCTGATAGAAATATAAAATTTATTTCTTTTATTGGTCACTAAAAACCCTTTACCTATCTCTAAACTGAATGTACTATTCAAGTAAAAACTTTACTTTAAGACATAATTATTTTACCACGAATAAATTTTATAATAAAAATAAGTGCTTTCTTAGTTAATTTACATAAATTTACTGGAATAGATATATAAAAATTTCATTTATTTTTTTCCAAGTCAATTAAAATCCAATAAACCTTTTATTTCCATAAATTGATTATTTAAATTTACAATCAGTCCACAGACATCATTATTAACAAAAAATATATTTTAATTATTTAGATTATTATTTATCTCTTTAAAAATAGCTTAAAAATGGATAATGGATTTATTTAAATATATTTTATTCATTTAAATTGTCTGTTGAACAGCATAACTTACAAATGATTACTGAATTTGTTAAGATAAAAAAATAGTGTTTTCTTACGTACTTTGCACTAATTTATTAAAGGAAATATAAAAATGTTACTTCTTTTATCCAAAAACATTGACAACCTTTTCAGTTTTACTAAAAATATATTTTATTCATTTAAATTGTCTTTTGAATGGCATAACTGATAAATGGAGATTGGATGTACTAAGGTAAAAATTAGTGTTTTCTTACATATTTTGCACTAATTTATTGGAATAGAAATGTAGAAATGTTACATCTTTTATCCAAAAACATCGACAACCTTTTCAGTTTTAATAAAAATATATTATATTCATTTAAATTGTCTTTTGAATAGCATAACTGATAAATGGTGATTGGATGTACTAAGTTAAAAATTAGTGTTTTCTTACATAGTTTGCACTAATTTATTGGAATAGAAATGTAAAAATGTTACTTCTTTTATCCAAAAACATCGACAACTTTTTCAGTTTTAATAAAAATATATTTTATTCATTTAAATTGTCTTTTGAATAGCATAAATGATAAATGGTGATTGGGTGTACTATGGTAAAAATTAGTGTTTCCTTACATAGTTTGCACTAATTTATTGGAATAGAAATGTAAAAATGTTACTTCTTTTATCCAAAAACATCGACAACCCTTTCAGTTTTAATAAAAATATATTTTATCCATTTAAATTGTCTTTTGTATAGCATAAATGATAAATGGTGATTGGATGTACTAAGTAAAAAATTAGTGTTTCCTTACATAGTTTGCACTAATTTATTGAAATAGAAATATAAAAATGTTACTTCTTTTATCTAAAAACATTGACAAACTTTTCAGTTTTAGTGAAAATATATTTTATTCAGTTAAATTGTCTTTTGAACAGTATAACTGAAAAATGGTGATAGGATGTACTAAGGTAAAAATTAGTGTTTTCTTACATAGTTTGCACTAATTTATTGGAATAGAAATGTAAAAATGTTACTTCTTTTATCCAAAAACATCGAGAACTTTTTCAGTTTTAATAAAAATATATTTTATTCATTTAAATTGTCTTTTGAATAGCATAAATGATAAATGGTGATTGGGTGTACTATGGTAAAAATTAGTGTTTCCTTACATAGTTTGCACTAATTTATTGGAATAGAAATGTAAAAATGTTACTTCTTTTATCCAAAAACATCGACAACCCTTTCAGTTTTAATAAAAATATATTTTATCCATTTAAATTGTCTTTTGTATAGCATAAATGATAAATGGTGATTGGATGTACTAAGTAAAAAATTAGTGTTTCCTTACATAGTTTGCACTAATTTATTGAAATAGAAATATAAAAATGTTACTTCTTTTATCTAAAAACATTGACAAACTTTTCAGTTTTAGTGAAAATATATTTTATTCAGTTAAATTGTCTTTTGAACAGTATAACTGAAAAATGGTGATAGGATGTACTAAGGTAAAAATTAGTGTTTTCTTACATATTTTGCACTAATTTATTGGAATAGAAATGTAAAAATGTTACTTCTTTTATCCAAAAACATCGACAACCTTTTCAGTTTTAATATAAATATATTATATTTACTTAAATTGTCTTTTGAACAGCATAACTGATAAATGGTGATTGGATGTACTAAGGTAAAAATTAGTGTTTTCTTACATAGTTTGCACTAATTTATTGGAATAGAAATGTAAAAATGTTACTTCTTTTATCCAAAAACATCGACAACCTTTTCAGTTTTAATAAAAATATATTTTATTCATTTAAATTGTCTTTTGAATAGCATAACTGATAAATGGTGATTGGATGTACTAAGGTAAAAATTAATGTTTTCTTACATATTTTGCACTAATTTATTGGAATAGAAATGTAAAAATGTTACTTCTTTTATCCAAAAACATCGACAACCTTTTCAGTTTTAATAAAAATATATTTTATTCATTTAAATTGTCTTTTGAAAGCATAACTGATAAATGGTGATGGGATGTACTAAGGTAAAAATTAGTGTTTTCTTATATATTTTGCACTAATTTATTGGAATAGAAATGTAAAAATGTTACTTCTTTGATCCAAAAACATCGACAACCTTTTCAGTTTTAATAAAAATATATTTTATTCATTTAAATTGTCTTTTCAATAGCATAACTGATAAATGGTGATTAGATATACTAAGTTAAAAATTAGTGTTTTTTACATAGTTTGCACTAATTTATTGGAATAGAAATATAAAAATGTTACTTCTTTTATCCAAAAACATCGACAACCTTTTCAGTTTTAATAAAAATATATTTTATTCATTTAAATTGTCTTTTGAATAGTAAAACAAATGATGACTGAATGTATTAAGGTAAAAAAAGTGTTTTCTAATGTATTTTGCACTATTTAGATAGTAGGTAAAAAATTAGTGTATTCATTTAAATGATAACTAGATGTATTTAGGTTAAATTTTGTTTTCTTAAATATTTTGTAGTAATTTATTACAGAAATATAAAGATCTTTTCATGTAAAGATTATTCAGTCAGTCTAACAATAAACTGTCTAACTTTTCAACTAACTTTACTATTACTTCTTGCTTAATGGATGGATGTTTCTATAATAAAGTTTTTTTAAAAAATATTTTACACTCAATTTACAACAGAAGTTATTCAGTCATTGGAAACCTTCTCATTAAAACCCAATTAATGTTTTATTTCAATAAACAGAACCTTCTCCCTTTACAACTCAAGTACAAGACAGTAACAGTATATAATTATATTTTTTATCAAAAAACAAATGAGGTTAATGTAAAACAATTCGTAGCATTAAACCCCTAAATCATGACTTTGTATTTTGAATAAAAGATACTTTTTTATATGATATTTTTTAGTGAATTTATTTGTGAAAGAAATATGAAAATGATATTTTTTATCCAAAGTTATCGGAAACCGTTTCATTAAAACTCAATTAACCTTGTTACACCATAAAACGAGCCGTCCAACTTTACAACTTGACTGCGAGACAGTTCACAGTAAAAACTGGTCCATAAATCGCAATGTAACAGAAATTCACTGCCATCCGCTATTTCTGCAACAGCTGCACGAAATCTTAAAAGTACACTACTAATAGATTAAGAGGATATAAATTATGTCTTAGCTCCATTTAGAAATAAATCCGGCGTTCTCTCAGATTTACGATTTAAAAAAGTTGTAATTTTGTTTACTTATATGATCAATCAAAGACTCTAATTCGCCACAAACGAATCGTCGATTCGCACACAAAACAACAATCGACAATTTCAGCCAAAAAAAAAAAACAAAATACATAATTAATTTCAGCGTGAACGATTTAACGTGTAGACGGAACGTTTGAAATTTGCGTGTACGCCAGCAATTAATCTAAATCAAACAGATTGAAAGCGGACCAATTTGTTGGTAGTTCCGACCATTGAAATTTTATTTGCCGACCGAATTCCGCCGATAAAGCAACGGATTGTATATTAACAATTAATTTGTCAGTTGCATCCGGTAACGGTTTTCGATTCGCATCAAAGGGAGGTTTATTTTACAATTTTGAGGGACCACTATCGCAGTTTCCGTTGCGTAATCTCATAATCTCGTAGTTAATTCTAAAACTCACAATATGAATTGATTCGGATCGAATTTACATCGGCTGGTTTACATTTAAAGGTACGACGATTGGAGAACCGTTCGTTGAACAGATGCGATTTTTCCCCGTTTATAAAAGACGCACTTTACAGAAAAAAGATTGAAAGTGTTTTTTTAAAAGAGGGACTGGCTGCAAATGAGCATTTAGGCTCTTATGGATCATTAACACCAAAGTGCTGGATTTATGTTGATTCATTTAGATTTACGAAGCGAACGATAAAGATTGGACATGTACGTGTTTATTAGGGTTTAATAATCAATGATTCAGTCGTTAATTTTGGTTGCTAACTCAAAATGGGTTTTAAGGGGGACTTTCTACAAGCCGAATAATGAACAAAAAACTTATTAGTTGTTTAATCCTTGTTTCGAGGACAATTAACGGAATTTCAGACAACCAAAAATATCCACTATAAAATTATAAATTAAATGACTGACAGAAATGTTTAATATTTTTATTTCACTGTAAACTAATTGCCCAAATTTGTTTATTATTGTCATATTAAAAATATATTAATTACAAAAAACAAATCAATATTAATATATATTCTCTTAACCAAAATTTTCTATAGTTAATACAAAGTTTTTAGAAAAATTATAAATAAATTTAATATTCACTTTTATTTCTCTTATTGTGTGAACTATATTATTTCAGTTTATTAAAACAAAGTTTATTAACAGTGTATTACAATATTCAGGATAATCAAGGTCACCTGAAAACTGTAAAAATTCCACCAATTTTTTTAATAATATACCAATGACAAAATATAAAAATAAATCAATGGTAATATCTATTTTCCAATCCAAAATTAGTTTTATTTAAGTTTTATGGTAAATAAATAAATAATACCAATAAAATATTTTTTAATTTTTTAGTTAATATAAAATTATAAGAAATTTATAAGAAAAATTTAATATATATTTTTATAGAATATTAATATAAATAAAGGTAAATTATTAATAATATATTATATGTTAAGGCTCATTGACTGTAACTGAAAACTATAAAATAATTCTACAACTTTCTTTAATATTATTCAATTTACAAAATTTTAATATAAAAATAAATCAAAACATATATTTTCTAAACCAAAAATAGTTTTTTTAAGTTAATGGTAATAAACAAATATTACAAATAGACTTATTTCTTGAGAAATATTCCATTAGAATTTTACTAGAAATAAAACTGAAATTATTAACATTAGTACGTATGTTCTGATCCAAAATATATATTTTTAATATTGTAGTTAATAAAAATTATGAAAAATCTGTAAGAAAACTATAAATTTAATTTATATTTTTGTAGGACATTAATAGAAATAAAGCAAGAATATTAAGTAGAATTTATCTAGAAATATTAAGAATATATTTTATTAATTATATATATTAAGGGTAATTGACTGTAACTGAAAACTGTAAAATAATTCCACGAATTTGTTTAAAGTTATGACATTTACGAAATATTTAACAACGAAATTAGTATTTATTTTCATAGTTTTAGAGTTAATACTTATATCTATGAAAACCGTAAATTAGTAATATATATCGTATTGTATATTTATCTGAGTCAGCTGAAACATAACAGATATGATTAAGAATAATGGGCCATAACTGAAAACTGTAAAATTATCCTTAGAATATATCAAATGTTATGACTTTATTATCTTGAATTTTTTATTAATTGCAAAATATTTTACAGGATTTTTAGTATAAATAAAGTTGGAGCATTAAAATTATATTATATCAATAATTTAATATAGTACTAAGAATAATGAACCATAACTGAAAACTGTAAAATTATTCATAGAATATGTTTAATATTATGTCATTTAAATACATAAAATCAAAATTGAAATGTGTTTATAATGAAACATTAAATTATTTGTTTATTTATTATTTTGTATATTTCAAGATATTATCTAAAATAAAAATAAAATCTAAATTAAAATATATTTTCTGATCCAAAATAATTTGTTTCAGATTTACAGTTAATATGAAGTTATGTAAAATATACAAACAATTCATATATTTAATTCATATTTTTTAAATAATCTTACATACTTTTCTTATTCATTGAAACATAATTTAGAAGATTTTCGGTTGAGATAAAACAGGAACATTATGATAAATTTCAGTATAATATTAAGGGTAACTAAAAATGTTCAATTTTTCCAAATAAAAATAAAATCTAAATTAAAATCTATTTTCTGATCCAAAATATGTTTTTTTTTTTAATTTTTAAATTAATACAAGGTTATGAAAAATGCAAATATTACATATACATATTTTATTTAATTATCTAATATACTTCTATTATTCATTGAAATATATTTTAATAGATTTTCAGTAAAAATAACATTAAGGATATGATGTATTTTAGTATGATATGAAATGTAACTGAAAAATCTAAATTAAAATCTATTTCCTTCTCCAAAATATGTTGTTTCATTTTTATAATTAATCCAAAGTTATGAAAAATATTTAAAAAACCTTTTATTTAATATACGTTGTTTATTTATTTATTATAGTATATACTTAGCTTATTAATTAAAACATATTTTGGCAGATTTTCAGTAAAAATCAATCAGGAACATTAAAGATAATATATTTCAGTATAATATAAAATGTAACTAAAAAATGTAAAACTATTCCTAAAATTTATACAAAATAAAAATAAAATTTAAATTAAAATCTATTGTCTGGTCCAAAATATGTTTTTTCAAATTTAGAGTTAATATAAAGTTATACGTAAAAGTAGTATACGAAAAATCCACATATTTAATATTTTTTAATTATTTGTTATCTTATATATTTCTCTTATTTGTTTAATTATATTTCAGTAAATTTTAGATGAAATAAAGGAGAATTTAATATTATTTAATATGGTATAATATTAAGTATAATGAACATAACTGAAAACTAATAATAATAATTTACAATATACTTAAAAATAAAAATAAAACATTTCTAAACTAAAATAATTAATTTTATGTTTGTCATTAAAAATTTTCATCCCTTTAATGCATTATATATTTTTATCTGATTATTTTTAATATATTTCTTTTATTCATTGAAAAGCTTTTTATCAGATTTATTAATTAAATATGAAATATTATTAAGAGAATTTGTACTGAAATATTAATAAGCAGAAATGTACCAACCAAAACACCACGAATAAAATCAATGCAGTGAACATTTTATTTGCCGAAGGAAGGTGAATCCGATCACAACCTTATTAAATAATTTCACCCCTATTTACACTAATACCGTGTGATTTTATGCAGGCCCGACGAGAGTGGAAAAAAACATCGCACAACCGAAATACGATTTCACAGTCGGCCGAACCTTTCCGGTCCCATTTTACAAGCCGGAAACATTCCCGTCAAATTTCTTTTGTTCCAATCCAGACATTCGGATCTAATTTTGTCCGGGATAATGGTCGGGAACGCGCCGGCCACCTGAATTATTCCCGTCAGTGTTTTAGGATAATGCTCGTCCGTCAACCATCATCGTCTGATATAACGATGATTTATTTGCCGGGCGGGTAACGGACCAAGAAATGGATCCTCTTTGGCAGCGATTTTCTGAAATTTAACCAGTCATCGTATGACATCGTTCGTTATTTGGTTTTCAATGAAAATCCACCGCTTTTTTTTCGGTTACGGAGTGAATTAATATTACAATCAATATTTGAGTCAGTCTGGAACAAAAAAAGTCGAGTATGGGACGGCTCCGATTTCAATATAGCCTCACGCTAAACAATTGTTACATTGTTGAGTTAACACGTGTCTATGTTTGTTGTCTTTGATGGGAAATTCAATCAGCAACATAGTTACAACCGAATTAAGATTTAGTGACATGTACGACCCCTTAATCAAATATACAACAAGTTGTTTAAAGTAATACACAGTCTGAAAGTTTAACTACTGAAAAAGGGGACATCTTTCTTTTCCAACTGTTTAAGTGTTGGCTCATGCAAATAAATAGTCTAGTTAATATAATTATTAACAGAACCTTTGTAATAAACCTGCAGGTAAATTTCAGCTAAAAGATCTGTTCTCAGAACTTCTGAAAACTTTCATACTCAGAACTTTACGTAAATTATGTGTACGTAGGTTAAGTTTACATAAGCTATCGTTTAAAACTTTAGCAAGTGTGTAAGTTTATCGTTTTAATACTATGACAAGTTGATCAACAGAATAAATTAACTATCTTCAGTAAACACTTGCTGAAAACTTCAAAAATTTTTCAAATCTGTGTTGCCCACTGTTTATTAATAAAAATTTCTGGTACTACTCCATTTTGTCTGATACAAGGTGAGGTAAAGTTTTGTCGAGAACTTCTAAGACTAGACAAAGTTCGATAATCAATAACCTACGCTTTGCAACACCTAAGACACATACTGGACTTAACATGTTACTAATTCTCTCTTATGTATGAGGAGTTCTGGAAACTTCCTCCTGAAATTATGTTTATAAAGGCCAATGTACATTTCAGACCATTAAAAACTTTATTACTCACAAGTTTACCATTTCAATTTATTATAGTTGGCATATTTAATTAAATGAATTTTTAAATGACTGTTTTAATTTTGAATTCAGTGAATTAATTGTTTTTTAATTTTTGATTTTCAGTTTAATTTTCATAAATATATATTTTACATGAGAACAAAATATAAGTTGTACATTTTTTCACTGTGTTTTTGTTGATTATTATATTTTTATTCTATCTGTATTAACTTCAAATTTTTCTAGTTATTTACGTGAATAAATGAATAAATTTAAAATTATCTACTGCATCTCAATTAACTCCAAGCTATAATTGCTCATAATTTATGTATTGACTAAATGTGTATGTAATTGACATTCTATAAATAAATTATGTAAAAATGGTGCAGTATTTACTTGAAATAATTGACAGATCCATTCAATATATGAAAATTCCAGGAAAATCGAAGCACATGACGTTAATGGTGTGATGGTGGTGTAATGAATTTTTAATATTCCTTAATTACAAATGAAATAATGATTCATTAAATTTATTTATAAACAAGACGGAATTAGAAGGTTTAAATCAAAGTTCAGTATTTGAAAATAATATTTAACTTCTTTAATATTACTTTTTTAATTTTAATTAATTAATTAATTAATTTTCACAACCCCTTGACTTAACAAGAAATTTTTTCGACCCCCAAAAACTTCGTTCACAGACGTCAAACTCCGAAAACGAGGCTAAAAAACAATAAAAGTCTGGCAATTAAGTAAGATTAAACATTATAATTGGATGTCGTGCGTTCAGTTTGCAGATGTCCGGCCGGGCCGTGTGATTAGTGAGGCTCAGGAGCCGTGATGAGTTCCAGGGGCAAAATGGAATGCCCCCTCGAAAACTCCGGCTCCGGCTCCCGGAGTATCAATTTAGGAAATATCGCCGCCGTTATTTGCAGTCAACTGGTCCGGGGGGCTGGAACGGCCGGTTTCGTTTGGTCTAATGAAGAAACTTTGGCCTGTCATACGACGGATATCCTTGTTTACTGCACAACTTGCCTTCGTTAACTACCGGCTACTGGACACAATACTTTTCGAATAATACACAAATCAACAGATTAGTAGCCAACCAGTTTGGGGATCTTTATGAATGTTATTTATCTTAAAGGTGGCTTAGTCCTTGTTTCAATTTGGAAAACATTTTGTATATATATAAATCATAAAGCAATAAATAATATAATAAAAAAATGTTGTATATGTATAATATATAAAATTATTTTTTCATCCCCATCTTTGTATTAAAATATTTTATTTATTAATCATTTTTATTTTAATTTTAATCCAAAGCGTAAAGTTTAACAGACTTACAAATTTCCATTTAAAACTAAATTCAACTATTAAAAAATAATTTAAAATATTTTATTTATTTAGTTTGAATCATTTATTCAGTATTTTTATATAATAGATTAAAAAATTATATGTGTTATCAATTACTATTAAACAAATTTTAAGAATAACTTGATTATATTAAAAATAATTTATTTTATCCACTGTTAGATCCATTTTTAACAGGTACTATTTAATTTTTTTAAATTAATCAGTAAAGTAACCCTTAAAATACCATAAAAAATATGATTTTGATGTTTAATAAATGTTTAAACATCGTGAATGCCCAAACAAATTGTATAATTATAACTATATCTAAAAGGCAATTAATTTTATGTTTTCAAATATCTTATCCTAATTCATTTGACTATTTTAATTAGGTTTTTTGCTGCGCATCCACCATTTTTACAACTGTTGTTAAAAATGGCGAATGCGCAACAAATCCAATAATTAGTTACTATTAAACAAATTTTCAGATTAAGTTGATTATATTAAAAGTAATTTATTTTATCCACTGTTAGATACATTTTTAATAGGTACTATTTGAATATGTTTAATTAATCAGTAAAGTAACCTTAAAAATACTATAAAAAATATGATTTTGATGTTTAATAAATGTTTAAACATCGTGAATGCGCAAACAAATTGTATAATTACAACTACATCCAAAAGGCAATTAATTTTATGTTTTCAAATATCTTATCCTAATTCATTTGAATATTTTAATTAAGTTTTTTGTGTCGCATCCACCATTTTTACAACTGTTGTTAAAAATGGCGAATGCGCAACCATAATCTAAATAATATCTAAATATGCAATTTATATTAATTTATAATAATTTATTTTGTGAAATGTTATATTAAATAATATTTTTATTAATTTTTAGTAAAAAAAATCTTACAATATTTTATTTTAAAACTAAATGATTTATGAAAATATTAAAATAATACAATTTAAATTATTCTTATTAATTTTTTGATTCATTTATTCAGTATTTCTATTTAACAAATTTTATAAAAAATTAAATTGTTATTAATACAGTTATTTAATATAGATTTTAATTTAAAACTAATTAATTAATTAATTTAAAATATTTTTTTAATTAGGTTGTTATAGATATTTACTCTAATTTATATTAATTTATAATAGTTTATTTTATGAAATTTTATATTAAATAATATTTTTAACAATATTTAGTAAAACAATTGTGTAAAAACTTTATAAACAAAATTTTATTTTAAAACTAAATAATTCATGAAAATATTAAAACAATACTATAATATAATTAATTTAAATTATTTTTATTAATTTTTGATTAATTTATTCAGTATTTTTAATTAACAAATGTTATAAACAATTAAATTGTTATATTTACAGATATTTTACACAGATTTTAATTTAAAAGTAATTAATAAATTAATATTTTTTAATTAGGTTGTTTAATTTTGTGGTTAATCAATTTTTATTTTTTATATAAACAATTTAGTATATGAACATTTTGTTTAAATTTTACTAAACTAAAAAATATTAAAAATTAAAAGAGTGACATAAACAATATGAAATTTAAATATTTCATGAACGGCACCGAATTTTAATATTTATTTATAAAACATTAGTGAAAAATCGATTGGAACAGTTTATATTTTTAATAAACAGTATTATAGCTGAAACACAGCAATATTTCCAAATTTTATAGACAGTAAAAGTTATTTTACGACGTCTACGAACACGAGACCGTTTTATATTGGGCCAAACCAGATGGTTCGTCCAATGAAGTCCTCATCGCAAATTCCAAAGACGGAGACATAAAGGTAAATCAAATAAAAATAATAAAGGCCGACGTCGCTTTCAGTCTCAAGAGGTGGATTTTGTGTCATAATTGGATTATTATTACGTGAAAGTGGAACATTGTCGTTGTCATGAGCAGACATTCTATAATCGTCCCTGGATTTATCAAAATAATTCTATATATAATTTATTAATAAGATACAATCAAAAGTGTATTTCCTATTTTGATAAACAAATATTACAAATAATAATAACAATAGGTGAGAACGTATTAGATGTCTGTAAATTAATATTACCATTACTCTTTCAGGAATATAAGTTAAGAAATATTCATGTTGATTTTTTCTGAATATCCTTAAGAATATTGTGAATAGAATATCATGATTAAAAAACAAAATGAGAATATTTTTAGTTGGCTTAAATTATAATTAAGGTCTAAAAACATCCAGCCTTGAAATCACCCCAAAACAGAACAAAAGATGTATTATATTCGAGTGTTCCACAAAAGTTTAAGCTTCACTTGAACTTTATTGTGCCACAGATTAATCAAAAGTTGTTAACAGCTCAGCTGGTTAATGCTACATTTATTTATAAACGGACGATGAATAGAACGTGTACTTGTTATTTATAGTAAGTTTAAGTAATTTATATCTTTTTGAAGATTATGTGGAGTGCTTAATTAAATCGTAAACCGCTTAGTGCCCATAAAAAAGCGGGTTTTCTTTCAATGAAAAATATGTTAGTAATAAAGACATCAATTTAAATAATGCCGTCTGGAGTCCCACGCCTTAAGTTCGATGGTTTGATCGGGGAGTCAATAGAGGCGCTCTATAACCAATAAACCTGAACTATCGTCGTTTCTTTTAGTATTTTTTTCCTGCCACGCTCCCTCATTGAGCCGGACGATTACACAGTGAAAGCCGATCGGGAGAAAACTGTGCCACTTTGACCGACATCTCGCAACTTCTCCCCCAAAAGTCGGGCTTCCAACTTTCCAGTCAATTTTCCCATTGCCGTTTTTGCGGCACGGAATTTTTTCGCCGAAGTCCGAGAAGGGTGATGCGTTAAGTTCTCCGTTACGCGTATTTAAAAAGGTTTGTAAGTATATTTGCCGTGCTTCTCAACGGGGCAAAAAAGTTGCAGCCGAAAAGGAGCAGCCGTGCATCGTGAAACACCGGGATAATGTAAATAAATTCCTTTGGGATACATAGTAAATTTGAGTGAATTCCATATAAATTAGTTTCGAGAAGGATGCCGTGTTTTATGCATGTTACCGTTTCGTTTTTGGAACTCTGATATTAAATTATGAATGTGCCCGACAAACGTTGGCAATTAAAGTTGTCAGTTGTTATTCAGGTGGTGCAACTTTATCATTTGAATAGTGGAATATAGATGGAATAAATGGGAAAAGTTGCAGGGTTGCAATTCGATAGTGAAACATAGGAATGGATTCAGGCTGTTGGAAGTGCATGTCTTGGTGATTTACGACTCCAATAAAGCTGAATTCAACTGACGTGCCTACTAAATCATTAAGGACAACGGGCAACATTAAATTGACTAAAATACGATGCAACAATTTAAAAATCCTGAGAAAAGTGTGGACAGTTGTTAATTAAATGGGAAACCATTTATTATGGAGGAGGTTCATTTTCTAAATCTAGTGTTTACCCAATTTTAATCGTCCCTAAGATAATTTATGTTCATAAAGGGCAACAAACTGTTCAACTACTAAGCTTATAGTTAGTTAATAAATCAATAAATTTAATAAGTTAATAATAATTAATAAGTTAATAAGATTATTATCGAAATTTTATTGATATATTCCAATAATTTCAAATTAAAAATAATAGAAATATAGAAATAGAAAATAAAAAGATGTTAGGAAGCTAAACATTCAATAAAAAGTATAATAAATAATTTTGGAAATTATAATTATAATTTTAAATAAA
Organism: Aethina tumida; assembly: GCF_024364675.1. Lineage (NCBI taxonomy): Eukaryota > Metazoa > Arthropoda > Insecta > Coleoptera > Nitidulidae > Aethina > Aethina tumida. The sequence goes on from NC_065438.1 coordinate 4,217,032, forward strand.
GTTTATGTTAAGAATGACAATTCGAAGCTCTATTTTTTATTAATATTAAAATGTTACTAATAAAAATTAAATAAAAAAAACAGAATTTAAATTTTTAAATTAAAATTTATAAATTTTTAAGTAAAACTTGATTTAAATCAATTTAAATTAATTAATATAAATTGCATAAAATATATATTTAAAAATATTAAACAAACAATTATAAATTAATAATTTAATATTAATTAATATTTATATTTACTTCATTGGGATTGTTTATATATTTTTAATGTATAAACAAAATCTATTAAATAAAAATGCTGAATATATCAATCAAAATTTATAAATTAAAAATGGCATACTAAAATTAAAACAAAATTAATAAACAAAATTGTTAATATTCTAAATTGTTTATAAAATCAAATTGATTAACAATTAATATAAACAACTTAATTAATTTAATTTAAAATTTCATAAAATTCACTATTGTCGATTAATATAAATCAGTTAAAATATCTATATTATATAAATTTGATTTTTTATAAATTTTGCATTTATAAACAAAATTTATTCTAAAAAAATAAATAAAATTTATAAATTAAAATGGCGTACTAAAATTAAAACAAAAATAATGAACAAAATTGTTAATATACAACATTCTTTATATAAAAATTGATTAACTTAAAAAAAAATTAATTAAAAAAATTATTAAAAATTAAAAAATTATTTAATTTAAAATTTTATAAAATAAAGTATTATTGATTAATATAAATTGGTTTAAATATCTATATTTGTATCATTTAGATTGTTTATATATTTTTAATATATAAACAAAACTTATTTAACGAAAATATTGAATAAATGTATTAAAATTTGTAAATTAAAATGGCTTACTAAAATTAAAACAAAAATAATACACAAAATTGTTAATAAACAACTTAATTAAAAAAATGAACACATTTTTATTAAAAATATCATATCTTTTAAAATTCTATAAAATAAATTATTATCGATTAATATAAATTGATTTAAATATCTATTTTTTATTTGGATTGTTTATAAATCTTTAATAAATAAACAGTTTCAATTCAATTAAAATACTGTACTAAATTTAAAACTAACTATTTAAAATAAAAATAAACAACTTAATTTAATAAATTGGACCCACTTTTTTATTAAAAATTTCAAAATATTATTTCATTTAAATTTCATATATAAAATTATTATTGATTAATATAAATTGGTGTAAATCAATAAAAATACTGAATCATAAATCAAAATTTGTAAATTAAAATGGCGTACTAAAGGTGAAACAAAAATAATAAATAAAATTGTTAATATTCTAAATTGTCTATATAAAAATTAAAAATTGATTAACAACAAAAATAAACAACTTAATTAAAAAAAATTGGACTCATTTTTTATTAAAAATTTAAAAATATTATTTCATTTAAATTTCTTTAAAATAAATTATTATTGATTAGTATAAATTGGTTTAATTATCTATATTTATTACAATTGATAATTTTTAATAGATTAATAAAGTTTATTCAATAAAAATACTGAATAGATTAATCAAAATTTAAAAATTAATATAGCGTATCAAATTTAAAATCAAAATAATAAATAAAATTGTTTATAATATAAAAATTAAAAATTAATTAATAATAAAATAAAGAAATTAATTTAAAAAATTGGACCTTTTTTTATTAAAAATTTAAAAATATTATTTCATTTAAATTTCATATATAAAATTATTATTGATTAAATTAGTTATAATATCTACATTTGATTGTTTATAAATTTTTCAAATATAAACAAAATTCATTCAGTGAAAACACTGATTACATAAATCAAAATTTGTAAATTAAAATGGCGTACTAAAGTTGAAACAAAAATAATAAATAAAGTTGTTAATATTTTAAATTGTCTATATAAAAATTAAAAATTGATTTACAATAAAAATAAACAACATTACTATATTTATAACATTTTGATTGTTAATAATAAATTTTTAATATATAAACAAATTTATTCAATAAAAATACAGAATAAATGAATCAAAATTTGTAAATTAAAATGGAGAAATTAAAAGATATAAATATTAAACAGGATATATTTATATAGTAAATTTTTTATGTAAAAATTAATAACAAAATTAAACAATTTACTAAAAAAATATTTCAAATCCAATATAATATAATAGTACTTTTTTAATATTTTGATATAACTATAAATTAAAATTTGTAAATTTATAAAACTTAAAAAAATATTTAATTTAAAATTTCATAAAATAAATTATTACAATATTTTTTACAATAAAATATTTTTCGATAAAAATCGAAAAAAAAAACTAATTAATTGGAATAAAAGGAAACTTTTTGAATTTATAGCTTTAATTAAAAATTTATATCAAAACGCCTACAAATGTTAATAGAAATTCAAATTGAATATTAAAATTAAACGTTTAATTAGGGTTTAATTTATTCGTATTGTATAATATTTAATAAAATTTACGTAGAATTTGTATTTTCCTCTATAACCTAAATGAAATGCTCGTTAGCAAAGTTTATTCAACTTTGTTAACTGTGTATTATTCTTGAATCTCATTCTAAACTTCTTAAACATAAACTACACTTTTTTGCTTTTGTTTAAGTTTAGTTGTAGAAAATTCAAGGACAGTTTCTGTTCCAGATTGTTGGCGGGAAGGGTGAAGCGAAAAACTCTGGCCGCGAACTCCGTGGCGACCGAACAGAAGGCCTCCAAAGTCCTCGGGCTGGTGTTCTTCACGTTCGTCCTGTGCTGGTCGCCGTTCTTCATCCTGAACATCATCTTCGCCGCCTGTCCGGCGTGCAAGGTGCCCGAGCACGTGGTCGTCGTGTGTCTGTGGCTGGGCTACGTGAGCAGCACCATCAACCCCATCATCTACACCGTGTTCAACAAGACGTTCAGGGCGGCGTTCATAAGGCTGTTGCTTTGCCGGTGCCAGAGGTATGTCAAAAGCAAGAACCTCGCGCTACCGTCGAGGACGAGCAGCCGGTTTTCCTCTATACACATGAGCTCGTGAGACAGTAAGTTTAGAGTTGTGAGTTTGGGGAGGCTAACCAACTACTAACTGGCTTTTGGTACTGTCCACGTGTCTTACTAACCGATTAAAAAAAAGTTATTTTGTCTGTCTCGTCACAAAAAATACTAATTTAAAGAATTAGATAGACCTCATAGTTTCTTCATTCTTTAGGTTTCAACTGGAGATTAATCCAACTGGATTATTTATATAATTTTTTAATTAAATAATATTTTTTATATTTAATTCTTTTTTAATTTTTATGTAATATTAAATAATTCATAAGTTTATGCTTATATAATTTTAAATTTAAATTTTTCAGGATAAATATTTATATTTCTACTATACCATCATAAATTAACTTTTTAATTAAAAACCACTTTGCCTTTAAAATAAAATTAACTGCATATTTCCAAGAATGATTTTAGCAATTTTTGAAGCATCTGATCTTCTAGTTAACGAAGTGTAATGTTCACTCGTGCAGCATTTAATTAAATATCCTGCGGTATTTTATATGGCAAAAATATCAACAGACTTTAATAACTTAACTTTATTAAATTTTAAAATTTAATTTTGTCCATTCAATTACATTTATGGTATTGATTAATATTATTCATATCATAAATAAATTTGTATGTTATTTATGTGTTTACCTATTAAACAACATATAAAATAATATTAAATACTTTACAATAATATAGTTATTATAAAAATATTTTAAATTAAATGTGTGTCAATTTAGACAGATTAATATATTTCATATATTTTTAGTAAAAGTGAATTGTTTTCAATTGAATTATTAATATATTAAATATTATTATAACTAAAGCATTTAATTAAAATTATTATTTGATTTGATTATTTGATTAACATAAAAAATAAACACCTTAATTAAAAAAAATGAATCCATTTCTTTACCAAAAATTAAAAATATTATTTAATTTAAGATTTTATAAAATAAACTATTATTGATTAATATTATATATATATATTTATATCATTTGGATTGTTTATAAATTTTTAATATATAAATAAAACTTATTCAACAAAAATATTTAATAAATGTATTAAAATTTGTAAATTAAAATGGCGTATTAAAATTAAAACAAAAATAATACACAAAATTGTTAATAAACAACTTAATTAAAAAAATGAAATCACTTTTTTATTAAAAATATAAAAATATTATTTCTTTTCAAATTCCAAAAAAAAAAAATTATTATCGATTAATATAAATTGGTTTAAATATCTACATTTATTTTATTTGGATTGTTTATAAATCTTTAATAAATAAATAGTTTCAATTCAATAAAAATACTGAATAAATGAATCAAAATTTATAAATTAAAATAGTGTACTAAATTTAAAACAAAAATACTAAATAAAATTTTTTATAAAAAAAATAAGAATTAATTAACAATAAAAATAAACAACTCAATATAATAATTTATTACCCACTTTTTTATTAAAAATTTAAAAATTTATATATAAAATCATTATTGATTAATATAAATTGGTGTAAATGTCTATATTTATTAATATTATTAAATATCATAAATAAATTTGTATGTTATTTATGTTAATGTGTTTACCTATTAAACAACATATAAAATAATATTAAGTACTTTGCAATAATATAATTATTATAAAAGTATTTTAAATCAAATGTGTGTCAATTTAGACAAATTAAATATTTCATATATTTTTAGTAAAAGTGAATTGTTTTCAGTTTAATTATTAATATATTAAATATTATTATAACTAAAGCATTTAATTAATATTATTATTTGATTCACAAGTTTGAAAAACATTAAATTCAATTAAATCAAAATTTGTTGAGAAAATAAATTTATAATATTTAAAATATATTTTTTTTGATATAATGGTAATAAAAGGGCAAAATTAAATCATATTTATATCAATTGTTTATTATTCAAATAAATAATGTAATAAACTTCTGAAAAATATGTTTTTAAATCTTAATTAAAAACCATCTGATATTTAAATTCAGTGAGTTGATTAAGTATATTGTATTAAATCCACTGAAATGAGTAATTGATTAACCATAATTAAATTTATTTTATTTTAGTATTTAACATAACTTTTGTAATTTGAATATTAATTAACTTGTCATTAATTGATTAATTAAATTATAATGTATTTTTTCTTGTAATTTTTATGTGACGTCGAATAAGATAATAAATTAGATTGCCACTTTAAAATGCAACTAAAAATTAAATTATGCAAAAAAACGTTCATCTAAGGCTCACAACTAATTAAAGTCCAGGCGTGCTTCAAAGTAAAAAGCTCCATCCAGATTTAATCAAATCACCTGTACTTACTGAATAGACTCGAAATTAAATCGGACAAAATCCGGACGATACAAAATATCAAATGGCGAATATTTAAAGTAATTAGGGTTCGGCTAGTTTAAAATCTATTCCTCCCATAGCAGTTATTAGGATAATTGCTTGGGGTAAACTAGGTTTATTGGATTTAGGGATTGTTGGGTTGACGTTACGATTCATTTCGATTAAATGTCTAATGCAGTTTGTGTTTGATTTAATTAATAAGCAACACCTTTGTCAATGTTTGTTTTCTGAATTATTGAAAACACTTTGATATTTATCATGGTTAAGAGATCTTCAGATAATTGAATAATGTTATATTCATTTAAAATAAGGGTAACAAATTTCATATTAAATATTAAATTAATAAGCAATACCTTTGTCTATTTAGTAATTATTAAAAGCATTTTAGTTTTTATCATGATTAAGTTAATTTTAGTTAATTTAAAAGCATTTCTACAAAATTTTATACTTATTCAACTATAATTATTTGATTTAAATATATATAAACTAATAATGGTAAGAAATCCATATTAATTAATACATAAATAAATATTAGTAAAAGATTAACATTTTATTGATTTATACCCTGTTTGAATAGAATTTTCATATAAATAATTATTGTTGCATTTATAAAGCTTCAATCATTTTATGCCCATTAAAAATTGGTTTTACATAATAATAAAGTAATTATCAGGAATTTATTTGTATAATTTAATGAAAAACCATTGAATATTTAAATAAAACACTAAAACATGCAATTATATGACTTTATAAATATTTAATTAAATAAATAGATTTTATTGAAGTTAACAATTGTACAAATCAAAATAAAATCTATTTTATATTTTTAACTATAATTTATTAAATTATATCTTTTCAGTTTAAGCTTTAAATGAAACTAAAATCAAGTTCAAGCAAACTTTAAAGTAAAAAAGCTTTATCCTAGATTAATCATCATCATCACCTGTGCTTAATGAATTGACTGGAAATTAAACTGGACAAAATCTGAAAGACACAAAATATCAAATTGTAAATATTTAAAATAATTAACACTCTGTTAGTCTAAAATCTGTTTGTCTTTAGCAGTTATTAAGATAATTACTTGGAGCAAACTAAGTTTATTAGTTTTCAGAATTTTTGGGCCATTTCGTCGATATTTTTTTCAGCCTGTTTAGTAAAAAATGTAACTTTCCTGCTTCGTAAAACAAAGTAATACATATTGTCTTGTCTGTTTAGTCGGACGTGCAAAAATCTAGTTTGAGAAACTAAAGATAAACTTCAATTTCAAGGTAATCCCCAATCTGTTGTAAGTTTTATACCTTTTTAAAACAGTTTTCAACACATTGTAGCCGTGACTAAAAATGTATTGTCTTTTTCATACCCCGTCAGTTTTTTCTTTCTAGTTTCTAATGTAATTTTCGTCGGATTATTTTAAAAATAAAAAGGGAGACGAAGCACCACCTTTTTAAATCTTACAATGTACTAAGTCAGAAATAGTTTCAATATTCTGTGTCATTAATTTATTTAATATTAAGTTTATTTTCGTTTTGTTTTAGTGTATCTTAACAATTTTAACTTGATCTAATATTGGCCGAGCTATAAAAACACAATTTTCCATTTTGATGAATGATGTTACAGTTAAATTCATTTTATTTCTTAGTAATGTATTTTATCAGTCATTAAATATCCACAGATGCTCATAAATATTTAATTATTACGACCTTCTTAAACAGATTTATATTAATAGTAAAACTAACTTAAAAATTGACTAAAAATAAATCGTAGTAACATTTTGAATTGGATAAACATGTATTGGTTTATTGCCGAAACCACTTGATGGCTCTTAAACTTGTGAAAACTTTACGATTATTAATCATAAAGTTCTTAGGAATAATAAATTTAACAATTTTTGCGTTACGACGAAATTTTAACGTCGAAGATGATGTTAAACAAGCCGTAAACATCGTAACTTATTAAGCCGTGGAATTTATTGGCCGAATAATCCGCAGCAAATGGACTTGTAATGAGTGGGTGGGGTTGTAAAATGTTTTAGGACGCCATTAATAACGAAAATATCGACTTCCAGATGTGTTTTTTACTACGAGAAAGTGTGTAACTTTGTGGTTTTACTGCGCCGCATAAAATCAACGCGACCGTCGTCGCCGAAGACCTGCACGGGGTGTTCATTGCAAATCGTGATGTTTTTGTTGTTGCAGATCGTCCAGACCGGTCAGATACAGATCGGTGAACGAGAACCGGGGCGCAACAAGTTTGTGCACGCCGTCGGCGTTGCCGCTGGCCATCAGTCTTCAGGGTACTCCGCTGCTTACGCCTGGTTCCACCACCGATTCGTCCTACGTCATCAGGACGCCATCGTCCAATTTTCGGGAACGTGGCGACTCGTACGACGATCACGATTGTTAGGTACATGTTAGATTGTGCGTGTGCACAGGCAAATGACAAGCATTAAACAGGGTTTCAAAAAAAAAAAAAACATAAATATCATCTAAAAATAGCAATTAAGACTTTTTTAGATAAATTAGAAATGTATCATTATTTTTATTGATAAATGCTTTTATTGGATAAACATAAAAAAATATAAATATTTAGAAAATTTACATATTTATGGTTATTTATTTAAATTATATGAGTAACCAGAGATACCAAAAATACAGAAAAATAAATCTGTATTAAATAAGTTTACCAAAAAATAATAAAGGGAGATTTGTTCATTTTATTAACAATTTTTGATACCTATGTACAGTGGTTCACAAAAGTTTGGGAAATATTCATAATACTTAAAATGCCATTAAAGTTTTCATAAACAAAGAACAAAAAAATATGTGTACATTACAGTATATTTCAAAAATATTTGACCACAAAAGTATGTTATAAACTCATAAATCTTTTTAATATTTTATGGCAAAAGCTCAACTAATTTTATGCATTTCTCCACAGATAACTTGGCCTAACTCTATATATTATGGCATTTTAGGATAGATTTTTTTTTTCATTGATTACTAAGCATGTAAGGACTTGACTTAAGTTAAGAAACAGAACTGTCATTAAACCTACCACGGACAATTAAGTAACTATTACTTGTTTCATAAGCTACCAGATGTCTCTTAATATTTCAGGCCTAACCAGACGACTACAAAATATATCTTAAAAAATTAAGTTAGAACAGGTCCAATAATGAAGAAATCTATATAAAATTACAGAAGAAAATAGAGTCACTCAAATTTAAATTTTAAAAATTGTTTTTTGTTTTCTCATATTTTTGTAGCTTTTAGTCCAATCATCTTTAAATTTGGTACATATTACTCTAATGTACACAATTTAATGTAATAAACTTTTTCCAGTGGCGTAGATTCTGGAAGTACTTCTTTTTTTATCGTCCCATTTTCTACACCACACAATATTTTTTCAAATTCTTTGCATAATTTAGAAAAAAAGATGTCCATGATTAATTTTGATTAACACAGTCGATTTTGAGATATTTGAATTTTAATGTTTATTTTAATTTTCTTCAAACAATAAAAGTGAAATATCTCAAAAACCACTGTCTTAATCAAAATTAATCAAGAGCACATTTTTGTTATAAAGTGTGCAAAAATAAGGTACTCTTGATTAATTTTGATTAACACAGCCGTTTTCGAGATATTATAATTTTAATGTTTATTTAAATTTTTTCAAACATTAAAACTGGAATATCTCAAAACCGGCTGAGTTAATCGAAATTAATCAAGAGTACAATTTTGTTACAAATTATCCAACGAATATAATAGGTTTAATAGTTTTAAAAAATATTCAGTGATGTAGAAAATAAGGCAAAAAAATGAAGTGAAAAACCGAAAATCTACGCCACTGTATCATTATGGACAATGTTTATTACATTGAATTGTAGATATATATTTTAGAATAATATATACCAAATTTAAACACAATTGGACGAAATGGTGCGGAAATATGAGAAAAAAACTACTTTTGAAATTTAATTTTGGAAGACTGTATTTTTTTCGGGAGAAATTTTGAAAAAAATTTTAGATTCTCTTTTCAGCATATTATTGTAATTAAACTATTTAATTAAAATTATTATTTAATTTATAGCAAAATATTCAAAAAATTCAATTAATTCAACAAATGAGAATTAATTTAATGATAATCTATAAAAAAATAAATTAAAATATAAAAATAAAAATATTTGTTTCAAGGAAAGGATATCAAAATTTTGTTGAAATATTTCTTATTTATATAATAATATGTTCTAAAAATTTAATTAAAAACCATTTAATATTTGAATATAATGTGGCTCTTTATGTGCAGTTGATTAAGTATTGAGTATAATCAAAATTTATTGAAATGAATAATCATAATTAAATTTATTTTATTTTAATTATTCAATATAACTTTTGTAATTTGAAAATTAATTAACCTGCTATTATTAAACATTTAATTATTTATTTAATTAAGTTATATTGTTGATAATTTATAATGAGTAATTAATTGTTATCTCAACCTAAAATGTCATAATATATCGGTGAAAATAAGTTTATGACCTCAAAATCTGGAAAAACTGGATTTTTAGTACTGTAAAAAAAATTAAAGATTCTCAAGATTTTTTTGTATCTCTTTGTTTAATAAAATAAATAATAGGGAGGTCAAAATTTGACCAACAACCCTCCACACACACACACACACACACACACACGTAGAATTTACTCTCTTGACAGTCCAAGCCTATCGAAGTCCATTTTTCCATAAACCCACGGCGATATTTTCGCATGTCCGGACATGTCCGTCCGAAAACAATTAAAACGTTTGACCTTAAACTGATTAAATACGTGGTCCATTTGTTTCAAGGAACGGTCCTCGCTCCGAATTCCGGCAATACTTTCGCATCCCCGTCAACCGACCGACAAACAAATAAACTCCACGTTGCAGAAAAAAGCCCAGTTGTTCTATTTAATTCGGAGGTTCTCTTTTTTTTTGTTTCTTTCAGATTATCCTTCAGTTGTACAGTCGCTGTTCGGTAACGGAGTCAGGTCACATGAGACGAAAGTGTATCTGAAACTCGTTCGTTTCGCATTAAAACTGTTCCACTTGGGGTGCACGAGGCGTAACGTACAACATTTAAGTTTTTTTTTTAAAGCCCGACATGTCTGCGACAAAGGAACAGAATGTATTGTTTAAAAATTCTATTTTTATTGAACTTGTTCCAGTTCCAGCAAGATTTTACAGAAAGCACAAAGGACTTACTTAAGATCCAAAATAAAACTTAAAATACAATATGTTAGTCCTTAAAACTCGTTGTTAAGTTAATAATTTAAGTACTTCATAAACGACTTAAGTTTAAGTAGATTTAAGTCATCAACATGTAAAATTAAAACAACTTAATTTTAAAATGACTGTCCTGAAATGAAATATTACTGTACAAAGGACTTATATAGATCTGAAATAAAAATTTAAAATACAATATGTTAGTCCTTAAAATTCATTGTTAAGTTAATAATTTAAGTACTCAATAAACGACTTATGTTTAAGTATTTTTAGTCCACCAACATGTAAAATTAAAACAATTTAATTTTGAAATCATTATGCTGAAATGAAATGTTACAATAAAAGCATTAGTCATTTAAAGATAAACTAAAATTTTACGTTTAGATATTATTGTGTGTGTACTTCACTAACATAATTATTAACGTATTGAGAAAATAAATTTAAATTAATGTGTAAATATCGTATTTAAAAATGTGTGTAAATAAATACAATGTTTTTATTCTTTGTTGGATTATCTTTTGTTTATTGTTTGTCATTTCATTAATTCCAAGTATTACTTTACTCAAATAAAAATAAGTAGAGAAATGTTAGTATTGATGTATATTTATATAGATTTATGTTTTAAATTTTATATGTATATAATTTTTTCCGTTTACAAATCTCTAATAATAAATATTTTAACATTTCTGAATTGATATTCAATTGTATATAAACTATAAATTTATATTTAAACGCGTTTAATGTCGTTTAACCAAAGATTTTACTAAAAATTAATAATTGTATATGTATAATCGTTAAACTGTAAGAGAATAATCAAACGTAACACAAAAAACTCTGACAATCTGCTTTAAATAGAAGTATACTATAACGACTTTTGATAATAAAAAGTCCAGCACTAGTCGAAAAATAAAAACACAAAAAAACTAGTCAAAACGTTTACATAGTGTACTTCTACTATAAAATGTCTTTCTTTATAAAATAATAAAATATGTGATGTTAGAAGTAAATGTACCATACATGTAAAAGTTGTAAATCTAATGTTTAATATGTCTTCTTTAATTTTTGTAAATTTCTTTGAGTGTTCAAACTTGTGTAATAAACGTATTTAAAGTGAGTTAAGTTATTTTATTATTCCTTTAGCCTGTCACTGCCAATTTTAATCATTTGTTTAAATTATTATAAAAAAGAATTAGTTTATATCACATTTACAGAGCAAAATTTTAGTTCAAATCAGATTTCATTAGGTAAGTGGGTTGAAATAAATTAAATTATATGAAAAAGTTCTTTAGAAAACTTACCCTCTTTTAAGTAATATTGAAAATAAATTAATTTTTTATAAAATATAATTAATGACACATTCACAAGACCCTTTTTACTTCAAAAATGGTTCAATTAGATTATGTTAGGTTATATTAAGTCAAGGTAAGTGAGGTTGGGTTAGAATAAATTAAGTTAGGTTGTAGTTAATGTAGAGTTATCCTATTTATGATAATTTTAAATATAAGTAATGACTATTTTTTTATAAAAACATTAAATAAGTAAATCAGAGTAAGTTGGGTTATACTAAATTATAATACCTATAATTGTTAGTTCAAACTAGATTACATTAGTTTACACTAAGTCAAGTTTAGTGGATTAGAATAAACTAAATTAAGTGAGAGCCTCTTTTGTTCTTTAGAAAATTGACCCACATTTGAATAATTTTGAAAATAAATTATTTTTTTGTTAAATATAATTAATGCCTCATTCACAGGATATTTTTTACTTCAAAATGTTTCAATTAGATTATTTTAAGTAATATTAAGTCAAGGTGAGTGAGGTTGAGTTAAAATAAATTAAGTTAGGTTGTAGTTGATTTTTTCTTTATAAGTTATCATATTTATGACAATTTTAAACATTTTAAACAGGTGGGTTACATTAAATTACAATAACTATAATTTTTAGTTCAAACTAGATTAGTAGGTCATACTAAGTCAAGGTTAGTGAGATAGAATAAATTAAATTAAGTGAGAGCCTCTTTTTTTCTTTATAAAATTTACCTTCATTTAAATAATATTAAAAATTAATTATTTTTTTATAAAATATAGTAACTGACACATTCACAGGACATTTTTACTTCAAAATACAATAGTTTAGTCAGATTACGTCAGGTTATATTATGTTAAGGTAAGTGAGGTTGAGTTAGAACTGATTAAGTTAGGCTGTACTTAATTTCTTTTTTATAAAGCTATTTATGACAATTTTAAACATAAGTAATCGTTAGTTTGTTTTAAAAACATTGTAAAATAAGTAATTTAGATTACGTTAGGTTATATTAAATTAAAATAACTATAACTCTTAGTTCAACCTATATCTTCATTTAAATAATTTTGAAAATAAATTAATTTTTTATAAAATATAATAAATGATACATTCCCATTCCTTTTTACTTAAAAATAGTACAATTAGATTACTTTAGGTTATTTTAAGTCAAGGTAAGTGAGGTTAGTTAGAATAAGTTTGGTTTTAGTTGATTTTTTCTCAATAAGAGTTATTCTATTTATGATAATTTTAAACACAAGTAATGGTTATTTTGTTATAAAAACATCAAAAACAAGTACATCAGATTACGCTGGTTTATAATAAATTATAATAACTAACCTACTTACGTTAGGTTACACTAATTCAAGGTTAGTGAGTTAGAATAAATTAAATTAAGTGAGAGTATCTTTTGATCTTTATAAAACTCATTCTCATGTAAATAATATTAAAAATAAATTAATTTTTTATAAAATATAGTTAATGACACAATCACAAGACATTTTTTACTTGAAAATAGTTCAATTTGATTACATTAGGTTATATTAAGTCAAGGTAGGTGAGGTTGAGTTAGAAAAAATTAAGTTAGGTTGTAGTTGGTTTTTTTTATTTATAAGAGTTATCCTACTTATGGTAATTTTAAACATATGTAGTGGTTATTTTGTTATAAAAACATTAAAAGAATAAGTATATCAGATTACGTTAGGTTATATTAAATTACAATCACGTTAGGTTGAACTAAGTCAAGTTAAGGTGTTAGATAAATTAAGTTAGAGAAGCTTTTATTCATTAGAAAACTTATCCTCAATGAAATAATTTTTAAAATAAATTTATTTGTTATAAAATATAATTAATATCAAATTCACAGAGTACTTTTTTACTTAAAAATAGATAAATTAGATTACGTTAGGTCAAAGTCAAAGAAATTAAGGTTGATTTAGAATAAATTAAATTAGGTTGTAGTTTATATTCTTCTTTACAATAACTAGCCTTTTTATGGCAATTTTAATAATTGTTAATTTATTATCAAAATAACTATTTTTGAGGTAAAAATTGTTGATTTTACATTTAGTATTTATTTATTTTACATTTAACCCCAATGAATTTTGGAATAGGATAGTTTTCGTCATATAACAGTAGTTTAGAATAATTTCAAAAGTCAATTTCTTAATAATTATTTTAAAAAATACCAATTTTTGTATAAACTGTTTATTATGAAGCATTCAATTCCTGTCGTTTCCCATTAAATCCCCGTAATTACGCAAAACTTTCACATTCCAGTTTATAAACCTAATTTATCCGGCGTTAAATAATGAAGAAAGCACAAAGATAACCATAAAAATGTTTAATTTCGCGTCGACGTCGTGGGGTCAGCATCCGAAACTCATTAAAAATAGTAAGCAGCTTACGATCCGGTATTTTTGGGTGGGTGGTGGCGCCGTTAATTAAAGAAGATTTAGGGTGAAAAAATTGTCGGTCGCTGCCGTTGCCGTAATTTACATTGTGGGGGTCGCGGACGCGAGTATGTTTTAATAATGCCGCTTCCGTGGCGATGCTAACAGCTTTTTGATTGCTTCCAAAACGAAATTATTTCGCAATTTTATTTGTGTGCCGTCTCGACCTCGGCGGTCTTCGGATAATAAACGTAAATGATTTAACTTAACATTTATTTCCGCGGGTTTTCCCGGACTAATTATGTCGCGTAATTAACCGCCACTCTCGCCGGGGTCTTATTGGGTCTTGGACTGGAGGAGGAAATAAAATGCGGTTTACTTATGCGACATAATAGATTGGATTTGTCCGGGTTCTTGGAATGCCTCCAAAGTGGCTGTTACAATTCCAAAAGCACTGAAAATATTACACCGACGGGTTAACCACGAGCTTCCAGACCGTTTCCAGGAACGACGCCCACCACGCTGGAAATACCTGGATTGGCAAATATATCTTTAATAACGTCGACATCATAATCAATGATTTTCACATGCGTGATGGGAAAACATAATTCATAAAAGAAATCTCATACTGAACCTTTTCATATTTCGGAGTAAATAACTCTATTATACGTAGGAAAAAGATCGCCACGATTTATCATATATCATTTCTTGTGCCCCGTTGATATATGGAACTTTCGAAACGACGCTTTGATTCCATCCTGCTCCAAATTTATACCGGTATTGGTTTTTTTTCCATACTGAAAGGCGAATGCATCCAGATGTAATTTCGACTGGATTAACTTTATCTCGAACGGTGGTTAAAATAAATATCCTTGAATTTATGCCGTTGGGAGCAATAAACATGAACACAACAATAAAACCAGAATATTCGTACGTATACGGTTAATAATTGATTTGGCGATTATTCTCCATTTAAATATTCATGGTCCATTCGAAAAAGCTTTATTAGCACGGCGAATGCGGAACGATTGAATATTAAAATCAATTTATACGGGAATTTCTGATTGAGATTCGGGAAGTACTTCCACAAGTTTATTGGTAATTTAGAATAACTTAATATGAAACTCTAAAGCATTTTTATAAATCGTACATTAAATTTAAATGTTACGAATATTTTAAATCATTATTTGAAAAATTAAATTAAAGAATTTATTTTCTTTAATTTTTATTCATTATAAATTAAACAGAACTGTTATTTTTAATTTAAATAAAGTTTAAAATTGATAAAACGGTTAATTTATAATTAATAAATAATTGTCTTATTTAATTTAGAATTAATAAAAAAATTAAATATTAAATATTGACTTAAATTAAAAATAATCGTTTTATCTATTTTAAAATTTATTTAAATTAAATATAAATAAATTTAAATTACCTAAAACATTTATTTTTAATTTAAGACTATTTAAATTTAATATTTAATTACATACATATAAAATTATTATTTTAAATTAAATAAAATAATTATTTATTAATTGTAAATTAAATAAAACAGATATTTTTAATTTATATTTAATTGTTTTATTAATTTTAAAATTAAATAAAACAATTATTTGTAATATATATATATATATATATATATATATATATATATATATATATATATATATATATATATATATATATATATATATATATTTAATTTAAATCAATTTAAATTTAATATTTAATTGTTTATTTAATAAGTTTAAATTAAATTAAATAATTATTTGTAATTTAAATTGATTTTGAATTAAATAATACGGTTATTTTCAATTTAAATAAGTTTAAATGTCAATTTTTTATTAATTTTAAATTAAATAAAACAATTTTTATTAATGTTTAAATAAATATAAACCTATTAAACAATTTCATGAAGAATTTAGATATTAATAGTCCTTCAATTGAATATTTAGTCACCTTCTTTTTAAAACATTGAAGATTTGTTTTAACTTTCGTACCTCCATGAGCTGATGTGGAGGGATGAATTTTTTAAATGTTAAAGACACCTTGAAGCTTATTTTAGGGTGTTATTTATGATTGTCTCGAAAACAAGGGAGATGATAAGAAATTATTTAGAATTTATTGGTTTATTTCCTACACTCTCATCCAGATTATTTATCACCTAATTTAATAGTGAAAAGGATGAACCAGGTGAATATTTCTATCATAATTTAAATATTCTAAGACACTTATGGGGGATTCTGTTCCTAAGAAGTAAAATAATCGACCATTTACCCTTTTTATTTCACTTCAGATACCATAACCAATTATTATTAGAACAGAGTAGAACAAATTTCCATAAAAATTTCACAATTTACGGTTCAAAATTCTAAGAATAAGTTGATTATATTAAAAGTAATTTATTTTATCCACTTTTCGATCCATTTTTAACAGGTACCATTTAAATTTTTTAATTAATCTGTAAAGTAACCTTTAAAATACATATAAAAAATATGATTTTGATGTTTATTAAATGTTTAAACATCGTGAATGTGTAAACAAATTGTATAATTACAACTACATTCTATAGGCAATTAATTTTATGTTTTCATATCTATTATCCTAATTCATTTGAATATTTTAATTAAGTTTTTTGTTGCGCATCCACCATTTTTACAACTGTTGTTAAAAATGGCGAATGCGCCACAAATCCTATAATTAATTACTATTAAACAAATTCTAAGAATAAGTTGATTATATTAAAAGTAATTTAATTTATCCACGGTTAGATCCATTTTTTACATGTACTACTTAATTTTTTTTAATTAATCAGTAAAGTAACCTTTAAAATACTATAAAAAATATGATTTTGATGTTTAATAAATGTTTAAACATCGTGAATGTGCAAACAAATTGTTTAATTACAACTACATTCTAAAGGCAATTAATTTTAAGTTTTGAAATCTCTTATCCTAATTCATTTGAATATTTTAATTAAGTTTTTTGTTGCGCATCCACCATTTTTACAACTGCTGTTAAAATGGCGAATGCGCCACAAATCCTATAATTAATTACTATTAAACAAATTCTAAGAATAAGTTGATTATATTAAAAGTAATTTGATTTATCCACTGTTAGATCCATTTTTAACAGGTACTATTTAATTTTTTTTTTTAATTAATCAGTAAAATAACCTTTAAAATACTACAAAAAATATGATTTTGATGTTTAATAAATGTTTAAACATCGTGAATGTGCAAACAAATTGTATAGTGGAAAATTATTAACATAGAATTGTTACATATGTAATCGATAGATTAGCCAAATGTGATATCATTTATGATCTAACACATTTTGACGTAATCACAACAGCTGTTATTTGTATGTATATTTTTGTTCTAATTACAATCTTCTTTATCTACACCAACAGTATCCTAAATATTAACATAAAACCAAAAATTAGAATAGGAAAAAATATGCAAACATAAACATTTGGATACAATATTTTTTTCACTTTCGATAAGACACAAATGGTCCAGGCAAGTGATTTATCACGGCGGCAGTAACGATATCGATACGTGTTTGAAATGGATCTGCCCCTATTTATAATGCACGTCGGATTGCGGCTTTGAAAAAGGGCCCGACCGGGAAATCGGAAGTCCTTAACGGTGGAAGATCGCACTGAAAGTCCTCGGAGATTGCAGATGGGCCTAATTTGGTCACAATCAATTTCACCGTGAATCGGTGCGAGACTCTCGATCATCTGGCTCTAATCTGGTGCGGTTTTTCATCTGCACCCTTCGCCGACGAACTGGTGGGGTTAATTATGTAAATTGGGTAATTGGCGTTTTGTTAGTTTGGGATTTCGACCTTAACACATTGTGGGGGTTGAATACTTAATTTCCAGGACTAAAAATAAGTAACATATTCACTATAAAAAGTAGTTCAACGTGAACTAAATCAATTTAGAGTGCCACAATTAAATAACTATGGAAGATTTCAAAGACATAGATAAAATAGTTAAATAAAGTTTCAAGGATGGAACCAAAACTACTTGTATCGATTTAACTTTGAACTCAAATCCTGGGTATTTGCCCAGATTTGAAGGCGAGGGTAAATATCAATCTAATTATACATATTTAGTACACAAGAACTACTAAGGTCGTATCCACAGTGTACGTCCTTTCTCTTCAGTAATCTCCGCTCCTAGATCATGAATATGCAGGGCGTCGTATTACAATTCGGTCCTACGGTTGATCCCGCAAATATTATACAGTGATACATCTTTGGGGGGATGTTGAAACATAATCATAACAAACAGTAACCAAAAACTCACACAGTATGACTGCCCAAATACAAATTTGTTACTATTAGTTAAGTTATTACAACGGTTCACCTGTTAACTTAAACAGGGCTGCTCACAAAGTAATTAGCTTTATTAAAAATGCTAACAGCATTACAATTTTAAGTGCCAATCTGGCCCTTGCGTTTTATTGTAACGCTGTTAGTCTAATTGGTTCTCACAAAGTTTCCTCATCGAATATCGATCTACACCTGTTTCATCGCCTTATCGTACCAGGAAGAAATTATATTATGATAATAATTAAGGACTTTAGGAACTTTTAAAGCACCGACGCATCGTCCACTTCTATTAATAATCCCCACTCAATTTAATAACTCCAGATGCAGTTTTAGTTCTATTTTGATCATTATTTAAAGAAATTATTTATTTTTTCTATATAATAAAAATAATAAGCTTTTTATTTATGCCAACATCTCAAAATTAATTTTTTATTATGTGTTAATATTAATTATTTAAATAATTAAATGAATACTAATACTATTTAATAATTTATGGCATCAAAAGACTGATAAATCTTTAAATAACACATCTACATAGTATTATTCATTATTAATATACAAACATTGCTTTAAAATACTTAAAACGAAAGAAACTTAAAAAGGAAAAATTAGATGTTAGATTACCTATTTTAGAAACACCTTGTATGTGATTTGTGTAATGTAATTTAAGAACACTATTAATATCTCCATCTAGATATTACTTAAAAGACTAACCTCTAATGAACAGAGGAAACCGTAATTGTATATTTGAAATAGAAATCGAAACAAAAAGGAAACATCCTGATCCTTATTGCAGTATTGCCCTCTACCGGAAAATAGCTAAGCTTTCAGGGAATATATTTATTGATTGTGCTTTTGCTGCCCTCTTTAAGTTGTAAATAGTTTCATTTTAAACGTAGAATTCTCCTATTTATGTTGTACAACTAATAATACAATAAATAAAGTATTCTACTCTCTACTACTATTAATAATTTTATACTAATTGATAGTTAGGACCACAAATCACAGTAGTTTACACCATTCATATTCATTTAAGTTAAATACTATTTGATAGGTTGAAATCCAACTTCATTACAAAAGTTCAACAATAAATAAAAACTTTAAATTTTGGAAAATTATTTTAAAAATTTATTAGTCACTTTAAGAAACTTTTCACCCGTTTTTAATGCAATAATAATTTTGAGATTAAAGCGCCCTGTTAAAATAATTAGCTCAGCAGGAACATAAAAGGCAATTTCATTAAATCTCCTCGGAGATGGGACTAAGCTGCGAAAGCACAATGTTAATGAAATAATATCAGTCAGGTGGCACTATTAAAAAAGCACATCTTCCACGAGCTTTTCATCATGTTTACAAGTACGAGCTTTAAGACGTGATTTTTTCAGAAAGTATTTATTACATGGAGCAACATGGAAATTTGTTATTTTTGTTAGTTAATTATAAAATTATACAAAAAACCAATTTAAATTACAAATATCAAAGGACTCAATTATCAGGTTTTTTTCTGAGCTTATTAGTAGTCATTAATTCGTCGAGAAGTTTGTGAATCTTTGGTGACAGGCAGCGTAATTTCGTTCCACTCCGTCCAGAGTTTTTAATTTAAAGTTTGTGTAAACAAAGATTTGTTCGATGGTTAGTAGGCTGAACCTTAAGGAAGGAACGAGCTTCCATCGACAGTTAATCGATGAATTGTACTGAAATAACGTTAATGAAAAAAAAAACTCTTTGTATCTCCTGTAAATGTATCTTAAAAGTTAAATTTGTTTTTAGATGAATATCTTGTTATAAGTTTAAAAGAAAAAAACCCTTGAACTAAGTTTCAAATTAAACGTATCATTATTGGCATGACTTACACTTATCCTTTTTTTTTGGGGCCTTTTTTAGCTACTACAGATTTAATACTTACCCAAACTTGGGACAAAAAACCTTATTGAATGAATGAATATCTATAGTATATTCCATGGCATGTAACAATTATTTGATTATCCATTAAAATTCAATATCTGGTGTATTAAAATTGTCTCAGACACCGATTGAACCCGGTAAAACCTAAGGGGGTAGGAAAAGGCACGTCCGCTTAATGAGACAAAGGAACACGCTCGCCATACTTTGCAAAGGTACAGGTAGCGTTTAATATTGGAACTAATTAACAAGATCCTTCTAAATCAAACACGCCGTCCTAATCTCCTAGAGCAAGCCTCTCATCGTCTTATATCCGGCGTTTTTTTTCTCCTGCTTTAGTCGTTTACATGATCTCTAATTATTGAGCAGCCGAGATTCCTGAGGGGAAATTTAGCAACTTAAATTTAAATGGTAAATTTATATTCAAACGACTAATTATTATTGAATTTGATTAAGTATCTTAAAATTATTTAATTTGGTCTACCTAGAAATCCACTTAAATGTTATTTGGTCATAAATATATATATATATATAAGTTTAGGAAAGTTATAAATAAAAATATACGTTTTACTTCGTTTGATACTGGATCGGGTGGTAATAAAATGTAAACGATGATGCTTTCATTATTTTAACATTTGTGACCCTCAAGCACCCTGAAATTTGCGGGTTTCATATATATACATGTATGTATGATGTTTTTTTATGACTGTAGCTTTTTTATTTCCAAATTGGCCTTCACTAGTTATGACGTTTTATGTTTTATGAAGTGTCTTAAATTTATGACTACTTATTAGATTATTTTAAATGTCAAGATAGATCGATAAAAATTTATAAATAATAAATGTTTTAATTTGAAAAATGTGGTCATACATCAAAAGGTCTGTACAGAATTTTAACACAAATTCTTCTTTTTAGTACAAAAATTAGCAATTATGAGACACAGGGTCTTCAAATTAATGATTAATAGTATTTTCTTTGTTTGGCCTAAAATTTATTCTAAATTTGTTCTCGACATTTTCTATAAAAATATAATAGAAATATAAAAAAAAATGGATTTCAATAGAATTTCAGGTTTCTCTTAAATTAGATTTGCTTAATTAATGAGCTAAAAAAGACATTTTTTGAAACATGTTTAATTTTAATTTATTTTAAAATAGGTAGTCAAAATTTGGAAACAGAAGAGCATGTCCATTAACGAAGATAATGAAGAAAATTAAGGAAGTTTCTGTTCTGGGTCTCTAATTTAAATTTCAAAAATTGTTTTTTCTCATATTTCCGCCTCCTTTGGTCCAATCTAATTTAAATTTGGTATGTATTATCCTACAATATATGCCAATAATTCAGTGTAATAATTTATTCATAATGATACAGTGGCGTACATTCTACATTCACCCCTTTTTCTTTTCCTATTTTCTACGCCTTTGAGTATTTCTAAAATTATTAAACTTTTTATATTCTTTGTACAATTTCCTACAAAAATGTTCTCTTAATTAATTTTAATTAATTAAGCCATTTCTGAGATATTTCAGTTTTAATGTTTGAAGAAAATTAAAATATATATTAAAACTTAAATATTTCAAAAACGGCTGTATTAATTAAAATTAACCAACAGCTTTTTTTTTCTAAATTGTGCATAGATTATAAAAAGCTTAATAGTTTTAAAAAATATTGGGGGACGTAGAAAATAGGCTGTATTTTCTTCAAAGGACCTTAATATTTTATAATAATTATTATTTTCTTCTTCTCTGAAGAGCTATGTTTCTTTTTTCTCACTGAAAGTGAATTTATTTCATAAAATAATACAAAATATTATAAATTAAACTATTAAATTTTAACTAAAGTATTGTTAAATACAGACACAAAACGTAATTACATTTGAATGTGCCATTTCTTTGACCAACCAAATTAGATTAACAAAATGTAACAAATAAAGCAACAAAAAGTATAGAATACTGAAATATATTTTTATACTGACTGAACAAAATTTTTATTAAATCATTTCATGAAATATCTTACAAATTGTTTGATTATAAATTTTGTACTCTTTCTCTGACAACTTCTATATTATAGTCCTTTATAATATATTATTTGATTAACGTATTAAAATTTCAGACTTTTATGAAGAAAACTATATAAAACATTATAAGACTTAAATATTCACCAATTTTATAAGTTTTTTTCAAGAATAATAGTAATTACTTCAATTTATATAATATTAAATATTTTTAAATATGTATTACACATTAAATTTAATATTAATTAAATTGGACAGTAAAGTCACTAATCATGATTATGATTTAAAATCTTAGTCAACTATTTATTAACCTCTCAAAACCAGCATAGTTAATAATTTATGTGAATGGTCAAGATGTTATAAAAATGGTGAACCTTTTGAGTGTAAAAGGATTAAATAATTAAATAATGTATTGTATAAATAAAAATTCTGGAGGATAATTAATAAATTTTTTAGAAAAAAATATTTGAATTTTCACTATTATTAAACAGAAAATATGATTACTGATTACATTTTTGGAATTCATTTTTAATCAGTCCAAAAACAAAAAAGTTCAGTGTTTAATTAATAAATTGAAAGACTCTTTTCAAAATAATTGACAAGTATATCAACTTATTTTATTTTAATAAATAAATATCTAATCAAAAAGTACTAAAAATTAATATTATATGTTATTTTATAAGTATTAAAAAATCTTAAATATAATAATAATAATTTTATATTATAAATGAAGTATTAACAAATATAAATCATCAAATAAAATTTAAAATTAAATAAATTTCAGAAAACATTTATTTTCTAAATTGGTACCGGCACAATTTATAATATTTTATGTCCTTAAGTTCCTTAAATTTTTCACAATTTATAAACTCATATTTTTTCATGATAGATATAAATTTATTCTATATATTTTCTATTGAAACACAATGTATATCTAAAAAAAATACGAAATGGTTGTGAAAAAGTAAAATTTTAACATCGATACATATTTAAATTAAAAAACAACTGATACATGATGCTATTTAATTGTGAAATTTCACGTGACAAAAATCAAGGTCCACCCCAGGGTCTAATTTAACGAAGTTAAACGCCAAAGACAGGCAGAAAAGTAACACACGACTGTAGTTGTCACTGAATGATGAATGGTTTGCTATCGTGGACAGATTGTTAGCAATCAGTCAATAGAACAGGCCCAGATTGAAAAGAACTGGACTAAAAACTTACGGTCCGAATGCCATGTGACCCATTTTTTATCTTCACTCGATTAATTTGTCAACTATTTACCCCCTGAACGTAATTTTCGTGTTACTCAATTAGCTGTCTATTAGCTTTATAAGGTTTAAATTTATAATTTGGATGAATAATAAATATGGGAACGTTTGACGTTTAATTTAACTGACCCAATAATTAAACCAAAATGGACTTTTCATGCAAATCCATTAACCTTCACATGAGCCCAGCAATAATTTCGGCAGTTATCATATAATATTAAGGTTAATCGAAAATCCAATTTCGTATAGTTATTCAGATACGTAATTGAATTAAAGGTCAAAAACAAAGTAGGGTCCTGTGGTAATCCGGAATTAAAGCTCAAAACTTCCAGGCGACTCTTCAATTAAACTAGCCACTCCATCCGGCAAAATTGAATAACACCCTCTCCCCAGGAAAACATTTTTTCCTACACCCAGTAAACAAAATACTCGTATATCACACCGACAAGTTTATACAGAAGCTAATTAAAGTTGTTCGCCGATTAATTTACTTGATTAAATTCAGATCGATGTGCCGCAAAAAACTCCCACAGGATATAAATTGATTTCATGACTTATTTAACCGTTTATCGGGACGACGAATTAACAAATCGCCGCCTGGAAAACTTCAAAATTAATCGCTCTAGTTGGGAACGTTAATATTCCACGGGATTTTTTTTTCGGGGGTCCGTGGCGCATTCCTGCCCCGTTAATTTATAATCGTGCTATCAAAACAAATTTGTCGGGTGCAAGTTTTGGACTTGCCGCATTACCATAATTAACTGCTTATAACAAAGAATTGTTCAACTTGCCACATTAACCAAGTTCGGTGGGGCTCTGTTGCATTGCGCCAAAAAAAGTTGGACACTCAAATGAGTGCAAATTAATGGAGTCGAAGGATTATTCTTTTGTTTTTCCTCATGGTAATGAAGGGGACTTGGGGAATTTTCTTTGGCTGGCATGAAAAATTAACTGTTGCTGTTTGTATGAAACAAGAAGTAAAATGATGGGGCAAATTAATTAATTAACCAGTAAAATTAACTACACGACTTTTATTTTTTTCTTTAGTTGAACAGACAGCCATAATTACTAGACATTTAATTTATTTACTCAAGGTCACAAAAATACAATAAATGTCAAATAAATTACAAAAGATATTTTAAATTTTAAATTCAGAATTAATTTATATATCATAACTAAGTTTTTAGAAGTATTAGTATAAATAATAAAAACTAAAATTGAATTTTAAACAAAAGCTTTTGAAAATTATATATTTGTTAAAACATTTATACACTACTTTAAACAAAATTATTAATATTATGTTGAATACTCTTTATTCATTATAATCATCTGTAAATAGTGAGGCAAAGATTTAATGAATAGAGTCAATGGACGTTTGAAATTAAACTAAATTAAATTGGCAAATGGTTCCATTACATCTCCCATGATGTCTCTGTATTAAAGTACATTCAAACATTCCCTATTTTCTACGCCATTGAGTATTTTTTAAAACTATTAAATTTTTCATATTCTTTGTATAATTTATAACAAAAATGTGCTCTTGATTAATTTTGATTAACACAGTCGTTTTTGAGATATTTCAGTTTTAATATTTGAAAAACAGCTGCATTAAACAAAATTGACCAGGAGTACTTCTTTTTTGTAAATTATACAAATATTATAAAAAGCTTAATAGTTTTAAAAAATATTAAGGGGTATAGAAAATATGGCAGAACAAAATTGGAAAACACCCCAGAATTTATGCCATTGTAATAATATGGAAAAACTATTACATTGAATTGTAGTTATATATTTTAGGACTATATATACCAAATTTAAACATAATTGGAGCAAAGACTGCGGAAATATGTGTAAGAAACAATTTTTAAAATTTATATTTGTACTGTGATATTTCATGTTAATTATTATTTCCTTCATCTCTGAACAGCACTGTTTCTTTCTTCTCACTGAAAGTGAATTTATTTCATAAAATAATATAAAATATTATAAATTAAACTATTCAATTCTAACTAAAGTATTGTTAAATACAGACACAAAACATAATTACATTTGAATGTGCCATTTCTTTGGCCAATCAAATTAGATTAAAGTAATATCTCCCACGTTCATAACATGTGTAACAAAAAAAGCAAAAAAAGTATAAAATACTGAAATATATTTTTATACTGACTGAACCAAATTTGTATTAAATCCCTTCATGAAATATCTTACAAACTGTTTGATTATAAATTTTGTACTATTTCTCTGACAACCTCCATATTATAGTTTTTTATAATATATTATTTGATTAAAGTATTAAAATTTCTCACTTTATAAGACTTAAATCTTCTCTAATTATGTAACAGTTTTTACTGAAGTAGAATAATAGTAATTACTTCAATTTATATAATATTAAGTATTTCTAAACATTAAATTTAATATTAATTACATTTATTGGAGAGTAAAGTCGTTAATAATGATTATAATATTTTTTTATAAAATTAGCATTATTTCTTTCTTCTCACTGAAAGTGAATTTTAAGATCTTTTATAAAATTAGTGAACTATTACCCTTTCAATATAACTATAGTTATAATTTTGGCGAATGCTCCACATGTTATAAAAATGGTGGATGCGCCTCAATTAATATTTTGTACTAATAACCTTTTGAAAGTGAAAGAATAACAAAATAGCTGATTATATCCATGCTGTACTGGCCAATTTGGCACTTCTCAACTTTATGGTAAAATTTAGCTATATTTGAAAATATTTTTAGTTTTTATTCGAGTTCCATGTTCCGTTCCATTCAAAAGTTATCTGGGGGACCCTTTTTACGACCTTACTGTGCGTATAAATAAGGGTAAATATAAAAATATATTATACGAAATGATATTTTTATGGCAAGAAATAAAATTTAATATAAAAGATTTTAACTATTAATATTTTTAAGGTAAAATAAATATTATATTCTAAAAAACATGTAATTTTTTAAATAAATTGTATATTATTACAATTTCACTGATTATTTTTTCCATACAAAACATGTATGAATTGTGACAAACTAACTACAATAACTCATTAACAAAATGATTACAATTTACTGCTTATTACTCCTATATTATAGTATAATTAGGTTAATCAAACCGACAGCTCCCAAAACAATTTGACATTCCGAAACAACCCCATACAATAAACATGTAAAATAATCCAAAACGTCAACAGAACGGCACAAAGCATTTAAACCAGACACCAATCAACATTGTGTCGTATCCAAATAACGACATTCTAATAAGTTATTAATAACAACAATCCCGAGATGTTGGTTGGTGCCCCGGAGGAATCCCATTATGTCGAATTTTATGTAAATGCTCGAAACTACTTCATACGGTTAAATTCAATGTAAACATTACATTGTATTCATGAATTTAAATTCGGCCGTTACGTGTCTCCTTTAATCTGTCGCACGGTGCAGCTTGGAGCACACGGGACGCGGATGCGGGAATAACCCCGAATTTCCCGTACGTACGTACATACGTATGGGACAGGCGAAAAGTGAAAACGGTTTTACATATAGATGGGTCCCGTTTCGTTTTTCTTTCATTTTTTTGGTGCGTTGACATTTTACCTGGCTTTCCATTCTTTTGATTCGCATCATTTGAACGTTGACGTGTTTGAATATCAATAACAATGTAAATAGGTTAATATCGAATGTGAGCCGGTGAATTTACGATGTGGAATTGATAAAAAGGCATATTTTTCGTATGTTTTTACTGAAAATATCTGATAAAAATTGTTAATTCAACGTTCTACTGCCCCCCTACATAATTAATTAATGGTTGTGTTAATGCTTAAATTTTGAGCCACAAGTTAAGAATTTACATTATAATTAAAAATCTTTAAACTTTTTCAATGTTTTTAATATTAAATAAATTCCACTAGAACGTTCCCAGATGTTTTCTATATCATTTATATTGCTTGTGTTAGGAAAATTAATAATAAATTCATTTTATAAATCTATAATGATATATTGATTAGTTTAAAACTAAATTATAGAGAATATTTTTAAAAATGTGTTTAAAAATGTATAAGTTAATTGGTTTCTATTTTAAGTTTTTATTGATAAAATAATTATTATTTGAAAATATAAAATTAGACTTAATTTATCAAATAAAATAATAAAAATATAATAACACAAGTATTTGGACGGATGCTAAAATATTTTTTAATTTAATAATTTAATTTAACAGATACAGTGAGGTCGTAAAAGGTATCTCTTTTTAATAGTAAACCTTGAATAACTTTTAATATTATTAAAATATCTCAAATGTGAATGAATTATAAAAATATTAACTGTTTTTCTGACAATAACTTCTCTGTTGAATTTAGCATCCTTAAAAAGACTTTTAAATATCAAAATATGAAGAATTGTTTCCACTAAAATAAAACTAACATTCTAATATATTTTAAATTCAATGTGATATAAAATCGCCATTTTTTTAATTAAATAATTTGATTCTACATAGATCATTTAACATATTAAAATTTCATAAAGAAAAGTGAAAACAATAACGTAAATTGTTATAATTTATTTACACATTTATTAAACAAGAATAAAGTAAATAAAACGAAGAAAATGAATATAATGAATAGAATTAATAGAATGAATAGAATGAACAGAGTGAACAGAATGAATAGAATGAATAGAGTGAATAGAATGAATAGAATGAATAGAATGTATAGAATGAATAGAATGAATAGAATGAATAGAATGAATAGAGTGAATAGAATGAATAGAATGAATAGAATGAATAGAATGAATAGAATGAATAGAATGAATAGAATGAATAGAATGAATAGAATGAATAGAATGAATAGAATGAATAGAATGAATAGAATGAATAGAATGAATAGAATGAATAGAGTGAATAGAATGAATAGAATGAATAGAATGAATAGAATGAATAGAATGAATAGAATGAATAGAATGAACAGAATGAACAGAATGAATAGAATGAATAGAATGAATAGAATGAATAGAATGAATAGAATGAATAGAATGAATAGAATGAATAGAATGAATAGAATGAATAGAATGAATAGAATGAATAGAATGAATAGAATGAATAGAATGAATAGAATGAATAGAATGAATAGAATGAATAGAATGAATAGAATGAATAGAATGAATAGAATGAAAAGAATTAATAGAATTAATAGAATGAACAGATTTAATGGAATAAATAGAATGAACAGAATGAATTAAATGAGCAGAAAAAATAAAATTAACAGAACGAACGGAATGAACAGAATAAATAGAATAAACAGAATGAATAGAATAAATAGAATTAATAGAATTAATAAATTTAATAGAATGAATAGAATGAAGAAATTAAATAGAATTAACAGTATTAATAGAATAAACAGAAAATTAATAGAATGAACAGAATTAATAGTATGAACAGAATAAATAGAATATACAGAATAAATAGAATAAATAGAATAAATAGAATAAATAGAATAAATAGAATAAATAGAATAAATAGAATAAATAGAATAAATAGAATAAATAGAAGAAACAGAATAAACAGAATAAACAGAATAAACAGAATAAACAGAATAAACAAACAGAATAAACAGAATAAACAGAGTAAACAGAATAAACAGAATAAACAGAATAAACAGAATAAACAGAATAAACAGAATAAACAGAATAAACAGAATAAACAGAATAAACAGAATAAACAGAATAAACAGAATAAACAGAATAAACAGAATAAACAGAATAAACAGAATAAACAGAATAAACAGAATAAACAGAATAAACAGAATAAACAGAATAAACAGAATAAACAGAATAAACAGAATAAACAGAATAAACAGAATAAACAGAATAAACAGAATAAACAGAATAAACAGAATAAACAGAATAAACAGAATAAACAGAATAAACAGAATAAACAGAATATACAGAATAAACAGAATAAATAGAATAAATATAATACATAGACTAAATAGAATAAATAGAATATTTATTCTATAATAAATAGAATAAATAGAAAAAAACAGGAAAAATAGAATAAATAAAATAAACAGAATGAACAGAATACATAGAATAAATAAAGAACTACAACAAGTAACTCGTTAACAAAATACTTACCATTTACTTTTGTTCAATGTTACTCTTAAAAACCGCTTTAAAAACTGTGAAAATATTTTTAAGGAGAATTTTAGGTAAAGTAATAAATAAATTTAAATTTTTAAAATTTCAAAAAATTCCAATTTTATCAATTTTTTTCTAAAGATCAAATAAAAATTTAAAATACTATTTAATTAAAATTCCGGCACAAAGGAAAGTTATTTTAAAAGTAAATATTGTAAAGGGATAATCCCTTTAAAAAAAACCGGCTCTCCGACATTAAATTGATCGGCCCCTTAATTGAGCAACACCATCGAATACAAAACACCCGGCAACTTCCACAATTAAGTTTTCGCTGCAAAGCCAACATCCATTGGGCCGAAAATTGATTAACCGCAACCGTCTAAAGTCGAGTGGGGGTCCGTCGAACGTCGACGGTCCCGGGCCCCTTATTGAATTTTAACTGAAATAAATTACACACGCTCCCTCCAAATCCGGCGAAAGAGTTGCCGGACCACTAATGAAAATGTTTGGCCTCTACGGTCCCGCAAATCCCGGGACCATCGTCTAGTTTCTATTCGGGGGGTGGCGGTCAAAAAGAAACGGTCGGGGGTGAGTTTCCGGAGCGGCCACCGGAAATCTTGAGAATTTGTTTTGAAGTTTGTTACCGAATTAACTTCTTCTTTGCATTTCTGAGTCTATAAAAGGGTTTCTATTAAATTGGTAACTTTAATAATAATTGATTTTTATTAATATTTTCTGAAAAAAAGGAAAAATAAACGTATACACTCTGCATATTTATTTAAAAATAGGGATTTATTTTTAATTTTCTAATCCTCTAAGTAATTTGGATGGTTAGGATGGTCCCTTAAATGTCTCCCAAGAATGTCCCAGATATGTTCTATTGGGTTAAGATCTGGACTTCGAGGTGGCCAGGCCACAACATTAATCCCAGCGTCATAAAAACTTGGTCCTTTCCCAGGATTAAGAGGAAGCAGAAGTCAATAGTATAAACTCAACTCAGAAACTAGTTACTGATTACTTAAGTTAAAAAATAATTAACATCAAAATGGCAGTTGGCCTGTGACATCAAAAGATGTATAAATAGTAGTTGGTTAACATATTTAAAATGTCTAGATTTGAATGCTTTGATGTTTAAAGAGGAATTCTTTCAAAATCCTAATCACAACATTCCTCCGGTTCCCCACAGTCAAACTCCCATCCATCCTCCACATTAATTAAACCGTTTCAATTCCAGAATCCAATCACGGCCCGTCCAAACATCTCCGGCAGATGAACAGATCGGACCTTAACCTACGGCAACGAAGAGTCGGCGGCGGTCCACCGGAGGACGGCAGGCGTCCGGAACGCAGGCGCCCGATGGCGTCGCACCACAGCGTCAAGACGCGCTCCCGCCGGCCAGTGATGCACATGACGCGGCGGCGGCGGAACGCGTCGCGACGCACTGGTGGAGACGCGCGTATCGACGGCCGCGGCGATATTTTGCCACAGGTGCCCCCGTTACTTTGGCCAGTGATCGGTTTACAATTTTAATGTGTCGTGCCACTTTTCTCGCTTTATGCCTGTAAGCGAATTTTTAGTATTTGTTTAAATTTAAATTTATTTATTTATAATAATTTCATTTAGTAATATTTATATTTAAAATTATTTATGTATAATTATTTAAAAATATATTAATCAAAATTGCTGGAAATAAATATTAAAATACCCAATTAAAATATACCATCAAACTATATTTTTTTAAATACTTTGATCAAATATTTAAATCATTTAAATTATTATTTATTTAAATTTAAAATTATTTATTTATAATTATTTAAAAATACGTTTATGAAATTTGCCAGAAATAAATAATAAAATAGTAAATTAAAAATTCCAACATAATTTTTTAAATAATTTGATAAATGTTAAAATCATTTAAATTATTTTTAGTATTTATTTAAATTTAAAATTATTTATTTATAATTATTTTAAAAATATTTATGAAATTTGCTGAAAATAAATAATAAAATAACAAATTAAAAAATACCATCAAACTTTATTTTTCAAATATTGTGACAAATTTTTAAATCATTTAAATTATTTTTAGTATTTATTTAAAGTTAAAATTATTTATTTATAATTATTTATGAAATTTGTTGGAAATAAATAATGAAATAAGAAATTAAAAATTATCATTCACTTTATTTTTTAAATACTTTAATAAATTCCATTTAAATTATTTTAAGTACTTACTTAAATTTATATAAATAAAAAATATTTATGAAATTTATTGGAAATAAATTATAAAATAATAAATTAAAAAATACAACTAGGCATTATTTTTTTTTAATAATTTGAAAAATATTTAAATCATTTAAATTATTTTTAGTATTAATTTAAACTAATAATTAATTATTTATAATTATCTAAAAATATATTTATGAAATATGCTGGAAATAATTAATAAATTAACTAATTAAAAAATACCATCAAATTTTATTTTTTAAATACATTAAAAAATATTTAGTTCCTTTAAATTATTTTTAGTATTTATTAAAATTTAAAATTATTTATTTATAATTATTTAAAATTATCTATTAAATTTGTTGAAAATAAAAATAACAAATCAAAAAATACCAAACCAAACTTTATTTTTTAAATAATTTGACAATTTTCTAAATCATTTAAATTAATTTTAGTATGTACTTATATTTGAAATTTGCAGGAAATAAATATAAAATAGCAAATTATTTTTTTAAAATACTTTGATAAATGTCTAAATCATAATAATATAAAAATACTTATAAAATTTATTGAAAATAAATAATAAAATAATAAATTAAAAAATACAATTAGTCTTTTTTTTTAAACTTGAAATTTAAATAATATTTTTAGTATTTATTTAAATTATTATAATTATTTAAAAATATATTTATTGAATATCCTGGAAATAATTTATAAAATAACTAATTAAAAACTACCATCAAACTTAAATACTTTAAAAAATATTTAGTTCATTTAAATTATTTATTTTTTTTTAGTATTTATTAAAATTTAACATTATTTTTTATAATTATTTAAAATTATCTATGAAATTTGCTGGAAATAAATAATAAAATAACAAATTAAAAAAGACTATCAAACAATATTTTTTAAATACTTTGACAAATATTTAAATCATTTGAATTACTTTTAGTATTTATATAAATTTAATTTTTTTTATTTATAATTATTTAAATACTTAGTAAACATTTAATATTTAAATTATAAAATAATAATATAATAAATTATATTAACTAAAACTAATAATTTATGAATTTAATTAAAAATAATAATAACAAGATTACAATATATTATTATATTATAAATATATTAATAGTAATTGTATAAAATATTAATTATTTTATAAATTTTCCTAATTAAAAATCATATTATAAAATATTTTATGTCCATATCTTGTTAATTTTTAACTGTTAAATACAAAAAATATATATGTCATATTAGATTTAAAATGGTTTCAAAATAAATAGAACTGAACCACTTTAAAAATAAAAATAAATTGAAAAATTATATTAAAAATAGACGTATCTTAAGCACTTTCTGTTTGGCCTTATGCCAGATTCCCATCACCATTTTTTAATTAGTAATTTGTCAAAAAACAGACTAAAATATAGATAAATATTAATGTTTTGATTCATATTGAAAAATAACTTTTACATATTTAAATAAATATGTAAAATAATTCTCGTATTACAAGAATTTATAAATTATTTTATAAATTCCTCTGTAATATTTAAATGCCTAAAATAAATACCCAGTTATTGATTTTGTATTATTTCAGGTTTAAATATTCTCTCAAAACGTATTTAATTTAGAAAATTTAAATTGTATGTTTGAATAATTTACAGTGGTCAGTTAATGAAATTAAATAACTGCATAATTATATAAATGAACTAACTATATTTTAATAGTATTATGAATTAAATATTATTTCAAAAATGTTACATAATTTTGCACTAAACATTGATTATTAAAATATATAATATATAAGCCGATTTATTTGAATTTAATTCCCAGATAATTCAAAATTCATTGAAATTCAAGAGTTGTTTTAATAAAATATTAAATTTTAAAACTGATTTCAAATACACTGAATTACATACATATATGAGTTAAATAAACTTTATAATTATTCAATAAATATTTCTCTTTATTAAGACAAATTTTAAATAAAATAGTTTGTTAATTCTACATTAATTTAGATTCTGGAAATAAAATATTAAAATTATTTTATTAATTTTATAAATATTTCCCTGATACTGTATTGTATTTAAGTAATTAAGTTTTGTTCATACATTTTCAATTATTAAATATGGAAATTAAAACACAAAATTAATTTAAAATTATTAATTTTGTATATCAAAGTAAAATTGAATTTTTAAAAATACTGGAACTAAAATTAATTTGAACTTGATGAACTTTCAATAGCCATTTTTAAATGTATTTGTATCTCCAAACCTATATTTATTAATACCGAAACTAAATTTACCAAACTTATTACATCTGTCAGTGTTCATTTTGTAAAATTGTTTAATCCAATTTAATATTCAACATACATCATGAAGTATTAACGTGTACATGAAATCGCCATATATCCTGACACATCCTGAAATATAAACACTGTCAAAAACTCAATTTTATTTATTTGTACACATTCCGATAACAAGCTTTTTATGTCGACAAACATTCAATCATACACTTTTTATTAAACCGTCCAAATCACATAAACAAATTTATAAATATAATGTTGCACAATTTAAAAAACATTACAGTGGCAATAACGATGCAAATATCCATTATGGTTGGGCAACTAACGTATCATTTGTATTGTGACGAACAATGGTTCCGGTATTAGGTTATTTCTACCGGAGCCGAAACATAACGACAAAAGAAAAGCGGGAATTCGACTCTTTTTATTTATGTTACGTTTCCCGATTGATAAAACACGGTATGGCGTGCACTGTCAAACTGAAATCGTTAATACTGAAAAGCTGATGTATGGAATTTTTGAATACATTTAAATAAACTAGACGGATATTGTGTTATTCTGAAAGTGGGCCTCCTGGAATTGTACAATGGTGTGAAAGGACTTTATTATGCAAAGAATACTTTACATACGTCTACAGCCCTTCTGGTGTTGATGATTTATCAACTATTATTAAGTAATTTATTCAAAAATATTAATCATATTTTGTCCTTCAGATCTGTTTAAGAATTTATTTCAAAATGAAGTTAGACATAATTAAGTATCACTTAAAAGTCTTTCAAGCCTGGTGGTTACTTGGGCAGTCCTGCTGAAGAGTTCAACTCTAATCGCCATTATAAAAATATCTTAATATCTCAGATTATTTTCTTGAGATAAAAAGACAGCAAATTCTTACCTCTTTTACAAGAATTTAATATTGGCACCTGGAGAAGGTGGATTCTTTTGTTAATCTGGATACAAGTTACTCTGCAGACTTTTCTGTAAGGTTTAGCTCCCTTATGATATCGTTTAGTTCCTGCTGATTAAAATGTTGGAGAATTATAACATCTTCTTCAAAGTCACTGTAGCTTTCTTCATCGGAGGTTGATGTTTTTGTAGCATCTTCCATTAGCTCAAGAAAACTGCTGAAATATGGAATAGATATTAGATAGGTCTTATGATGAAGCTAAATCTTTATTTAATCATTAGTACAACAAACTATCTCTTGTCAATCATTTTATAATCGAAGTCTGGAGTTCTAGATTTATCCTGGTTCCCCAAATTGTGATAGATAAGGCCTTTTCACAAAGTTAAAATTAAGTTTTCTACTTTCTTCTAAAGACATTTTTATATTTATCTAAATTCAATTTACTTGAATCTCAAAAATTGATACTGACTGAAAAAAATCTGAATCACACATTTGAAATATCCTAAATCAGTCCTTTATTTTCAGCACTGAGAAATCAATACAACTGCATTTGACAAGTTAAAAATTAACGTGTTACTTAAATTATTTTGTTCGTTAAAGTGCTAAAAATATACACAAACACTAATCATTTAAATTTAGTAAAATATAAAATTAGTGAGGGTTAATTTGTAATTTAAAAAAATTACTGCTTAAATGTCACCCTTGCAATTAAATTTAATTTGACTTTATCCGACTTCTTGAAAGTGCTCCATTCAATCAATCTCAATCCGCGTGAAAGATTAATTCAGAACTTTAATTCAGCATCTTCAATAGTAATGTCGACTATTTTGGTTGCGGATTAATCATTTCGTCGTCGTCGTCGATTGACGACTTAAAATGGCAAATTGGTAGTAGATCCTTTCAAAAAAAAAAGCTTCAAATAAAAAAGTAATTGAATCAATTTAAACTCGTGATATAAATTAATTTAGAAAAAAAAACGTTGAACCTGAGGAATTTACGTAATTAATTTAACTTCAAACGGGTTTTTATTGTAATTATTATTGTTTTAATTTATCCGAGGAAAAATGTAATTGCTTAAACGTACAGTTTGGCCGTGTCTGTTGGTTAATTGAACGTCATTCACGTGTGCTCATACACACACAATACAATGTAACATTAATGTGGACATAACGTGTTCACCCCCTGAATTGTAATAGGAATCATTATGAAAATAGTTGCTCGTATAAGTTTCAACATTCTAGGTGTCTGGCATTTTCCGTCCAGGCCCTCAAATTCGTCTTGTCACCGGCGCCAACCTGGAATGGAAACGACCCAGTAATTAACCCGATAACCCCCAGTAAAGGGTCTCCTTTCCATCCCTGTAATCGTTATGTATTTGCTTAACAACGCCTCCATGCAGATAGTGCTGCAATTTGGACTCTCTCCTTTTCTTACCTGGTTACGTTTTTTCCACCGTTATGAATCTGCAACTGCTTAATTTAGTCGTGTTTTAATTAACACATTAGCATTAGTAATGTGACGGTGATGGATAAATAACAGGCGGATATTGCTACATTGTTACGTCGCTTATGAAAGTCCGGTCATTTATAACACCGTAACATTTATTACAGTACAATAAAAAAATTATGGGACACCCAACCTTTGTCATTAATTAATTTTCCTTTTAAAAATACAACTGATAGTAAAGTACAACACTTTATGGCTTGGCTAGCATTGATTTTTTACTTGTTTTGGCGGAATTCACTGAATTTATTTACGATAAATAACAATACATTGATTTACAACTGGCTAAGATTGTCTGTGATAATGCCATTCATTATTATTGTTGTTTGAGTAATAATGACAGTTGGATTGTATAATATTAATCTATCGATCAGTCACATGTCATTCCACTGAAATTTTGTGTGTTATAAACAGACTACAGCATATATATTGCGTCTTAAATCGGTCTTTCAACCTGTTTCAGGCTTTTTCAGACAGTAAGAAAAAATTTGTCCTTTAAGCAATATCTTCTAAAAAGCTTCCTTATGAAATTATTTATTAATTAATAATTTATTTATTTTTATTAACTGTTTGTATTAATAGTTACCTACAAAAATAAAATATTGTATTTTTAAACAATCAACTAATAATAATATAAAAATATATAAAATTATTGAAAAATTTTCCCAGTCTTATTAAATTATTGAAAAACAATATTTGAAATAATTATTTTTTAAAAGTCGTTATAAATGTATAAAAAATTTAATTTTAATTAGTAATTTTTGGAAAATACAGAAACAAAATATTTTCTTCTCTCTTACCTTAAAGTAGAGATGAGTTAATAAACTTTAAGCAATATCTTCTAAAAAGCTTCCTTATGACGTTATTTATTAATTAATAATTTATTTATTTTTATTAACTATTTGTATTAACAATTACACACAAAAATAAAATATTGTATTTTTAAACAATCAACTAATAATAATATAAAAATATATCAAATTATTAGAAAATGTTCCCAGTCTTATTAAATTATTGAAAAACAATATTTGAAATAACTATTTTTTAAAAGTTGTTATAAATGTACGAAAAATTTAGCTTTAATTAGTAATTTTTGAAAAATACAGAAACAAAATATTTTCTTCTCTCTTACCTTAAAGTAGAGATGAGTTAATAAACTTTAAGCAATATCTTCTAAAAAGCTTCCTTATGACGTTATTTATTAATTAATAATTTATTTATTTTTATTAACTATTTGTATTAACAATTACACACAAAAATAAAATATTGTATTTTTAAACAATCAACTAATAATAATATAAAAATATATCAAATTATTAGAAAATGTTCCCAGTCTTATTAAATTATTGAAAAACAATATTTGAAATAACTATTTTTTAAAAGTTGTTATAAATGTACGAAAAATTTAGCTTTAATTAGTAATTTTTGAAAAATACAGAAACAAAATATTTTCTTCTCTCTTACCTTAAAGTAGAGATGAGTTAATAAACTTTAAGCAATATCTTCTAAAAAGCTTCCTTATGACGTTATTTATTAATTAATAATTTATTTATTTTTATTAACTATTTGTATTAACAATTACACACAAAAATAAAATATTGTATTTTTAAACAATCAA
This sequence comes from Aethina tumida, assembly GCF_024364675.1. Lineage (NCBI taxonomy): Eukaryota > Metazoa > Arthropoda > Insecta > Coleoptera > Nitidulidae > Aethina > Aethina tumida. The sequence goes on from NC_065438.1 coordinate 4,255,620, forward strand.
CTAATAATAATATAAAAATATATCAAATTATTAGAAAATGTTCTCAGTCTTATTAAATTATTGAAAAACAATATTTGAAATAACTATTTTTTAAAAGTTGTTATAAATGTACGAAAAATTTAGCTTTAATTAGTAATCAACAAATAATAATATAAAAATATATAAAATTATTAGAAAATGTTCCCAGTCTTATTAAATTATTGAAAAACAGTATTTGAGATAATTATTTTTTAAAAGTTGTTATAAATGTATGAAAAATTTAGTTTTAATTAGTAATTTTTGGAAAATACAGAAGCAAAGTATTTTCTTCTCTCTTACCTTAAAGTAGAGATGAGTTAATAAACTTTAAGCAATATCTTCTAAAAAGCTTCCTTATGAAATTATTTATTAAATAATAATTTATTTATTTATATTAACTATTTGTATTAACAATTACCTACAAAAATAAAATATTGTGTTTTTAAACAATCAACAAATAATAATATAAAAATATATAAAATTATTAGAAAATGTTCCCAGTCTTATTAAATTATTGAAAAACAGTATTTGAGATAATTATTTTTTAAAAGTTGTTATAAATGTATGAAAAATTTAGTTTTAATTAGTAATTTTTGGAAAATACAGAAACAAAGTATTTTCTTCTCTCTTACCTTAAAGTAGAGATGAGTTAATAAACTTTAAGCAATATCTTCTAAAAAGCTTCCTTATGAAATTATTTATTAAATAATAATTTATTTATTTATATTAACTATTTGTATTAACAATTACCTACAAAAATAAAATATTGTGTTTTTAAACAATCAACAAATAATAATATAAAAATATATAAAATTATTAGAAAATGTTCCCAGTCTTATTAAATTATTGAAAAACAGTATTTGAGATAATTATTTTTTAAAAGTTGTTATAAATGTATGAAAAATTTAGTTTTAATTAGTAATTTTTGGAAAATACAGAAACAAAGTATTTTCTTCTCTCTCACCTTAAAGTAGAGATGAGTTAATAAACTTTAAGCAATATCTTCTAAAAAGCTTCCTTATGACGTTATTTATTAATTAATAATTTATTTATTTTTATTAACTATTTGTATTAACAATTACACACAAAATAAAATATTGTATTTTTAAACAATCAACTAATAATAATATAAAAATATATCAAATTATTAGAAAATGTTCCCAGTCTTATTAAATTATTGAAAAACAATATTTGAAATAACTATTTTTTAAAAGTTGTTATAAATGTACGAAAAATTTAGCTTTAATTAGTAATTTTTGAAAAATACAGAAACAAAATATTTTCTTTTCTCTCACCTTAAAGTAGAGATGAGTTAATAAACTTTAAGCAATATCTTCTAGAAAGCTTCTTTATGAAATAATTTATTAATTAATAATTTATTTATTTTTATTGACCATTTGTATTAACAATTACCTACAAAAATAAAATATTATATTTTTAAACAATCAATTAATAATAATATAAAAATATGTAAAATTATTAGAAAATGTTCCTAGTCTTATTAAATTATTGAAAAACAATATTTGAAATAATTATTTTTTTAAAAATAGTTATAAATGTATAAAAAATTTAATTTTAATTAGTAATTTTTGGAAAATACAGAAACAAAATATTTTCTTCTCTCTCACCTTAAAGTAGAGATGAGTTAATAAACTTTAAGCAATATCTTCTAAAAAGTTTCCTTATGACGTTATTTATTAATTAATAATTTATTTATATTTATTAACTATTTGTATTAACAATTATCTACAAAAATAAAATATTGTGTTTCTAAACAATCAACTAATAATAATATAAAAATATATAAAATTATTAGAAAATGTTCCCAGTTTTATTAAATTATTGAAATTATTCTAAAAAACAAATTTTTTTAAGGAAAAATGAATTTTGAATCAGTAATTTTTAAGTATTTACTTCTTTAGAGCCTGCAAAGTTTTCTTATGAAATGTGTTCTCGTTAAAACAATCCCTATGCCATAATTTATTATGTTTCAGTCTTGAAAATCTGGTGTTTTATTAAAATTTTGCCTGCTCATGAAGGACTGACTTCTAGGTGAGATTATATCAGCGTCAGTTACTGTCATAAACACGTTCTTAAACTCCATTGTCTTGTTCATTGTTCCCAACCTTTATGCAAGACCGGCCATTAATTCGCTTGTTCCTGCTGGCGGCTCCGCAGAAAAAAAAACCAGTTGATTTACAACCCCATTAATCGGCCCCAGGTCGAACTTCTCTTTATCTTAACTTTCGCGATGATAAATTTTAATATCGCACCGCCAAAACCAATCGAGCCAACTATTCGGTTTTTTCACGGCCCGATGGAATCCGTTGATCGTTGGATTTATGTTTAGGCGGCGGTTAATTGCCGGTAATTTATGCGGTAATAATTCATCGACATCGCGAAACAATTCGAAACGCGATTCGAGGACCGATGCTCGACGCTACGTGCCATTGTACGGGGCATTGATTAAATTATTTGGTCCGGGACGGCCGTTTTAACTATTGAAAGTTTGGAAATTGCGGCGTGGCCGTGTTTACCGTAACGCGACTACCTCCGGCGTTTTGTGGGTGGCGTTCGTTCAAGTGGACGGCTACAAAATTGTTCAGATTCTCCGGAATTAATGATAGTACATAATTAAAAAAAAAATAAAATGAAACACATATCTAGGTATGTTAATTAATATATAATTTCATAAGAATGCATAAGCAGATTGCTTAAAAATATTAAGTTTACTAATTCATCTGTACTTTAAGAGAAGAGAGAGAAAAATTCTTTGTTTCTCTAATTACCAAAAATTACTGATTAAATTTAATTTTTTCATACATTTGGAACGACTTTTAAAAAATAATTATTTCAGATATTGTTTTTCAATAATTTAATAAGACTGGGAACATTTTCTAATAATTTTATATATTTTTATATTATTGTTAGTTGATTGTTTAAAAACAAAACATTTTATTTTTGTAGCTAATTGTTAATACAAATAGTTAATAAAAATAAATAAATTATTATTTAATAAATAATTTCATAAGGAAGCTTTTTAGAAGATATTGCTTAAAGTTTATTAACTCATCTCTACTTTAAGGTAAGAGAGAAGAAAATACTTTGTTTCTGTATTTTCCAAAAATTACTAATTAAAACTAAATTTTTCATACATTTATAACAACTTTTAAAAAATAATTATCTCAAATACTGTTTTCAATAATTTAATAAGACTGGGAACATTTTCTATTAATTTTATATATTTTTATATTATTATTTGTTGATTGTTTAAAAACACAATATTTTATTTTTGTAGGTAATTGTTAATACAAATAGTTAATATAAATAAATAAACTATTATTTAATAAATAATTTCATAAGGAAGCTTTTTAGAAGATATTGCTTAAAGTTTATTAACTCATCTCTACTTTAAGGTAAGAGAGAAGAAAATACTTTGTTTCTGTATTTTCCAAAAATTACTAATTAAAACTAAATTTTTCATACATTTATAACCACTTTTAAAAAATAATTATCTCAAATACTGTTTTTCAATAATTTAATAAGACTGGGAACATTCTCTAATAATTTTATATATTTTTATATTATTATTAGTTGATTGTTTAAAAACACAATATTTTATTTTTGTAGGTAATTTTTAATATAAACAGTTAACAAAAATAAATAAATTATTGATTAATAAATAATTTCATAAGGAAGCTTTTTGGAAGATATTGCTTAAAGTTTATTAACTCATCTCTACTTTAAGGTAAGAGAGAAGAAAATATTTTGTTTCTGTATTTTCTAAAAATTACTAATTAAAACTAAATTTTTTATACATTTATAACAACTTTTAAAAAATAATTATTTCAAATATTGTTTTTCAATAATTTAATAAGACTGGGAACATTTTCTAATAATTTTATATATTTTTATATTATTATCAGTTGATTGTTTAAAAACACAATATTTTATTTTTGTAGGTAATTTTTAATACAAATAGTTAACAAAAATAAATAAATTATTGATTAATAAATAATTTCATAAGGAAGCTTTTTGGAAGATATTGCTTAAAGTTTATTATCTCATCTCTACTTTAAGGTAAGAGAGAAGAAAATATTTTGTTTCTGTATTTTTCAAAAATTACTAATTAAAACTAAATTTTTCATACATTTATAACATCTTTTAAAAAATAATTATCTCAAATACTGTTTTTCAATAATTTAATAAGACTGGGAACATTTTCTATTAATTTTATATATTTTTATATTATTATTTGTTGATTGTTTAAAAATACAATATTTTATTTTTGTAGGTAATTGTTAATACAAATAGTTAATAAAAATAAATAAATTATTAATTAATAAATAATTTCATAAGGAAGCTTTTTAGAAAATATTGCTTAAAGTTTATTAACTCATCTCTACTTTAAGGTAAAAGAGAAGAAAATATTTTGTTTCTGTATTTTTCAAAAATTACTAATTAAAACTAAATTTTTCATACATTTATAACAACTTTTAAAAAATAATTATCTCAAATACTGTTTTTCAATAATTTAATAAGACTGGGAACATTTTCTAATAATTTTATATATTTTCATATTATTATTAGTTGATTGTTTGAAAACACAATATTTTATTTTTGTAGGTAATTGTTAATACAAATAGTTAATAAAAATAAAGAAATTAATAATTAATAAATAATTTCATAAGGAAGCTTTTTAGAAGATATTGCTTAAAAACTTTAAGATAAGAAAGAAAAAATACTTTGTGTCTGTATTCACCAAAAATTACTGATTAAAATTAAATTTTTCATACATTTATAAAGATTTTTTAAAAATAATTATTTAAAATATTGTTTTATTATAATTTAATAAGACTCGGAACATTTTTTAATATTTTTATATTATTATTAGTTCATTGTTTATAAACATAATATTTAATTTTTGTAGGTGTTTGTTAATACAAATAACTAATAAAAATAAATAAATTATTATTTAATAAATAATTTCATAAGGAAGCTTCTTAAAGAGATTACTTAAAAATATTAAGTTTCATTTCTATTTTAAGATAAGAGAGAAACAAATTCTTTGTTTCTGTATTTACCAAAAATTACTGATTAAAATTAAATTTTTTATATATTTATAACAATTTTTAAAAAATAATTATTTAAAATATTGTAAAAATAAACAAATTATTAATTAATAAATAATTCCAAAAGGAAGCTTTTTAAAGAGGTAACTAATAAAATATTATGTTTACTAACTCATCTCTATTTTAAGATAAGAGAGAAAAAATACTTTGTTTCTGTATTTCTCAAAATTATTTCTAAATGTTTTGTTTTTTTTTATAAATTTACCTAAAAAAATATTTTATAAAAAAACTTTTTTTATAAATTTGTATGATTAAAACCGGAAACATTTTCTAACAATTTTGCTTAATTTTTTTATCATTTAATTTTTGAAATAACTAAAATCCCATGTACAGTCGTATTTATCCAACATGTTGGACAATCAATGGATTTAATTAAAAATCAGCAAACACCAGCCTTTTTTCAGTAAACGGCGTGGAAAGCTATTGTTTTAATTAAAACGCAACTAAATTATACCGTCCAAATTCGCCATAAAACAACCAGAAATCGCACTACTATTGTACAATAATTCGGCAATTTTAATAAAACGTTCTACACCGTCCAATTGAATTTGACTACTAATTTTTTAATTTATAAACTCATGAATGTTCCGCAATTTAGCCCTTCCGACCCTGATAATGGGACACGGCCAAGTTCATTGCCATAACGATTTTTTAATGAGGAATTGATCCGGGAGCCGCAATTCATAAGACCGCCTTATGTTTCTTTAAACAGCTTAATAATTTATAAAGTCACGTTAAGTAACCAATATAATTTGCTCCCATGCAATGTCGGACATTTTAATAATGGAAAAAAATCTACTTTTTAATAATTCACCAACGAACGGAGCAATAGTCGTGTGTTGCTTACATTATCGCACTATATTTAGATGACGTTGTAAATTATTTATTGGCACTCATATTGGGTATAAATGTCAATAAAGGTTATCGGATGTGGCGGAATAAATCCGAAACGAATCTTTTCCTGTGATTACAATTTTCTTGCGGAGATTTCTACCTTCATCTTTTAGATTGGACGTCATGAATTAAAGATCAAGCGTAAAAATGTATTTGGATCAAATATTTTCAGTTACTTCTCGGATTCCATCGATTCCGAATACAGTTTTAATTAGGCACTCTCTGTGGATATATACACAGATTAACAATTTATTTAAGGTTAAATTTGTGTTTATTAAATATGTACATAAACAGTCACACCACACTCACAGGTATATTTATACAAACGCCAAAAATAAGTAACATTGTCTATAAATATTCAAGGGGAACATCCAATCCATCAAAACATTTCAAAGTCGAAAACATATTTCTTGCCAAACCTAATTTAGAGGCAATAAACCAACAAATGTAGATTCTACAACATATTTCCTCATTAAGTTTATTGATGGCACCGGTAAATTGGATTTGTTAAAGTGCGACGACTCTTTAATAGACCTAATCGAGTCACGCTCAAGCCCGATTAACAAGAAACGAAGTTAAAACATTAACATGTGTTGTTTTATTTCCAATTCAATGGAGTAAATTTGGGAAACGAACTTGAGGCACCTTTGTTGAGATTATCGATCCAACTCCGGAAAGAAAAGTAATAAAAGATGACTTCCACTATCAAATTTCATTCACATTTAGTTTGTTACGTTCATTTATTGAAGTTGGATACGTTTTCTATTGTCCTAAGGTTGAATAAATCAAACAAATCAATTGTACAATCATAATTAATTCCTATTTAATGAGCTACAACTCATTTTCTTATTTAATGTATCGATAAACGATGAGTTCAGTAAAACTTAAGGAGTCACGCTCAAGTTCAATTAGCAAAGGAATGAATTTACAATATAATTATATATATATATAATATATATATATATATATATATATATATATAAAATTAATTGCAGGAAATTGTGTTTCTGTAATTAAAAAATTAAAATTTACTAATTTAATTTGTCAATATTAACAACAATATCTCAATATTCATGTACAATTTATTATGCTCCTTCATATTAAGTTCTAGAAACTCATTTAAATATATTAAAATTTCTCTACAAATAACAACATTCTGTATCTAAGAGAAATGGTATTAATTGTAGAAAAATTAGCAGGAAAAATTATAAAATGTACGTTTGTGTTTTTCTAATTAAAAAATTAAAATTTACTAATTTAATTTGTCAATAATAAGTTCTCAATATTTATGTACAATTTATTATGCTCTTTCGCATTAAGTTCTAGAAACTCATTTAAATATATTAAAATTACTCTACAAATAACAACATTCTGTATCTAAGAAAAATAGTATTAATTGCAGAGAAATTAGCAGGAAAAATATATATAATAAACGTTTGTGTTTTTGTAATTAAAAAATTAAAATTTACTAATTTAATTTGTCAATATTAACAACAATATCTCAATATTTATGTACAATTTATTAAGCTCTTTCACATTAAGTTAGAGAAACTCATTTAAATGTAATAAAATATCTCTACAAATGACAACATTCTGTATCTAAGAGAAATAGTATTAATTTCAGGGAATTAGCAGGAAAAATCATATAAAATGAACGTTTGTGTTTTTGTAATTAAAAAATTAAAATTTACTAATTTAATTTGTCAATATTAATAACAATATTTCAATATTTATATACAATTTATTAAGCTCTTTCACATTAAGTTAGAGAAACTCATTTAAATGTAATAAAATTTCTCTACAAATAACAACATTCTGTATCTAAGAGAAATAGTATTAATTTCAGTAAAATTAGCAGGAAAAATCATATATAATGAACGTTTGTATTTTTGTAATTAAAAAATTAAAATTTACTAATTTAATTTGTCAATATTAATAACAATATTTCAATATTTATATACAATTTATTAAGCTCTTTCACATTAAGTTAGAGAGACTCATTTAAATGTCATAAAATTTCTCTACAAATGACAACATTCTGTATCTAAGAGAAATAGTATTAATTTCAGTAAAATTAGCAGGAAAAATCATATATAATGAACGTTTGTGTTTTTGTAATTAAAAAATTAAAATTTACTATTTTAATTTGTCAGTATTAACAAAAATATCTCAAAATTTATATACAATTTGTTATTCTCTTTCACATTAAGTTCTAGAAACTCATTTAAATATATTAAAATTTCTCTACAAATGACAACATTCTGTATCTAAGAGAAATAGTATTAATTTCAGGGAAATTAGCAGGAAAAATTATATAAAATGAACGTTTGTGTTTTTCTAATTAAAAAAATAAAATATACTATTTTAATTTGTCAATATTAACAAAAATATCTCAAAATTTATATACAATTTGTTATTCTCTTTCACATTAAGTTCTAGAAACTCATTTAAATATATTAAAATTTCTCTACAAATGACAACATTCTGTATCTAAGAGAAATAGTATTAATTTCAGGAAAATTAGCAGGAAAAATTATATAAAATGAACATTTGTGTTTTTGTAATTAAAAAATTAAAATTTACTAATTTAATTTGTCAATATTAATAACAATATTTCAATATTTATATACAATTTATTTAGCTCTTTCACATTAAGTTCTAGAAACTCATTTAAATGTATTAAAATTTCTCTACAAATAACAACATTCTGTATCTAAGAGAAATGGTATTAATTGTAGAAAAATTAGCAGGAAAAATTATAAAATGTACGTTTGTGTTTTTCTAATTAAAAAATTAAAATTTACTAATTTAATTTGTCAATAATAAGTTCTCAATATTTATGTACAATTTATTATGCTCTTTCACATTAAGTTCTAGAAACTCATTTAAATATATTAAAATTACTCTACAAATAACAACATTCTGTATCTAAGAAAAATAGTATTAATTGCAGAGAAATTAGCAGGAAAAATATATATAATAAACGTTTGTGTTTTTGTAATTAAAAAATTAAAATTTACTAATTTAATTTGTCAATATTAATAACAACATTTCAATATTTATATACAATTTATTAAGCTCTTTCACATTAAGTTAGAGAAACTCATTTAAATGTAATAAAATATCTCTACAAATGACAAAATTCTGTATCTAAGAGAAATAGTATTAATTTCAGGGAATTAGCAGGAAAAATCATATAAAATGAACGTTTGTGTTTTTGTAATTAAAAAATTAAAATTTACAAATTTAATTTGTCAATATTAATAACAATGTTTCAATATTTATATACAATTTATTAAGCTCTTTCACATTAAGTTAGAGAAACTCATTTAAATGTCATAAAATTTCTCTACAAATGACAACATTCTGTATCTAAGAGAAATAGTATTAATTTCAGTAAAATTAGCAGGAAAAATCATATATAATGAACGTTTGTGTTTTTGCAATTAAAAAATTAAAATTTACTATTTTAATTTGTCAGTATTAACAAAAATATCTCAAAATTTATATACAATTTGTTATTCTCCTTCACATTAAGTTCTAGAAACTCATTTAAATATATTAAAATTTCTCTACAAATGACAACATTCTGTATCTAAGAGAAATAGTATTCATTTCAGGGAAATTAGCAGGAAAAATCATATAAAATGAACGTTTGTGTTTTTCTAATTAAAAAAATAAAATATACTATTTTAATTTGTCAATATTAACAAAAATATCTCAAAATTTATATACAATTTGTTATTCTCTTTCACATTAAGTTCTAGAAACTCATTTAAATATATTAAAATTTCTCTACAAATGACAACATTATGTATCTAAGAGAAATAGTATTAATTTCAGGGAAATTAGCAGGAAAAATTATATAAAATGAACATTTGTGTTTTTGTAATTAAAAAATTAAAATTTACTAATTTAATTTGTCAATATTAATAACAATATTTCAATATTTATATACAATTTATTTAGCTCTTTCACATTAAGTTCTAGAAACTCATTTAAATATATTAAAATTTCTCTACAAATAACAACATTCTGTATCTAAGAGAAATGGTATTAATTGTAGAAAAATTAGCAGGAAAAATTATAAAATGTACGTTTGTGTTTTTCTAATTAAAAAATTAAAATTTACTAATTTAATTTGTCAATAATAAGTTCTCAATATTTATGTACAATTTATTATGCTCTTTCACATTAAGTTCTAGAAACTCATTTAAATATATTAAAATTACTCTACAAATAACAACATTCTGTATCTAAGAAAAATAGTATTAATTGCAGAGAAATTAGCAGAAAAAATATATATAATAAACGTTTGTGTTTTTGTAATTAAAAAATTAAAATTTACTAATTTAATTTGTCAATATTAATAACAACATTTCAATATTTATATACAATTTATTAAGCTCTTTCACATTAAGTTAGAGAAACTCATTTAAATGTAATAAAATTTCTCTAGAAATACCAACATTCTGTATCTAAGAAACTATAGAACTTAAAATAGAAAATTTATTTACAAATTTGTAGGTAATGAGTTAAATTTTTGTAATAGTATATTTTGGTGGCTCAGAAGTGGCGGATTGCTCATCCATAAATTGGCACAGTAAAGCACTTTTAAAACTTCCAGCTAATCCCCGTTAGTTTTCAACTTCTTTATATAAAGCCACAACTCGAAAATAGTCATAACTTTAATTGTCTGCAAACACCGCAGTATTAATTTAAACTTAAAGGTAACCAAGCAATCGGGTGTAGTTTTTGAAGTGGAATTACAGAAGCCAATAATTACTAGGTGATCCGGACTACAAGAAGCCGCCCCCAAGAGTGGGCATAACTTCGTGTAGCCGTAATGGAAATTAATCATTCATTAGGTGGATAGCGGCAATTGAAAGAGAATTTTCGGCCTCCGGTAATTAATAGGAACATAAATCAAGTCCTTTGTACCTCCAATAACTGCGACTCCATAAAGTTCGAGTTGTTGCTGAATGTGACACTTTAATATCTCTGGCGGGAATGGGGAATTATTCCATTTAACTTATGTTATGTCCGGCTAGTTTCCAATTTCCTTTTTGGCCGTGCTTCCTTTTTCTCGCGTTGTTAATGAATGCCTGTACGATGCAAATTAACTTGCACGCTAAATTAGGAGGAGGAACTTACGTGGGTAATTGCCATTTTTTTTTTTTTGACTAGACGGAAACTTTTCCAGAAGACCAAATGGCCGGCGGAGAAGCAAAGTTGCCACAACTGCTTGTAAACTCTAACTTCCGTCATTTTCATTATAATGTCGATTGCTACAAAGGGGCTTTGATGTTTCGCATGTTGCAGTAAGACCTTTTGTATGCCACAATGCCTGATTAAAGACAAAAAAATTGAGGGAAGTAATTAGGAACATTAAACGTGTCTGATAGCATGGAAGTTTACTTCAGTTGAAGTTATAAGGAACAGCACAAGTTACAAGTCGATTCTAAATTGATTTAAAGTCTTTGTCAAAGAATATTTTTATTGTTAATCATTTGTAACGTAAGTAGTGTTTTCATAATTTAATTTCTTCTCTTTTTGTTTCAGATCAATGTGAATAATTAAATTGCAAATCTGACATCCTGATAAAAACTAAAATAGGTGCGTTACGTGTTTTAAAATAAGGGTTTCCGTGCAACAATTAGTGTGATTATAGTGTTTTGTGTTTAAATAAGAATCGATAATAGTTAATACAGTGTTTAAATCAATGTGTAATTTGAGGTATTAGATGATAGTTACAAATTGGTAAGTTACATTAGCTTACGTTGACCTATATTTCCTGTAACGTGTAATAAAATATAATTCAGTAAATTTTTCACATAATTATAGTTTATTTATTATGCTCTTTCACATTAGGTCTTAGAAATGTATTAAAATTTTCATAAAAATAACAATATTCTGTATTTAAAATAAATAGTATTAATGGCAGGAAATTTAACAGGAAAATCATATAAAAAGAACGTTTGTGTTACTAATTTAATTTATCAATATTAACAACAATATCTCAATATTTATCTACAATTTATTATGCTCTTCTTCACATTCAGGGAAATTAGCAGGAAAAATCATATAATATGAACGTTTGTATTTCTCTAAATAAAAAAAAATTACTATTTTAATTTGTCAATATTAACAACTATATCTCAAAATTTATATACAATTTTTTATTCTCTTTCACAATTAAGTTCTAGAAACTCATTTAAATGTATTAAAATTTCTCTAAAAATTTCAACACTCTGTATCTAAGAGAAATAGTATTAAATTCAGGGAAATTAGCAGGAATAATCATATAAAATAAACGTTTGTATTTTTCTAATTAAAAAAATAAAATTTACTATTTTAATTTGTCAATATAAACAACAATATCTCAAAATTTATATACAATTTGTTATTCTCTTTCACATTAAGTTCTAGAAACTCATTTAAATGTATTAAAATTTCTCTACAAATGACAACATTCTGTGTCTAAGGGAAATAGTATTAATTTCAGGGAAATTAGCAGGAAAAATCATGTAAAATGAACGTTTGTATTTCTCTAATTAAAAAAATAAAATTTACCATTTTAATTTGTCAATATAAACAACAATATCTCAAAATTTATATACAATTTGTTATTCTTTTTCACAATTAAGTTCTAGAATGTTATTTAAATGTATTAAAATTTCTCTACAAATAACAACATTCAGTATCAAAGAGAAATAGTATTAATTGCAGTGAAATTAGCAGGAAAAATCATATAAAATGAACATTTATATTTTTCTAATTAAAAAAATAAAATTTACTATTTTAATTTGTCAATATTAACATCAATATCTCAAAATTTATATACAATTTGTTATTCTCTTTCACATTAAGTTCTAGAAACTCATTTAAAAGTATTAAAATTTCTCTAGAATTGGCAACATTCTGTATCTAAGAGAAATAGGATTAATTGCAGGGAAATTAGCAGGAAAAATCATATAAAATAAACGTTTGTATTTTTCTAATTAAAAAAATGAAATTTACTACTTTAATTTGACAATATAAACAACAATATCTCAAAATTTATATACAATATGTTATTCTCTTTCACATTAAGTTCTAGAAACTCATTTAAATGTATTAAAATTTCTCTACAAACGACAACATTCTGTATCTAAGAGAAATAGTATTAATTTCAGGGAAATTAGCAGAAAAAATCATATAAAATGAACGTTTGTATTTTTCTATTTCAAAAAAATAAAATCTACTATTTTAATTTGTCAATATTAACAACAATATCACAAAATTTATATACAATTTGTGATTCTCTTTTACATTAAGTTCTAGAAACTCATTTAAATGTATTAAAATTTCTCTACAAATGACAACATTCTGTATCTAAGAGAAATAGTATTAATTTCAGAGAAATTAGCAGGAAAAATCATATAAAATGAACGTTTGTATTTTTCTATTTAAAAAAAAATAAAATTTACTATTTTAATTTGTCAATATTAACAACAATATCTCAAAATTTATATACAATTTGTTATTCTCTTTCACATTAAGTTCTAGAAACTCATTTAAATGTATTAAAATTTCTCTACAAATGGCAACATTCTGTATCTAAGGGAAATAGTATTAATTTCAGGGAAATTAGCAGGAAAAATCATGTAAAATGAACGTTTGTATTTCTCTAATTAAAAAAATAAAATTTACTATTTTAATTTGTCAAAATAAACAACAATATCTCAAAATTTATATACAATTTGTTATTTTCTTTCACAATTAAGTTCTAGAAACTCATTTAAATGTATTAAAATTTCTCGACAAATGACAACATTCTGTATCTAAGGAAATAATATTAATTTCAGGGAAATTAGCAGGAAAAATCATATAAAATAAACGTTCGTGTCTTTCTAATTAAAAAATTACAATGTACTAATTTAGTTTGTCAATATTAACAACAATATCTCAATATTTATGTACAATTTGTTATTCTCTTTCACATTAAGTTCTAGTTTAGGTGTAGTTCTCATTTAAATGTATTAAAATTTATCTAAAAATGAACGTTCGTGTCTCAAAATTTATGTACAACTTATTATGCTCTTTCACATTAGGTTCTAGAAACTTATTTAAATGTGTCGGAATTTCTCTAAAAATGACAAAATAGCAGGAAAATTAACAGGAATAATGTCTGTATTTTTGTAATTAAAATTTATTAATTCAATTTGTCAATATTAACTGTAATATTCCAACGTATAAACAGAAATAAAACTTAATACATTAAGGCCTATTTAATAGAAGGAGTATGGTGCATTTTATCTCCATAACAAACATGTTATCCAGACGATAAAGACGTGCTCATTACGAACGTAAAACAGCATTTAGCAACTCGTTATTTCCTCATCTTTTATGCCCCTCATTACACGCAAAAATTGAGGGTGCTGCCTTTTTACCTCACTCTTTTTTAATTTACTTTTACACACACGGTTAACTTTTATGTACTTTGTTTATAGAGTGTTGCCACGATGGTGTTTTATAACGCAACCATAAACCTGCGGCCGCCGCCTCTTAACGGCACGGCGTCGGAGGAACAGGGTGACAACTGGTGGGGCCTTTCGGCCATAGGTCTGGCCATCGGCACGGCCTGCGGCAACATCCTGGTTTGCCTGGCCATTTGTTGGGAGAGGAGGCTGCAGAACGTCACCAACTACTTTCTCATGTCGTTGGCCATCACCGACCTCATGGTCGCCATCCTGGTGATGCCTTTGGGGATCCTCACACTCGTAAGAGGTGAGTACAGACATCTTCATTTATTTAAACCATCAATAAACGTTGTGACAAATTGATAACCAGTTCCAAATCCGATTATGAGTGGTTTGATCTTTGTTGGGGTAAATGTCAAAAAATTGTAAACAGCAGTCGAAGCGTAAAATACTCATAGCTGATTAGCTGTATATGATGGGTCTTCATCCGTGAACAAAACAAATCAATTCATCAATAACGAGACACGTCTTTTATCAACGATTGGGCGGACTGATTAAACAGGGATTTTTTATGTTTTCAATGAAAGCAATTATATACGTTTTAGCAAAGCGGTTTTGCAACCAAATGCACCAACATATTTTCCTTTGTCCTATCAAAATGTAAAGATTAATCTTAATAGGGACGGGATTATGAATTGGTCCATTTGAAATTGAATGTATTCATTTACCATTTTCCAATGCTTTCGTGTCACGCCGCTAATCGCATTAGTCAATTAGTGAATCATTTTTCAAAATTTCAAAACACGAACATTCTTTATAATTAACGTTCAATTATTAATACGCTGTCCAACAGGCCCTGTTTACTAATTTACCTGTGCCTGGCAACATTTTTTTGTAAAAATAAACCAACACAACTAAACTAACAAGCACACTAGATGAAATTAATTTAGTTTCCTTTTCTATGTAAATATGTTCCCTAAACCAGCAACCGTGTTTGTTTACTGATATGCTTCGACACGTGCATTTTAAATAGACCATGTAATTAAAAGAACTTCATCAATTTTATTAGTAGCATGTATTGGTTTATTATTATGCTGACACATTACCTTTACAATGCACCACATTGCATTAATTTGCATTAATTTCATTATAGTTCATTATTTAAAATTACATTATATCGCAGTACACAATAATAATTTATATCACGTTGTATTATTTTTTGTTCAAATTGCATTATTTTGACCAATACAATACATACGTTTATATTATATTACATTGCATTACATTGCATTACATTAACATTAACATTTTCATTAACATTTTCATTAACATTACATATTCATTCATTTATTAACATTTATTATTTAACCACTTTTACAATATATTGTTTTGTTGACTTAATATAACTTTTGTAAGTTTGTCATTTTCAAATATTTTGTATTAATCATAATAATTTTTTTTTTTTTTGAATTAAAATATCTAAAGATTTAAAGTATATAAACAATATACAGAAAAGAATCTGAAGAATCTAAACAATTTGAAAAAAGTGAAGAAAATGAAGAAACTGAAGAATCTGAAGAATCTGAAAAATCTGAAAAATCTAAAAAATCTGAAAAATCTGTAAAATCTGTAAAATATGAAAAAATCTGTAAAATATGAAAAATCTGAAGAATCTGTAAAATCTAAAAAATCTGAATATACTGTAAAATCTGAAAATTTTAGGAAATCTGAAAAATCTGAAGATTTTGAACTATCAGAATAATCTGAAAAGCCTGAAAAATCTGAAGTCTCTGAGTTATCTGATGAATCTTAAAAATCTAAAAAAAATCTGAAAATTCTGAACTATCTGAAAAATCTAAAAAATCTGAAAATTCTATAAAATCTGAAAAATCTTAACAGTTTAGAAAATCTGAAGATTCTGAACTATCTGAAAAATATGAAAAATCAGAAAAAATTGAAAAATCTGTAAAATCTGAAGAATCTGTAAAAATAAGAAAAAATCTGAAAATTCTATAAAATCTGAAAAATCTAAACAATTTAGAAAATCTGAAGATTCTGAACTATCTGAAAAATATGAAAAATCAGAAAAATTTAAAATACCTCTAAAATCTGAAGAATCTGAAAAATGTGAAGATTCTGAACTATCTGAAAAATCTAAAAAATCTGAACAATCTGAACAATTTAGAAAATCTGTAAAATCTGAGCTATCTGAAAATCTGTTAAATCTTAAAAATCTGAAGATTCTGAACTATCAGAAAAATCTGAAAAATCTGAAGTCTCTAAGTTATCTGATAATCTGATAAATCTTAAAAATCTGAAAAATCTGAACTATCTGAAAAAAACTGAAGAATCTGAAAAATCTGAACTCTCTGAGTTATCTGAAAATCCGATAAATCTTAAAAATCTGAAGATTCTGAACTATCTGAATAATTTGAAAAATCTGAAGATTCTGAACTATCTGAAAAATCTGAAAATTTGAAGAATTTACAGAAAAGAATCTGAAGAGTCTAAAGAATCCGAATAAACTGAAGAAACTGAAGAATCTGAAAAATCTAAAAAGTCTGAAAAATTTATAAAATCTGAAAAATTTGAGAAATCCGTAAAACTGAAGAATCTGCAAAATATGAAGATTCTGAACTATCTGAAAAATCTAAAAAATCTGAAAAATCTGAACTATCTGAAAAAAACTGAAGAATCTGAAAAATCTGAACTCTCTGAGCTATCTGAAAATCCGATAAACCTTAAAAATCTGAAGATACTGAACTATCTGAATAATTTGAAAAATCTGAAGAGTCTGAACCATATGATAAACTTGAAAAGTCTAAAAATCTTAAAAATATTAAAAATCTTTAAAATCTTAAAAGTCTTAAAAATATTAAAATCTTAAAAATCCTAAAAATCTGAAAAATTTGTAAATTCTGAAAAACCTGAAGAATCTGAAAAATCTAAAGAATCTGAAAAACCTGAAGAATATGAAGAATCTTTATATTACTCTTTAGGTAATTTAGATGATTTTTTACATGATTCCTTAAATGATTCTTTAGATGCTTCCTTAAATAAATTTTTAAACGATTCTTTAGATGAATCCTTAGATGAATCATCAGATGATTCATTTGTTGATTTTTCAGATATTTTTTATATGATTCTTTAGATGATACTTTAGTTGATTTATTATTTTTCTTAGATTCTCTAGATCCTTTACTTTGTTTATGTGCTTCTCATTTTTACCTTCAGATTCTTCTATTTATTAAGTTTAATGCATACTGGTATTATTTAACGATCCATATTCAACACAACACATTATACATTATTTTCCAAAAGAAAAATTACACAAACCATCAAAAATTCCAGTCGAACTCTTAATCTCATCGCTGGATACACGGCAAATAATAATTTCCGGATGTTATTCTTCCATCACACACGCGAGATGACACCCAAATAACCGGAAATAAGGTTCGGGATTAATTTCCCGTGAAAACGAGAGATGCGAGTGCAAACATGTGAGCGGGAGGGCCCTTTAATGCATTGAATTTGATTCATCGTCGTATTCCGGCGTATCCGTTCGGCCCTAATACTAATAAGCAAGTTCCGGGACGCGGATGCCGGCGACGAAATTACGTTACTTCACAGCCAAAAACTCAATTAATCCGACTTGCAGTACGCAAAGCGTGTTTCACTCGTGCACACCGGCTGAAACTCCTGAATCCAATCCTCCGGGAAAGAAGGTACAGTAAACGGCGTGTTTTGTGGAACAAAATCGACTTTGTGTGGCAAATGTAATCAATCATTTCTTCATACTCCATACGGATTCCATTTGCTGCAGTAATTACGGATCTAATTTTAACTTGAGCCAAAAAAAATATCTATATAAAGTCAAAATCTGATCTCCAGGGATTCGGATTCATTTCGCACATAAATAAAGGCACAATGGCTTCCTGCTGAAAGTACAAGATTTATAATGGTCATATTGAACTGACGGGAGAAAGTCCCTTGAACTCTTACATGGTACACGCATGTGTCATTTTTATGTTTCCTTTCCTTAATTACAATCATAAAACGGTCACCGTCAAGATTTAAAACCTTGTTTTACAACCCCTAAACCCGTGTCGGTTGAAGTACTGAAGTTAATCCCTTAGATAATACAGGTAAGTATTTTTTCCACATTAAATTTTATATTATACAACAATAAAACTAATATAAGTCTAGTTTTGAGTGGGCACTTGGAATGGCTGATAAGTTTGCTGTTGTGTGCAGTAATCGGAGGCCGTATCTATCCATGTGATATCTGCTAGATAAACCCGATTTGATTGCCATCCTGGTGGGAGTAATTAAATGGGATAAATTGGTTGAGTTCGGTTGTTTGTATACATTGTTCTCCCAGTTGATATTTGTACTGTAATGGAACTACAAAATCGCCTTAACATCGGCCCCCGTGATTAATAATGGAGTCCGGCGTTTTACGGTCAATTTCACCCCTAAAACTTTGGGTGTCAATAAAACGAAGACGTAGAATATGATTTATAATCGCCGGCACGGAAGTTTCCTAGCTAGAAAATCCTTTTGTTAAAGGCCAAATTGAATTTATTATAAGCGGACACTTAATACTTCCATAATTAGGGTAAATCTCGGTTAAGTCAATCGCGTTAAATTAATAGAAACGTCCTAATCGCAAACGGGGGACGCCTTAATCCGTTGGCACATATTTAATCTGACTCAATTAATTACTAAACTTACCGATTGCATAATTGACCTGAGTTTTGTTACAGCCAAAATCTAATTCCTATTTATTTATTTTAAGGAATATCATATTAGGGTGGTTGAGGGTGATTCAGTACAATGTGTCACGCAATGTGGTCGTAAATAACTAAATTCGTTTTGTTTCTTTTGCTGCTGTTCAACACATTTATATTAGAATTATTATAACGTAGTAATCTGAGGAAGGATCTGTGTTCACTTTAATAAATTACATTGTGCAAACTGTTTTTTTACGCTTTAATTAACTATTCCGACTGGAAGTCAATAATATTTCATAATTATATACTCGTTCATTGACTCCTTAAATTGAGGAAAAAAGTTCCTTAGTACCAAACACAAAAGCTTGTAATTCCAAGGAGGGTAAAAACAACAAACATTTATTTCACAGACGGGTTACTTGAGGAGTTCGTGCCTCACATACTATCAATCCAAATTACCGAACGAAAAAACTGGCCAAACTAAATTACACTTAAAGCCAACAATTTACACTGTTAGTAAAAGTCCTCCACATAAATCTAATTATTTGCTGAGACAATGTTGCCGATGGATTAACGTTCGACGTGCTGCATTTCTTGAATTAAAACTGACCTTTTAACAGCTCTTTAAAATAGCTGGCCCCGGTCGTAAAAAACACGGAATTGCCGCTATAAAACTAGTTTAGAAATAAAGTTGTGATCTTATTAAGTGGCTTATGTAAATTGTGTGTATTGATTAAAATTTAATATATTTTAATATTTAAAAGTCATTTCCATATTTACACCTCTTCACTTTCAAATTGGAATTACTTATATTCAGAAAGAGATTAAGCAATGTTGTCAAAGGATTAAAGTTCTACAGACCTTATTTGCTGAATTTAAACTGACCTTTTACCAACCAATTATAATGGCAACTCAAGATCTTAAAATATCAGAATGGCTGTCATAAAACTAATTCAGAAAATAAAATACTTATGTTGTTCCAAGATTTTTGTTAAATATCTATTGTTTAAATCAAATTTATGATTTAATATTCGTTTCAATTTTTATAGCTATACTTCTTTAATCTGTGTCCAGTCATTTACAAATTGAGAATAATCACACACAAGTTGGGATTCATTATATTCGGAAAGAGAATAAGCAACGTTGTCAAAGGATTAAAGTTCTACAAACCTTATTTTTTGAATTTAAATTGGCATTTTAACAACTAATTATAATGGCAACTCTGGATCTTAAAATATCAGAATGGCTGTCATAAAACTCATTCAGAAAATAAAATACTTATGTTTTTGTAAAATATCTATTGTTTAAATCAATTTTAAGATTTAATAGTCGTTTCAATTTTTATAGCTATACTTCTTTAATTTGTGTCCAGTCATTTACAAATTGAGAATAATCACACACAAGTTGGAATTTATTATATTCGGAAAGAGAATAAGCAATGTTGTCAAAGGATTAAAGTTCTACAGACTTTATTTTCTGAATTTAAACTGACCTTTTAACAACCAATTATAATGGCAACTCTGAATCTTAAAATATCAGAATGGCTGTCATAAAACTAATTCAGAAAATAAAATACTTATGTTGTTCCAAGATTTTTGTTAAATATCTATTGTTTAAATCAATTTTATGATTTAATATTCGTTTCAATTTTATAGCTACACTTCTTTAATTTGTGACCAGTTATTTATAAATTGAGAATAATTACACACAAGTTGGGATTTATAATATTCAGAAAGAGAATAAGCAATGTTGTCAAAGGATTAAAGTTCTACAGACCTTATTTTCTGAATTTAAACTGTCCTTTTAACAACGATGTAAAATGGCAACTCTGGGTCTTAAAATTAAATAAAATGGCTGTCAGAAAACTAACAATTTAATCATTTCTAAATTTAGAGTAATGAGGGAATAATCATTTTCAAAATTAGAATAAACTTCAAAGTTTTATTGTTCAATTTTTGCTTTGAAAGAATTTGTTTATATTCTGAACTGATTCCTGAAAAAAAGATCAATTTTAAAATGATCCAGTCTTGCAAGTGATTATTCTCTAATTGAAAATGGTTAGTCTTAATTTGAAGATAAAAAAGGACAGTCTATAGTACAGTAGCATTAAAAAAAAACAAAAAGAACTGATGCTAAATAGTTAAAGTTCGAAAACAAATTCGCCGAAGCAAATTTATTTCGCCTGCGATTCGATTCAAGTTGAAAACGTGTTTCGAACCTGTTGTTCCGCCGGTTTCAAAACCGAACACCGGCCGATAATTTAATCAATCCTGGTCGGATATTCAATTTAAAACTTCGGAACCGGTGTATTTTTTTTTTGTTCCCGTATCTCCAAATCAGAGATAAGTAAATGCAACGGCGGAGCATCAGGTGTGTCCCGGTTGTGTATCGCCGACGCTCCTTATTCGGTGTTGGAGAACAAAAGGAAATCCGGCGGAGTGACGTCTTTTATTAACTTTTCTGGCTCAGATTTCTGTGTAGTTTGGGCATTATTGGGGAGGATAATGGGGACGACGTTGGGGGTTGTTTTGCAACTTGAGAACTGATTATGTATGACTATGTGTTATCGTTTGTAAATTATGCTGTTTAATATGATTATAACTTGTCTAGCGATCCAAGATGGCCTTATTTTGACTAAGTTTCACGTAATAGACGGCAGTATGTTGTAAATTGTAAAGTTGTTGCTCTCCTATGTACGTTATGGGCGTTTATATGCTACCTAATGTGTAATAAAGTGATTATACGAGTTTCGAATGAGTTTCGTCTTTCTCAAGTGGATTAAGTATTTATACGTTTCACCTACAGTTTTATTGTCTACATAGTGTACAACATAATCATTTTATTAAATTTTAAACCACTCCAGTTTATGTTTGCACTTATTGGGCAATTTAATTATATATACTTCAACAAAACACAAATTATTTATTACCTCACAGCAAACCTTCAACTTCTAAAATGTAACTAAATACTTTTCAATGTAAATTGCTTTATAAAAGCACACACGTATATCCAGTAATAATACAGATATTACATTCTGCATATTAAATTAAAGTTTTCCTCGTTAAAATGTGCAGTCTGAAACCAGCTAGGAATTAACAAGAATTTTAACTTCAATTTACTATCAATAAAAGTTTAAACTCACTTCAATATTACACACATTCTACTTAAACAGTATAAATGTAAACTAGAAGTGCATTTTCCGAACCGGTTTTATGACAGCAACTCTATTTTCGTAGCAACTTTAAAGTGCCATTAAGAAGGTCAGTTAAAGTCTTATTATTCCATATAAGTTCCAACATTTTTTCCTTGAGCCAATTCCATTTATATGAAAGACTTAAGTAAGTAAATAAGTAAGTAAATTGTTAACTGAACTGTAATTCTGGTTCGTGATTTTCTTTTGTAAGTGGGCAATTTGGGCTGATGGTATGAGAAGCACGTAATTGAAGATTACAAGTATTCAGCCTGTGAATCACATGTTTACCTATTTTTCACTCTTCGACGTGGCTGAATCGCATCGGTTTTATGTGGCGTACTAAAGAGGCTTTTATATCAACCTTTAATTAACTAAACAGGACTGGAAAGGAAATTGAAAGGACGAAAAGGATGTTACAATTCCTTGTAATGGCTTTAATTAATTTTTACTACTGGCACTTGGAATTATAATCAATTTTTATAAATTAGCAACATGCTGCACAATTTTACAATTCGTTTTGGACATAAATTCGCAATCTTAATATTATAAACAACTGTAATAAAAATTACTTTTATGCGCTAACTCCGTGACTTATATTACAACGATAAAATTAAATTAAACTTTTCCCTTTAAAATGTTCAATGAACCAAGTGGAGTATTAACCGGATTTTAAACTTAAATTTACTATCAATAAAAATTCAAACTACCTGAAAAATTGCATATAGTCTGCTTAAACGATGTAAATGGAGGGGTGAGAACTGCATTTTCCGAAGCAGTTTTACGATGGCAATTCCGTTTTTCTTTACGATCGAGAGCTGAAATTTTAAAGAGCTGTTAAACGGTCAGTTTTTGGTACTAATAACTTGGAGAAATGCAAGGATGGCTTTAAATTAATTCGCCGGCAACATTGTCACAACTAATGTGAGGTACAAAGTATACAAATGAATACTCGTTTCAAATAAATTTTCTTGGACACTTAACAAACGATTATTTTGGTATTTTGTCTAATTAAAACATTAATCACATCAAAGCTGTAATTCGCAGAATAGCCGAAAGGTTTGGAGCATTCCACACATCCATTTCCGGGTATGTAGGAGACCAGGTCAGGGTAGAAATCCTGCTACAACTCCTGCTCAAAGGTGTGAGGCTGTCATTCGTAATAGAGGTGGAAATACCCCACATTAAGTTTAAATTTTGTTAATTTTTTTATTTTATTATAAAAACGATAATTTTTGTAACAATTATTAATAAAAACCTATTTTTAAATAAATATACAAACAGTGTATACGTACATCTTTCATGTTTTAATTGGGATGGTGGGTTTAATTTTTGAAACAGTGTATAATAACGTTCAAAATGAGGTATTATAAACGTTAATGAAACGTTTTAATAATCATAATAATTGCTTTTAAAATAAATGACATTCAGTTTAGTGGGAGTATTTCAATTAATACATTTCATTACAAATAATGACATATATTGATCATAGATTTAGTTATTTTATTGTTAAATAAGCTGTCAATGACGAGCTTTTTACATTAATTGATTTTATTCGAGACAACTTTTGCTGGAACATTTTTTAGGAGCTGCCTAAACTGTTGTAATCGAGTTTCGTATCTTTTTAGTCGTAACTTGTGTCGATAGTAAGATGTGAAGCACGTAATTGAGCACAATTATTGAAAAAGTATCCGTGCCGTCTCTGGATAAATGTTTAACTTTTTATTGGACAAAGTTAAACGGCATCGGTTTTATACGCCATAATAAAGACGCTCCGACATCAATTCCGAATCAATTGAAACGTAACTGAAAGGAAATTCTCGTGGGCCGGTCGTAATTTATATTACGACATATAAAAGGACTTTTTATTTTTTTTTACCACTGTTAATTTCAGACACTCGCCATTTTTGGGATTAAGGCGGCTTTATTTTTATTATTTTATTCGGTCTCAAGTGTCATAACTAAGCCGCTTAAGTTACGGCGCAAGGAAAAAAACGTGTTTTGGTGCACGAATGGGGTGGACGAAAATTGGGAGCTTCGCTGCGAACCAAGACCAGATTATGTCTTTTTTATATTGTGAGGTTGACATTCTTATTTTGAGAAGTAAGCTAGGATAACAAATTTGTACTTTTTAACTACGTGGCAACTCCAGTATATAAGTTAAATTACTATCCTGGGTTTAATTTATTAACTAATTCTAAGTTTTATTAATTATCAGTGATGTAAGAGATTAATTAATCTAATTAAAATATGTTTGGGATGGTCGTAAATTTATAGACCGTCATCTTAACTCTTTCAAATAAAACAATATGGTCAAGTCACAAAGAACTGAGATTAGATTAATTCCTTTTTTATTGTAAATTTGATATTTTTATTTTAAATAGTTAATTTATGAAACAATACTTATTTAATTATACCCATTTTACCATTTTCTTTCAGTTCAAAAAGAAACAATATGGCCAAGATGAAAATAGAGAACTTCTCTACGAACTGAGATTAGATTAATTCCTTTTTTATTTTAAATTTGATATTTTTATTTTAAGAAGTTAATAGTAGAATAATAAATTTGTAGTTTTCAACAACGTGGCAACACTGGTATAAAAGTTGAAATGCTATACAAGCTTTACATTATCAAATAATTCTAAGTACTTTATTATCAATGATATGAAAATGATTTATATGAATTATAAGATATTTTGGATGCTGGTAAACTATAGAATGTATCTCCTCCATTTGTGAAACAATACTTGTTTAATAATACCCATTTTACCATTTTCTTTCAGTTCAAAAAGGAACAATATGGCCAGAACGAAAATAGTGGACTTCTCTACGAACTGAGATTAGATTAATTCCTTTTTTATTCTAAATTTGATATTTTTATTTTAAGAAGTTAATAGTAGAATATTAAATTTGTAGTTTTCAACAACGTGGCAACACTGGTATAAAAGTTGAAGTGCTATACAAGCTTTAGATTATCAAATAATTCTAAGTACTTTATTATTAATGAAATGAAAATGATTTATATGAATTATAAGATATTTTGAATGCTGGTAGACTAAAGAATGTGTCTCCTCCATTTATGAAACAATACTTATTTAATAATACCCATTTTACCATTTTCTTTCAGTTCAAAAAGAAACAATATGGCCAGGACGAAGATCGAGAACATCTCTACAAACTGAGATTAGATTAATTCCTTTTTTATTCTAAATTTGATATTTTTATTTTACGAAGTTAATAGTAGAATATTAAATTTGTAGTTTTCAACAACGTGGCAACACTGGTATAAAAGTTGAAGTGCTATACAAGCTTTACATTATCAAATAATTCTAAGTACTATAATATCAATGAAATGAAAATGATTTATATGAATTATAAGGTATTTTGGATTCTGGTAGACTAAAGAATGTGTCTCCTCCATTTATGAAACAATACTTATTTAATAATACCCATTTTACCATTTTCTTTCAGTTCAAAAAGAAACAATATGGCCAGGACGAAGATAGAGAACATCTCTACGAACTGAGATTAGATTAATTCCTTTTTTATTCTACATTTGATATTTTTATTTTAAGAAGTTAATAGTAGAATATTAAATTTGTAGTTTTCAACAACGTGGCAACACTGGTATAAAAGTTAAAGTGCTATACAAGCTTTACATTATCAAATAATTCTAAGTACTTTATTACCAATGATATGAAAATGATTTATATGAATTATAAGATATTTTGGATGCTGGTAGACTAAAGAATGTGTCTCCCCCATTTATGAAACAATACTTATTTAATAATACCCATTTTACCATTTTCTTTCAGTTCAAAAAGAAACAATATGGCCAGGACGAAAATAGAGAACTTTTCTACGAACTGAGATTAGATTAATTACTTTTTTATTCTAAATTTGATATTTTTATTTTAAGAAGTTAATAGTAGAATATTAAATTTGTAGTATTCAACAACGTGGCAACACTGGTATAAAAGTTGAAGTGCTATACAAGCTTTACATTATCAAATAATTCTAAGTACTTCATTATCAATGAAATGAAAATGATTTATATGAATTATAAGATATTTTGTATGCTGGTAGACTAAAGAATGTGTCTCCTCCATTTATGAAACAATACTTATTTAATAATACCCATTTTACCATTTTCTTTCAGTTCAAAAAGAAACAATATGGCCAGGACGAAGATAGAGAACATCTCTACGAACTGAGATTAGATTAATTCCTTTTTTATTCTAAATTTGATATTTTTATTTTACGAAGTTAATAGTAGAATATTAAATTTGTAGTTTTCAACAACGTGGCAACACTGGTATAAAAGTTGAAGTGCTATACAAGCTTTACATTATCAAATAATTCTAAGTACTATATTGTCAATGAAATGAAAATGATTTATATGAATTATAAGGTATTTTGGATTCTGGTAGACTAAAGAATGTGTCTCCTCCATTTATGAAACAATACTTATTTAATAATACCCATTTTACCATTTTCTTTCAGTTCAAAAAGAAACAATATGGCCAGGACGAAAATAGAGGACTTCTCTACGAACTGAGATTAGATTAATTCCTTTTTTATTCTACATTTGAAATTTTTATTTTACGAAGTTAATAGTAGAATATTAAATTTGTAGTTTTCAACAACGTGGCAACACTGGTATAAAAGTTGAAGTGCTATACAAGCTTTACACTATCAAAAAATTCTAAGTACTTTATTATCAATGAAATGAAAATGATTTATATGAATTATAAGATATTTTGGATGCTGGTAGACTAAAGAATGTGTCTCCTCCATTTATGAAACAATACTTATTTAATAATACCCATTTTACCATTTTCTTTCAGTTCAAAAAGAAACAATATGGCCAGGACGAAGATAGAGAACATCTCTACGAACTGAGATTAGATTAATTCCTTTTTTATTCTAAATTTGATATTTTTATTTTACGAAGTTAATAGTAGAATATTAAATTTGTAGTTTTCAACAACGTGGCAACACTGGTATAAAAGTTGAAGTGCTATACAAGCTTTACTTTATCAAATAATTCTAAGTACTTTATTATCAATGATATGAAAATGATTTATATGAATTATAAGATATTTTGGATGCTGGTAGACTATAGAATGTATCTCCTCCATTTGTGAAACAATACTTATTTAATAATACCCATTTTACCATTTTCTTTCAGTTCAAAAAGAAACAATATGGTCAGGACGAAAATAGAGAACTTCTCTACGAACTGAGATTAGATTAATTTCTTTTTTATTCTAAATTTGATATTTTTATTTTACGAAGTTAATAGTAGAATATTAAATTTGTAGTTTTCAACAACGTGGCAACACTGGTATAAAAGTTGAAGTGCTATACAAGCTTTACTTTATCAAATAATCCTAAGTACTTTATTATCAATGATATGAAAATGATTTATATGAATTATAAGATATTTTGGATGCTGGTAAACTATAGAATGTATCTCCTCCATTTGTGAAACAATACTTATTTAATAATACCCATTTTACCATTTTCTTTCAGTTCAAAAAGAAACAATATGGCCAGGACGAAAATAGAGAACTTCTCTACGAACTGAGATTAGATTAATTTCTTTTTTATTCTACATTTGAAATTTTTATTTTAAGAAATTAATGGTAGAATATTAAATTTGTAGTTTTCAGCAACGTGGCAACACTGGTATAATGGTATAATAGTTAAATTACTGGTTTTACTTTACGAAATAATTTGTTATTATTAATGAAATAAAAATTGAGTAAATGAATTTAAAAGTGCTTTGGATCTGGTGGACTTTATGGAACGTATCATTTCCATCTGTGGAACAATACTTATTTAATAACACACATCTTTTCATCTCCCCCTGTCCAAATCGAAAGAACAGCAATCTCTAACGCGGTGTGGCATCCAAACGGAAAAAAACTAAACATTGTAATAAGATTGACGTATTGGGTATACAATTCGGGATCATGCGTGCGGAATTGCCTTTCTCCTGTCCATAAAACTTCGCCTCCAATAAGTCGTAATAAAGCATTTTGTTCGTTCGCTCGAAACAAACCGCACATCAAAGTTATTGGGTTCTCCCGTTTTTTTTTGCCCGCCACAATCGGCTTCACTTTTGTTTTATACACACACACACACACAACATTTCTGCGTTATGCAAACACCGATTTCGATTGTTGTGCGGTTTGTGCGAACAAACGTACGTCTGCAGATGTCGGTTTTGTGTGTAAACAAGATTAAATTGGTTTCGATGATGGGGCGTAATGCGTTGGAGGAGGTTTTTTCTTCGGGATATTGACGAAATGTGGGAAAATTCGGATGGAATAATTTCGAGTCAACTTTAACAAATAATTGGCAGGGTACGTTGGGGTGCGTCACACTTCGTGAAATGCTCGAACGTCGATGTGGTACATTTGTCAATCACTGTCCGCAATCCCAATATTAATCCAATATTATTCAGAATAGGTAAATGCAGTGACGCCAATTCTAACGATAGATTGTATCTAATACAAGTGGCAGAGGTAACATTGTAGATATTCATAATTAATAATAGACTTATGATTAATCACTGATTTGAATGTAACAAGCTGACAATAATATTTAATATAATCATAGACTTTGTATATATCTGTGTGTGTGTGTGTTCATGATATTGTGGGACTAACTAGTGAACCGATACCAGGAAATCAGCTTCAGTATGTTGATAAATAGTTTACTAAAATATCAGGCATTATTCATCATCAATCACTGCTATTACCATTAATGTATTGAAATTTAAACTTTTTTTATTTGAGGTATTTCTGTTTCCAATATTTCATTCACCGAAGTTAAAATATTGGTTTTATAATAATACAAAGATATCGATTTTACAGTTCACGAACCTCTTTTTAACATTGTTGCAGATTTATACTCTTTTTTATGTGATTTACTTTGAATAAAATAGAAAATAGGTACAGTAGTCGCCATAATTATAGTAACGTATTAAAATATATTAAAAATATCAGCTGTACTACTTAAATTTGATAATAATGTTTATTGTTTTTTCTATTTTTTGTGTCTACTATCCAACTGGAATTCTTTCAAAAATTGCTTACTTTTTTTATTTATTAGTGGACAAAATTGTAGCAACTTTTTATTTTATGGCCTTTCCTTACTCTCTCCTTAATTTTACTGAGCTATAAAAGTATTTAGAAAATATGATATTGGGATATGATGTTTTAATTGTTTTTTAAAATATTTTAGCAAAAACAAATTTATATTTTAAAACAAATTTGAATAATTATATAAAAAATAAAGTAAAATTACTGCGTCAAATTAAAATAATTTAATATTTAATAATATATTAATAGTTAATTAATAAATAGTAAAAAAAAGTAATCTAACAAATCAAATTTTAATAAATATTAAAATAAATTTACTTAATAAATAAATGGTTTTTACTAAAATTTGAAAAAATGTAAAAATTTGTAATTATTAATTTGAAATTAAATTAAAATAAAATGATTAATGTAATATATAAAATAATCATTTTTATCGAAATTTGAAAAACGTAATTAATAGTAATTAAATAAATTATTAATTATATATTAAATTATAAAAAAAATGTAAAAACGACGAATATTTATTTAATATTTTAGCAATATATACAAAATAATTTATAATTTAAAACAGTTTTAAACAATTATATAAAAATTTAAAACGATTAATATATAAAATAATAAAAAAAAATATTGAAATTTGAAAAATTTAAAAATATAATAAATAATAATTAACATTGACTAAATAAATAAAATAAATTAATGAATTACAAATTAAAATATAATAAAATTATAAAAAAGCATAATATATGTATAATTTTAACAAACTAAACAAAATTTTTAAAATGTTAAGAAATCAATGATAATTTATTTGGTTTTTATAGAATATTTTATAAGAAAAAAATTTTTATTACAAAATAATTTATATTGTAAAAAATGGTTATAAAGAAAAATAATTATGTTAAAAATAAAATAGTTAATCAAATAACAATAACATATAAATTTAAGCAATATTAAAGTAAAAAAAATATATATAATTAAGTAGAAAACATAATTTAATAAATCAAATGTTTAGAAATATTATAATAAATTTAATAATGTTAATAATGAAACGATTTTGTAAAAATAATTAATTATAATAATTTAATTAGTAATAATATCAATAATAACATCACAAATAACAACAATTTTTAATGAAATTTGGTATATAAAATAAAAAACAATAATAATAAAATTATGAGATAATGTAATTAAACGAATAATTAATTACAAATTAGGTAATAATAAGATCGTATGAAAACAAGTTATAAAATATAATATTTATAACTGTATTTTTTTTTAAATAGATAGATAGATAAATATTAATGTTATTTTAATTATTTTTAAGAATTTTTACCAAGTTTAAATGATAAAAAAATACCAATAGATTTACATAATATGTAAGACAAAATTAAAATTTAAATAATATTTTATAAATTGATAAATATAAAAAATATTTAATAATTTATAGAGAAATAATAATAAGATAAAATGAATAATCAAATAACAATAATTTATAAATTTAATCAATATAAAACATATAAAAAATATATAAATAGGTAGAAAACATAACTTAACAAAACAAATGTTTAGAAATATTAAAATAAATTTAATAATCTTAATAATGAAACGATTTTTTAAGAATGATTAATTATAATAATTTAATTAATAACAATATCAATAATAACAATACAAATAACAACAATTTTTAATGAAATTTGATATATAAAATGTAAAAATTTAATAAAATTATGAGATAATGTATCAAATAAAATTTGATTAACTGTATTTTTTTGATATTTAGATATTAATGTTATTTTAATTATTTTTAAGAAAAGTTTAAGTGTAAAAAAAATTCAAATAAATTTACATAATATGTAAGATTAAATAAAAATATGAAATAATAATTAATAAATTGATAAAAACATAAAAAATATTTAATAATTTAAATAAAAAGAACTTAAATCAATAAATAATTTTGAATAAATATTGAAATACATGTTAATCATAAAATGACTTTTAAATATTAAAGAATATTGGGTTTTAATTTTTATATATGTAGAAATTAATTATGACATCATATCAATGAAATTTTTAAAAATATTTCAGCAAAAGATAATTTATATATTAATAGTAAGATTAATTAATTATATTAAAATTAATTTTAATCATTATTTATATAAGATTTTACATATTTACACAATGATTTAATACATTAATAACTGGTTAAAATTATAAAAAATGAATTATTAGGTATGCAGATTTGTTAAAAAGTTTAAAGAGATTTCTGTGTAGAAAAATAAACAGAACAGTACAATATATTAAAAAAAAAAAAATAAGTAGAATAATAACAATAGAATAAGTAAAATAGAAATAGAATTCATATAATGGTCATTTTAAAATCTATTGAACCCTGAAACACAATTGAAGAATTTGATTGAAAACAGCCATTACAAATACAAATTTCGTTCCTCCATATATATATATTGTGTGCTTTCGAACGGCAATTCATCTCAGTGAAAGAAATTACAACGAACACGATTTTTTCAAGCGTACGAAAAAATATTGCGGAACCGTGGGCACCTTTTTGAAGTGAGTGGGAGTTTCGGCCGAATATATTCGCAATCAATTTCTCATCAACAAATTCCGGAAAGTTCAGTCGAGTGGGTGAACGTTTTTTGCAGTAACATTGTTCACAGAAATGATTCGGATGCTTAATGACGAATAATCCGTCCGGTAAAATTCCAATTACCAAAGTGGCCGGCGATGTAAGTAGTGTAATTCGGCCAATTTTTTCCGGCGGCTAAATAAATTACGGTGTATTAAAAATAAGTCGCCTAATGTACATTTCGAGCCGGGGAAGGAGACGATCGTTATGCTAAAGGCGAGGCACATTTTTCATCATGAAAATAGCATTGAGCAAAGAGTGAGCGGCGGGAATGCAACAAAAGACGTCCTCTGATATAAATCCATTAGTTAAATATAAGACACGGCACGAGGAGACGGCGCTTCACTACGAATTTACACAAATCATTTTTTTGCAGCTCGACGTAAATCCACCCTTGATTAATTTGCGGATTGCACCCGTTATTAATCACCCGCTTCGTTTCGGTTTGTCCCCGACCACTTCCCGTTATTAATTATTAATGATCCGATAATATAGAAGTTTTGACCCGGCTATCCGACAATTAGGCTTAGAAAGTACGTCGGAGTTATAAGTTCTGAAAACTCAAAATAAAAAAAACTTCTAAAACGAATGTTTTAAAACTTCTCAATTTATTTTATTCACGCCCTCAGGCACGAATTTAGAAACCGAATGCTGTTAAGTGTGTACATTTGTAACTAATGGCTCTTCGGTATTAATGGGGAATTTTAAGTCTCGTTTTTAGCCTCGGACGCAATTTTAAACTTATATTCAAATTCATTCGTTCATTTTTTGTAACCTTTTTTTTGGTTTAAATTTCACAAATTGAAAAAAAAAATATTTAATCTGGAAAGAATATCTATAATAAATTTCTTTTGTAAAGTAGATTTACTTTTTTTATTTATTTATTTCTATAATTATTTTGTTAAATTACGTTTAATTGAAAGCACTTGTTTCACTAAAAATAATAATTTTTTTAATTAATGTTACTGTAGTAACTATTTTTAAATGTTTTAAATTTAATCAAATACATTTTAATGGTATTTGTAATATTTTTGCGTTCATGGAATATTTACTTTATTCCCTCAAATTTTTAGCAAATCTACATACCTAATAATTTACTTTTTTTATAACTTTAACTAATTCATTGTGTAGATATGTAAAATCTTTAAAATAATGATTAATTTTAATATTAGTATAAGTTAAGTTCATCTTATTATTATTTTTCTATAAATTATTAAATATTTTTTATATTTATCAATTTATAAATTATTTTTTCAAATTTTAATTTTATAATTAATTATTTGTTTAATTACCCATAATTTTATTAATTTTATTATTTTTTTTTATTTTATATACCAAATTTCATTAAAAATTGTTGTTATTTGTGATGTTATTATTGATATTGTTACTAATTAAATTATTATAATTAATTATTCTTAAAAAATCGTTTCATTATTAACATTATTAAATTTATTTTAATATTTCTAAAAATTTGATTTGTTATGTTATGTTTTCTATTTATTTATATATTTTTTATAACTTTTATATTGATTAAATTTAAAAAATAATTGTTATTTGATTAACTATTTTATTTTTAACATAACTATTTGATACAATATAAATTATTTTGTAATAAAAATTTTCTTCTTTTAAAGTATTCTATAAAAAAACAAATAAATTATCATTAATTTCTTAACATTTTAAAAATTTTTTTAGTTTGTTAAAAATATACATATATTATGCTTTTTTATAATTTTATTATATTTTAATTTGTAATTCATTAATTAATTTTATTTATTTAATCACTGTTAATTATTAATTATTATATTTTTAAATTTTTCAAATTTCAATAATTTTTTTTATTATTTTATATATTAATCGTTTAATATATTTTATATTATTTAGTAAATTTATTTCAATATTTCTAAAAATTTAATTTTATAAATTTTTTTACTGTTTATTAATTAATTATTAATATAATTTTTCTGTATTGATTAATTTATAAATTACTATAATTTGTTGCAGAAATTTTATTTTAATTTTTTATATAATTGTTTAAAACTTAATAATTATAAATTATTTTGTTAAGATATTGCTAAAATATTAAATAAATATTCATTGTTTTTATATATTTTTATATAATTTAATATGTAATTAATAATTTATTTAATTACTATTAATTACGTTTTTCAAATTTCAATAAAAATGATTTTTTTATATATTATATTATTTATTTTATTTTAATTTAATTTGAAATTAATAATCATTATAAATTTATCAAATTTTTACATTTTTTCAAATTTTAATAAAAATCATTTATTTATTTATGATATTAACATATTAATATTTAGTAAATTTATTTTAATATTTATTAAAATTGGATTTGTTAAATTACTTTTTTTCTTTTTAGTATGTATTAATTAATTATTAATATAATTTTTCTGTATTAATTAATTTATAAATTATTATAGCTTGATGCAGTAATTTTCTTTCAATTTTTTTATATAATTATACATTTTTCTAAAATATTCTGATACTATGTAATTAATTAATTATTTAATTATTATTAAATTGTTATATTTCACAAAATTTAATAAAAAAGATTATTTTATTAATTAATATTATATTATATTAATTATTTTAAGTATTAATATTAAGTTATAAATTTATTTCAGTATTATAAATTTATCAAATTTTTACATTTTTTTGATTTTCAATAAAAACCATTTATTTATTTATGATATATATTAACATTTAGTAATTTTATCATTAAATTTTAAATATTTTTAAAATCTCAGTAAAATAGTACAAATACTTTGTTTTTCTATGATTTTATTATAATTAAGTTTGTAATTAATTATTTATGTAATTATTATTATTATTAAATTTATTATTTAATTCTCATATTTCAATAGAAATATTTATTTTATTTAGTAAATTTATTGAAATATTTCTAAAAAATTTATTTGTTACATTATGTTTTTTACATTTATTAATTATTAGTAGCTTTTCTGCCATAATTAACTCGAAAATGTAACAAAGTTTAAATAATTTTTAAAATCAGTAATTTTCTTTTATAAATATTTAACGCTGATTACGATATAAATCATAATTTTTTTAGTAAAGATAATTATTACTTTTAATATATAACAAACTAAATTATCAGTAATATCTAAATATTAAAAAAAGAGGCATACTTTCGTTTTTCGATTGGTTTATGATAATTTAATTCGTAATTAATTATTTATTGAAATATTACAAATTACTTAATACATATTTAATTTGTTATTTTTCAACAAAATACATAAGTATTATTCCTTAATATATATAAATTTCGTATAATTATAATTATGATTATTTTATCATAATAGTAATGTTTTGGTAAAGGTTAATAAACAATTTTTTCCACGTTATTTTTTATATTATTTTCCAATACATTATTAGTAAATGTGTGTAATTTTTTCAATAAACTTAATATCAAATATTTTGTATATACATATTTATCAAGATAAACATAATTTGTAAAAACAGATAAAACTATTATGACACATTTTTATGTAGTTCGCATGTTTTGTTTAATTGCACCGAAATAGATAAACCGCTAATTGAAATAGTGCAAGGTACATATTGTAAATATTGATCAATATTATTAAACATTCCTAGATAGAATTTATCGCCCGAGGTCATAATTACAGCTCGCCTATTCGCTGTCAGCTAATTTCAGCGGCGGAATGTCCAAGCCGAAATACCGCCCCAACTATAAATATCCGAAATACCGGTTATTCGTTCAAAATTCGCACATTTTCACCGGCCCAAAAACGTCCGTAGCGAAAACTCGTAAACGGTGAGTGCGTTCCGTTGTGACATAATGGATATTCCGGTGACAAACATATATAATAGCCATTGTTAATAAATTTATGGGGGTGTCTTTTTTATCGGGGAAATGGAATATGGAAATGATGGCGATGGTGCACAGTATCAGATGTGAATAATGACCGGGGTGGCTGGTTTTCGCCAGCTGATTTATGGCCGTTCGTCGCCCCTTCAAATCGACCCGTAAAACTTGATGATTTAGGATATCAACGATACATAAATAAAAATTATACCTTTCGCATTCATTCTTTGGGTCGCGATCATTTTACGGCCGATCTGATCAATCAAAATTAAACACGCAATCGGTCTAATTACAATTATACTTCGTGGCTAATCAATAGTTGATAATTGAGTCTGGAGGTCAATAAATAATTATTATAAGTACAAATTCATTTTAATACAATTTACAAGTTATATCCATACCTGGGTATTGTCAGACAAACATAATTAATAATATTTACACTAATATTTACTCTAATATTTGTATTTTGATATGATTCAAACGTTCCTTACAATGTAATCATAGCATTAACAAAAATGTCACCAGTAACTGCAGTAGTTATATTATTTTGGTTATTTTGTGTCTCTGACTCAATAAAAGATGAGAACTACTGCATAATTGACCACAAATGTGTACCTAATAGAATCAGCAGAAGACAACAGTGTTTGCCAGTTGAAGAGTGTAAAGATGAACCAAAGACGGACACAGATAGACAATATATAGTAATCACAAAATCATTTGGTCAAGACATTTTTTCCGAAATGATTAACTGTTGGTTCAAAAACTTATCTAATTTAGATTCAGGAAACTACGACAAACTTAGAAATTTGGACTCATGTGAAGAAGTTGAGGATTCCAAAACAATTGATGATGAGACAACACCAAAAATTGAAACAACTTGTTCAAACAGTCCAGCCAACCTGACATGCATCTCCAAGTATGTGTGTTTCTGTAGAGAACTTGTAAATATAATCACTTTTGATGAAACAAAAGAGAGATGGCCATGTCCAGATGATTTGGAAAGTAATAAGCAAGTTACATATGTTTATTCATCTATTATTTCCATTATACTATTGATTTGTATATTATAATACACCTTTAAAATAATAACCAAATTTTGAACAAACGTTTCTTGTACAAACGACCTTAAATATATAAATAAATATTGATAATTTATTTAAAATTTTTCTCATTAATATTATAAAAATATGTGAAATATGTTATTAGTATTAAATTATAAGTATTAATTTAAAATTTCTATGATGAAAATGTACCTAATTGTTTTCTCCCATTATTTACTTCTCGATAAGACTATGATATTTAATAAAAGTAAATATTCCTACACAATACGTCATTACTTAATACTTAAACATTACTGAACTGATATGTCAAATTTATATATAAACTAAATAAATTAATATTTTCTTGAACATCAGTGAGCTTTATTTTAATTAATTTAAAAATCTATTTTCTCTTAATAACAATTTTAACACTTTCCTATTATTTGACTCATAATTTGTAATATTTTAAACAATGATTTTGTTGTACCTCTCAATTCAATTTAGTACTGACATTTATAAAGTAGAACAGTTGAGTAATAACGTCATTACTTAATACTTGAACATTAATGAACTCAATTGTCAGATTTGTATAAAAACTAAATAAATTAATATTTTCTTGAACATCAGTGAGCTTCATTTTAATTAATTTAAAAATCTATTTTCTCTTAATAACAATTTTAACACTTTCCTATTATTTGACTCGTAATTTGTAATATTTTAAACAAGGATTTTGTTGTACTTATCAATTGAATTTAGTACATACATTTATAAACTAGAACTGTTGAGTAATAATATCATTACTCAATACTTGAACATTACTGAACTGATATGTCAAATTTGTATAAAAACTAAATAAATTAATATTTTCTTGAACACCAGTGAGCTTCATTTTAATTAATTTAAATATCTATTTTCTCTTAATAATAATTTTAACACTTTCCTATTATTTGACTCGTAATTTGTAATATTTTAAACAAGGATTTTGTTGTACTTATCAATTGAATTTAGTACATACATTTATAAACTAGAACTGTTGAGTAATAATGTCATTACTCAATACTTGAACATTACTGAACTGAATTGTCAAATTTGTATAAAAACTAAATAAATTAATATTTTCTTGAACATCAGTGAGCTTCATTTTAATTAATTTAAAAATCTATTTTCTCTTAATAATAATTTTAACACTTTCCTATTATTTGACTCATAATTTATAATATTTTAAACAATGATTTTGTTGTACTTATCAATTGAATTTAGTACTGACATTTATAAAGTAGAACAGTTGAGTAATAACGTCATTACTTAATACTTGAACATTACTGAACTGAATTGTCAAATTTGTATAAAAACTAAATAAATTAATATTTTCTTGAACATCAGTGAGCTTCATTTTAATTAATTTAAAAATCTATTTTCTCTTAATAATAATTTTAACACTTTCCTATTATTTGACTCATAATTTGTAATATTTTAAACAATGATTTTGTTGTACCTCTCAATTCAATTTAGTACTGACATTTATAAAGTAGAACAGTTGAGTAATAACGTCATTACTTAATACTTGAACATTACAGAACTGATATGTCAAAATTTGTATAAAAACTAAATAAATTAATATTTTCTTGAACACCAGTGAGCTTCATTTTAATTAATTTAAAAATCTATTCTCTCTTAATAAAAATTTTAACACTTTCCTATTATTTGACTCATAATTTGTAATATTTTAAACAATTATTTTGTTGTACTTATCAATTGAATTTAGTACATACATTTATAAACTAGAACTGTTGAGTAATAATGTCATTACTCAATACTTGAACATTACTGAACTGAATTGTCAAATTTATATAAAAACTAAATAAATTAATATTTTCTTGAACATCAGTGAGCTTCATTTTAATTAATTTAAAAATCTATTTTCTCTTAATAATAATTTTAACACTTTCCTATTATTTGACTCATAATTTGTAATATTTTAAACAATGATTTTGTTGTACTTATCAATTGAATTTAGTACATACATTTATAAACTAGAACTGTTGAGTAATAATGTCATTACTCAATACTTGAACATTACTGAACTGAATTGTCAAATTTGTATAAAAACTAAATAAATTAATATTTTCTTGAACATCTGTGAGTTTCATTTTAATTAATTTACATATCTGTTTCATTTTAATAATAATTTTAACATTTTTACTAATATTTTCTTGATTTGGTGATTGAGAAATTTTAAAAATTTGTTATTACATATAAAAAATCATTCAATAATAAAATTTTCTTGATTTGATGATTGAGAAATTTCAAATATCTGTTACTACGTATAAAATATCTTTTAATAATAATATTATTAATACTTTATTCTGATCACATTATATGATTTAATTACATTCATTATTTAAATTTTTGTTTCTCTTCCGGAAACACAATTAAATTTTCTGCTTGTTAAAAAATCTGGACATTCCTGAACCAAAATGTCCGGGACGTGATACAGTTTTTTAATTTTGCAACAACGAAACAGCGACGCCGAAATAAATATTTGAATGCGTGGGAACGTATTAAGAAATCCTGGCATCGGGATTACCGCCTAAATTGCTTTTGGCGCGGCAGGTTATCCGGCGATCCATCCGGCGGCGGCCGTTCGTGCCGACGGTTCGGTCTCGCACACACACACACACACACACACACACACACTCGTTCACGTGCCGTCGGGATAATCCCCGGGGAATAACTGCGATATTGCCGCGCAAAGTGTTGCGATGCCAACTAAAACAACTACTTAGAGTGCATCTCGTACATGTTTATCTTAACTGTTATGCCCGGATCCGCCGCAAATTGGGTTCAGCCACCTGCAAACATTGATGGGGATGAAGAATCGTTGTTTGGTTACATCTAGAAGCAGCATCTTTGAAGTTATTTTAATTATCTCACCTTGTTTTTACAGGATTTTAAATAAGTTTTCACGTGTGTTATTATTAAAAGTTTCTTTCTTTATGTCGTAATGTTAAATTTTAAAATAACTTTGTTAGAAATAATTTTTATTTCAAATAATACAGAGAATTTACTACAAAAATATTAAAATATAATATAAAAATGTGATCAACTACATCAAAATTTATTGATATTAAATTGTTAGAAGTATTTAAAAGTATATTATATATATATATATATATATATATATATATATATATATATGTTTCAAAAAAATTGACAAATTTTTGTCTTATTTATATCGAAAATCTTGTTGGAAATGGTAAAACGGTGTTCTCTTGGAATTTGAAATTTGTTAACTCTCGTTAGAGATAATATTTCAAAATGATCAAATCAGATTTTTATAGAAAATTTAACACTCTACAAAAAATGTCTCTTACAGTTTTTTGATATATTCATTTTTTCAAAAGTTATTTAACATTAAAGTTGGATTGATTTAAAATTTTGATATTTTTCTCATTTTCTGACGCAACCATTAACTTTATGGAAAAATTTGATATGACATTTTTTGTAGAGAATTTAATGTCCAATAATTTATTTTCGAAAAAATTTTTGATATTTTTTACAGATTATAAGTTATCTGCAAAAAACTAAAAATTTTATTAAATAAATGTTATTTTACTGCTTAAAATTAAGCATTTTATTTAAATAAATAGATTTTTACTAAAAAAATTCATTGTTTATTATAATCAAAGTAGTATATATCGTTACACTAACAGACTTTAACTACAATTTGGCAATAACTAGCAATAAGTGTTTCACGAAAAATGAAGAGCAATTACAATAATTATTGGTAGTTATAAGTGAATACAGAAAAAAATTGCCAAATTGTAGTAAAAGTCAGTTAATGTAACGATATATACTACTTTGATTATAATAAACAATCAATTTTTTTAGTAAAAATCTATTTATTTAAATAAAATGCTTAATTTTAAGCAGTAAAATAACATTTATTTAATAATTTTTTTAGTTTTCAGCAGGTAACTTATGATCTGTAAAAAATATCAAAAACTTTTTCGTAGATAAATTATAGGAAATTGAATTCTCTATAAAAAATGTTATATAAAATTTTCCCATAAAGTTGACGGTTGCGTCAGAAAATGAGAAAAATATCAAAATTTTAAATCAATCCAACTTTAATGTTAAATAACTTTTGAAAAAATGAATATATCAAAAAACTGAGACATTTTTTTGTAGAGCGTTAAATTTTCTATAAAAATCTGTCACAGTATTTTTTTAACATTTCCAACAAGATTTTCGATATAAATAAGAATTTAATTTTATATTTAAAATTACATTTTTAAAACATATAAATTTGTCCTCTTTATGAGGCTTGACTATTTCATTTTAATTCAAGTCTCGAAGTGTTTTTATCCCCCCATCTCATCTTATAAAAGCCTCAAGACACTTGATCAAAAAAGTGGCCCTACTCTGTGCCCAAAATTCTATATAAAAAATCAATGCACGTTGTTACAATATCCTGCTAACCTAATTAATGCTGGGAAACGTACGCGGTGGAATAATTTAGTGAAAAGCCTCAACAGATTGTTTTAAGATTATGTTACACAGGAATTAAATAAATAATCTTTTAAGGACCATTAATTTATTATATTCGGGGTTGCAGGTTTAATTAATGTAAGTATGTCAATTAAGTTTTAGAAATTCCCAGCAGGAAAACCTTGTAAATTTAAATGTGCCACATTTTCCAACACAAATTTGTTTCCAAATTGAAGTTTAAA
This sequence comes from Aethina tumida, assembly GCF_024364675.1. NCBI lineage: Eukaryota > Metazoa > Arthropoda > Insecta > Coleoptera > Nitidulidae > Aethina > Aethina tumida. Next base: position 4,297,452 of record NC_065438.1, read on the forward strand.
TATTATTTTTTATCATTTTATTCTAATATGTTGTAAAAATATTTTTAAGCTTCCATTGTGTTTTATAATATACAAACTACGTTTATTTATTTATTTATATTTTTACACAAGTGTAACAATTTAAAAATATATTTAATGATACCAATTCAAAATCAATAACAACAATAATAATTCTTATATGTTATTCCAAAAAACTGTACAAAGAAAAATATAATAACATTATATTAAAACTTTTGCTTTTTAAAATCCTGCCACAACTTCTACTTTTCAAGACTTCACTGTGTCATTTTAATTCAGATCTCGGAGTGCTTTGATCCAGACATTTCAACGCTATAAAACCCCAAAGACACTTAAGCAAAAAAAATCTCCCTTTTCCAAGCTGAAATTTTTATATAAAAAATCAATGCACGTTGTTGTAATTTCCTGCTAACCTAATTAATGACTGAAAACGTGCACGGTAGAATAATTTAATGAAGTGCTTCAGCAGATTGTTTTTTAGATCACATGTTTTAGGGAAATTAAATAAATGAGCCACTTATTATATTTGGAATTCCACTTAATAATATGTAAAACCATTCAAACTATATAAATTATATAAGTTAATTTTTTTCATTGTGTACTGATATTATTATAATTTACTTGTTATACTTATTATAATAATGACTGTATATATAATTGAATATAAATTTAGTTGTGGAATCTATTTTTAAAAATATTTTCTAGTCACTGTAAATTTTTATTTAAAACTACATTAAAAACATATTATTGTTTAGATCATTAATGTCATAAATATCTGAATTGACTATCTTTTTCCTGAACATATAATATGTTAAATATTCGAGTGAATTTTAAAAACACAAGCCCAACAATCAGCCCCTGAAGTACGAGTAAATCGATACCCCCGTTAATTTACATAATAGACCTGAAACAGCATTATTAAAAACACTTTTATTAAAGGCTTTATTTTAAGGTTACTCCACCCGACACAACTTTAAAATTGGAACACCGATTTTAAAACAAATAAATTGAAAGGAGCTGATCTACATCAATTTGCATTCGAAATATTTTTATTCACATAAAAGCGTTCGTTTTTATAATTGACTCGGAACGCGTTTTGAAGTGTACAAATGGCGACGGTGTTATTAAATAAAGTCGATTCTTTGATAAAAATGTTCCTTTAAATTTGCATAATTATGCATTCGAGTTTTATTTAAAAAACGAGTTACAAAACAACACGTTTAAATTGATATCGAACTGAATAACGAAGCTTTTAGGTTTGTTGTCGTAAACAAATATCAGTTTATCAGTTTTTTTATACTCTCCTTGTTTTTGAATTAGCACAAAATATTTAATGAGGCGCATCCACCATTTTTATACCAGAAAGTGTAAAAGGTCTACATAATCTAATAATGTATTACATAAACACTTTTTTAACGACGAGACAATCTTATAAAAATGGTGGATGTGTCTAATATTTTGTGTCAATAACCTTTTGAAAGTCTTAAAGGCCTAAATAATCTAATAATGTAATAATTGCATAAACTCCTTTTTAAAGACGAGACAAAATAGAAAAAAACAATATAATATTTTGTACCAATAACCTCTTGAAACTATAAAAGGCTTCAATAATCTAATATTACATTAATTAATTAATACAATACTAAATATTTAATAAATAATATTTAATTATTATTTCTAGTACTATGTAATAATAAATAAATATTTCAAAATATTCAAATATTCATTTTTAATAAATTATAATACAATATCCAAACAATAATGTGTATTCATTTACTTTTAACATTAAAAGAAATAAATTTTTATAAACTTCAATTAATTAATTATTATGTAATTAATTATTATTAAACAAATTCTAAAAATAAGTTGATTATATTAAAAGTAATTTATTTTATCTGCTGTTGGATCCATTTTTAACAGGTACTATCTAAATTTTTTTAATTAAACTGTAAAGTAACCTTTAAAATACTATAAAAAATATGATTTTGATGTTTAATTAATGTTTAAACATCGTGAATGCGCAAACAAATTGTATAATTACAACTACATCCAAAAGACAATTAATTTTATGTTTTCAAATATCTTATCCTAATTCATTTGAATATTTTAATTAAGTTTTTTGTTGTGCATTCACCATTTTTACAACTGTTGTTAAAAATGGCGAATGCGCCACTAATCCAATAATTAATTATTATTAAACAAATTCTAAGAATAAGTTGATTATATTAAAAGTAATTTATTTTATCCACTGTTAGATCCATTTTTACCAGGTACTATTTAATTTTTTTAAATTAATCAGTAAAGTAACCTTTAAAATACTATAAAAAATATGATTTTGACATTTAATAAATGTTTAAACATTGTGAATGCGCAAACAAATTGTATAATTACAACTACATCCAAAAGGCAATTAATTTTATGTTTTCAAATATCTTAACCTAATTCATTTGAATATTTTAATTAAGTTTTTTGCTGCGCATTCACCATTTTTACAACTGCTGTTAAAAATTGCGAATGCGCCACTAATCCAATAATTAATTATTATTAAACAAATTCTAAGAATAAGTTGATTTTATTAAAAGTAATTTATTTTATCCACTGTTAGATCCATTTTTAACAGGTACTATTTACATTTTTTCAATTAATCAGTAAAGTAACCTTTAAAATACTATGAAAAATATGATTTTGATGTTTAATAAATGTTTAAACATCGTGAATGCGCAAACAAATTGTATAATTACAACTACAATCAAAAGGCAATTAATTTTATGTTTTCAAATATCTTATCCTAATTCATTTGAATATTTTAATTAAGTTTTTTGCTGCGCATTCACCATTTTTACAACTGTTGCTAAAATTGGCGAATGCGCCACAAATCCAATAGAGTAAAAGCAATTAATATTTACGGAAGATATACCCCACGAATAAAAAGCTTTTACTGTAATTTAAACCAAAAAACAAGTTTATTTAATTTAATATTGATCTGAACAGGGAGACTTTTTAAGTTTCTTGTGATAAACAAATACCCATTTCCTCCTTAAATACCCGTAACTTGTTTCCGCAACTTTATTATTTATAAGTATGTCAATATTTCCGGTCTCGCAACGATAAAACCGTGCAAAAACCGAACTTTCCGGACAGTCAACGGTTGCAACTTCCAAACACAAACGCCGAACAAATGGCAGGTGTTCTGTCGAACTTGTAAATGAATATTTTCCATCGATAAATACCGGTTCACGTTGGCAAGATCGGTTATTGAAATCGGGAACGTGAGATTTTCCGACTCGTTTTCCCGTTGTATTTTCCATATCCGGGCACGGCAGTTCCGAAGGTGGATGGGAGTGAAGTGGTAATGTTTGGAATTCCATTATTATTTACACAAAGCCCCGACAAACATCGTATTTCGCTCAAGATGTGAACGCGGATGCGATGATGTGCTTTCTTTTTCGGCTTATTTCGCATTCAAAACCCTCCCAATTCATAAATAAAGATAAATAATTTACTGCACACGGAAAAATTCGATTTCGGGCGTTACTGCATAAAATTACGTGGCACTTTGGGTTGAGATATATTAAAGTGTTGTTATGATTGTGAGCACTTATTGTGTGTAATACAATTATGAAAGATTTCATTAGATTCATTGCAGTGTGATTTTCACTGGGTCTGATGTAATTATGTTGAAGGGCGCTTGAGAACAGCAATGACATTTTTCATTTGGAATTCTCTCTGTGAAGAAAATACGGGAAATGGAACAATCCTTGACTTTATGCTAGATATTTAGGCATTCATTATTTAAAGCATAATTTCGAAAGTACTTAAGAGATATGTACTGTCGGGTTATGCTGGATTTGATCTTCATATTTTAAATTTTTATGAAAGACAATTCGTTTAAATTACTTCATTGAAATTTCATTGTGAAAATTATTGTACATTATTTATTGCATTTTTGTCTCATCTTTAAGTAAGTGTTTATGCAATTTTTGTAACAGCAAAGCATTTGCCAAAATTTTCAATATTTCTTAGAATAATAATAATTTATGAAATACTCCAATATTCTTTATTGCACCTTTGTCTTATCTTTAAAAAAATGTTTATAAAATATAATTTGTAGATTATTTATTCTTAAAACAGTAAGAAGCAAATATGTAATTAATTACTATTAAACAAATTCTAAGACTAAGTTGATTATATTAACAGATGCTATTTAAATTTTTTTAATTAATCAGTAAAGTAACCTCTAAAATACTATAAAAAATATGATTTTGATGTTTAATAAATGTTTAAACATCGTGAATGCGTAAACAAATTATATGATTACAACTACATCCAAAAGGCAATTAATTTTATATTTTCAAATATCTTATCCTAAATCATTTGAATATTTTAATTAAGTTTTTTGTTGCGCATCCACCATTTTTACAACTGTTGTTAAAAATGGCGAATGCGCAACCAATCCAATAATTTATTACTATTAAACAAATTCTAAGATTAAGTTGATTATATTAAAAATAAATTAGTTTGTCCACTGTTAGATCCATTTTTACACATACTATTTAATTTTTTTTAATTAATCAGTAAAGTAACTTTTAAAATACTATAAAAAATATGATTTTGATGTTTAATAAATGTTTAAACATCGTGAATGCGTAAACAAATTGTATAATTACAACTACATCCAAAAGGCAATTAATTTTATGTTTTCAAATACCTTATCCTAAATCATTTGAATATTTTAATTAAGTTTTTTGTTGCGCATCCACCATTTCTACAACTGTTGTTAAAAATGGCGAATGCGCAACCAATCCAATAATTAATTACTATTAAACAAATTCTAAGAATAAGTTGATTATATTAAAAGTAATTTATTTTATCCACTGTTAGATCCATTTTTAACAGGTACTATTTACATTTTTTTAATTAATCAGTAAAGTAACCTTTAAAATACTATAAAAAATATGATTTTGATGTTTAATAAATGTTTAAACATCGTGAATGCGTAAACAAATTGTATAATTACAACTACATCCAAAAGGCAATTAATTTTATGTTTTCAAATATCTTATCCTAATTTATTTGAATATTTTAATTAGGTTTTTTGCTGCGCATCCACCATTTTTACAACTGTTGTTAAAAATGGCGAATGCGCAACCAATCCAATAATTTATTACTATTAAACAAATTCTAAGAATAAGTTGATTGTATTAAAAGTAATTTATTTTATCTACTGTTGAATCCATTTTTAACAGTCTCCAAAATTATTATTAATCTTTACTCTTTATAGAGAAAATAAATAAAATAATAAATGAGGCGCATCCACCAAAATGTTAACTGTACCTTAAGGCAGTAATAAGTACTCTAATTTAAATAAATAATATCAGATATTTTTCAACATAATTTAATAAATTATATAAAGTAATTTTTGTTTTTGAGAGTCACTCTCTTATAAACAAAATAATATAAAATATTAAAAGACTTTTACATCTACTAATTTTTTAACTGTGCTATATCCAATTAAATCATAATTTCTGGAATTTATTTATATAATAACGCACACATGGGTTGTTTTAGTCATCAATTTTAATTATTTACTTTGACGAAAACATTATATAAACTAGACATTTATTTAATTAACTGAGGTAAACAAAATATTTAATTTAATTATCCTTTGTTCACTTTCATTAGGAATATCAAATGAACATTTTTTTAATGTAAATATATTTGTATTTAATTAAATTAAATGTACAGTTGTGTAATTTTTTAAAATGTTTTCCCCATTTTCACAATATTATTTTGGTGATGCTCTCATAAATATAAAATAAGAAGTTAAAGTAGGACAGTTCGTCAGTTTGTCTGGAGTATTCTTTTTAGTGAATAAAATACAATGCCCTTTTTAACATTTCAATTTGTTCCATCAAGAATTTTCTTTTCCTTTTTGTTCTGTGAGGGAAAGTCTCATGAGAAAATTGGATTTTAAAAATGTATAACTTATTGAATTAAAATTACATCAAAATGTATCGTCCTGTCATATTTTTCCTGCAAATTTATTATTAATATTAATAAATTAACTTTATTGTACCGTATAGGTACATCAATTCAGTTTAATGTAGTCAACAAAGTGAGGCATCGATGGCAAAATGTGTAAGATAAAAATTTGTAATTTATCTCGTGCATTCAAATCGACTGGGACAATTTCGGCATAAATCTCAGCCAGGCACGATGCGAGGCCCGATATTTTGGCAAAGTGTATTCAATCATGTCCCCATGGCGTATAAAATGCCGATCGTCGAAAGCGAAACCCTAAAACGAAAGCATCGTTGTTCGACGTCCGATAACAATATAATAACCACCGGTCTGTGTACACATGTTCGAAAACGCGTTTGCGGATTTACATCGGGATATATTGTCGATTAGCATTCCTGCGGTGTGCCGCACACTTGTATCCGATGCACTGAACAGACGGTATTTCCGTTACAATTCAAGCCCAATTAAACTATAGATTAGCGATTTGTTGATCGAACCGATAACCGAAAACTGTTGTACATAAACGGAGGTTTATCGTTGGGGGATCGACGAGAAATTTGTTCAACGGATCACCGGACCCTCTTCGCTGAATATTTACGTGTGTTGGGTTGATTTTAGTGATCACGTTTCGGTCGGTAAATAACATTTTGGACATGTGTTTTAATTTACTAAATCAAACAAGTTTCAATGTTTGTTTATAATATAATTCGCTTCGCAGGACGACAGCCATTTCGGTGCCAAATGCTCCTGAGCCATTTTTGAGTGCAGAAGCTATATTTAGGTCTATGTTTTTGAAATATGAAGCTATAATTAAAGTTTTTTAACCTATTAACCTTTAATGAAATTTAATTAGCCTGTACATCATAGACTAGAGTTGATAGACGAAATGGTATTTTTTTCTGTTCTAATACATCAAAAAAACATCATTTTGTTGGCCTTTTTTATAACAAATAATTTCATCAGAAAAAAGTCTGTAATAATATTTTAACCAAATATTTTATGAAAAATTTAATTTAATATTTATCATAAATAAAGTAACATCAGTAAAATTGAAAAATTCTTCCTAAACAAAGCAAAAAATATATGTTTAAAATTAATACATAAGGACTAAAAAGAAATTTTATTACCCCCAAAATGTTTGTTCCAATATCAAGTGGATTAAAACATTCAACAAACAGTTAAATACCTTTCGTGAATTGTCAGAAATACAAACAACATTTACATGTCATCAAATAGCCGGGAGATATTTTGATGCTAAGAAAACAAAGGAGTACAAACAATGAAGTTTACTTTCGTTCAGAAATAACAACTCATTCAAGATTTTTTTAAGGCACTGATGAATTGAAAGATATTTTATTTAATACTAAAGTGATAAAAGGAAATTAATTTATATGTAAATTAATTTATGTTAATTTTATCAAAAAATAATATACTATAATTTAATATAAACAATGTTAATAATTTACATTCTAATAATTTTTGTTTTGTTAATTTTAACTTAAGTAATTCAATTCATTTTAAGTATATTCATATTTAATAGATTGAAATTTAAAATATTTCTATTTTTTATTTATTATACTTAAATAGTTCTTTAAATTCTTTATATTCTTCATATTCTTTACATTTTTCATATTCTTCATATTGTGTAGATTCTTTAGATCTTTTAAATTCTTCAGATACTTTAGATTCTTTAGATTCTCTAGATTCTTTAGATACTCTAGATTCTCTAGATTCTCAAGATTCTCAAGATTCTCAAGATCCTCTAGATTCTCTATATTCTCTAGATTCTCTATATTCTCTAGATTCTCTACATTCTCTAGATTCTCTAGATACTCTAGATTCTCTAGATTCTCTAGATTCTCTAGATTCCCTAGATACTCTAGATTCTCTAGAATCTCTAGATTGTCAAGATTCTCAAGATTCTCTAGATTCTCAAGATTTTCAAGATTCTCTAGATTCTCTATATTCTCTATATTCTCTAGGTTCTCTAGATTCTCAAGATTCTCAAGATTCTCAAGATTCTCAGGATTCTCAAGATTCTCAAGATTCTTAAGATTCTCTAGATTCTCTAGATTCTCAAGATTCTCTAGATTCTCAAGATTCTCTAGATTCTGTAGATTCTCGAGATTCTCTATATTCTCTATATTCTCTTTATTCTCTATATTCTCTAGATTCTCTAGATTCCCAAGATTCTCTAGATTCTCTAGAGTCTCAAGATTCTCAAGATTCTCAAGATTATCTAGATTCTCTATATTCTCCATATTCTCTATATTCTCTAGATTCTTTAGATTCCCAAAATTCTCAAGATTCTCTAGATTCTCTAGATTCCCAAGATTCTCAAGATTCTCTAGATTCTCAAGATTGTCTAGATTGTCTAGATTCTCAAGATTCTCTAGATTGTCTAGATTCTCTAGATTCTCAAGATTCCCAAGATTTCCAAGATTCTCAAGATTCTCAAAATTCTCAAGATTCTCAAGATTCTCAAGATTCTCAAGATTCTCAAGATTCTCAAGATTCTCTAGATTCTCAAGATTCTCAAGATTCTCAAGATTATCTAGATTCTCTAGACACTCTCTAGATTCTCTAGATTCTCTAGATTCTCTAGATTCTCTAGATTCTCTAGATTCTCTAGATTCTCTAGATTCTCTAGATTCTCTAGATTTTCTAGATTCTCTAGATTCTCTAGATTTTCTAGATTCTCTAGATTCTATAGATTCTTTAGAATCTTTAAATTCTTTAGACTCTTTAAGATTATTTACATTCTTTAAATTCTTTAAATTCTTTAGATTCTTTAGATGATTCTTTAGATTTAGAATGTAAAGAGAAATATGGAAAACTTAAAGAAACTGTGTATAACTTTGATTGTGTTCTTGGCACAATTTACTAGTCCATAAATCATTCGAATGATCCCTCTTTCACCGCACAAATTGGTAAATAACCCAAACCATTCAATTAGCCCCAGAAAGGAAACCTTGCTGTTCGGCCATTGTTTGCACCTTCCCCGTCGCCGCATCTCCGCAAATGATTTTCTATGGTCCCTACCATTTGCGATTATTACAAGCGACCGTCATTAGAAACACGAAAGCAACGACGCAACAATGTCGGAAGTATCGCTCAATTAGACGTGAATTATTTCGGGAATTAATTAAATAGTGACCGTTGAAATCAGTGGAAATTAACGTCGTTCTTTTATCTTAAGGAACAATAGATAAACTTTTCCAATTTAGTATAATATCCTACGTTTTTTTCTAAGTACAAGAGAATGCTCTGAAGTTTTAGTCGAATAAGGAAGTTGATCCTTATAACTTCTTGTAAGACCAACTAAGGCAAAGCACTTGGGAACTAAAATGAATGTCAAAACGTTATAAAACGACCACACTCATCTTCAATTTGAAACGGTTATGCAAACATTTCTGGGGACTGTTCATTAAATTCGAAAGGTGACAAAGAACACTTAGCCATCAAAGCCCAATTAATTCCGACTAGTCGAATAATGGAACAGTTCTCGTTTGCTGGAAGGCTGCCAACCGACAAAATGCTACGTTCGGTATGATGCATTGTGTTTTACCCATTTCGAGGAGCTTGTGTGTGTGTTTTGTGCACAAGGCAAAACGGCGGAAGTGCCGTAATTAAACTGTAGTCTCTAAATCACATATCTTATCTGGGCTTTTCTCATATTATAACTTTGGGTTTGTTTACAGTGGTTTTATGTGGTTGAAAACAAAATGGAAAAATTTAATAGGTAAAATATACAAAAGTTTCTGTTTTATGACCTTGAAAACACAACGTTGTTTCGTCCTCGTTTCTCAGCATTAACATTCCTTGACCATCATTAAACCAACATTTTCCATGTATTCCCCCAACGGTCGAACTTTGCCATCTGTTACTCCAACGAAAAAAACCACGTTGATTTATACATACCCATTTTTTTCCTTTGTTGACGATGTTTCTGTCGTCGAAAAATGTACGCAGAAAAAACTGGATGGAGAAAATAAATCTATTCCCGATGGCTAGACGCAAGTGTCAAAGTGAATTCGTATGGGGCGTTTTATCTGTGTGCAGATCAATATCTAACAAATAATAACGGCGGAAAAAACGTATGAACATACGTATTGATTTTGGTCAATGGACGAGTAATAAAAACACACATTTCTTTATGTCTGAACCGTAAAAGGTATCCCTTGTTATTCCAGCTAAATTGAATAGTCTGGAAAATGTTTAAATAGAAAATGAAAAGAGTCACTGAATTTTTTTCTTAACGCCAAAGTTACGCTTTGTGGATGGAAATTACCTCGGCTGAAATTGACTGTTACGTGTGTTGTGTAAACTCGAAACTATTTTTATAAACAACAATGCCAGAGAGGAAGAAAATAATAATATCAAATATTTAGCGTGACACCTACTTTTTTAAATAAAATATTTTCAGTTTTCTATGTTCAATTCATTAAAATAAAGCTAAAATTATTAAGATTGAAAGGTTTAAAATTTGAATGAATTTTAGGAATCTATAGAATAATCTAAAGAATACTCTAAGGAATATAAAAAGTAAAATGAACTTGAAAAATATGAATATGATGATTCTAAAGAATCTAGAGAATCTAAATAATTTAAAGAATCTGAAGAATCTAAAGAATCTAAAGAATCTAAAGAATCTAAAGAATCTAAAGAATCTAAAGAATCTAAAGAATCTAAAGAATCTGAAGAATCTGAAGAATCTGAAGAATCTGAAGAATCTGAAGAATCTGAAGAATCTGAAGAATCTGAAGAATCTGAAGAATCTGAAGAATCTGAAGAATCTAAAAAATCTAAAGAATCTAAAGAATCTAAAGAATCTAAAGAATCTAAAGAATCTAAAGAATCTAAAGAATCTAAAGAATCTAAAGAATCTAAAGAATCTAAAGAATCTAAAGAATCTAAAGAATCTAAAGAATCTAAAGAATCTAAAGAATCTAAAGAATCTAAAGAATCTAAAGAATCTAAAGAATCTAAAGAATCTAAAGAATCTAAAGAATCTAAAGAATCTAAAGAATCTAAAGAATCTAAAGAATCTAAAGAATCTAAAGAATCTAAAGAATCTAAAGAATCTAAAGAATCTAAAGAATCTAAAGAATCTAAAGAATCTAAAGAATCTAAAGAATCTAAAGAATCTAAAGAATCTAAAGAATCTAAAGAATCTAAAGAATCTAAAGAATCTAAAGAATCTAAAGAATCTAAAGAATCTAAAGAATCTAAAGAATCTAAAGAATCTAAAGAATCTAAAGAATCTAAAGAATCTAAAGAATCTAAAGAATCTAAAGAATCTAAAGAATCTAAAGAATCTAAAGAATCTAAAGAATCTAAAGAATCTAAAGAATCTAAAGAATCTAAAGAATCTAAAGAATCTAAAGAATCTAAAGAATCTAAAGAATCTAAAGAATCTAAAGAATCTAAAGAATCTAAAGAATCTAAAGAATCTAAAGAATCTAAAGAATCTAAAGAATCTAAAGAATCTAAAGAATCTAAAGAATCTAAAGAATCTAAAGAATCTAAAGAATCTAAAGAATCTAAAGAATCTAAAGAATCTAAAGAATCTAAAGAATCTAAAGAATCTAAAGAATCTAAAGAATCTAAAGAATCTAAAGAATCTAAAGAATCTAAAGAATCTAAAGAATCTAAAGAATCTAAAGAATCTAAAGAATCTAAAGAATCTAAAGAATCTAAAGAATCTAAAGAATCTAAAGAATCTAAAGAATCTAAAGAATCTAAAGAATCTAAAGAATCTAAAGAATCTAAAGAATCTAAAGAATCTAAAGAATCTAAAGAATCTAAAGAATCTAAAGAATCTAAAGAATCTAAAGAATCTAAAGAATCTAAAGAATCTAAAGAATCTAAAGAATCTAAAGAATCTAAAGAATCTAAAGAATCTAAAGAATCTAAAGAATCTAAAGAATCTAAAGAATCTAAAGAATCTAAAGAATCTAAAGAATCTAAAGAATCTAAAGAATCTAAAGAATCTAAAGAATCTAAAGAATCTAAAGAATCTAAAGAATCTAAAGAATCTAAAGAATCTAAAGAATCTAAAGAATCTAAAGAATCTAAAGAATCTAAAGAATCTAAAGATTCTAAAGAATCTAAAGAATCTAAAGAATCTAAAGAATCTAAAGAATCTAAAGAATCTAAAGAATCTAAAGAATCTAAAGAATCTAAAGAATCTAAAGAATCTAAAGAATCTAAAGAATCTAAAGAATCTAAAGAATCTAAAGAATCTAAAGAATCTAAAGAATCTAAAGAATCTAAAGAATCTAAAGAATCTAAAGAATCTAAAGAATCTAAAGAATCTAAAGAATCTAAAGAATCTAAAGAATTTAAAGATTCTAAAGAATCTAAAGAATCTAAAGAAAGAATCTAAAGAATCTAAAGAATCTAAACAATCAAATAACCATAAAATTAAATAAATTCTTATTTATAAATTTATCTATAAATTTAACTGGGTATAAATTACGCCATAGTTGAATTTCAGTAGTTATTTGGTTTTCTTGCTTTTGTATTATTCACGGTAAGTAACTTTTCCTTATCACAAAAGATTAAAAATCATAACCGTCAAAAGCTTTTGTCTCTCTAACAAAACCACCTCTATTGAAGTCCTCTTCCATAAACATTAAGTTGGTTCCATTTCGAAACCAGTCAGCACTACAATAAAATGAATGTTGATATAAACGACGTTAAAAATATGAAACGCAATGTCTATTTATTATTGTGTAATTTAGTCTAAGCCCTCGAGCGTCACACAAAACGGTGACGTTTATTAAGTCCATATTTCCCGGTTCTTCCGTGCACTCTCCATAAACTTGTCACGTTTAAATATGCCGTATTTTTAGCCGCTCCAGATTAGCGTTCGTGCCGTATATTATGTTGTCTAAGCATCGCAAGAATAATTACGGGCGTTACGTTATTCCCGGGCGTCAGTTTTGCGTTTGCGGTTTTCGCAGTTTTTACGTACCTACTTAAAGGGCTTAAGCGTCCTAATCGCGTTTATTTCGTTACGTGCACAGAGAATATCTCGATTCCCGGCGACGTTCTCTGTTATATTGTATCGAAATGTAAACGTGCAAATTTGATAAAAGCCTCAGATGCGGCCGTAAACATTTGCGGACCGAATTTATTGTGCCATCTTGACGTTTATCACATTTTAAACTCAAACAATTTCATGGGAAACGGCTCCGCGTCTAAACGTTTCAGCCGGATATTTTACTTGTCGATGTTGTCGGCCGTCTCTAATACATTGTTAATGTTGCAGCTTCTTTTGATAAAATTGTGTGCTTAAGTTTGTATCTATAAAAGTAAGCTACAAAATATTAAAGTACTAAAATAAAAAGATATAAAGAAATTAATATTATACTAAGCTAGAGAATCTAAAGGCTCTAATGAAGCCAATAAGTAAAGAAGCTAAAAAAGCTCAAAAATTAAAAGTAGAAGGTTCTATCAGAAGCACATAAAGAAAGTAAAGAATCAAGAGAATCATCTGAAGAATCATCTAAAAAATTATCAAAAAATCATTTAAATAATCATTTAAAGAATCATTTGAAGAATTATAAGAATCATATAAAGATTCTTCATATATTTTAGATTTACAGATTCTTCAGATACTTCAGTTTTCAGATACTTCAGATTTTTCAAATTCTTCAGGTTTTTCAGATTACTCAGATAGTTCAGAGACTTCAGATTTTTCTGATTCTTCAGATTTTTGAGATTTTTCATATTTTTCAAATTTTTCAGATTTTTCAGATCTTTTAGATTTTTCAGATTTTTAAGATTTTTCATATTTTTCAGATAGGTTCAGTCTTTAGATTTTTCAGATTCTTTAGGTTTTTTATATGTTTCAGATTTTTCAGATTATTCCTATTTTACAGATTTTTTAGAGTTTTCAAATTCTTCAGTTTCTTCAACTTCTTCATCCTCAGTTTCATCAGTTTCTTCAGTTTCTTCAGTTTCTCCAGTTTCTTCAGTTTCTTTATATTCTTTAGATCACTCAGATATTTCAGAGACTTCAGATTTTTCTGATTCTTAAGACTAATAAAATTTTTCAAATTTTTCAGGTAGTTCAATCTTTATATTTTTCAGATTCTTTAGGTTTTCTAGATGTTTCAGATTTTTCAGTTTCATCAATTTCTTCAGTTTCTTCAAACTTCTTCAGTTTCTTCAGTTTCTTTAGATTCTTTAGATTACTCAGATAGTTCAGAGACTTCAGATTTTTCTGATTTTTCTGATTCTTCAGATTTTTGAGATTTTTCATATTTTACAGATTTTTCAGATTTTTCAGATATTTTAGATTTTTCACATTTTTAAGATATTTAAGATTATTTAAATTTTTCAGATTTTTCAGATAGTTCAGTCTTTAGATTCTTCAGATTCTTCAGATTCTTCAGGTTTTTTAGATTTTTCAGATTTTTCAGATTTTTCAGATTTTTCAGATTTTTCAGATTTTTCAGATTTTTCAGATTTTTCAGATTTTTCAGATTTTTTAGATTTTTCCAATTCTTCGGTTTTTTCAACTTCTTCATTCTCTTCAGTTTCATCAATTTCTTCAGTTTCATCAGTTTCTTCAGCTTCTTCAGTTTCTTCAGTTTCTTTAGATTCTTTAGATCTTTCAGATTCTTTTCTGTAGATTCTTTACATGCTTTAAATATTTAGATTCCTCAATATTTTAATTCTTTGATGAAAATTATTGTGATTAATACAAAAAAATAATTGAATCTGAAAAACAAGCAATGTTTGAAAAGAAGAAACATATAAATATAAAAATAGTTAAAGAAAATCAAGAATATCTATAATAAAAGTACTGATGGCAAATTTACATTCAGTTCCACGTTTATAAATAAACCATAATTAATTAAGCATGTTAAGTTATTAATTGATTTAGTGGGCCATTTATATTTGATTTTAATTAATGACAAAACCTATTGTTTAATTTAGATTTGCCGGAAATTCAATTCGTGTACATTGTAACCACCCTTAAATTTGTATGACGTTAATATTTGATTTCAGCCAACATCACAACTAAAATTTTCAGTTTAATCCCCCGATAACATTCCTGATGGTACAAAAACCATTAAGCCGAATTGAATAAACCCTCTCGTCTCCGCCAAGGCACAAAGTGCTTCTATTTTTAGACCGCACCGACTTTTAATTGCGTTCGGATATCGATCAATTCGCCATTGGTTTATGAATATTACAATCGACAGTGACATTGTTCCCTTCAAGGTCCAACATGCATTTCTCGCAATGCGCCCCAATTCATTTCCTCCTTTCTTTTTTTTTTTTTTTCGCTTTACCCAATCGCCCACGCGGGAACAAACCCTGAGTATTAATTTGTACGATATGGCCAGCACGAAAGAACCGTTAATGGCTTTCGTTTAGTGTAATTATCGTGTCAAATTTATGAGCTAGGTAATTAGTACCTACTTTGGGGTTTAAAAATGTACGAAACTGCTCTTTTATTGTTATTATCATTATTTAATACCTTTAAACTTAATTCTACATATTCTTTAATTCCTTATTTCTTTCTACTGTTTTTTATCCTTTAAATTATTTAGATTGCTTAAGTTCTCTACATCCACCGGATTCTCTAAATTCTCTAGACTCTCCAGGTTTTTCAGACCTTGATTTTTAGATTATCTAGTTTTTCTAAATTCTCTATATTCTTTAATTTTTCTAGTTTCTCTAAATTATCTAGATTCTCTAAATTCTCTAGTTCCTATAGATTACCCAGATTCTCTAGTTTCTCTAGTTTCTCTAGATTCTCTAGATGTTTTATATTCTTTAGACTCTGTAGGATTCTCTAGATTCTCTAGTTTTTCTAGATATTTTATATTCTTTATATTTTCCAGCTTCTCTAATTTCTCTGGTTCTTCAAGTTTCTCTAGACTCTCTAGATTCTCTAGATTCTGGGGATTCTCTAGATTCTTTGGATTCTCTAGTTCCTCTAGATTGTCTAGATTTTCTAGCTTCTCTAGATTCTGTGTATTTTCTAGATTCTTTAGATTATCTAGATTCTCTACATTTTCTAGGGTATCTAGATTCTCTACATTCTCTAGATTCTCTAAATTCTTTAGTTCCTATATATTGTTCAGATTCTCTAGATTCTCTAGTTTCTCTAAATTCTCTAATGTTTTATATTCTTTAGATTTTCTAGCTTCCCTAATTTCTCTAGTTCTTCTAGTTTCTCTAAACTCTCTAGATTCTCTAGATTCAGGGGATTCTCTAGATACTTTGGATCCTCTAGTTCCTCAAGATTGTCCAGTTTTTCTAGCTTCTCTAGATTCTGTGTATTTTCTAGATTCTTTAGATTCTCTAGTTTATCTAGATTTTGTACATTTTCTAGCTTTTCTAGAATGTCTACATTCTCTAGATTCTCTAAATTCTTTAGTTCCTATAGATTGTCCAAATTCTCTAGATTCTCTAGATTCTCTAATGTTTTATATTCTTTAGATTCTCTAGCTTCTCTAATTTCTCTGGTTCTTCTAGTTTCTCTAGACTCTCTAAATTCTCTAGATTCAGGGGATTTTCTAGATTTTTTAGATTCTCTAGTTCCTATAGATTGATCAGATTCTCTAAATTTTCTAAGTTCTCTAGATTCTCTAGATGTTTTATATTCTTTATATTCTCCAGCTTCTCTAATTTCTCTGGTTCTTCTAGTTTCTCTAGAGTCTCTAAATTCTTTGGATTCTCTACTTCCTCTAGATTGTCTAGATTTTCTAGATTCTCTAGATTCTCTACATTCTCTAGATTCTCTAAGTTCTCTAGTTCCTATAGATTACCCAGATTCTCTAAATTCTCTAGGTTCTCTAGATTTTCCAGATATTTTATATTCTTTAGATTCTCTAGCTTCTCTAATTTCTCTGGTTCTTCTAGTTTCTCTAGATTCTCTAGGTTCTTTAGATTCTCTATATTTTTTGGACTCTCTACATTTTTTGGATTCTCTAGTTCCTCTAGATTGTCTAGATTTTCTAGGTTCTCTAGATTTTTTAGATTCTCTCGATTTTTTAGATTCTCTCTAATCCGGGCAATTTTCCAAGAAGTCGAATCGGGTCCGCATATGAGCCGCAGTGATTTATCATCGGTTGTCCAGAGCACATCCCGCGGACCGGAAACCTCCACGGGCCCCACTTCACATGCACGCACACGCAAAAATTAATTTCCATCGATGCCACAACGCGACACATGCAGAAACATTATGTCTCCCCGCGTCACGTCAAATTTCACTCGCAGCGCAACGCTTCCGTAATATTTATGCCGCGGAATATTTGCCTCGTTTATTTTCGGCGATTTGAAATGCAGATCCCGACATCTTGGAGCGATGTAATGGCAGTTTTGGGTGAGGCGTATCATTGTCATAAAGTACAAATTTTAATCATACGAAGGCCCATTCATTACGTCGCACAAATCCCTAATAAATCAACGAAAACAATCCGAACCGTTTTAATGATCTATCAAGGTTTTAAATTAAATTTCCACGGTACCTGCACAACACAATTAAACATGTCGGGGAGAGGCGAATTTAATTTATGAATTTTTGTTTGTTCACGTAACAGAGCTTAATAAAATTCATGAAGTTTTAGAGCAAATAAATAATAGGTGGCTTTTCAAACTTCAGAATAAGTTGATTGTATTAAAATTAATTTATTTTATCCACTGTTATATCCATTTTTTACAGGTACTATTTAATTTTTTTTAATTAATCAGTAAAGTAACCTTTAAAATACTATAAAAAATATGATTTTGATGTTTAATAAATGTTTAAACATCGTGAATGCGTAAACAAATTGTACAATTACAACTACATCCAAAAGGCAATTAATTTTATGTTTCCAATATCTTATCCTAATTAATTTGAATATTTTAATTGAGTTTTTTGTTTCGCATCCACCATTTTTACAACTGTTGTTAAAAATGGCGAATGCGCCACCAATCCAATAATTAATTACTATTAAACAAATTCTAAGAATAAGTTGATTATATTAAAAGTAATTTATTTTATCCACTGTTAGATCCATTTTTTAAAGGTACTATTTAAATTTTTTTAATTAATCAGTAAAGTAACCTTTAAAATACTATAAAAAATATGATTTTGATGTATAATAAATGTTTAAATATCATGAATGCACAAACAAATTCTATAATTACAACTACATCCAAAAAGCAAATAATTTTATGTTTCAAAATATCTTATCCTAATTCATTTGAATATTTTAATTAAGTTTTTGCGGCGCATTCACCATTTTTACAACTGTTGTTAAAAATGGCAAATGCACAACAAATCCAATAATTAATTACTATTTAACAAATTCTAAGAATAAGTTGATTATATTAAAAGTAATTTATTTTATCCACTGTTAGATCCATTTTTACCATGTACTATTTAATTTTTTTAAATTAATCAGTAAAGTAACCTTTAAAATACTATATAAAATATGATTTTGTCGTTTAATAAATGTTTAAACATTGTGAATGCGCAAACAAATTGTATAATTACAACTACATCCAAAAGGTAATTAATTTTATGTTTTCAAATATCTTATCCTAATTCATTTGAATATTTTAATTAAGTTTTTTTGTTGCGCATCCACCATTTTTACAACTGATGTGAAAAATGGCGAATGCGCAACCAATCCAATAATTCATTACTATTAAACAAATTCTAAGAATATGTTGATTATATTAAAAGTAATTTATTTGATCCACTGTTATATCCATTTTTTTCAAGTACTATTTAATTTTTTTTTAATTAGTCAGTAAAGTAACCTTTAAAATACTATAAAAAATATGATTTTGATGTTTAATAAATGTTTAAACAACGTGAATGCGCAAACAAATTGTATAATTACAACTACATCCAAAAGGTAATTAATTTTATGTTTTCAAATATCTTATCCTAATTCACTTGAATATTTTAATTAACTTTTTTGTTACGCATTCGCCATTTTTACAAGTGTTGTTAAAAATGGCGAATGCGCCACCAATCCAATAATTAATTACTATTAAACAAATACTAAGAATAAGTCGATTTTATTAAAAGTAATTTATGTTATCCACTGTTATATCCATTTTTTTCAGGTACTATTTAATTTTTTTTAATTAATCAGTAAAATAACCTTTCAAATACTATAAAAAATATGATTTTGATGTTTAATAAATGTTTAAACATCGTGAATGCGCAAACAAATTGTATAATTACAACTACATCCAAAAGACAATTCATTTTATGTTTTCAAATATCTTATCCTAATTCATTTGAATATTTTAATTAAGTTTTTTGTTGCGCATCCACCATTTTTACAACCGTAGTGAAAATGGTGAATGCACAAGTTGTTTTAAAAATGGTGGATGCGCCTGATTTGATAGTTTGTTGTATTAATGTGTGAAAGGACTAAATAATCTAAAAATGAATTTCATATACATTTTTTTAACGATGAGACAATTCAATCAATTGAATTGTCCCGTTTAGGTCATAAATATTGTGTCAATTCATGATTGATTTAAATTTGATTTATCCCTCTCAAAAACAATATTTTCAAGGTTGATTAAACCACTCGCAAAATTGAATTTCACGTGATCGCATCGCGTTTCATTTGACAACAAAAAAAAACCCACACGAGCTAATTAACCGACTACAATGTCATACAATGCGTGGATTATCCATAAAATCCGAAATAAAACCTATGGACCGGAATCAGACGAAAGTCATAAAAGGCGGACGGCGTTTTTTACGGCCGTCCCACGGTCATAACATACTGAATTTTAATTAAAAACAACACCAAACTGTAAAGTTTACAAGTCATCTCTGTCGATTTTCGGTAATTCGACTCACCGCAGCATTATTTCAATTCGCAGGAGAAACGTTTAATTTAATTGTTGCCCCGTAAAACGGTGACACTCCGTCTAATTTTTCCATTGTGAAACGAAAACTGAGTCAAGATCCGACTGTAGGTTTGAAATGTTTTATTCATAATCCCCACTTTGACCTTCGCTCACTTAAACCAACAGTCGAAAATTAAAATAAACAAGGTTGAAATAATTGTCAAACAAGATTATTCATATAATCAGAATAAACTGGCAAATTGCCCACATATGCAAATACCCCCTAATTACAATTTTGTTTAATTAGAAGTTTAAAATTGTAATTTGGCCGTCAAAGTCAATATAACCGCAAGTTATTTACATATCAAGAGCCATGGCATTAAATTGTAAATTGGAAAAAACACCGGATAAAAATATTGTTAGGTGGCTGAGATTATTGAACGGCTTTCATGTATCGATGGGGTCTTCCACAAGTTTAATTAATCCAGTGCCGAATCCCGGCGGTTCGAATACGGGCTGTTATTAAGTAAATTAAAACTATTAATTTTGGTCTTTATTGAGCAATCTTGAACGTCTGAATAAGGTTGTGTTGTGGTCCGGTGATTTATTGCCCCGATACAATGCGCCCACACTATTTCAATAAACTTGTATCAGGGCTGTTTCTAATATTCTCGTAAAACAATAGCACACATTCATATTTAGGCTTGGTTGTTTTATGAAGATCATGGATGGAACAAAGGGGTGAATAATGTGGTAATGGAGGTAAGGCCAAGGTCGAAAACGGGGTGAATAACATCTAGAAGCAATGAGAAATTTAGTATGTATCAAAATTCAATTATGAAAATAATTAACAATCTAACCTGTTATTAATTAATGAAATTCGAAGAACATGTAAAAATTTTTTAAATAAATATCTCCAATATTATAATTAATTGTGTATACAGTTTAATTTTAATGAAAGGTCTGTTGATTAATGTTCATTAAATATTAGCCTAAAGAAATATTTTATTAATTTATTAATAATATTATTTGAATTATTCTTTTCAATTCGCTTAAAGTCTTTTTAAATTTCAAAATTGAAGATACATTTTGTTTCTTAAATTCTTTTGTTTTGTAATAGGTATTTAATTTTTTAAATTACTCCAAAAATCCAATCAAAATTCTGATCAAATTTATTAAAAAATTATTCCATTTTATAATATATTTTATTCCATTAATAAATAATTTAGAAAAAACTCAATAATACAATTTTAATTAGACAAAAGAAATGAGATTCAAAAATTTATAATCTATTAATTATTAAAATTTTACTCAAAAGAAATAATTCATTAATATATTAATAATGTAATTTAATTTTGTAAATTACTCCATAAATCCAATCAAAATCCTGATAATTTCAAAATTATCTCATTTTATAATAAAGTTTGTTTTTTAATTAATATTTTGTTTTAATAAATTATTTAGAAAAAATTCAATAATTTTATTAGATAAAAAATATGATAATCTATTTATTTATGATTAAAATCTTATCTCAAAAATTGTTTCAAGACGTTTAAAATTTGAATTATTCATCATTTTAAAATATGTTTTGTTACTTAGATTTATTTAAACTTCTACAAAAAGAGTGAAGTTAACATTTTAATAAATTCAAATCTTTTCAATTTTACAAATATCATAATTTAAAATATTTTTTTACCTTTTTAATTAATTATGTCTACAGTTTAATAATAAATTTCAGTCTTGTTGATTGATTTTGATTAAAAATTGGTCTAAAGAAATTAAAAAAATATAAATTTTATTAATTTATTAATGATATTATTTTTATTAATCTTTTCAATTTTCATTCATATAAAATCTTGTCCTATATTAAAATTTAAAATATATTTTGTTATTTAGATTATTTTGTTTTTTACTTCTTGAATCAATTATTCAAAAAAGAAAATACTTCACTAATATATAATGATAATTTAATTTTATTTTTTTAATTACTCCAAAAATACAATTAAAATTCTCTCATTTTATAATATATTTTGTTTCTTAATTAATTTTTTTGTATTAATAAATTATTTAGAAAAAATTTAATGATATAGTTTTGATTAGACAAAAGAAATATGATTAAAAATTGAACAATCTATTAATTTTCATTAAAAATTGGTCTAAAGAAATTAAAAAAATATAAATTTTATTAATTTATTAATGATAATATATATATATTATTCTTTCCAATTTTCATTCATATAAAATGTTGTCCTATATTAAAATTTAAAATATATTTTGTTATTTAGATTCTTCTGTTTTTACCTCTTTAATCAATTATTCAAAAGAAATACTTACTATATATCAAGAATATAATTTAATGTATTAAATTACTCCAGAAATCCAATAAAAACTAAAATAATTCCAAAATTATCCCATTCTATAATATATTTTGTTTCTTAATTAATTTTTATGTGTTAATAAATTATTTAGAAAAGATTCAGTGATAAAATTTTGATTTTAATAGTTTTTTAGAAATATAATTTAACATAAATAAATTTACAATTTAGCTCAAATAAGGGAAATATAATCAAAAATTACCGATTAATTTATTAGTGATATAAATAATTAACTTTTCAATTACACTTCACCACTGAATAATAAAAAAGTTACCTATTGATTGAAAAGGTGAATCAATAGTAACAGTTTTCCAACCACGTGTTATTTCAGTCATCCAAAAGTGCTCACGGTGATATTTTCAGGATTTAAATATTGAAAAGGCATAAAAAAACCATAAAATCCCCTTTTAGGCCACTTAATGAAAAAGGTTTTATTTTTGTAGCCTTTAATAACAATAAACAAAACCTTCCAGGAGCCTGCTTTTAAAATACTTTCGATTTCTTGTCTGAGTCAATAAAAAAAGCATTTTTTTTGTCGAGAACAATTCGTCTTTTGAATAATTTATGACGTTATTATTGATTTAACAATCGGCACATTAGATCAAATTTATTTGGGTTTTTATATCATTGTCAAATAACTTTCTACCTAATTTGAATACGTTCAGATAGTATCAACAATTCAGTTAACTCTTTTGTTATTAGACCGCCAAACAAAAACCCGACAAGTTGTAACGAGCAAACGTTGTACAAAAACTTCACCGGCGAACATAATGAAAAATAACTTATTGTTCCGAAACTACCGCCAAAGTTACATTTGAACGCATCCAACGTCGGACGCCGAAAACGAAACGAACTTGCCCAAAGAAAAGTGGATCACGAAAGTTACGATAACACCTCCGGGTTCGGGAGTTCGGGAGAACGTAATAATAACAATAAATAAAGCCACAATGGGGGGGCTGGGAAGTTAGACGGAGAGAAAAATGTAAGTTGTTTGTTTGGTTTGCCGTTCCTCTGCGTTATTTCTTCGACAAAGAAGTTTCAAATCGGTTTATGTTACCGGCGATTTTCCTAATTTTACTGTTACTGTTAGGATGGCGTCTTTTGTTAAACTAGACGCAGCTTTTTCAACTCGTGTCGTTCAGTAAAATATTTTTACTGGAGACATGTCCTTACTTCAAAGAAAGATCTTTATTACTCAGTAATCTGACCATACAAATACTATAATGGTGGTACCAGATTCCAATTGATTCTTGATGTGTACTTGAACTGATTTTTTTATGTGGAAGGTGCTAATTAACCCAAATAAGTGTCAACCAGAAACGTAACCTGAAAATTCCTGAGAAACTTCAGAATATATTGATATTAACCTTGAGTCTAATTCTTTTATTTGTTCAGAATACAATACAGATTTATTGCTGAATCTGGCTTAGAATATGTTCAATTGTGTCTGTTGTCCTTATTAATAACTGATACATTGATTATCAAAATGTTAAGCTACCCAAAAACAGATGGCACCACCTTTTCAATATCGCTGATAGGCAACCAACCAAACAAATACATGAAAAACATATTTAGAACGTAAATTGTTTACCGTTTGAATTCTATACATTGAAATTAAATAATGAAAATGTGGTTTTCTTCGAAGAAGTAACTCCTTGGTAAGGCTCAACTTGAAAATCCTGAAAAACTTAGCTGAAAGACACAATGATGTAATGACAATTACAGTCTGTTATGACCTAGAGGAAGAGACATGGAGGAATCTCATGTATCCTCGTTGGCCCAGGAACCTGCTGACCTGCTGAAGGTTTATATTCTTTACATTTTTACAGTGGAGACTCATTTTTCTATACCTTTATATCTCTTTATTGATGATGCCTTGTTCCAAGACTAATGTGAAATATTGGACCCATTAGAAACAAATTTAAAATCTTTATATTCTCAACGACTTCCTAATTTCTGCTGCTTACCTCAAATTGAAATATGCAAAGATAACGTCGCCGCTTAAGCTGAACACACTTTTTTGAACTCCACTCATAAAATTCCTGCTGCCAAGTTAATGGAAAAGTGTAAAAACAAAAATAGCGGCAAAAAACTCGCCCCCACGGCACATAATGAAAAAGGTCTTATTGTTTTAAAACTCCGCCGAAGTTTTATTTGAACGCATCCCGCATCCAGGTCGAGGGGGAGGAATGCCACGTCGAGGTCAGCCGTTGAAAATGAAACGAAAAGTTGGATCACGGAAGTTACGATAATACCGCAGGGACGGAGGCCGTAATGGTCACAATAAATAAAACCGCAGTGTGGATAAAATGTTACGTTAAACTCTAGTTTAAAATAGTAAGGGGGTTTTTTTCATCAATTACACGGTGCATAAAATATCGACGGATGAATGTTTAAAACTTCCCTTTACGTGGGGCATTTAGTTTGTTGCTGAAACTTTTTGGCGGTTAATTTTATTTGAAATAGGTTTTGGTATGGGATTCGATAAAATACAGTAACGATGTCCTTGACAGTGGCAAAGGAATTTATTGGAATCGTTTGCCTTTTTAATATCAGGTGGACTCAAGGTGTTCGTGACGGTTTTCCGAATATGAATTATTAAAAAGGCAATCGTCTCCTCTAATGCATCAAAAGGTAAAAGAAAGTCTAAGGCTATCATAAAGCTTATGATAATCCTTTATTCCGTAAATAGGATCTTAGGTAGGGGAGCAGGAGCTAAAACATTTTTTGACGGCAATTTCATGCAAATTTATTATAATGTATTTGAATAAATAACAGGTGAATAAGATTATATGGCAAATTCAAATTACTGCAAACAAGATAAACCGTGCATCCGGGCATTTATCTACTTGATCATTGTTCCATTTATAGTTTAATTTAACCAGCACACGTATAAATTGCACGATTAATAATTAACCAAACAGATACCAATAAATATATCAATTAAAAGGTTTGTTGCTTTAAATAAAACTTCAATTTCGAAAACCAATAACGCTGTTTGCATTTGCAGCGATACAATTAGCGTAACTGAAATATTTAGTGGCATTTTAACGTATACAATGGCGGTGAATTTATTTTGAATATGTAATAAATGTGCTGAATTATTTTGTGATTATGTAAAACATGATATGTGCATTATTCGCTATCAGTTTTATTGTTGCTGGAATTTTCAATTCAGCTCGAGCCAAACCGTTTCGGTAATATCTCCCTCGGCCATGTTCAGTTTCAGATCGTCAGTCCATTGTGGTCATGATTTTTTATGTTTGTTGAACTAAATGTTGTTCCAAAAGTAGTTTTTTCCTAAAACAACGAAATTTCAGGCCATTTTTAAAATGTTTTTAGGGCATAAATGATTTTTTACATTGAAACTTTCAATTTAAAACTGATAAATTTGGACAAACTTTTGTTGGAATACTACTAAATTAAATAATAGAATACAATACAGATTTTATTGCTAAATCTAACTTAGGATATATTCAATTATGTCCATTATCTTTATTAATATGTGGTATATCAATGATCAAAATGTTAAGCTACTCAAAAACAGATGACATCACCTTTTAAATATAACTGCTAGGCAACCATTCAAACACATAAAACCAAAACTTATTAAAATAAGTAATAAATTAAATTATTTATTGTTTGTGCTTATATCCATAAAAATTAAATGTTGTTTACATCTTAAATAGACCATAGGATAAACACAGCTTTAATACAAAAATTCTGATTTAATTTGTCTTATAAAATTTGGACATATTTGTGCAATATAATTTCATTTTGTGGTCACACAAAACCCATATATCCATTACAATGAATGAATAAATAATAAACTTGCCCATAAAAATTAATACCCCACTCTTCATGCATCGAAATCTTCTATTTCTTCAGAATACTGAACATATTTATGACTGAATCTAGCTTAGAATATGTCCAGTTATGTCTATTGTCCTTTTTAATTGTGGCACATTAATTATCAAAAGGTTAAACAAACCAAAAACAGGTGGCAGGAGCTTTTTAATATCACTGATAGGCAACCAATCAAACACATACAAGCATAACTTATTTAGAGAGTAAATTATTTATTTTTTATATAGTATCCATTAAAATTAAATCTTCATTTTCATTTTGTAGTCACATAAAATCCATATAGCCATTACTATAAATGAATAAATAATAAAATTGCCAGTAAAAAACAATAAACCACCCTTCATGCATCTATTTCTTCAGAATACGATACAGATTTATTGCTGAATTTGGCTTAGAATTGTGTCTATTGTCCTTATTAATAACTGATACATTAATTATAAAAATGTTAAGCTACCCAAAGACAGATGGCAACACCTTTTCAATATCGCTGATAGGCAACCAATTAAACAAATACATGGAAAACATATTTAGAAAGTAAATTGTTTACCGTTTGAGCTGTATACATTGAAAATAAATAATGAAAATGTGGTTTTCATCTTAAATAGGCCACAATGTAAACACAGTTTCAATTCACTCTCTCTTTCATCATGGTACATTGAGGTTTCTGTACCATCTTCAAAAAGCATAGAAAGGCTAGACGGTATTGCAAAAGATTTGTCCTTCAAACTTTGTAAATTTTATTGTCATTGTCATTTAATCAGAAAAAGCTGATTTCCTTTATTAAACTTTAGACAGAACTGTGGGTTAGGAGTAATGCAGCTGATCCATTTAAGGTGGTCATATTAAAGGATCATGATTGTCCATTATGTTATTTAAACATGGCACTATACAAGCGGGCCAGGAACCATTTATAATACGCCATCAGACTCCGACACTTCCTGCATGTACACGCGTCCCAGTTAATGAAATCACTGTCAGTCTGGAGGCGCGTCGCGACGCGTAAAGGGTTGCTAACACAATAAGACGTCGTTTATTAGTGGCGGAACTCATGAGCCACGGACGCTCGCTCCTCCGCAACATGGAGAGCTTAATAAAAGGAAAATTAGTTTCCCGACGAGAGCAAATACGGGACGCCCGTCCCGCCCGCATCCTGTGGCCGTGCCCGCGATGTATTTTCCGCGAGACGTCGCGTCAGAAAAAGCCGCCGAAACCCGTTTGAGACGGTTTCGGGGAGCTTATGCCTCAAAGCGCCTATCTGCGTGCGCTGCAATTACTGCACGTAGCGGCGATATTATTTTTAACCTCAAAGCCTTTCGGTTCCTCGAATATTACATTCGGTTATTTGTTTTCTTCCCGGTTATAATGGAATCCAATTTGTACGGAAACCCATAAAAAGGATGAATCGCTTTCATTTATTTCCGTCGCTAATCACGGGATCCGCATCTTTCGGCGTCGCGTTCGGCGGGATTAAATTACGCGGGAAAATTTAATTAACGTCATCGCATCGCGATACGGAACGACAGTTTCGAGTGATGCACACCCTCACTCACCCCTCTAACTCCTAATAACGGAGGCTTTGAGGAATCACGATCCTCCAATTCTAATTAAACACTTAAGGCGGCGTTTCGCACTTGATTCAGTGGCTGCGGAAGTTGCGGTTTGTGCGGAGTTGCTACATAAACATACGGATCTTCTTCATCCTTTGAGGATGGCGTGTAAACTACTTTATTATGTATGTATGCTCGCAAATGTTAATATACAAAGATCTTAAGTTGGAAGTGAGTTGAAAACCAATAAAGCCAATCAAGATATCAAACAAGACATGTATATAAAGTGTCTCATTTCAAATTTCCAGAGTAAAAGGAGTTTATATCCTTTTTTGATTGAAGGGGGTTAATTAATGGAATTGGAGATATTGTCAGATATGTACCAGCTAAAAACCCTTCCCCATAGTACCTAGAGATAAAACCAAAAGGAATAAATAAAAAACATATAAGCCTGAAATTTATTAATTGGGATCCGTTAGCTCCCCACTGCCATTTACTTGTGACGTGGTACTGAGCCCCAGAACCACGACAAGGTGGATCCATTCTGGGGAAAAAATTAACCTCAAAAAATAAATATTTATATTACAAATATATGGTACATCAAAATGTTCAGCTACCGAATAACAGATGGCAACACCTTTCAATATAGCTGATAGGCAACCATTTAAACAAATACAAGCTTCAAGCTAGGATCTCCTAAAATTGAATGATGAAATGTTGGTTATATCTTAAATGGGCCACAGTGTAAACAAATATCAATCTTATATTTATAATTTTAATAAAAAATCCTGACTAAATTTGTCTTAAAAATTTTACTAATTAATCAGAAATTTTTTAAATATCTGAAATGGAAGAAATCAGTTATTAAATTTCTGAACTATTGAATAAAATTGAAGTATTTTACTAATTGATTGGAAATTTTAAGAATTTTAACCAATATTTTAAAATACTGTATGATATATAATAAGTTTACTAATTAATCATTAAGTTTCTGAACTACCTTAAATAAATAATATATATTAAATAGTTAATAGTTAGTTTTTTGAACTACTAAATAAAGCTAAAGAATGTAACTAATTAATTGTAACTTTTTCAAAACACTGAATAAAATATTAATATTTTACTGATTTTAAACTAACTATTTTATTAATTAATTAGTAAAATATTACTATAAAAGAAATTGTAAAATTTTTTATATATGTGGTACATTTATTATCAAAATGTTAAGCTACCAAATAATAGAGGGCAGCACCTTTTCAATATCACTGATAGGCCACCATGTAAACATATATAAGGGTTTCATTAAGCATCTAACACAATTTAATGATGAAAATCTTATTATAGTTTTATCTTAAATAGGCCACAGAGTAAACAAATATCAACTCTTATAATTATAAGTTTAGTACAAAAATCCTAATTGGATTTATAATAAAAATTATTATTTTATTATTGTTTATTAATTATTCAGAAGTTTTTGAAGGTCTGACTGAAATAATACACATTAATTACTAAATTTCTAATCTATTGAATAAAATAATAGAATTTTACCAACTGATCAGATTAAAACTCTTAAATGAAATTGTAGAATTTTAACCATTATATTTTTTAAATTCCGAATGATATATTATAAGTTTACTAATTAATCAGTACATTTGTGAACTACTTATATGAAATAGTAAATTTTAAATAGTTAATTGTTAGTTTTTTGATATACTGAATAAAGAATTTAAATTCCAAATCAAACACTGAATGAAATAATAAAAATTTATTGATTGAAGTAGTTTTGAACTATTTTTTATTAATTTTATTAATTAATTAGTGAAATGTTACATTTATTATCAATTTTTCAATATCAGTGATAAACAACACAAACATATATAAGAGTCTGAACTATTGAATAAAATAGTAGAAGTTTACTAAATGATCAGAAGTTTCTAAAACTCCTAAATTAAATTAGAATTTTAACCAATATAATAATTAATCAGTAAGATTCTAACCCACTTAACTGAAATAATAGATTTTAAATAATTAGTCGTTATTTTTTTAAACTATTACTTTAAGCTAAAAAAATTAATTAATAAATTAGAACTTTTCCAAGACACTGAGTGAAATAGTAAAATTTGACTGATTGATTAGTAGTTTTTTGAACTTTCGACTAAACTAGGAGAATTTTATTAATTAATTAGTAAAATCTTACCAACTTATCAGTAGTTTTTAGAACTGCTAAATCAAATTAGAATTTATGGTATATTCATTATCAAAATGTTAAGCTACCGAATAATAGATGGCAGCACCTTTTCAACATCGCTGATAGGCAACCAACATTTAAACAAATATAAGAGTTACTTTAAGCTAATATCTCTTAAAATTGAATGATGAAATGTTGGTTTTATGTTAAATATGCCACAGTGTAAACAAATATCAATTCTTATAAATATAATTTTAGTACAAAAATCGTAATTGAATTTGTCTTATAAATTTTTAGTAATTTTAAAATTTGGACATATTTGCGCAATCTAATTTCATTTTGTAATTACACAAAAACCCATAGAGCCATTGCAATAAATGAATAAATAATAAAATTGCCGCATAAAAATTAATTACCCCGCTATTCGTGCATCGAGTTCCACGTAAAAAAAACAAAACCACGCAACCGAACAATAACCATAGCGGCATTGTAAAACACAATTTGACAAGCCCCAAAACACAAATAGGACACAAAAAATTTTTCCGAACACACAGACGCCACTTAACGTGCCATCAATCTTTCATGTCCTAAAATAACCGCAATGGTATTTCAAGTGCACCATTCCGAATATTCCATGCAGGGTAAAAGCCACTTTGGTGTGATCCTCAGGAAAAATATCACCCGGTTTTCTGTCCTGTCTATCAAAAGGCGGGACTGCATGCATACATTATGCAAACATATCGGTCTGAAAGTGTGTTTGGGTTATTTTAGATAAAACTCTTTTGGATGGGGGTGCACAGCTAGTCGCTACGGCCATATTCCGGTCGGAATTAGCATTTAGAAGCAGTCATCTTCCATGTACAAAGACGACTTTTAGGATAAGCCATTTAATTATGGACATATCGGATAAGATTTCCTCGCATTTCCAGTCGGGGCTCGAGTGGTGTTTGGCAAGTGCTCCCGTTTTAATCAACGGGTTTTCTGTTTGCATGCTCGCAACACATCCAGCCACTTGTTCCGGTTAAACGGCGGCGCAAACCGTTTAGGTTTTTTTTGATGATTGCGAGTCGAGGAATGACGGAGACATCGTTTAATGGGGCGTCGCTAATTTTCGTCCGTTCTGGTTGCGATGAGTTCGCCGGATTGCTCGTTTGAGGGGTTATTGGATTGTGTGCTCAACCGGTGGTCGCCGAACTGATTCCGTGACTTTATTGTCGGCCAGTTTCGATCGGGATTTTAAACTTTTTTACGAAATCAGTTTCTTTATGGCAGTAAATCCTAAAATTGATTTGTGGCAAACAAATCTGGTGCTTAATAGTACTGTCTTAACCTGAATAATTTTAATAAAATTGATTAGTACATTTATTCTGACAACTACTAAGTGATTTAGTATAATTTTACTAATTAATCTAAATTATACTATATGACATAGTATTAAAGAACTTCAGTACTTTAAAGTACTAATTAAATTTCAGGAAAATAATCAGAACTGAATGAAATACTAAAATTTTATTAATTAATTCATAAATTAATAAACTATTAAATGAAATAGTAAAATTTTACTAACTAATTAGTATTTTTAGGGCTATTACTAAAAAATCACTTTCTAAACCACTTAAACAAAATAGTAGAATTTAAGTGGTTAATCAATTTTTTCAACTATTAAATAAAGTTGAAGAATTGAACTAACCACTCATAATTTATTCTAAACACTGAAGGAAATAGTGAACTTTTACTAATTAATCAGTAATTTTTGCACTTCTAACTAAAATAGTATAATTTTATTAATTAATTAGTAAATTTATGAACTATTAAATGGAATAGTAGAATTTTACTACTTAATTAGTATTTTTAGGTCTGTTAAATGAAATTATTTAGTCCCTTTCAAACTACTTAAATAAAATAGTAGAAATTAAGTAGTTAATCAATAGTTACTAAATAAAACTGAATAATTTAACTAACTAATCAGAATTTGTTCTAAACACCGAATAAAATAGTAAAGTTTTTGTACAAATTAAAAAAAATTAATAGTAATTAATCAATTTTTTCAGCTAAAAAATAAAGCTGAAGAATTTTACTAACCAATCATATTTTTTTAAATACTGAATTAAATAACAAAGTTTTACTAAGTAATCAGTAGTTTTTTGAACTTCTGACTGAAATAGAAATATTTTATTAATTCATTAGTAAATTTCTAAACTATTAAATGAAATAGTAAGATTTTACAAACTAATCAGTAGTTTTTAGAACTGTTGAATGAAATTGTGGAATTTTAGTCAATTTTTTTAAAATTACTGAAAATAGTATTATAAATTTTCTAATAAATCATTAAGTTTTTGTACCACTTAAACAAAATAGTAGTAATTAATCAATTTTTTCAGCTAAAAAATAAAGCTGAAGAATTTTACTAACCAATCATATTTTTTTCTAAATACTGAATTAAATAGTAAAGCTTTACTAATTAATCAGTAGTTTTTTGAACTTCTGACTGAAATAGAAATATATTATTAATTCATTAGTAAATTTCTGAACTATTGAATGAAATAGTAAGATTTTTTACTAACTAATCAATAGTTTTACTAATTAATCAATAGTTTTAAGAACTTCTTTATGACTGAAAGAGTAATATTTAACTAATTCATTAGTAAATTTCTGAACTATTGAATGAAATAGTAAAATTTTACTAACTAATCAGTAATTTTTAGAACAGTTGAATGAAATTGTTGAATTTTAGTCAATTTTTTTTTAAATTACTGAAAGAAGTATCATAATTTTATTAATTAATCAATAAGGTTTTGAACCACTTAAATAAAATAGCAGAATTTAAGTAGTTAATCAATTTTTTCAGCTATTAAATATACCTGAAGAATTTAACTAACTAATCAGAATGAAATAGTGAAGTTTTATTAATTAATCAATAGTTTTTAACTTCTTTCTGACTGAAATAGTAATATTTAACTAATTCATTAGTAAATTTCTGAACTATTGAATGAAATAATAAGATTTTACTAACTAATCAGTAATTTTTAGAACAGTTGAATGAAATTGTGGAATTTTAGTCAATTTTTTTTAAATGACTGAAAGAAGTATCGTAATTTTATTAATTAATCAGTAAGATTTTGAACCACTTAAATAAAATAACAGAATTTAAGTAGATAATCAATTTTTTCAACTATTAAATAAAGCTGAAGAATTTAACTAACTAATCAGAATGAAATAGTAAAGTTTTACTAATTAATCAATAGTTTTTTTTGACTGAAATAGTAAAATGTTATTAATCATTAGTAAATTTCTGAACTATTGAATGAAATTTTTTTAAAACTGTTGAATAAAATTATGGAATTTTAGCCAATTTTTTTTAATTACTGAATGAAATATCATAATTTTTCTAATTAATCAGTAAGTTTCTGAAGTATTTAAGTGAAATAATAAAATTTATATAGTTAATCAATAGTTTTTTCAGCTGCTAAATACAGCTAAAGAATTTTTTCTAAACACTGAATGAACTAGTAAAATTTTACTAATTAATCAATAGTTTCTTGAATTCCTGAATGAAAAAATGAAATTTTATTCGTTAATTAGTAAATTTCTGAATTGTTGAATGAAATCGTAAAATTATTGAATGACATAATATAATTTTACTAATTTATTAATATATTATAATAATAAACTGCAACTATTAATTAGTAAATTATTAATTGAATTAAATAGTAGAATTTCGTCTGATTTAAATTAATAAGCTAGTGTGAATAGACATATTAACTGTTAAAAATTAATGATAACTCCAAAATAACATATGTCTGCCTTGGCCATGCTGTTAAAAATTTTAAGGACACCCCCATTCGCATTACGCCATGCGTTCCACCCTTGTACAATGAGTAAAACGAGGTGATAAAACAGTTAATAGGTGTATGCATGTTCCTAAACTGTCGAATTAAATACGTCTTGGGCGTATCTCACCGCAATGCGAAGATGCTATCTCCACTATTTACGACCACCCGGATTTACATAATCGCCCACGTAAATCTTGCGCCGCCACCTTGGAACTGTCTCTTTTCGCCCGGAATTATTACCCCGGCTGACATGACTAAATTAAAACAATAAAACGGCGCGAAACTCTTAAGGAAATCTGGAGTGGCGACAAGTTTTTCCGTTAATTAAATGAAAATGCAGCGGAAACTTCATTGTCTGCAGTAGTTAACTGGCGAAATTAAGATTGCATCGGAAAGTCCTTAAGGAGGCGCTGGTGGGCTGGTTTCAATAATTTTATGGTGCCCCAACCACCACGTTCTTTGAATAATGAATGTGTTCGTTTGCCACCCTTAAATTGAATTTAGGTATTAAAGTAGAAGGATCCATCCCACATTGTCAGCTTTGTTTCCTAACCTAATTTTACCTAACCTTACCTAACATAAGATAACCTAACTTAACAGATCATAACATAACATAACATAACATAACATAACCTAACCTAACCTAACCTAACCTAACCTAACCTAACAAGTTCACCAAAATTCTTTTTCTCATTTAAAATTTTTA
The DNA here is from genome assembly GCF_024364675.1 of Aethina tumida. Taxonomy (NCBI): domain Eukaryota; kingdom Metazoa; phylum Arthropoda; class Insecta; order Coleoptera; family Nitidulidae; genus Aethina; species Aethina tumida. Next base: position 4,331,843 of record NC_065438.1, read on the forward strand.
TTTTCCTGAAATATTTCAGTAATTTCAAGTTTTTTAACAAATTTCAATGTGTGATTTTGCTTTTGAACTGTCCATGAAATAAAATTACATGAAACTAACATATCTAACCTAACAAGTTCACTAGAATTCCTTATCTCATTTAAAATTTTTATTTTCCTGAAATGTGTTTCAGTAATTTTAGGTTTTTTAACAAATTTCAATGTGTAATTTTGCTTTTGGACTATCCATGACATAAAATTAAATGAAACTAATATACCTAACCTAACCTAACTTATCCTAACCTACCCTAACCTAACCTAACCTAATCTAACAACTTCACTAGAATTCCTTTTCTCATTTAAAATTTTTATTTTCCTGAAATGTGTTTCAGTAATTTCAAGTTTTTTAACAAATTTCAATGTGTGATTTTGCTTTTGAACTGTCCATGACATAAAATTAAATGAAACTAACATACCTAACCTATTCTAACCTATCCTAACCTACCCTAACCTAATCTAACCTAACAAGTTCACTAGAATTCCTTTTCTCATTTAAAATTATTATTTTCCTGAAATGTTTTTCAGTAATTTCAAGTTTTTTTAACAAATTTGAATGTGTGATTTTGCTTTTGGACTGTCCGTGAAATAAAATTAAATGAAAATTGATTTTATTTATTTAACTAAATTTTATTTCCATTTTATCCAGTTAATTTATTTACTTTTAATCGTTAAAATCAAAAAAATAAACCGAATTTGACGTATATAAATAACATGAATTTTATATTTATTTAGTTCAAACACTATTTTCGTTAAAATAACTAAATTTATCCCAAATAATAATAAAAACTTGGAATTTGTGTTATAATTTATTAATATTTTCACATTAATTTTAATTATGTATGTTTATTAGTTGCTAATATATAAATTTATTTACATAAAAGCCATTTATTTAATTAAATATTTTATTAACATCATTTTGGTTAATGTAATTAAATTCATTTTGTATTTAAACTAATTAAGCTGATTTTGTAAAGGTTTACATTTTCCAATTCATTAAATGTGGATGTATAAATTAACCCAATTTTAACTTATTTATTTATTAATGTATTATTTTTAAAAATATTATTATAGCAAATTAATTAATAGTTAAAACTTGATTGTTGAGACGTTGGTAATAAGGATCCATCATACTTTATCATCAACAATAATTGCATCCATTTACCTACTTTCATCGTTTCCATTCTACGAATATGGAAATGGAAGGGGCCTATTTCAAGAACACCATCGACTTGCAGGTCTATTTCAGTACGTATCAGCTTTAATTAATGCCACTAAGTGGTCTCCAGTAATGAAACTAACCCAGTTCCGATGACAAAAGGCCACGCCACCGTGGAGGGTCACGAAAAAGGCCAATAGTGTGCAATCGGCGACAATTAAGTGCTGGTGCCATCGTCAGCAGTAAGCCGAGGACTTTTTGAACGGTACTCGACGGTGTATCGGGCCATGGAGGCAACTTCCTCAAGTGGTCCTCGTCAATTACCGAAATCAAAATCACCGACGTAGTTTCCTAAGGTTAAGGCCGACAATCTGGGGGAGTCTTACATTTTTTATTCCTCATTAAAAGTTTCACTTCTTCAATGGAAGCTCCACAAAGGGTGCTGTTGAGAAAGTTGTGGGCAACACAAAATAACTATTTATCATCAATTTAAAAATCCCGTTTGTTGTTTGGCCTTTGTAAATGTAACATCCCGCAAAAATTGTTTTAAATTTCTTGAATATACCCTCCGGTTCATTCTTTGAATTCAGCGGATTTCATAAATAATGCACACAATACCACCCAACCTGTGTTATGAGCGGCTTAGCATTGAAAACTTTTCAAAGCGTCTTTTCAGTGAATTTTCCAAAGTGTTTTTCGTAGTAAACATGAAGCGGATTACAAATGTACAGTGTATTCTTTTATGGCACTTCAAAGTTTATGTATCAGAGATTCACTTTTTTATTTCCAGGCCATCCACTTGTTGAATGCGTGGCCTGAAATTAACGAGTGGAGAACTGCATTCATTCATCTGTTACGAAGCAACGACGTCAAACTGGATTCAAGGGTGGAATCTGATGCCTTAAACTAATTTTTATCAACCCCAAACATGCCTTCTTGCCCCCTTGTAATTCAGTGGACAATTTATTTCAGTAAGCTTTCCAATGGCTTCTGTAATCATTTCGTAAATAATTCGTTAAATTTATTGTCTGCCTTTGAGCTAAATATAGCGGGGGATTCCACGTGACATACGGTGGTGTGTTTATCGAGTCGCTTGCAGTTTGAGTGACGTACAGGACTGCCTACACGCGTCTCTAATGTTCCCAGATTTGCCCATTTAATAATTTATCAGCCCCGTTTATTTACGGAACAATCTAATTGGGCCTCCCAGCATGTCCGATTAAAAATTCACAACGAACCTACTTTTGTGCTCAACTATATTGGGATCTTGTGCATTAATAATTCACTTAGATATATCTGCGTTAGGCAATTAACGCCCCGAACTCGATGAACGTTTACCGGACACGAATGCAACAGTGTAGAGTAATTCCGTCGGTCATTACAAGCACCTCGACCGTTCCATCTAGTTTCTAAGTCAACTGACACTTGATCCCCGTGGGAACTGGCCGCTTAGTGTCGGTCAGATGGATCGGGTGTGGGTCGGTTCCCGTTCCCTTGAGCAACATACATCAACGGCCTCCTCCATCACAACACCATCCAGCCACTAAATTATATTACGGAGTGGCTTATTGATTGGGATGCAAAATTAATATTTCAAGTTTTCCGTTCGTGCGACAGAAGTTCGTCAAGATAAGTGTAATTGAGTGGGAAACTTCGGGAACAACGTGCGGGGGTGGTTAAGGATATGACGGAATTTATGAGTAAACTGTTTTGTATAAAATGAACGGTATGATTTTATAATACCCGAATGTTTTATTAGGCAATTTAAGGTTCCCTTCCTGATATACAGCTCTTGTATAACAATCAAATCAAAGATTAAAAGCTTTACAATTCATGCAAATTCATCTGTCACAAATATAACTTCCTATTTATAGAATTATAATAAAGTTTTAAACAAGTCTCGGTGGGCTGTCCTATTTTCCTTTGTATCTAGTTTTCTAATTTTAGAAATATGTTTCCATTTCTATGGAATTAGCTATTTTTATAAATGTTTTAGACAAAATTTGACTTGAATATCAGATTGAGGACAAAGAAATCCATTATTTCCATGATTCACTTATTTGTTCTATAATTTGTTGCCTTTTTAAAGGTTTCATAAAGCCACTCTGATAGAAGTCTTCTTCATTCTTCTCTTGATACCAATTTCTTCATATTAAGAGAGTTTTGTAATGCAAGAAGAAGATGAAGAACCAACTCATAATCAATGCTTCCTTTCCAGTCCCACCAAATGCACATCAGAACCTTGGACACCGTTTGAGCAGCTTCACTGTACTCTGAACACGAATATTTCGATATAATGTTGTCGTATGTGACCCATTTCTCGTCCCCAAGCACCATTAGTTCCAGAAATGGGTCGATTTCATTCCGTTAGAAGAAGCATTAAGCTTCAAAATTTCTCAACCAAGCTCCCCAAGTTTCTGACGAGTTACCATAGACGTGTGTGGCCTAAGACAGATCTGATGGAACACTACACCTTTTCTGTTGACATTTTCTCGTCTTTTCTAGTCAATGGCCAGCTTCAAAGGGCATAGTTTTTGACAATAACGATATTAATTTAATGTTTCACCATATGGAACCAACTCATAAGCAATGCTTCCTTTCCAGTCCCACCAAATGCATATCAGAAACTTCCTGACCATTAGTTTTAGTTTGGACACCGTTTGAGCAGCTTCACTCTACTCTGACCACGATTATTTCGATATAATGTTGTCGTATGTGACCCATTTCTCGTCCCCAAGCACCATTAGTTCCAGAAATGGGTCGATTTCATTTCGTTAGAAGAAGCATTAAGCTTCAAAAATTCTCAACCAAGCTCTTCAAGTTTCTGACGAGTTATCATAGACGTGTGTGGCCTGGGACAGTCCTGATGGAACACTACACTTTTTCTGTTGGCCTTTTCTCGTCTTTTCTAGTCAATGGCCAGCTTCAAAGGGCATAGTTTTTGACAATAACGATATTAATTTAATGTTTCACCATATGGAACCAACTCATAAGCAATGCTTCCTTTCGAGTCCCACCAAATGCATATCAGAACCTTCCTAAGCATTAGTCTTTGTTTGGACACCGTTTGAGCAGCTTCACTCTACTCTGACCAAGAATATTTAGATATAATGTTCTCGTATATTACCCATTTCTCATCCCCAATCACCGTTAGTTCCAGAAATAGGTCGATTTCATTCCAATGGAAGAAGTATCAAGCTTCAAAACTTCTCAACCAAGCTCCCCAAATTTCTGACGAGTTATCATAGACGTGTGTGGCCTGGAACAGTCCTGATGGAACACTACACCTCTTCTCTTGGCCAATTCTCGTCCTTTCTGGTCAATGGCCAGCTTCAGAGGGCCAATTCTTGTCTTTTCTGCTCAATGGCCAGCTTCAAAGGCCATACTTGTTGACAATAGAGATCCTCATTTAGTGTTTGGCCATATGGAACCATAGTCAATGCTTCATTTCTAGTCCCACCAAATGCATATCAGAACCTTCCTGCCCATTACTCCATTTCGATGCAATGTTGTAATCCATTTCTCATCCCCAATTACAATTAGTTCCAAAAATGTGTCGATTTCATTACGTTGGAGGAAGTATCAAGCTTCTTTTTGAATTTAGATTTTAGTTTTTTAGTTTTAAGAGTCGGTCTTCAACTCCTGAGTGATTCTACGACTGTCGACTTAGAATAGTTCTATGATTTTATCGACATTTTCGACGACGAGCCTATTTATTCGAGATTGTAATAAAGTAATTTCATTTTATTAGATCTTTTTTGTACCAGTCTAATATATAAAACTTGATTTAGCTACCGAAGCAAGTCAGCAACAGTTTCACCCGGAAACTTCGTCCACTCCCATTAATATTCAAGGGGTGTTATTTCAAACGTATGTGATTATTATGCGAACAAACCAAATGAAATGCACTCAAATAAAATCGAGAACGTGTGCAAACCACAATGCGACGCCCGACCGTGCATATTGTTTGCATAAATCGTCACGGAACCGCAGAAATCGAAACAGACGTCCGCTTCAACGACAGGTGAAGCTTCGCCTCATTTATTCTCTAACCTGACGTTTTTCCAACCCCGACTACGTTAATGCTTCTGCATGAACCGAGACCGCCTGGAATTTTTTTTGCTCCCTTTTATCCGTGGGGGATGGGGTTTACACTCGATTAAGGCGAAACAGTCGGCACCATCAACAAGTCGCAGATTTGTCGGCTTAAGGAAAATTTACGTATGGATTTTTGGATCACCGCTTTTTTACTTAACATAAATTATACCTCTCCCATACCGGTGTGCATGTCTAATGTTTTTTATGTTTATTTGCTTAAAATAAAAGGGAATTGGACGTGTCTGTGCTTATTTACACATGACCCGGGGGTTGACTTATGGGAATTATTAAATAAAACAACGAATAGGGTTGTATACTTTATTAAACATCAATATAATCTACGGTACATGTTTAGTGTTATCTTGGAATATCGTATAAGTTACAATTAAGTAGATGATAAAAAAATCAAATTAAAGAAAAAACCTAAAATTGTAAATAAGCTCAACTTCTCCTTCAATAAATTTAATCTTCAGTCCATTCGAATGGCTCTGGTGGCTCAGGTTCCTTCTCTTCCTCCCCCTTTGGTCCAAAGGCTGCAGCAAAAGCACCAATCAATGAAACAACTTATTAACATAATTTTGTGTGTAATAATCACTTACCAGCCACTGGTTCAACAAGTTCCTCTTCGCCAGGCTTCAAATTCCTTACCATAATAATACCACCAATGGACGTATCCTTCATGGGCACATATTGACTGTTGTCGTTCAAGGACACAACCTTCAACTGCTGCCTGAGCACTCTGGCTGGGTTGCTCAGAATTTCAAAGGTGGGTTCGGGTTCCTTCTTCTTCTCATCCTCCTTCTTATCCTTTTTGTCTTCGGTGGAGGTTCCAGGTTTCTTATCGTCTGATTTGTCGGTCTTCTTTTCTTCAGCTTTTTTGTCTTCAGCCTTCTTCTCCTCCTTCTTTTCATCCTTCTTCTTTTCATCGGTTTTCTCATCGTCTACGTCCATTTTCTCGTCACGGTGCTTCCTTTCGTGCTCCCGCCTTCGTTGTCTGGCGGCAATACTTAGTACGGCGGTGGTGACCTTCTCCCTCTCTTCACGCTTCTTTTCTTCCAAAGGTGCGGGGTAGGCGTACAAGCTGGGCTTGGCGTTGGACTTGAAGTCGAACTTGGGCATCTTCAGCTGCGTGTTCAGCCCGATAAGACAAGTGGGGGTGAACGCCAAAGCCAGACAGTGAGACAGGGGGAACCAGTACCAGTACTGAGTGAACACCAAAGTACCAACCACGGCCAGCATGTTGGTGTGCCCAGTTCTGGACTGCAAGGACAACGTCACGTTCCTACCACCGGCATCAATAATACCCTGGGCGAGGATGGCTCCGAACTTGGCCATCACATCCTCGTGCTTGTTGGAGATCACTTGGGCGTAGGTTTGTCTGAAGAAGCTCACTTTCGGGCACGTGGCTTCGGTTTGTTGGATGAGGATCATGGCGGAGGCGATTAAGGCGCCTTGGCGGACGAAGTTGACCGGGTCGAACATGACCATCGGCTCCAGGAGGGCGATGGCCTCCCTCAAGCCGGTGCCGGCGCAGGCGATGCCAAGCGCCATGGCTGCGCCGTAACGCACGTGGGGGTTGTAGCTCTCTGCCAAGAGGGAAACAACGCTCGGGCATTGCTCGGGGGTCCTGAAACAAATATAGGGGTAAATTAATTATTTAGACGGGGGTTGAAAATGTGGATATATCCTCCTATTATTGTCCATGTTGCGGAATATAAATAGGAGGTCTGAGCGAGTTTTGCAGCTGCATTTATCAACAGCACAGAAAACAATCTCGATTTTAACTTCGGCCAAACATTAATGAAACTTTCCGGGCGTTCTACTTTCGTTCAACTAATTCGCAATGAAACGGCACAAATATTTCAATAGTCGGAGAGGTGTGAAGGGGAAATTGAAAACTAGCCCAGTCCGAGGAACATAAAATATCACCTCATTGAAAATTAGGGCCGAGTTTACGGCACGGTACCTGGGAGAATAGTTGGAGCACATAAAAGTGAAGTTCCCGTTGCGAGGAACTGAGAGGTTTTATATTGCAGATAGCGATTTATCGTGCGAGATCCGACACATAAAACTGTTATTACCGTGGGGGTGTCTACGGTGCGATTTGAGTGGCGGAAGGGGTGGGTGTAGTGGAACTACTCCATCGCGGATTATTGCGGATGGTAATTTTGGACGTCCCGGTCGGAACCCCCCCAACAAAAAGCGTCTAGGAAAAACAAGAAAAAGAAGGAAATTGCAAAGTGCAGGAAATGGGATACTAAGCTTGTTCGTGCGGAAGGATGGGCCGCCGAAATGCGGAATGTACTTTATAAAGGCAATTTATTAAAAATGTAAACGTAATATTTTAAAGGTATGCAAGAAATGTTTCATTAAAGAACAGCGGGATAATCCCCCCGGGTCGATTTTTCGAACAAAAAAGAAACCACCCCCGCCCGCCGTCCGGGCACTTCAACAAAAGTATAAATTTCCTAATTGGGCGAAGGACTGCGTGGGCACAGTTACTTAAACAATCTTATTTCCCAAAGTCTCCGCGTCCCGGGCCGCTGCATATAAAACTTACCCTCTCCGGGGTCCGACGAAAAGATTACGACAATGGGGAAGTTTCATGTAAGAAATGAAAACTCAAAAATTGGGATTTTTCCAACTAATAATTTAATAGATTGTGGCCAAAGAAATTGAATTAAGCCCATAAAAATGTGCATAAAACAAGTTTTTTACGCGTGTTGTGTGTACAAACTATAAATCCGGTCTATTTACACCGTCAATTCGGGCATAAATGCCCGATAAAATTGGCCAGATAAATTACAAGCGAATTGTGTGTGCAACGCCGCGAAATCTATTAACCGCCCAATTTTACGCCACCAATTAAATCAAAAACAAGATTAATTAAATGATGCAGACGACAACGACGAAAAACAACGAGAGCTACCAAGGCGTGAAGCGTTGACGTGTTATTCTTTCTGGGGAGCATTAATAATTTCGTATTCACGGATTTTTGCTTGTTAAAATTCAAACCCATGTAAATTTGGTACGGGAAAGATGGGCGCCAACCGATAACGGTTCAATTCCGGGGAGCATACATTATTCAGGGAATATTCGTGTGGCCAGCTGGGCTCTGATAAGGTTTCGAGTTTGTAATTAGTTTTTCTATTTGGCCAATCGATTATGGTAGAAATTGTACAAATTTTTAGCTAAAGACACCATTTTGTCCGAACTAAAAGACCACAAATTGAAAAAAGAATAATATATTAATTAATATTGTCATTTTTATAATTTCTAATCTTTTTCACTATTTCATAAAATTAAAAAAAGGCCAGAAACAAGTATATTGCATCAATTCTATTAAAAACTTTAGACACATGATAATTTAGTAGCTTCCTATAAATTTCATTACAAAGTTAATTAATAAAAACACAGATGGCGCCGTCACCCAATAAAAAACCAACCGAAGCCAATTATTTATTTATTACATTTTTTCTTTTGATAATGACCACAATTGATTAAATTGTTATTTTTTAAATTTATGACCTTTCATTACTGTATAACTTTTGATGATGACCACAAAGTAAAAAAACAATGTATTATTAAAATAGTTGTTTTTCTAATTTATAATATTCAATTATTGAAAAATTCCTGATGATGATACATAAAAAACAATATTCTGATTAAATTCTTGTTTTTCTAATTTCTCACATTTCATTTTTATATAGCCCTTGATTATGTTCACAAAATAAATAAACAACAATTGATAAAATTGTTATTTTTTAAATTTATGACCTTTCATTATTATAGAGCTTTTGGTGATGACCACAATAAAAAACATTGTATTATTAAAAATGTTGTTTTTCTAATTTATAATATTCCATTATTGAAGAATTCCTGATGATGATATATAAAAAATAATATTCTGATTAAATTCTTGTTTTTCTAATTTCTGGGATTTTATTTTTATATAACCTATGATTATGTCCACAAAATAAAGAAACAACAATTGATTAAAATTGATTTTTTAAATCTTTCATTATTACAGAGCTTTTGATGATGACCACATGTTAAAAAAAATCAATGTATTATTGAAATTGTTGTTTTCCTAATTTATAATATTACATTATTGAAGAATTCCTGATATATAAAAAAATAATACTCTGATTAAATTCAGGTTTCCCTAACTTCTGACATTAAAGTAAAAAACTAAAAAAAAACGAGTAGAAACAAGTACACTGCAACGATTCCATTAAAGAACATATTAAATAGATGATAATTTAGTAAATTCCTGTAAATTTCATTACAAATTTAATTAACAATAACACAGATGGCGCCGTCAAACAGCAAACAACCGAAACCAATTACTTATTTATTACCTTTTCTTTTTGACAGTAAGCTTTAAAAAATAAATAAAAAAAAGTTTTTCTTTCTTAAATTTATGACATTTCTTTATTGTAGAGCTTTTGATGATGACTTCAAATTAAAAAAAAAAAAACAACGTATTATTAAAATTGTTGTTTTTCTAATTTATAATATTCCATTATTGAAGAATTCCTGATGATGGATGATATATAAAAAATAATACTCTAATTAAATTTTTGTTTTTCTAATTTCTGACATTTTATTTTTATATAATCCTTGATTATGTCCACAAAATAAAGAAACAATTGATGAAATTGATATTTTTTAAATTTATGACCTTTCATTATTGTAGAGCTTTTGATGATGACCACAAATTAAAAAAAATGTGTTACTAAAATTGTTATTTTCCTAATTTGTAATATTGCATCATATATAAAAAAAATTATATTCTGAGTAAATTCATATTTATAACCCCTGCTGACCACAATTATAAAAACAATTGATTAAATTGTTGTTTTTATAATTTATAAGCCTCCATTATTGTAAAAATTTAAATAACGACTAAAAACATCTACATTGTACCGATTCCATTAAAGAACATAGATGATAATTTAGTAGTTTCCTGTAAATTTCATTATAAAGGTAATTAACAAAAACACAGATGGCGCCGTAAACCCGTAAACAACCGAAACCAATTATTTACTTTTTTATTTATTTTTCTTTTTGATGATCACCACAAATTAAAAGCCAGTGGGATATTAAAATTAAATAAGACAAGTCCAAATCCACATTTTATGATATGGACGAAAAAATAATCAAAATTTCAAGTGTCTTTATTTTGTTTCAGGTTATTTCCCGCTCCCCTCGATCTATTGCCTGGCCTGGATCTGCCTGGACGTGCTCTTCTGCACGGCCTCGATAATGCACCTGTGCACCATCAGCGTGGACCGCTACCTGTCGCTGCGCTACCCCATGAAGTTCGGCAGGAACAAGTCGCGTCGCCGGGTCACCTTAAAAATCGTCTTCGTGTGGCTGCTGTCGATCGCGATGAGTCTGCCATTAAGCCTCATGTATTCCAAAGTAAGTCCGATAAAAGCGTCAAAAGTCGATTATCCCCTTTGTCTGACACGCGACGATCTATTGCACGTTCCGTGACTTTACTCAAACAGTTTCTGGTGTGTTTAAACTGGTCGATAATACGAATTTTGTTCCAGGATCAAGATTCGTTGATAATAGACGGGACTTGTCAGATTCCTGATCCTTTGTACAAGTTTATTGGGTCTATAATTTGTTTCTACATCCCCCTGCTGGTGATGTTGGTTACTTATGCACTGACGGTACGACTTCTGGACAGCCAAAAGCAGAACTTAGGCGCCCCGGACTGGTCCAGCAACTGGATGGGCGGCCCCACTTCCACACCCCTAGGTAAGCCTCACCATTAAAATTAATATCCTCAAATCAAACCAGACTTCAATGATTTACAATTTGGCCCGAAGGGCCAATAATGTCGGTCTTATGGCAACACACACAGTCAACATGCAAATGTCTGGTTTTTCTTCGGCAACTCCTGCACTTCTGCACACACTCACACACACGGGAGCGGGTTGATTGATGTCGGCGCAGAGTTTGCATGCCCTCCGGAGAAATACGCCGCAACACAGACCACGGAAGCCCGAAGGAAACGGAGTATTAGACCGTGAACGGCGACCCAGTTTCGGGACGAACCGGGAAAAAATTGTTTTTCGGTCGAATTACGTCTAACATGGGGAGGACGGATCCAGATAAGAGTAATGGGATGAGACGTCTCCAAGACGAAACGTGAAGCAAGAGCAGGTCTTTTATGGCTGGTTAATTATAACTTAATAAGAAAACGTTCAACGGATGGGGGATGTAGATAAAAGTATTAATTTTAATACTTCACCCTTTAAGCGAGATTTATTATTTGTAGGGGGGGAGGTATTTTTATTTTCCAGTTGTGAAATCACTGGCCTTGCAAAAATAAAGATGAATTTCCGACGTTTTATCCACGTAGAGCACTTTTATCTTTTCTAAGGTACATTTCCCAGTAGTGGCAAATGAACATATTATATTTCTGACATTTTTATCCTCTTCTGAATGTCTCTGTTTGCCTCAGACTAAAGGGACATGATAATTCACCAAAGGAGAATACCAATTATATTCATTTTAGGTAAAACGAAACATAATCCTTAAATTTATTTGGGTATGTAATAAAATGGCAAAGGTTACATTCTCACCAAACCACGCTTCCACTGCGAAATTCGATTCATACCTGGAACAAAAAATAAATAAATTAAACTAACCCAATAAACGAACAACTATGTAATACATACATCCAGCTAAAATTCCTGCTTTTATTAGATTTTTTTATACAGTGCTTAATAAAATTTTTGCTGAATATTTGTTTAACATGGACTTTACTCTTGTTGGGGAACTTTTTATAAACACAAAGAAAAAAATAACTGTAAGTTATAAATTTTTTAATAAAATCGAATAATCTGATAGGAAATATTAAGTCGTATTTTGTAAAATTGCCCTCTCCGTATCTCCCCAATCGCATGCACAGGAGCAGTAATTTAATGGCACGATCATTATCCACGAAACACAGGTTAACTTTATAATGCAGCCACCCGTATCTTAACAACGTTATCGGAAGCAATATATTGAAAATTAAATGGCTTATTATAATCCAATCGCTGGCTGGAAAACAACACGCAAGTTCCCAAAATAAAAAAAAAACAAAAACGACAACATAATGGCCTTTAGACGATAATCGTTCCTCGCATTAATCACGAAAACGGAATTTAATCCAGGAAGGACTAAAAAACGACTAGAAACAGGCATATTGGACGGAAGATAATTTAGTAGTTTCCTGTAATTTCATTACGGAGTTAATTAACAAAACAAAGATGTCGCCACCAACCAATAAACTACCCAGATTTAAGTACACATTTTTTGACGCTTTTTCTAATTGATTTTCAGAGAGAAGATGCACGTGGAGGAAGCTGCTGAACGCGACAGGCCGTGGGAAGCCGAGCACGCCGCAGCACGCCCACTCGGGCGCCTCCACCGACACCGAGCTGACCACGATCGACACGCACGAGCTGTGGATCCAGGAATCGGAGCCGACACCCTGCACGATGTCGGCGTTGGGGGCTTTCGGTGCGGAGATGCTGAAGCTGTCCCGGGGCCTCGAGGCGGCCTCCAACCTTATGGGGGCCCCGTCTCCGAGGAGTTCCGGCCGGAACACGCTCAAGATCGGGTGAGATTTGGGTTTTTTCGGGATGATAAACTGCGGGGTCGGGTCGGTTTTGTGGCTTTACTCAGTGCTGATGTGTTTTCAGTCAATGGGGGATACAAATTGTTGTTGAGCGGGTCAGGATTAGATGTATAAAGTCAACAAATCACACAAAGTACACAAAGAAATTGATTCAATCTAGTAAATACCACATAATGTTCTTATTCCACTCATTAAATCATTATAATAATTCTGTAAGACCGTCTAAATTCAAATTAAATTGGTTGGGAATCTGAAGGATCCGAAACATTTTCAGCTGAACAAATTCAGCATTTAATAATAAACGTTTCAGAAATGATTTAAGGCAGACCACCAGACAAAAACCGTCTGATTGCCGAAACTTTCCCAGACTAATTGTAAGAGCATTCCGAGACAAAAAAAAACCGGCAACCCCAAATTAAAATCGTAATTAAATTAAGCCACAATTTAAAACTGTAACCAATTCCGGCGAAACCACTTCAGAAATATCGGATTTGATTGCAATTGCCCCCAAAATACATTATACAACGGGGTAAATCGAAGTTTGTCCGGTTTTGATGTGGCCGATTTAATTGTGGGACCAGCCAAAACTGAACGGATTAACCGTGGCCATAAATCTTAATTGCTCCGGATCTAATTTCGGAAATTCGTCATTTCGAAATTAACCAACGTATGTGTGCACGTAAAATCCGACAATTATGTTTTTTTAATTCGTAACCCCCCGAGCTTTTTACGTCTTGGTGAGCTTTAGCCCCGAAGCATATTTTTATTAAAATAGTTTCCTGACGTGATGTTGTACCTGGTTACAAACCAGGCACGTATTTTATACCCTATAATATCCCTTTTATTTTCATCCCATAGATCCAGCCAGAGCTTAAATTGGAATTTGAACAGTACTGTTTTAAAAACTTTCCTGGGGAAAAAGTCCTTAAACAAATATTCCCGATAAAAGTTACAACGGTCGCAGATTTTACGAATGGCAAATTGAATATAAACTTTCAAAGGGAAAACATGCAATAAAAACATTGTTTTAAAATGAATTTTCTTTTGGAATAACAATGTGAGGCACAGCATGAGCTCCAACTGATGAATAGGAAATCTCGTTAGTGGAACAAAGACGATTTTTTTGGGGACGTTGCAGCTCCACGTCGGGATTAATTATTGAATTGAACGCATCTTGTTTGTACAACGTTAATAACGCTGTAAAAAAGCAAAATATTGGACATAATCTATAAGAGCTTTCGTCGTTTTAAAAGCTCCGACTAATAATAACTTTTGATAACCACGTGTAATAAATCCGTCCACGTGGCCAACTTTGAACAACACAAAAAACCCCATTGAATTCGCCATAAATTCGATTTATAGATGATATAAAAGCTCTCAGTTATTGTTGTAGCTTTTAAAACTTCCAGCTTCCGTCGGACGCTTTAATAAAATATTATTTCTGAAAATTGCCAAATTTACTAGATCAACATTGATTACGCCGCCCCCAATATGTTTGTTGTGCTTAAAATAAACATTTAATTAGCCCAATTAAAACACGACGTCAGTAATTTGATGAGCCCACATAATAAAGTATCGAATATTCCGGTGGTGGATTTTAAAATCTCGCACTCTGCGCCACACCCCCCCCCTCACGACCCTCTGGGCGCCGCCTCTAAATTATTTTAATTATTCCCGAGAAGAGTTTATTAGCGGATCGCGTGTCCGAGGCGGAAAGCAAGGCAACACTTTGCATGAACCACTGACTCATCGCAAAATTTTAAAACGCAATTTTTACCAATTAAAACGGAGAAATACAAAATAAAATGTCTTAAAAGGTAAAATAAACAAAAATAGTCTTATAAGTAAGCTACCAAATAACAGAGGTCAGCACCTTTTGAATAATGAAGATAGGCAATCCAGATTACTCCATCACATAAGAACAGTATGTCCCATTTATTATTATTTTTTATTTTGATTTGAAGCTAGTTTGATCATTCAAAGAATCAAGATAGAGTTACCATTGAGTGGACCATTTAAAAACAATATAATAAACATTAACAAACGGATGAATTTCATTTTTCTTAATTAATAACATTTTGTTCCAGGTCCGGCGACAGCCTGGCAGACTCCCATTCATCCCTCCTGACCACCGAGTCGTCCCCGTGGCAGTCCAAGCGCCGCAGAGCGTCCACCTTCCACGAGGGAGACTCGAGGGACGAGAGCCCGTCGCCTCGTTGGCGCAAGCGGGGCGGTAGCTTTCAGGAAGTCCGATCGGACGTGTCATCGGAAGATCGCTCCGAGGCCACGGAAAGCAACTCCTTTCCGCTCCCACCGCCGTGCACGTGCCCCTACTTCGGTGAAAAGCCCGCCAACAATAAATCCCCCGTCCCCAAACCGACAACGGAAGTACGCATCGTGCCGAGCGATAAATTGTCCACCGGCGGCAAGATGGTGGGCCTGGACGTGGATAAGCCCTCATCTCCGGCCGTTTCCCCCAACAAAAAGGCCCTGCTCAACCGCAACAGAACCGACAACAACACAGGCAACAATGTTATCGTCACGTGGGAGTCCCGGAAGAGTCACCGAAGAGGCTCCAGTTTCGGCAACACGAGGACGACAATTTTGGGAGGTAATTTGTCGCCGGGCACCCAACGCACCCCGTTGTTACGCCGATCGGCCACGTTGCGTCAAAACGGCCACGGAGGAGGCGCCACCTTGGTGGACCGCAACAAAAACCCTTCGTCGCCGTGCCTGCTGCAACGCTACAACTACAACTCCACCAGCACCTCCAACATCACGCGCAGCGTGCGCTCCCACCACAGCCGCAACTCCAGCGTCATCTCCAGGAACTCCTCGCGCCACGGACGGATCATACGGCTGGAGCAGAAGGCCACCAAAGTGCTGGGGGTGGTGTTCTTCACCTTCGTCATACTGTGGGCGCCGTTCTTCATACTCAACTTATTGCCCACCTTTTGCTCCGAGTGCGAGAAGAACTTAAGTAACTGGGTGATGCAGCTGGTCACGTGGCTGGGCTACGCCAGTTCGATGGTGAACCCCATCTTCTACACGATATTCAACAAGGTGTTCAGGCAGGCGTTCAAGAAGGTGCTGATGTGCCGTTACAGGCAGACCGCCTGGCGGCCGCATAGGTGACAAGTGAAGCAGCAGACCAAAAAGAAGAAAAAGACTAGTCTTTCACTCGGTGTCAAGCTGTAATTGTGCGGGCAGACGGCGTCCACCCCTGCTCTCGGTGCACATCAAGGTGAACGCGGACACCGCCCTGGAGTTGACGGGGATAATCGTGGCGTACGGCGAACGAGACAGCGTGTCATAAAGAAAATTGCATTGTGATGAAGTTTGAATGGGATTATTGTGACAGTGATGAATGATTTATCGCACGGGCGTCTGTTTGGGGCGCATGAAAAACTGGGAATTGTGATAGCCGGCGAAGGGTACACACAGACGAGTGTAAACAAAAACCGAATGCACACACACACACACACACTCACAGGGAGTTGTCGCAACTGCACAACAATTAAACCTGCGGCATGAATACATATGCGGACTACATGTGTCAATATAACGTTTAATGATGATGTGTTTTATTATAAATGTAGATATGTAAAGTGTTTCTATTACAAGCTTTCACAGACAAACGGAATTTTCATTTAATTCGTGTTTTACACACGATTCAGGGCCAGAAATTAATTCCCCAAGGAGACTGTAAGGGCTAAAACAAACATGAAAAATTGACAAACTGTCTGGCATAGAACAAAAGCACGGGGGGGAGCTTCTAATGGAATCACTAGAAAATCTTGTACATATAATGCGAGTCAATTAACTGGCGAATAAATTTATTTTTCTCACGTGCCGCGTCTGTTCAAATACCGCAATGCTAATGATATTTGCCAGACGGATTAAAACGATATTTATTCACGGGCCTTTTAAATTAATTGACTTGCCTCCTTTCCTAAATTCCTAAAACCATATCAAGTCGCTGAACTGTTTTTTGTGTACATATCTCTCTCATTGTACATAGATAGAATTAATTTGTTTTTGCGTTTTAACTTGTTAAAAGGGTCGGAGAAAATCACGAAGGGGAACCGCAGGTTTTAAAATTAATTAAAAACGTACGGTGGATTTAAAGCCAAGTGGACAGTATCAAAGTCCGTTTCAAATTGTCGAGGTTTTCTTCACTTCTATTCTATAAAACTACTATTATATATTTTATATACGTTAAGCGGTGAAAGAAACCAATCGTAGCATGGATGTAAAGAAAGAGAAACTCTTGTAAGTACTTGCGCCTGTCCTATGCTACAACGCACTGAGATTCCTTGTGATATATAAAGAAAGAACTTAGTTTTAAGTACAAAATCCGGTCCCGGGGACCGTAATCATTGGGGAAAAAATGCTTCTACTAATATATAAAGATTGTATAAAAGATAATGTTTATATGTTGTGTACAAAAACTATAAATCGTAGCATAGAAATGTTGATAATGTCATAAAATTTAGAAAATAAACGGTATTCTTAAAATCGCTTGTTTTATTTATAGAAAAACCAATTATCGTTTCCACTCCTCCCACAGAAATATATTCATTTCACCTCCAAATTACTGGAATTTAAATCGATGAATAAATTTCAAACGTTCAAGGGGGTGAGACATAGTATTTCAATTAACTACTTGTTCTAAAAGAATGTTTTCTACAGAGAAATACAAAATAAAATACGTTAAATGATAAAATAATCTTATAAGTAAGCTACCAAATAACAGAGGTCAGCACCTCTTGAACAATGAAGATAGGCAATCTAGATTACTGCATCACATAAACACAGTTTGTCCCATTTATTATTATATTTTATTTTGATTTTAAGCTAATAATTCAAAGAATCAAGATAGAGTTGTAATTGAGAGGACCATTTAAAAAGAATAGTATTTAACGTATTCAATATGGAAAATAAAAGCTCAGAACAAAGAAAATAGAAGTTAACTGTGAAAATAAACACTTGGTACAAGACACTTTCCCTAACAGAATTTTTTATATAGAGAATTACAAAATGAAATATCTTAAATGATAAAATAAGGTATAAAATAATCTCATAAGTAAGCCACCAAATAACAGAGGTCAGCACCGTTTGAACAATGAAGATAGGCAATCAAGATTACTGTATCACATAAATACAGTATGTCCCATTTATTATTATATTTTATTTTGGTTTTAAACTAGTTTAATAATTCAAAGAATCAAGATAGAGTTGTAATTGAGAGGACCATTTAAAAACAATAGTTTTTAACGTATTCGATATGGATAATAAAAGTTAAAAACAAAGAAAATAAAAGTTAACTGTGAAAATAAACACTTGGTACAAGGCAATTATTATGTTTACCACTTTTACCAACATAAATTTTTTATATAGAGAATTACAGAATGAAATATCTTAAATGGTAAAATAAAGTATAAATTAATCTCATAAGTAAGCTACCAAATAAGAGAGGTCAGCACCTTTTGAATAATGAAGATAGGCAAACCAGATTACTACATCACACAAGTACAGTGTGTCCTATTTATTAGTATATTTTATTTTGATTTTAAACATCAAAGATTCAATTTAGAGTAAAAATTCTGAGAGCTATTTAAAAACCCTTTTAAGGTAGGCCCAATAGAACTTTAATGTATTCAATATGGATAATAAAAGTTAAGAAAATTAGTGTTAAATAAAGTAACAATGACAAAGGAAGACAAGAAGGGCCGTGGGAGTGGAGAGAAAGGTTAATATAATTACATTTTCTTCAATACTCTCGAGTATAACCCTTGGTTTATTCAAACAATACGGTCACAGACCGTAGTCAATCCGCTAAATGTTATTTTCATGTTCATGTCTGATAAGATTGTTAAATGAATCGAATAATGTTTTTGCGGGAATCCGGCGCAAGATTAAATCGCGATTATTAGGAGACAAACGCAACGCCATTTTCGATCGTCAATTAACCCCGCAGACCGTGACCCCCCCGGACTTAATTACGCTCCCACGCCCCCGATACCGTCGGGCAGGTAAATCCGGCACTAAGACCGCGAAACCTGAGCCCGGGGATCCGAAACGTCAGCCCGTCATGGAACACAATTAAGAACGTCAGATTATATTAAGTTGGCGGCGACTTGGACAATCAAAAACGCACGTCACACAACGTTAATTCGGAGTTTAGCCGCGACGGGACACAATGTAACGGGCCGTAATTCCCCGCTTCATCTGCATCGGATTGTTGCTTTGTAGTCGGCACGCGGAGGAAGCCCGATGTCTGTTTGTGTGCCGTTTCCCGTAACGGCGGATAACGCCGGGGATGTGCATTGTTACTGCCGGATCATTTGTCATGTCACGGGGCTGGGCGGGGGATTAAATGCATCAAAGCCGTGTGAACCCCGAGGATGAATTGCAAGGGGGAGGGATTAATTCACGACGGTGTTAAATGCCGTTCACTCCGTCAGCCACTCGACGTCTACGTTTTTATTGCTTGGCAGACTGCAGGCGATGTATTAACACCATAATTACATCAATTTATCCCGGTGTAATGGATGTTGCAGTTTGTTACTACCACCCAGTTAAATGTTTGATGCAAATCACATATTTAGAGCCTTACGTGTCTTCACAACAACAAGCAAAAGAAACTAAAAGAAAATCTCATTAAACTTAAAAATATATGTTGTAAAAGTTTAGCTACTGAATAACAGAGGTCAGCACCTTCTGAATGTTACGGATAGGCAACACCGATTACTCAAGTGCATAAAGTATGGCCTATTTGAGATGAAGACATAAATAATGAAGAGAATTAGTAGTTTCAGGTGGAAATGGGAACAGTTCATACGTGTGAGGCGTGGACTAATCGTTAAAATTATAATTTATTAACGCACCCGTCAATATTATTAATTTTATAAACAGGTAATCGTGACGTTTTGCCCGCTATGTCAATAATGAAAATACCAGTCGGAAACTTCCAAAACCGTCAGCGGTGCGATTAATACGGATATATTTTTTTAATCCCCACACATTCGCGTTTCGTTTCCGTTTTGACACTATCAACGTGAATTATTCCGGCTGATCGAAATCCAATATTTTATCATTAATGCTGCTATTAATTTTTTAGTGGCGAGGCGAGACTCGAATAACGCTCCGATAATTAATATGAATGCGAAATGGTTTGGGGTAGCAAATTGATACTGTATGTTTTCCATTTTCCTTTATTTTTTTCTTTTTTTTTTTGACAATTTAGATGAGGAAAAATGGTATTTAACTCGTGGGTAATAAAATACCCCCATTAAAAGCCACAGTCTTGCCCTGTCATCATATTTTTAAGGCTAAAAGTTGCGGCCCATTCGGCATTTTTCAAAGTGAGTGTAATAATCGGATAGTCACTCTCCAAAACGAATATATTATTGAATTTATCCCACCAAAAATCCAAGGACTCTCACTTTATTAATAGACCGACCCGACCTGACATAATAGAAATCACGGCCCGTACGATATCCTCACCCAGTTTGCACGGAATCCAATTTCAATGAATATTAAACGAATCCCCGGCACAGGCACCCCGGTAATCCACCGACCTGTGGCCCATCGACGCAATTATAGACGTCTAACGTGCCCTAATCCTTTCATTTCGACGTGGTCGCACCTTTATTATTTTTTCTACATACTATTATGGTGAAATAAATAAACTAGACCCAACCAAAGATTGAACCTGTTGAGGGTGGCGTCCAAACCAGACACGTCCACGTACGTTACTTCAAAGGAAAAGGGCAAAAACTGTTTTCTGACATGGTATTAAAAGGGAGAAAAATATTAAAACTACTTTTCTATTTCTAATGGCTTGTCAGAAAATAGTTTCCTACATTATCCTGGAAAGCTCAAAGCCACACAATTCTAAAGCTTAATTTGGTTCGTACCAATAAACCCACATCATAAAATCGATACCTATAATAATTTAAATGACCCATACGAAGAGTTTATGATTTTCCTATCCATAAAATTAAGGAACATCAAAGTTATCGAGGCGCAAGTTATTATCAGACAGGGTCGCCATATAAATCAGAACGTAAAACGCCATTTAACCATTACGCATTGTTCAAAGCAAACTATCAAAATGCAATGTGACATAAGTCATCTGAAAAGTTTCTGCCGGGACGTGCACAGTCCGAAAGCAACGAAACCCAATATAAAGCCCCTCACCGCAGCGCAGAGTGGTTGCACAACGTTGTTTTCTCTAATTGAATTGGAAAGTTGGCCGTTTTAGCCGAACGTCGGCTTTAATAATCGCCCTGGGGCCAACGGATGATGATTATTGTCGGTACAAATTAAATGCATTAATGTCGGATACAGTTAATACCATAAATGTGGCTGGTGTATTTAATTAACTCATAGAGGGCGACAGTTTTGTGTGCCCACCATAGGCAACACTGAATACACGGTCGTATAATAAGTGAAAGGTGTGTTATCGACCATCAATACACCGGTGTGGGAGCCATTATCCAACAAATCTGTTCCAGCTAAAACGTGAAATAAAAAAGCCCTTTGTCTTTGTAAAGTTCATTTAAATAATGAAACTGCAAAAAATTAGACACAGTTTCTGACCGCTGAAACGTTTGCACTCGAAAGCCTTTCGCAGCAAAATCCAATAAAAGGGGTTCCAAGCGGGTGAATAGCGTTATTTTCCCTAATTGAATCGAAAAGTTGGCCGTTTTAGCGAAATGTCGACTTCAATAATATTAGTCCCGGGCGGAAAGCGTGGTTATTGTTATCGGCACAAATGCATTAATAATACAAAGTGGAACTACCTACAAATTGCGATCCTTTAGATGTTATTCATTCCAATTAGTACGTGCATTGATCACGCAACACACAAGATCAGTCATGCAACTCAGACGTGCCTCCATTACCTCGATTCTGTCTATTTATGTTATGTTGCAGCAAACATCTGACGGCGTCTGTGACATTTTTATTATCCGCATCCGCACAAGTCAAATCCAAATCATCTGACCCAGATACAGGCGTGGATCAGTGTTTTTAAGTGCCCGCATCTCATTCCCGGAACGGAGGCCGTAATCTCGGCGTGTGGCGTTTGATGTCGACGCGATATTGTTCCAGCCACCCCCGGGGGTATAATGTAGGCCCGAAAGCCGTAGGTGTTAGCGCCCTGCCCGAACCAATATCGTTCCGCCGTAATGCGACCAAAGCCCGTCTCTGACATATTGGCCGTTCGACTGATGCCGCTCGCACTATGGAGAGAGGACGGCGGGATCACCGTCATTTTCATAAAGGACGATAATCCGCGTCTAATGTCGACGCTCTGGTTTTTCAGATTATCCGGTACTCTTTACGAAATTGTTTTGGGCCAAAGCAAGTCAATAACAAAAAAAAAAAAAGTAGGAAACTTTCGTAGTTTTCAGGGCTGAACACAAAAAAAAAATTATTTTTTTTTCTATTCTATATTTCCTAAGAGATAAGTTATACTGGTAGTTCGGTACTTTTTCTTGCCTTCCGTATAAACAGTTCACCTTCTCAGTATATGTTCAACGATGAGTTCTTTAAAGCTGTCATAATCCTCTTGCTTCATTGAATATTGATTAGAAAGTTTTGTGTATCCGATGAGAAAGTACCATTTGCTATCCACGAAGGGTAAGAACCACTCTCCAAGACTATATAGTTATTTTTACTAGTTAGAGTTTGAAATCTGTATCCTCATCTAGTTTTGGAGGTATTTTTGTTTTCTTTTGTAAATACGAAGTAAATGTGGTTCGACATATTGGATGTTGACTGTCCTGGATAGTTTCTCTTTGAAGTCTTTTACCATTCCTTTGGTTCCTATATGGGATGGAGTCCATACGAAGAAGTTACACTGTCATTTCTATTATTTTCTTTATTACTATTTTTGAAATTCCCTTTAGTCCACTTGTAGATTATTTATAATGGTAGTTCAGTACTTTTTCATGTCTTCTGTATATATAGTGCAACTTCCCAGTATATGTTCAACGATGATAGGTTCATTAAAGCTGTCATAATCTTCTTGTTTCATTGAATATTGGTTAAAAGGATTTGTGTATCCGATGAGAAAGTACCATTTGCTATCCACGAAGGGTAAGAACCACTCTCCAAGACTATATGGTTATTTTTACCAATTAGAGTTTGAAATCTGTATCCTCATCTGGTTTTGGTGGTATTTTTGTTTTCTTCTGTAAATACGAGGTAAATGTGGTTCGACATATTGGATATTGATTGTCCTGGATAGTTTCTCTTTGAAGTCTTTTACCATTCCTTTGGTTCCAATATGGGATGGAGTCCATACGAAGAAGTTACACTGTCATTTCTATTATTTTCTTTATTACTATTTTTGAAATTCCCTTTAGTCCACTTGTAGATTATTTATAATGGTAGTTCAGTACTTTTTCATGTCTTCTGTATATACAGTGCAACTTCCCAGTATATGTTCAACGATGATAGGTTCATTAAAGCTATCATAATCTTCTTGTTTCATTGAATATTGGTTAGAATGATTTGTGTATCCGATGAGAAAGTACCATTTGCTATCCACGAAGGGTAAGAACCACTCTCCAAGACCATATGGTTATTTTTACCAATTAGAGTTTGAAATCTGTATCCTCACCTGGTTTTGGACGTATTTTTGTTTTCTTCTGTAAATGCGAGGTAAATGTGGTTCGACATATTGGATGTTGATTGTCCTGGATAGTTTCTCTTTGAAGTCTTTTACCATTCCTTTGGTTCCAATATGGGATGGAGCCCATATGAAGAAAAGTTTCACTGTTATTTCTATTATATTCTTTATTAGTATTTTTGAAATTCCCTTTAGTCTACTTTTAGATTATATATAATGGTAGTTCAGTACTTTTCATGTCTTCTGTATATACAGTGCAACTTTCCAGTAAATGTTCAACGATGATAGGTTCATTAAAGATGTCATAATCTTTTTGTTTCATTGAATATTGATTAAAAGGATTTGTGTATCCGATGAGACAGTACCATTTGCTATTCACGAAGGGTAAGAGCCATTTCTCCAAGACTATAATTATTTTTACCAATTAGAGTTTGAAATCTGTATCCTCATCTGGTTTTGGAGGTATTTCGTTTTCTTCTATAAATACGAGTTAAATGTGGTTCGACATATTGGATGTTGATTGTCTCGAGTTGCTTCTCATGGAATTCTTTTAATATTCCATAAGTTCCAACGTCTTAGAAGACTTAATTTTTTTTATCCAGTACTTCCGAATTACCATTAAAAAAATGTGTGGAGATATTTTATATCTATTATAATTCTTCAAAAAATTCAAAACTACCTTTTCGTTAATTTCATGAATCTTACTAAATATTAAACAAACTTTCTCGACACAAACTATCCTTCAAATTTTCAACTAACCACTTAAACAGAAACGATCTGAACAACTTAATTAATGTTGAAGTATGAAGTCAAATTAAAATTCCTTTACATACTTTGGTTAATTTATTAAATTTACAACCTAATTAATATTCAAAATGACGTATTACTCCTTAAGTTAATTAAAAACCTAACTTGCGGCTGTAAAAGTTTGGAAAAAGTTTAATTAATGACGCGTTACGAAATTATTTGAGTATTCATTAAAATTATTTATTCAAGGGGTAAAACCAGCCACTAACAAATATTTACACCTAATATCACTTTGTTTTCAAGATCCACAATAAGCCGGAAAAACAATTTAAAATCCTCGACAATAAAACGACCTAAAAGGGGGGGCGTATTTCATTTTTAATACAAAACTGCAGAAAAGCCAGTAAAAAAGCAACGAATGGAAATAGTCCCGACGGAGCACTTATCCCCCCCTCCCGGAACACATTTTTAAGGCGGCGGACGGAAAAATCTGCATTTTCCATCGACAATAAGATTTATCGGGGGGGGGCTGCACCGCATCGGAACCGGTTAAACGGGGGCTTCGAACGGTACTCACCTCTGCTCATTCCCCCGATCGTTCCGTCGATAGCGTCGACTTTATGTATTGTGTGCGAACGTCGTACGCGTATTCGGCCCCGGACCCGCATTGTGCTCGCCCCCGGAGCATTGTTGCGAATTTACGGGGTGCATAGCCGTTTGTCAGCGATTTTAATATGGATCGCGCTGCCTCATTGTTCCACCAGTATCGGATTTTTTACGGTACACTATCCGTAAACGTAACGAACAAAGAACGCTAATCCCAAACGGGGCGTCCCGTTTATAATTCCGACACCCCGGTCGTCTATTATTTAAAAAAGAAAAAAATAATTTTTTGTCCAAGATTAAAATCTGCGTTGATGGGGATTTAGTTGTAGCCCAAATTACAGACTGAAACAACGGGCTTAGTGTGGGAGAATTCGATGAAACCGACAGGTTGGGGGTTCTGGGGGGTTGATGGATTGATTGTCGGGGAAAAACCTACCACTCTAAACAGCACACGCCATTAATTTTATTCAAGGCGTGCATAACAAAAAAAAACGACGCTCGACGACTCGTGTCAAAGTAAATTTGAATTTATACACACACACATAGACTAAGATTATCCGGGGGCGCCAAATTCGCCGGGAATTAACCGAATTTTCCATGTGATAACGCGTTCTTTGGCGGGCCTGCTTAATCGGGCACACTCTCATAAGCGAATTCACGGAGTCGTGCTAATTATGTGACCTCCATGGCACACACAAACACACACGGAGAAATTCCAATTAGTTGGGGTGGCGCACTATGGAACGTATTCCAAAATTAAATAGTAATATTTGAAATGTTTTATGATCTTTCTATAACATTTATTTTATAATAAAAATGTTGTACCAACATGCATTATTTATGTAGTACCACGTATTACATTTTATACACATTTTCTTTATGTATTCAATGATGAAATCAAAGAATAATTCGTTTAAAATCCTGGTTCAAAGATGTTTGGAAATAGTCCTAATTGTCCATTAGAAAGAAGCTTTATATAATTAATTTCATCAAAAATAATACACTTCATACAAATATTCTTTATATTGTACCAAGTACTACATGTCACACACATTTTCTTTATGAATTCAATAGCGTCTAATGTCATTCTGAAGTCTGTACTAAGGAAGGAATTTAAGAGTATTTCGTACAAAATCCTGGTTCAAAAATGTTTAGAAATATTACTAATTATCCATTAGAAAGAAGCTTTATATAATGAATTTTATCAAAAATAATACATTTCATACAAATATTCTTTGTTGTCCAAAGTACTACATGTCACACATTTTCTTAATGAATTCAATAACAAATATTCTTTATGTTGTACCAAGTACTACATGTCACCCACATTTCCTTTATGAATTCAATAACGTCTAATGTCATTCTGGAGTCTGTACCAAAGAAGGAATTTAAGAGTATTTCGTACAAAATTCTGGTTCAAAGATGTTTAGATATATTCCTAATTATCCATTAGAAAGAAGCTTTATATAAAGAATTTTATCAAAAATAATACATTTCATACAAATATTCTTTATGTTGTACCAAGTACTACATGTCACACACATTTTCTTCATGAATTCAATAACGTCTAATGTCATTCTGGAGTCTGTACCAAAGAAGGAATTTAAGAATATTTCGTTCAAAATCTTGATTCAAAGATGTTTAGAAATACTCCTAATCATCCAATGGAAAGAAGCTTTATATAATGAATTTTATCAAAAATAATACATTTCATATAAATATTCTTTATGTTGTACCAAGTACTACATGTCACCCACATTTCCTTTATGAATTCAATAACGTCTAATGTCATTCTAGAGTCTGTACCAAAGAAGGAATTTAAGAATATTTCGTACAAAATCCTGGTTCAAAGAAGTTTAGAAACATCCATTAGAAAGAAACTTCATTCATTTTATTAAAAATAATATATTTCATATAAATTATGAACGAATTATGCTACCATTATTTATTTTTAACATTTTGACAATTATTTTACGTCATTTTAATTCTGAGAAGAGGTTAAAACTGGGCTTCATCTTTTGTTCACTTCCAAGAAAGTTATTTATAAAAATTACTTTAAACAAAGATATGTACCTAATAACTCCTTAAATACCCCATTTATAAAAAATGTAACATTTCCATTACATATTCATAACTTACATGATTAATAACATTAACAATTAATACTTGTTTAGAATTACATAGTAGGACAAGAAAATAGAATTACCAAATGAAACATTCATACATATTCACATGTATATATTACATTATTAATGACACCATTATTAATTATTTAGAATTACCTCGTGAAACAACAAGAAAAAAATTACCAAATTAAATAATAAAAATCTAGTAATATATAAAATAAAATATATACTTGTAGTTTAAAATTCCTACATCAACAAATATATTTAAGTAAATTTATTACTTTGTTTGGTAATTCCATTCCCTAGTTGTTAAAAGCTGAAGGGACTTTAATAAGGTGTCGATCTGAAGACACTGATAACCTTATAATAATTCTTTTTATCTTATTTTTATTTCAATTGATCACCATACAATATATATTGAGGTGGTAAAAGGGTTTCTTGGGAACTAGTGTAGAAATACAACCAATTCATACATAACTTCTTTTGTTTAAATATTGACCTACAATACCTAATTTTTTCAGGAAAATCGAAATTTTTAGTAATAAACGATGAATAGTTTTTTCACTGTGTAAATATTGTCCTGTATTATCCATTTTTTGCAGGAATATTGATTTTTTTAGTAATAAACGATGTTTTCAGCATACTCATTAAATGAATTGCTCATAACTCTGAAAAAACCAATTTTAACCAACAAAGCCACCCCACCAATAAAAAATATAATTGATAGTGCACAAATCAACTTTATTTTACAAAGTTTTTATTTGTCTATAGTAGATCCATTCAAAAGTTATATGAATTCTGATGAGTATGAATAATTTGCTTAAATTACTCATTTATCTTTTATTATGTAAATTTGGGAACTACGATGTTCAGTCCAAGTTTTAAAATTATAAAATAAAAGATTTAAAGAATCGAATAATATAGATCATGTTAATTTACTTCTTTAAGTGATGATTTACTTCTTAAAATATTATTTAATTATTTATTTTTTACTGAGGTGTTATATTTCCTTACAATAATTATTATGTTTAACAAATCAAGCAATTCTTCTCTATCTTTGTTCCATTATAACTCACATTGGAGCTCCATTTTGGTCATGTTTATTAACATTTTGGGTTAATTTCTGCACCATAATATAGACCAAATAGTCTATTGTAAGATAGTTAATAGATCGTTCCATAGTGCGGCAGCAACGACACAGGGATGTAAATGCTATCCCAAACTACATACACCCAGAAACACACACAATCAGTACATTAAATTAATTGTTTTAGAAGCACGTGCGTTCCACCGATGTTCCCGTAATGGATTATTACAGGCTGCGATGCTTGTGTGACGTGAAGCTCACTTATCGAACTTACAAACTTGAGAAAATGTGAATAAAACTTGAAAATATGTTAAAACTAGCATTGAAATTTAAGAAGTTTAAGGTTTAATATATCAGAATTTAAGCTACAAATAATAAAAAATCAAAAACGATTTGTCTTTGAATTATTTGTAGTATGAATTGCTAAATTTAATTCTGCACACCATTGAATAATTATATCAATTGTACAGCCAGTCAGTCATGACAAACAATTAATAAATATTTCATATACGTTCCTTGGTTTCAATAACAACATCAACGCGTTACTACAAATCAAACACGAAATAAAATGTCTAGACCATCAAAACAACGGGGGGATAATGCGTCGCGACGCGCGACCACCGTGTAAACAGCGACGCGTGGCGAACGATCAACGCCAAACGCGATGATGTACGGGCCCATAAATTTGCAAAACGCGTCGTCTGTTGTCTGAGGTTTGGAAACGCCCACGCACTACCACAGCGAAAAGACGCACCCGGGGGTACGCGTGGATCATTTTCCCAGGGTGATTTATTCCCCGGGACGCCGCCGAACAATGTACACAGGTTACGATGATGATGCGTAGGAGATAAAATGTGTGTCGCATGTCTCGTTCAGCTGATGAACGGCGATTTGTCGGGGATGATAATAGAAAACGTCCGTGCAGGTGGATATGCAACTGACTGGCCCTCAATGGTGCGGGAGGCGATTTTCCCCGGGGTGTAGTTGAGACAACTTCTACAGCGACTGACTTATTCACTTAAAAAGTGCTATCAAGGCTCTCTAAATCTGAACCAGTTAAAACTGGTATTGGTTCTACTACTTCACTGAAAACTTCAGAAAAATACTGATTAATTATTAGTAAAATTTTGCTATATTTAATTTAGTAGCTCAAAAAAACTACTGATTAATCAGTAACATATTATTATTATTATTTCATTTAGTAATACATGAAACTACAGTTAAATTAGTTAAATTTTATTATTTTATCCAGTAATTTAAGAAACTACTCAAAAATTATAAAATTACTACTACTTAATTCGATATTTCAGTAATTACCAATGTTCTACTACTTCACTCAAAACTTCAGAAAAATACTGATTAATTATTAGTAAAATTTTGCTATATTTAATTTAGTAGCTCAAAAAAACTACTGATTAATCATTAACATCTTATTATTATTATTATTATTTCATTTACTAATTCATGAAACTACAGTTAAATTAGTTAAATTTTATTATTTTATCCAGTAATTTAAGAAACTACTGAAAAATTAGAAAATTACTACTATTTAATTCGATATTTCAGTAATTATCAATGTTCTACTACTTCACTCAAAACTTCAGAAAAATACTGATTAATTATTAGTAAAATTTTGCTATATTTAATTTAGTAGCTCAAAAAAACTACTGATTAATCAGTAACATATTATTATTATTATTATTTCATTTAGTAATTCATGAAACTACAGTTAAATTAGTTAAATTTTATTATTTTATCCAGTAATATAAGAAACTACTGAAAAATTAGTAAATTATTACTATTTAATTCGATATTTCAGTAATTACTAATTTTCTACTACTTCACTCAAAACTTCAGAAAAATACTGATTAATTATTAGTAAAATTTTGCTATATTTAATTTAGTAGCTCAAAAAAACTACTGATTAATCAGTAACATCTTATTATTATTATTATTTCATTTAGTAATTCATGAAACTACAGTTGAATTAGTTAAATTTTATTATTTTATCCAGTAATTTAAGAAACTACTGAAAAATTAGAAAATTACTACTATTTAATTCGATATTTCAGTAATTACCAATGTTCTATTTCTTCACTCAAAACTTCAGAAAAATACTGATTAATTATTAGTAAAATTTTGCTATATTTAATTTAGTAGCTCAAAAAACTACTGATTAATCAGTAACATATTATTATTATTATTATTTCATTTAGTAATTTATGAAACTACAGTTGAATTAGTTAAATTTTATTATTTTATCCAGTAATTTAAGAAACTACTGAAAAATTAGAAAATTACTACTATTTAATTCGATATTTCAGTAATTACCAATGTTCTATTACTTCACTCAAAACTTCAGAAAAATACTGATTAATTATTAGTAAAATTCTGCTATATTTAATTTACTAACTCAAAAAAACTACTGATTAATCAGTAACATATTATTATTATTATTATTATTATTATTATTATTATTTCATTTAGTAATTCATGAAACTACTGAAAAATTAGTAAATTACTACTATTTAATTCGATATTTCAGTAATTACTAATGTTCTATTACTTCACTCAAAACTTCAGAAAAATACTGATTAATTATTAGTAAAATTTTGCTATATTTAATTTAGTAGCTCAAAAAAACTACTGAGTTATCAGTAATATATTATCATTATTATTTCATTTAGTAATTCATGAAACTACAATTAAATTAGTTAAATTTTATTATTTTATCCAGTAATATAAGAAACTACTAAAAAATAAGTAAATTACTACTATTTAATTCGATATTTCAGTAATTACTGATGTTCTATTACTTCACTCAAAACTTCAGAAAAATACTGATAATTATCAGTAAAATTTAGCTATATTTAATTTAGTAGCTCAAAAAAACTACTGAGTTATCAGTAATATATTATCATTATTATTTCATTTAGTAATTTATGAAACTACTGTTAAATTAGTTAAATTTTATTATTTTATTCAGTAATTTAAGAAACTACTGAAAAATTAGTAAATTGCTACTATTTAATTCGATATTTCAGTAATTATTAATGTTCTATTACTTCACTCAAAACTTCAGAAAAATACTGATTAATTATTAGTAAAATTCTGCTATATTTAATTTAGAATCCAAGAAAACTACTAATTACTCCTTAACTAATTTATAAAATCCTAGTTATTCATTCAGTAGTTCTGAAAACTATTGATTAATTAGTAAAACCTTAATACTAGTTCACGTGAAAGTTCAAAACTAAAGTCATTGGGGAATCTTTATTGACAATAAATAGTCTCACAGTGTCACAGATTTGGAGAGTAAGTGGTAACTAAGCCATGTGTCACCCTGCCATTCAAAATATATAGATAAACACTTAAATGTACTATGACTAAAGCTAGTTGCACGTTCCCCGGCAACACGTTCGAGTGGTTTTAATCCAGGAACCTGCACGAACAATGCACAAGTACATTATTCAAGGGAATCCGTTCGTGTACGACAAAAACGCAGGCGGAACACCCATCTTCCGCCATCGCATATAATAACTCCGGCCCCTGCCAAATGGATGATGCGCCACTAGCTTCATAAACACACGGTGTTTGCACTAAAAACTAAATTACGCCCGATAAGCCCGTATCTTGCGGTTTCTCTATGAATTTCCAGTAAGTGTGTCACGTTTTCTATTACGGACGGCTCATTCCGGCCGACCCGGGACGCAGACGTGTGGAGGGCCGGGAGACAAATTCGCGGGATCTCGGCACGGCCTCCACGTCATGTTAGGGGATAATTCTCGGATGCCGGATGTGTTTACCGCATCGATTCGACGTCGGCCGAACGGACGAAACAATCCGTGCACAATTAGCGACCGATTTTTTTTGCTTGCGTCGAATGGAGGGAAAAAATTGAGACGTTAATACCACGATCGCCGTCGGGGTGGACGAGATTGGCTATCGCACGGGGGTCCCGGGTTAATTGGCACTTTATTTTAAGCGGACTCGCCCATCCTGCGAGTCGTACACTTTTGTCTCGGACCAGCGAAAACAATTTCGCTAATTAGTTCCACGAGTCGATCAACCCGTTTCTTGGATAACCGCATTTCGTTGGCAATCTTGGCGTTTGCGGATTTAACAAAAGTGCTTTTGCCCGGGGACCAGTTCACGTGTTTGTTGTAATAAGGGGGATGACAGTCGACGACTCAGTGGCTGTTACATCAGTCGTTTGGACGTTTTGCAATGATCAAAGTGTGGTGGTAACTTTAAATTTGTGACTCTGCATCTAAAACTGTGGCTTTGTGACCAAATTATAAAGAAGTCCTTTAAACTTGCTATTTTATTTAAACCCTTTTACTGTTTTTATTTGTTATCATTTAAATACATAAATACAGAATTCAAATACAACACTTAATTTAAAATATAAATATTTATATAATATACCAACAATTCAATATTATTTTAAAGGGCAAAAAACATACATAAAAGTCATAAAATTATATAAAAAAAGTAAATCAAATAAGAGCAACAATAACTTTGTTCCACCAACTTTTTCCAATTTTAATTGTTCAACTTTGTTTGAATATTTTATTATTATTATTATATTATTATTATTTAATAATTGAAATATGAAATGTCAAATTATAACCTTTTATTTCCAAAAAAATCAATAATTATATATGAAAACACTAAAAAATTAATTAAGATTTAAAAAAAATTAATAATACAAGTCAAGAAATACAATTATTTAAAAAATGTAAAACTTTATATAATAACCTTTAGGGCAAAAAGAAAAAACAGATTTAAAAGTTATTATAATAAACAAAATGCCCCTAATAGTTATTATATAAAAAAAATTAAGTTTAAGTAACAAATTAAAAATTGAAGAAAAAAATTAACAATTTAAATTTTATATTAAATATATTTTTTCAAATTTTAAGTAGATTTTAAATTTCAGTAATTAAAACTAATTTAATTTTTTAATAATAAAAATATTTATAATGTTTTAAGGAAATTTCAATTTTAAAAAATTTTACATACTATATATTCAACATAAGATATAACATAAATACAAATAATTATAAAAATAAGAAGAATAGAATAGAATAAAATATTTTAAAAGAATATTAATAATTTAAATTAAAAATAAATTTGATATGACATTCATATTTCAAATTATAACGTAAAAAATAAGTATAAAATTAAGACTAATAATTAAAATAAAAATGAAATTCAGCAACATTAATTTGATAATTAAAAATAAAATAAAAAATACATCAAAAATTAAATTTACACAATAAATTTTATAATTAAAAACCATTTTAAGTTGAGAATTTTATAAACTATAAAATTATTATATAAATATTAATATTAAAATTAAAATTTAGGCTTAAATTTAAGAAAATAAATAATTTTAATTTGATACCAATTTTTAATAAGTATATAATAAAATTACCTATTAGAAAATTTTAGTTAAATATATAAACGAATAAAAATAAAAAATAATTCATTTAATTAATATAAATTTTATAATAATTAATAAATTCAAAACAAAAATATTTTAAAATTAAAAATATAATAATGCATATGTAATGTATTTTTATAATTTTTTTTCAGTATTAAAATAAATAAAATTTAGAAATAATCTTTTATTTTAAATTAGAAAATTAAAGTTTTAAGCTATCATTTAAATTTAGTTAATTGAACTTTTTATAAATTTAGGAATTATTATTATTATTGATTTAAGTTATAAATAAATAAAAATAAATTAATTTAACTAATTTAAATTAACATGTTAATAATGAAAATACGACATAACAATAATTAAACTTTTACTTTCTAAAAAAATATAAAATAAAAAATAACAACAAATAAAACATTTAATCAGTTTTATAATAATTAATAAATATTTTAAAATATTAAAAGAAGATAATCTTTGTAAGATTTAAATTATTAAGCCTTTTTAAAATGAATAAGAAATCTTATACTTTAAATTAGAAAATTAAAAAGTAATTTTTAAACTATTTATATTTTGATAAAAATTTATATATTAAGTTTTTTTGATTTATAATTGAAGTTTAAAATTTAAAAATTCATATTCCAAATTGGAAATTTAATACTTAAAAATTCAGTGTATTTTTAAATTGGAAATTACTAATTATTAGTTATTAAATTTTTTACAATTAAAACAAATTAAAATTTAGAATTTTATATTTTAAATTAGAAATTTTACCTGAATATAAATTTAATATAAATTGCAAGAAATAAAACAAAATAAAAATTGTAAAATAAAATAAGTAGAAATAAATAATAAAATGAATTTTAAAAAATCTACTTAAAATTATAACATATGCACATTTAAAATATTCATTTAATAGATTAAAACTGATCTAATTATAATATTACAATATAACAGATAAAAATTAATTAATTAATTAAATTAATATTCGAAGGTTAAAATATCATTTAAAAATAAAAAATAATAATAATTTGACTTATATGTAATGTTAAAATCTAAAATTTAGAATAAATCTGTATTTTAAAATCTCACTAAAATTAAAAAAAAAATCAAGAAATATATTCATAAATTAATATAGTATATTATAGTTCGTCTCAAAATAGTTTTAAAAAATAAGAATCTTACTTATAAATTTAAATTTCAGGATAAATAACCATAGGTAAACCGAAAATATAGTAAAGTAAAATCTTATTTTACCTTTTTACTAACGAAAAATCCAACTTATTACTTATACAACCATATTTTCATTAAAATTAAATACAAACTTAAATTATGGAAAACAATTACACGTATAATTCAAATGCCCGTTTATTTTATTCTGGAGTGCTTTCTGGAGTAACTTCCATGAAATACATTCATAATTAAGTTTGTAAGCATGTTCAACGTTATATGGATGGTGTTATCGAATTATTTAGGTAATATAAAATATTGGTTCTCGTCGATGAATCGATATTTGAACAGAGAAGTTTCGCCCACGTAGAAATTCAAAGTAATTCTGCAACTCACTTTAATTGAATAACTCCCAATCGAATTTCGGTCATTTTTGACTTTGCAGTCGCCCCCCAACTTATTAATTTTACTCCAGCAACTCTCCACCCGACTCTCCGGCAAAAGCAAATATTTCAAATGATGTTTCAATATTGAATTAAGGTAGATACCCATTTTCCAACCCGGGCCCGAGTTTTCCCCAGTCGACATCCACCGTATTATATTTTCTTTCACCGCCACTCCGACAATATAGCATAAAGGCGAAAACGTCGAATTAAAAAGAGGTGCCGTGCGTCGCACGTATCACAAACGCCATTCGGAATAAATCAGCCCATTACGTTTTATTTAATCGGCCCCCCGAAAACCTCCACCACCGGGCCCGGGCTCGTTTATCGTCCGTCGAAGAGGGCTCAACTTTTTATTTGATGCGGCCGGTCCGTTGCGGGGGCGTGCTGCGGAGGGTGGAGGGGAGTCGAAAGCCATAACATAAATTGGAAGTTTCCTCCGGCTGACGACTCTCTTTGGCCCGGCGTATTGAGCAATTTATCTGGTCGAGAGTAAATAATTGGGGCACGTTAAAGGGGAGGTCCACTTTCTTATGCGCAACGTCGGAATTGCGGCGGCGGATCCATTAGGGCACAAACGTAACGGTCGAATAGTTTTCGCATCAACTGGAAACAACTCTTAACTAACACCTTCCTAGTTTCCCGGTTACTGGGGGCGGAATTAATTTATGGGATGATGGTATTAAAATAGGAAGACGTTATTGAACCGCCGAAGCGTCTTGTCCTCTTTAAAATGCGACACAGACCCGAGGCTGTGACGGGAATCGATGGGGGAGTTGTAGGAGCAATCCGCCGACAGTACAAGACTTGTAGGTACCTCCGAATCGGACACGTGGCAGCAAACTTTATCGCACGAGACATATTGTCGTGCAATAAATGCTTCATACATTTTGCACTCGGTACGTGGCCGGAATGGGGAAGAGGCCGTTGAGGAAATCTTTTCGGTGGAGCAGGCAGTAAAGGGTGCACGAACCCGACATAAATCCGGACTTGCGAGGTGAAGCTGTCCAATTAATTGTTGCCGTTGCATCAAGACGGCCACTTCGGAATAAAATTATAAACATTGGGAACGATCGATAACCCATACGGGTTGTGTAACAGTTGTAAGGGGATGTATTTGTATTTAATACGGCGCTGCGACATCACGTTTTCGGGACAAATTTCATTTGACAACCACACACGGAGCATTATGGAGTTACAGCAATTTCTTAACATTGTATTAGTTACGTGAGGCGGCGGTAATTGTCAGGCGGGAGGGCCTTAAAATTAGATGATGGCTTGGAAGCCTGAGGAAACTTTCAGATTTAAGTTTGCAACTTCATACGAACATATTTTTAGAAACGAGGAAAAAAATTAAATACCAATTTTAAATTGGAATGAAAAATGTACATTAATCAATTCACATCTTAAAAATTTGTCAGTAAAAATTATCATCTATATAATAAAAAAATTAATATTAGAATTAAATACTATAAATTGAATATTAAAAATAAAAATTAATTTTCACAATTTTTTTAAAAAAAATAGACCAAATTGAAACACAAAATAATTAATTTTTATGAAATGTGATATTCAAAATACACGAAATAAAAGCAATATTTAACATAGTAACTTTTTTTCGTAATTATAAAAAAAATACACAATTTAATGAAACTAAAAAAAAAATAAAATTAAAAAATATATGTTGTTTTAAAATATCTAAAAACATATTAAACTTTTTAAATAACAATTATAAATCAGAATCTACAAATTTCTATTCCTAAAATTTAGAAAATAATTAAATTTACTTTGAAAGTGTGAAAGTTTGTGAATTTTTATAATATATTATAATTTATTAATTTTAATTAATATTTTAAATTGGAAAATGAAAAATTAAATATTAAATTTTTGTTTAAATTTATGATTTTGATTTTTTTTTAAATTTTTCATATTAAGCTTTTTTGAATAAGAATTAAATTTTAGAATTTAGAAATATCTTTATTATAATCTGTTAATTTTAATTTAAGATTCCAAATTTATTGAATATAATAATTAGAAAAATACTTTAACTTCTATATAAAAAATTAAAAATTGTTAATCAAAAAAACATTTATAAATCATTATTGAACCATTTTCAGAATTAGAATAATAAATTAAAATTTAGATAATTGGATATTTTTTAATATTTTTCATATTAAGCTTTTTGAAAAAGAATTAAATATTAGAATTAAGAATTTTTTATCATATATTGAATTTCAAAATTCAAATATTTACAACATCAAAACACATGTATGAAAAATTAACAATAATTAATTAAAAAATATATAAATTATCTTTTTCAGAATTAGAATAATAAATTAAAATTTAGACATTTATTTATTAAATTTGAAAATTAGTTAATATGACATTATAATTTGTTTATTTTAATTTTTTATAAAATTCTTGATTGAATATAAAAATTAGAAAAAATATTTTAAATTCAAAACTTTACAAACTCAAAAGATATGTATAAAAAATTAAAAATAATTAATTAAGAATATATAAATTATTATTAAACCATTTGCAGAATTAGAATAATAAATTAAAATTTAAACAGTTATATATTAAATTAGAAAATAAAATATTAAATATTAAACTTTTATTTAAATTTATATAATTTGATGTATTTTTTAATTTTTCATATTAAACTTTTTTTAAAAGTGAATTAAATATTAAAATTTAGAAATGTTTATCATATGTTAAACTATAATTTATTTATTTTAATTTTTTGTAAAATTCTACTTTGACTGAATATAAAACTTAAAATGAAAAAGTATTTTAAATTCAAAACTTTATAAAATCAGAACTTACGTATAAAAAATTAAAAATA
This sequence comes from Aethina tumida, assembly GCF_024364675.1. NCBI lineage: Eukaryota > Metazoa > Arthropoda > Insecta > Coleoptera > Nitidulidae > Aethina > Aethina tumida. Next base: position 4,369,895 of record NC_065438.1, read on the forward strand.
ATTAATTAATATATATATTATTATCAAACCTTTTTCAGATATAAAATAAGAAATTAAAATTTTGACATTTATATTTTAAATTAGACAATTAAAATTTAAATATTAAACTTTTATTTAAATTTAGATATTTTGATTATTTTTTAATTTTTCACATTTTTGAATAAGAATTAAATTTTTGAATTTAGAATTTTTTTTCACATATTATAATTTGTTAATTTTAATTTTATATGAACTTCTAATTTGACTGAATATAAAAATTAGAAAAAGTATTTTAAATTCAAAACTTTACAAAAGCAAAAGATGTATAAAAAATAATTAATTAAAAAATATATAACTTATTATAAAACCTTTTTCAGAATTAGAATAATAAATTAAAATTTAGACATTTATACCTTATATCAAAAAATGAAAAATTCAATATTTAAAATAATTAATTAATAAATATATATAATTTTATCAAACCTTTTTCAGAATTTAGACATTTATATTTTAAATTAGACGATTAAAATTTAAATATTAAACTTTTATTTAAATTTAGATAATTTGATTTATTTTTTAATTTTTCATAATAAGCTTTTTTGAATAAGAGTTAAATATTACAATTTAGAAATTTATATTGAAAAAGTAAGAAATTTATATTGAAAATAAAGAAATTTGTTTTTAAAGTGGAAAGTAGATTTCTAATTTGACTGTGTCTACAAATTTTAAAACACATTTTAAATTTGAAGCTTATTAAAATAAAAATATGTAATTTTAAATTATTTTAAAAATATTAAATTTATATTTTAAGATAGAATTGAAAAAATAAAAATTAAACTATAATATTAAACTATTTTTTAGATTATTAAAAGATATTATTTTAAATACATAAAAAATAAAAAAATATATCAATATTATGAAGCTATTTTTGGAAGTAGAAAAATTTAAATTAAATTTGTTTGTTGTGTTGTAATTTTATCAACTTATGTAATCTATAACCTTGGATCAATATATATCTCAAGATACATAAAAAAGTAATTCAAAATTATGTTCCCATTGTTTGCCCTTATATATCTCTTAAGAAATAGTCGAATAATCGAATGAGAAAAGAAAGAGCGGGACAGAATGGCCACAATTCGAATTCTGGCAGCGCGCCCCAACAAACACACATTCGAGTGGCCTCTGTCTGAAATTACCGTTCGAGTGGCGTGGAGCATCTCGAATACTCCCCGAGCGGAACATCTCGAGTGGTCCTGGGGCCGCGGGAGAGACTCCGGTCCGGGAGAAACAGGAGCGGAAACGGATACACACGTTGTTTATTAGTTCGCCCTCGGCGGATTCGCTCCCGGGGCCCGTGGACCATTGCACACCCCCATTCTGCTCCGGTCTTCTGTCAGTTGTGTTAAATGGCGGCCGAAAATTTGGAAATTTCATACTTAACTAAAGAAATTGATTAATATTGGGTACGGGAATAAGTAATTTACGTTTTTGTGACCATTTTTGTATATTTTATTTGGAGGATTTTCTAAGCTTTAAGGCTTTAAACTTTATCTATTCAACCAGAGGGTCAAAGGAAGCATAAAAATGAGAAGTTCTAAGCTAAATACAAAGTCCACCATACAGTCCAGATATTTCCCCATGTGACTATCATTTATTTTTGTCATTATCCAATTTTTTTCCTTACTACCCTTACTCACAACTTTTCTTGTGGCATTATTTATTTGAATGAAAGTTATTTTAAGTTAAAAGATAAAAATAACTTATCTCCTGCACGTAATATTTTCAATATTTACATAACAAAAAAGGCCTAAGTACTTTTGTCAGTAAGTCCGTTGGAATTCCTTAGTGCCAGTACATAAAACCCGGGGATAAAACAGCCGTAATATTGTTTTGTTTACCCAACACGCCCCCGCCCTAAATTCATTTTTTCTCCCACTAAACACGTCCGTTGCTTTACTCAAAATCGCCAAGATCGGCGTAAAAATACCTCCATTTCAAAAGACGTACCCATTAAACAGTCTTTTTTACGACGACGAGACATTTGCATGATGCCATTGGACCAACCCCGAAAGCTCACTGCATTTTATATATTATATAGAGTATCGGGGCGTATGTTTAATACGTTCAGTTTATGTAATCGTAAAACATTCAGTACGGCGGTTATCCACGAACGGTTTACGAGACCGGACACGTTTTATGTTTTAATATATTCGTACGCGTTTATTTTATTCGCGTTAATATTGTTCGAGAACGATGATTTTTTGGACGTTTTAATAAAAATTTAGAATAGGCATAATTTTATGCACGTTATTGTATATTGCATAATAAATTTTTTATTCGGCATAAAATTTATATAAAGTTAAAAATACCACTTGAATATTTCATATTTTATTGTTAACCATTGTTGTTGGCGAAATTTAGTATGATTTTGTATGTTCAGTTTAGAAATGCAATAATATTTAATAGCTGCTCTATTGTGGCACTTATTTACATTTATTATTCATTTTAATGGGGGATAACCACAAAATTTGCCTATATTTTTAATTTTATTAGTTTGAACGTGGAGAACACAATTGGTTCTCATAAACAAAATTCTATGTAACCTCATATAAACTTTTATGGGAATTTTTGAGAATAAAAGAAATCTTTAAATTTAAACAATTATTTAATTTTTATAGTTTCTAAATTATTAACTTACTTATAAGATTTTTTTATTAAATTTAAACAATTTAACAACAACAATATATCGTTTTAGATTTTAAATTGAAAATTAAAAATATATACAAATAAACTTCTCTTGTCAATTTAATTAAAATTTAAGTTTTTATATACAATTTATAAGTTTAAATTTTCAGTCTTACAAAATTTCAATTTTTCAAGATTAATATATATTTAATTTGTATAGTTTTTATATGTTTATAATTCATTATCCCAATTATTAGAATTTTTTATTAAACTCTAATAATTACAATACATTTTACTGTCATATTTTAATTTTTAATAATAATTACACCCAACTTACAGATATTTATAAATTAATTAGTTACACATAAAAAACCCAATTAATCATTTCGATTCAATTTCATTGATCCTCTTTAGTCGTGATTTTATGTTTGAATCAAAATTGAGTAATATAGTACAAATTTAATTTTAGAAATACAAATATATTTATTTTCTTATATTTTTTAATTAAATGTAAGTTTTAGATTTTAAATTGGAAATTAAAAATTAAACAATATATACAACTAAACTTCTCTTGTTAATTTTATTAAAATTTAAGATTTTATATACAATTCATAAGTTTAAATTTTCAGTCTCACAAAATTTCAATTTCTCAAGATTAATATATATTTAATTTTTATAGTTTTTAAATGTTTATAATTCATTATTTCAATTATTGAAATTTTTAATTAAATTCAAATAATTACAATACATTTTAGAGTCAGATTTTAATCTTTAATAATAATTACACCCAACTTTCTGATATTTATAAATTAATTAGTTGCACATAAAGAACCCAATTGACCCTTTCAATTCAATTTGATTGATCCTCTTTAATTTTAGAAATACAAATATATTCTCTTATTTTTTTTTAAGTAGATGTAAGTTTTAGATTTTACATCGGAAATTAAAAATTAAACAATATAGACAAAGAAACTTCTCTTGTCAATTTAATTATAATTTTTCAAGATTAATATTTATTTAATTTTTATTGTTTTTATATGTTTATAATTCATCATCACAATTATTGGATTTTTTTATTAAATTACATTAATTACAGAACATTTTAGTGTTTTGATAAATAAATGTAATTTTTGGGTTTTACAAATTTTTTGGGACACAAAATTTTACTTTGATATTAAATTTGAAATTAAATACTAAACAATATGATATTATTATATTGTATTTTTTTATTTTATTATATTAGATATTTTTTAATGTATTAAACGAATATGTTTATTCAATTTTTTATTGAAATTTGAATTAAAAATATGTACTTTAAATTAGAAACTAAAAATTAAATATAATTCTCAAAATTAATATATATGTTACAGTTATATGTGACACTTAAAGTGTCCGAAAATTACCCCATTTCTTCCCTTAATACCTGACAACGAGGCAGTTTCCTGCGAAATACGAACATCACACCTGCCACATATTTCACGTGACCCAAAAAGGAGGAAAAAATCAAAATAACCAGTTCCTGATTCATTCCTCCCCCATATCTCGCATGCTGCCCTCCCCAAATTGGACCCAACGTCTCGAAAATGTACCCGTAACGAAGACGAACGAGGGCGGATCAGTTCTTTTGTTTTGCATGCGAAATTTCGTCACGGGCAAATCGCGAGTGTCGGGGTTAATAAATCAACAGCGGTTTTACTCACGTCCCGTGGATTCACCGAATGCAGATAAGAAAGTTTTCGAGTGTCTTACCTGGAACAAAATGGAATTATTAAAATAAGCAAAGTAGACGGTTTCCACGGAATGGATAAAGTTTTTCAAGTGCAGTAAAATGTTTACCGAGTGCAATACAAAACAGCAAATCGCACACAGTAAAGTTATATAACAAAACCAGTTTTGTTATTGTTGTCATTCTTATTATGACGGCGGAATGTGTGTTTTGCATTTCATTTGAAATGACCCAAGCGTGTGTGCAATTTGATGTTTTCGCTCTTGAAATTTTAATAAAGCACAAAGTTGATACGTGTAACATGAGAGAGATAATTCATGAAAAATTAAGTCGGAAAATATTTAATAAAACGTTGGAAAAACGGTGAAAATAGATTTTTGTTAACTAGATAATATTTTAGATTAAACTTTGTGTAATTAACTTTTAATTCCACTCAAAAAAAAAACTTGAAATTATGAAAATTCTAAAATGAATTAATTACCTTTAGTATTACAAAGCCAAAGCTGACTATATCCGTCGTCTAATGAAAAACAATTCTAGGACATCAAAACAAAGAAATGTAAGGAAATTTACGAGAAACAATTTTAGATTGCATTAACGTTTATCTGAATCAAATTAGTTCTTGCTTTCGTCCTCAAAACAAGGTTAATGTTAAAGGAACTAATTTAAGTTTTAGGTTTAGAAGATAAACCATGTTTATCACTCACTACTTAAAA